>NC_133328.1:98513549-99713549 GCF_042186555.1 Aquarana catesbeiana
CAGGCTAAAATTCAGCTTTAAGCCACTGGATAGATAGAACAACCATTGTGTATATCAAAATATTCTTTTAAACAAAGGAAAAACAATACCTATGGCAAATGTGAACATAAGCAAACGTATCAGCAAGATTAGTCCAACAATGTGTTAAAAGGAATCTGTTATCCACATCCATCTTCTGTTTTTTTCTGTGTTGTTACTACTAAAGCCGTATTGCTATACTGTTACTAAATTAAATATATGTTGATACATATGCCCGGGACTTGAATTCAAAATCGGAACAAAGGTATCACCAAGAGATATTCAGTGAATTTTACATGCAATCAACATCAGCCTTTTTCTGTTAGTTTCACATGGAACCCAGACAAAGGAAGCTGTTCCTTTTTACTATGTGTAATAACACATTCCACTGACAGCAGTAGATATCTGTAGACATCAAGCATAGCAAGCTGCTAAAAAATATAATATTCATCAGTTGCCACAGTAGTTACTTCCATAGTCTGTAGGTGCCTAATGCAGCCTAAATAGGTCATGAACTTTATCTGCAAACTGTAATATCTCATGCAATTACAGCATACATATTGCTAAAATGGTGAAATATGAAGTAATTCCTTATATACACTATTCCCACGTTTCCTAAAATATCAGCTACAGATCAAATGATTGTTTACAGTTAAGGCCCATGAAAAGCATCCAAGAAAAATGACACACTATATCCACTTTAAAGTGATTGTAAAGTCTCTTTTGTTTCCTACAAAAATGACAAACATGTTTTACTTGCCTGCCCTGTGCAGTAGATTTGCACAGAGCAGCCCATATCCTCCTCTTCTCGGGTCCCTCTTCTGTGCTCCTGGTCCCTCCCTCCTGTTGAGTGCCCCCACAGCAAGCAGCTTGCTATGGGGGCACCTGGACTGAGTCACAGCTCCCAGTGTCCATTCAGATACGGAGACCCGCTACGGCCCGCCCCCTCTTTCTCCTGATTGGCTAGCTGGACAGCAGCCAATGGCACCAATGCTGTGTCTCAGCCAATCAGGAGGGAGAATCTCGGGCGGCTAAGACACTCGTGGACATCGCTGGACAGAGAGGACCTCAGGTAAGTATTAGGGGGGCTCAGGGCGGCTGCTGCACACAGAATTGCTATAGTGAAATAAGGGCGCTAAATTAACCCTTCATAAAGTCACGTGACATGTGACGCAGCGCGTCAGGAGGAGCCAGTGACGTTGTCTGATGTGCCTGATTGGTACTCACAGCACGGTGCGAGGAGAGAGATTGCGGTGAGCGGCTGACTGCTCTATGCGCTGATGTTTTGTAGCATACAAGTGAGTGCATTTATTTAGATTTGGCAAGGAGATAATTAGAATGGTATGGTTCATTTCGCAATGATATCCTTTCTTTTGATTGCATGAATGAAACTGAATGCTGGAGAAGTGCTTAAACTGATCATTTGGTGAAACAGTGAACAAACCCAGGGTGAAGTTACAACATCTATCGAACCAAGTTCAATGAGGAAGATAATCACTCAGTGACTTTTTTTCATTCACACCAGTAGGGATGAGCTTCGAGTTCGAGTCGAACTCATGTTCGGCTTGAACATCGGCTGTTCGCAAGTTCGCCGAACAGCGAACAATTTGGGGTGTTCACGGCAAATTCGAATGCCACGTAACACCCTTTAAAAGTCTAAAACCCTTTAAAATTTTTTGCCTGTTCGCACCAGAACATGCGAACAGGCAAAAAATTTGTTCGTACACGTGAACACCGTTAAAGTCTATAGGACACAAACATGAATAATCAAAAGTGCTAATTTTAAAGGCTTATATGCAAGTTATTGTCATAAAAAGTGTTTGGGGACCTGGGTCCTGCCCCGTGGGACATGGATCAATGCAAAAAAAAAGTTTTAAAAACAGCCGTTTTTTCGGGAGCAGTGATTTTAATAATGCTTAAAGTGAACAATAAAAGTGTAATATCCCTTTAAATTTCGTACCTGGGGGGTGGCTATAGTATGCCTGTAAAGGGGCGCATGTTTCCCGTGTTTAGAACAGTCTGACAGCAAAATGACATTTCAAAGGAAAAAAAGTCATTTAAAACTACTCGCGGCTATTAATGCATTGCCAGTCCGACAATACACATAGAAGTCCATTGATAAAAACAGCATGGGAATTCCCCACAGGGGATCCCCGAACCCTTTAGCTCTGGTATGGATTTTAAGGGAAACCCCGTGCCAAAATGAAAAAAACAAAAACAGCGTGGGGCCCCCAAAAATCCCTTATCCGAGCACGCAACCTGACAGGAATAAAGGAATTGTCAAAAACTGTCTCTTGTCATTTTTAACATCTTTGACAGTTTTTTAGTGAAATGGTAGGGGTACTTTTGTACCTACTTACCATTTCACACAGGGGGGAGGGCTGGGATCTGGGGGTCCCCTTGTTAAAGCGGGCTTACAAATTCCGATAAGCCCCCCGCCCGCAGACCCCCACAACCACCGGCCAGGGTTGTGGGGGTGAGGCCCTTGTCCTCATCAACATGGGGACAAGGTGTTTTGGGGGGCTACCCCAAAGCACCCTCCCAATGTTGAGGGCATGTGGCCTGGTACGGTTCAGGAGGGGGGCGCTCTCTCATCCCCCCTCTTTTTCTGCGGCCTGCCAGGGTCAAGGGTCTGGTATGGATTTTTGGGGGGACCCCACGCCATTTTTTTTTTTTTTGGCCGGGGTTCCCCTTAATATTCATACCAGATCTGAAGGGCCTGGTATAAAAATTTAGGGGGACCCCCACGTCATTTTTTAAATTTTTTTATTTTGGCCGGGGTTCCCCTTAATATCCATACCAGACCTGAAGGGCCTGGTATGGAATTTAGGGGGACCCCTCACGTCTTTTTTTTTAAATTTTGGTTCGGGGTTCCCCTGTGGGGAATTCCCATGCCGTTTTTATCAATGAACTTCTATGTGTATTGTCGGACCGGCAATGCATTAATAACCATGAGTAGTTTTAAATGACTTTTTTCCTTTGAAATGTCATTTTGCTGTCAGACTGTTGTAAACATGGGAAGCATGCGCCCCTTTACAGGCATACTATAGCCACCCCCCAGGTACGAAATTTAAAGGGATATTACATTTTTATTGTTTCACTTTAAGCATTATTAAAATCACTGCTCCCGAAAAAACGGCCGTTTTTAAAACTTTTTTTTGCATTGATCCATGTCCCCTGGGGCAGGACCCAGGTCCCCAAACACTTTTTATGACAATAACTTGCATATAAACCTTTAAAATTAGCACTTTTGATTATTCACGTTTGTGTCCTATAGACTTTAACGGTGTTCGCGTGTTCGAACACATTTTTTGCCTGTTCGCATGTTTTGGTGTGAACCGAACAGGGGGGTGTTCGGCTCATCCCTACACACCAGTTCCTTTCACTTATGTCAGTATAATGTGTGGACTTGATGCATATATCAATCCAGGACTTTCACATGCCCTTTGGTATTAATTAATCTATACAGTTTAAGGTCTAAATGGTGTGGCTCAGTTATCTGCCTTAATTAATTAATTACTAGTACACATTAGAGGTTAGTTTATTTAGCGCACTTATTTCACTATAGCAATACTAATTTTATTTGAGTGGTATCAGAACACGTACACATAGGTGCAGCTTTATATTATCAATTTTAGGAATTTTTAGTATCCTCCGAAATATCACATAGAAATTGGAGCATGTTTTTTCTCACATAAGCCTACAACATTCGAATCATCACATTTATCCTATTAGCGCTTTAGTTCACCATTGCTATGCCGCACACAGAAGGCTTTTTATCTTGATGCATAGAATGCATTAAGAAAAAAAACCTTCTGACTTTACAACCACTTTAACCATTTGCCGACCAGCTGCCGCCGTTATGTGGTGGCAGGTCGGCTCTCCTGCGTAAATCACCGTAGCTGTCCGGCGGTGTGCGCTTGCGCCTGCTGCACACTGCAGGAGCGTGCCTGCGGATCAGACAGACATCGCGGTATACAGAGGCAGAATGGGGATCAGCCTTTGTAAACAAGGCGGATCCCCATTCTGACAGGAGACATGACAGAGATCTACTCTTACCAGTGATCGGGAACAGTGATCTCTGTCATGTCCCTGCCAACCCATCCCTCCTACAGTTAGAACATGCTGAGGGAACACATTTAACTCCTTGATCGCCCCCTACTGTTAACCCCTTCCCTACCAGTGATCATTTCATTGATCACTGCGTTTTTATAGTACTGATCAATGTAATAATGTCACTGGTTCCCAAAAAGTGTCAGATTTGGCTGCCGCAATGTCGCAGTCCCGCTAAAAATTGCAGATCACCGTCATTACTATAGCAATTTTTTTTTTCAAAAAATATGTAAAAGAATATATATCAGCCTAAACTGATGAATAAATTTGTTTTTTATATTTTTGGGGGGATATGTATTATAGCAAAAAGTAAAAAAAAAATGTTTGTTTTTTTTTTCAAAATTGTCGCGCTTTGTTTGTTTATAGTGCAAAAAATAAAAACCGCAGAGGTGATCAAAAACCACCAAAAGAAAGTTCTATTAGTGGGAAAAAAAGGACTTCAATATTGTTTGGGTACAGCATCACACGATCGTGGAATTGTTAAAGCGAAGCAGTGCTGTATCTCAAAAAATGGCCTGGTCATTAAGGGGGCAAATACTTCCAGGGCTGAAGTGGTTAAACTTCTATCTTTTATTCCAAATTAACACAGTAGACAAAATAAAACTCTTTTGCGCTCTTGCTGTATTTAGTACTCTGTCAGAGTACATCTGTGCTTTTTGCCAATGTGCTAAGTACATTGGGAAATGTGTCAGCGCTTTATATTGTGTCCTGTAATAATTTGGAATAAAAGAAAAAGGTTTTTGGTGGACACAGTGGGTGCTATCTTGCCTTTTTCTTTATGTTGATGTTGTCAGGGCTGTGAATGAGTGTGTGTGTATATGCAGTACATATATATAGTATATATATATATATATATATATATATATATATATATATATATATATATAAATGTCTAAATATTTTGGGAACATCAGCAGTCCATTACCTTACCCAGCACATTCTTACTATGCTTCCGAGAACCTTGTATACAGGAATGGCCCACCTTGAAGAATATTCTTGATTATTTCTGAGTGATCACAAGCAGTTTATTGTAATAGTGCTATGAATTTCTTAAAAGAAGGTGAAAGGAACAATTTAGCAGGTTACATTTCCAATAACATATTTATAGCAGTAGGAGCATGTGCACACATATAACTGTATTATGCAAAGTGATAAAAAAATCTCACATTACATGACTACACACGTGATCCATTTTTCTTCTTGTTTAAATAATTGATATATTTACTTGGATAATATATTTTTTTATTTAAATGTTACCGTGCCTTGCAAAAGTATTCACCCCCCTTGGCATTTTTCGTGTTTTGTTGCCTCACAACCTGGAATTAACATGGATTGTTTGAGGATTTGCATCATTTAACTTACAGAACATGCCCACAACTTGGAAGATGTTTTTTTTTATTATTGTGAAGCAAACAACAAATAGGACTAAATAACAGAAAAAGTCAATGTGCATAACTATTCACCCCCCCCTAAAGTCAATACTTTGTAGAGCCACCTTTTGTGGCTATCACAGCTCCAAGTCGCTTTGGATAAGCCTCTATGAGCTTGCCACATCTTACCGCTGGGACTTTTGCCCATTCCTCCTTGAAAAACTGCTCCAGCTCCTTCAAGTTGGATGATTTGCGCTTGTGAACAGCAATCTTTAAGTCTGACCGCAGATTTTCTATTGGATTGAGGTCTGGGCTTTGACTAGGCCATTCCAACACATTTACATGTTTCCCCTTAAACCACTCAAGTGTTGCTTTAGCAGTGTGTTTGGGGTCATTGTCGTGCTGGAAGGTGAACCTCCGTCCTAGCCTCAAATCACACACAGAGTGGTACAGGTTTTGCTCAAGAATATCCCTGTATTTAGCACCATCCATCTTTCCCTCAACCCTGACCAGTTTCCCAGTCCTGACTGCTGAAAAACATCCCCACTTCATGATGCTGCCACCACCATGTTTCACGGTGGGGATGGTGTTCTTTGGGTGATGTGATGTGTTGAGTTTGTGCCAGACATAGCGTTTTCTTTGATGGCCAAAAAGTTCAAATTTAGTCTCATCAGACCAGAGCACCTTCCTCCATACATTTTGGGAGTCTCCCACATGCCTTTTCGCAAA
The DNA here is from genome assembly GCF_042186555.1 of Aquarana catesbeiana. Taxonomy (NCBI): domain Eukaryota; kingdom Metazoa; phylum Chordata; class Amphibia; order Anura; family Ranidae; genus Aquarana; species Aquarana catesbeiana. The sequence continues at coordinate 98,519,780 of NC_133328.1, forward strand.
CTCAAAACGGGCCATTTAGTTTTTTTGCTGAAAGTAATGTCTTTCTTATGGCCACTCTGCCATAAAGCCCAACTCTATGGAGCGTACGGCTTATTGTGGTCCTATGTACAGATACTCCAGTCTCTGCTGTGGAACTCTGCAGCTCCTCCAGGGTTACCTTAGGTCTCTGTGCTGCCTCTCTGATTAATGTCCTCCTTGCCCGGTCCGTGAGTTTTGGTGTGCGGCCGTCTCTGGGCAGATTTGCTGTTGTGCCATGTTCTTTCCATTTGGTTATGATAGATTTGATGGTGCTCCTAGGGATCATCAAAGATTTGGATATTTTTTTTATAACCCAACCCTGACTTGTACTTCTCAACAACATTGTCCCTTACTTGTTTGGAGAGTTCCTTGGTCTTCATGGCAGTGTTTGGTTAGTGGTGCCTCTTGCTTAGGTGTTCCAGCTTCTGGGGCCTTTCAAAAAGGTGTTTATATGTAATGACAGATCATGTGACACTTAGATTGCACACAGGTGGACATCATTTCACTAATTATGTGACTTCTGAAGGTAATTGGTGGCACCAGAGCTTTTTATGGGCTTCATAACAAAGGGGGTGAATATATACGCACATGCCAATTATCAGTTTTTTATTTCTGAAAAATAGTTTTATGTATATATTTTTCTAATTTTACTTCACCAACTTAGACTATTGTGTTCTGAACCATCACATATAATTCAGATTAAAAAAACATTGAACTAAAGGCTGTAATGTAACAAAATAGGTAAAAAGCCAAGAGGGTGAATACTTTTGCAAGGCACTGTATATTGTAATTATTCATTTTATTATGAATTTATATAAAACAGCGAACCAGCATGGTGAAATAGGTGAATAAGGAAAATATTAAAAAAAAGTTTTAATGCTAAACTCTATGAAAAAAGAAAAGCAGGATTAATATATATTACAATATATTACAAAACCAGTAGTAAAAAAGCTGTAAAGACATCTGTACACATCCTGTCATTCTCTTAAGGCTTTAGCTAGTTACATTTTAAATTTTCCTAGCAAGCGTCATGCTATATAAAGTAGAAAGTAGAAAAACAATAAAAAGAAATGCAACCCCCGTTTACTGCATTTAGAGCCATCCAGGAAACTCATAGGTTCATAAGTGGTGCATTTTATTCAAGGTAAAAGGAACATATTAGTAATATCTGATCTCAGGTTGCTGATAGACTCTAAAGCACTCAATAGCTGGTCAATGTGAATGGGCTACTTTTTGTCTACAAGGTTGTGCATTGTAGGCCAACCTAGAAAAAAAAAATAGAAAACATTTAATCATTTAAAAATTAAACTTTAGTAAGCATGGCACAAGTATCACACTGCTGCTGTTATTTGCTCTTCCATCAATGAATATGACCTTGTCTGTTTTATTTTTCAGATAATTATTACAGAGCACTGTCATTTTCTCTTCTTCAGTGGTGTACATTTGCCCTTTATATTGTGACATTGAGCCCAGAATACATTGACTCTGTTCTATGGGCTTTCCTGAGCTGTCATTTTTTTTTAACTTCTCTAAGAAAAAGTGAATTAATAATGTCGTTTTTTTTTTTAATTTTTTTTTTTTTTTATTTCTCTATTTTTCAAGGTTCTACTTTTATCTACCTCTTGTTTTTATATTTTAAGGCATTTTTATATGTTTGTTTTAATAACAATTTAAAGAAGATAATATAAATAATCTTGGTACTACTGTTATGCATCTATCCATAGTGCTTCCTTTTATTCTGGAGATTTGTCGTCACCAAGAGTATCAATGAGTTTTGAGTGATCAGCTGTGGACTGGTCCTCACTAGTACATCCTTCTGGCTGTTCCTCTCTGTTTCTTCAGTGTCAGACTCATCAGGTATTCTTGCTGGGGTTCTCCTGGAGTCCTACTGTTTATATGACTCTTCTGCTGTCTCTAAACTCCAGGACCCCCTCCAGTACCCAAGCATGTGTACCTGTCTTCACCAGGACATGCCATACACCTTAAAGGGCATGGCCTAATAAGCCCAGAGGTCAGAGGGATAGGCATATATCCTGGCTTCTTGTTTAAAGGGAAGCTAAAGTTGCTGAAGGTAACATTTGCAGACACGTGAATTCAGCTTTTTTGGCGTTTCTCTGACTTTTGCTACAGACCTCACATATCTAGTCATTGATTGAATACCTTGTGCCCTGACATTGCTGTGATCTTTTCACACTCTACTTTTGTTACTTGGATATGGTTACCCTTAGCAATTCTCCTGATTGCAGGCCCACCCACTAGGCCTGCCCCTGTGGAGTATATCTGTCCTGCCAAGATTCTATAATCTACCACATAAGTCCATAGGGGAACCCAAGTATGAATGAATGCATACAGTATCTCACAAAAGTGAGTACACCCCTCACACTTTGGTAAATATTTTATTATATCTTCTCACGTGAAGAAATGACATTTTGCTACAATGTAAAGTAGTGAGTGTACAGCTTGTATAACAGTGTCAATTTGCTGTCCTCTCAAAACACCTCAACACACCATCATTCATGTCTAAACTGCTGGCAACAAAAGTGAGTACAACCCTAAGTGAAAATGTCCAAATTGGGCCCAATTAGCCATTTTTCCTCCCCGGTGCCATGTGACTCGTTAGTGTTACAAGGTCTCAGGTGTGAATGGGGAGCAGGTGTGTTAAATTTGGTGTTATCACTCTCACTCTCTCATACTGGTCACTGGAAGTTCAACATGGCACCTCATGGCAAATAACTCTCTGAGGATCTGAAAAAAAGAATTGTTGCTCTACATAAAGATGGCCTAGGCTATAAGACGATTGCCAAGACCCTGAAACTGAGCTGCAGCATGGTGGCCAAGACCATACAGCGGTTTAACAGGATAGGTTCTACTCAGAACAAGCCTCGCCATGGTTGACTAAAGAAGTTGAGTGCACGTGCTCAGCGTCACATCCAGAGGTTGTCTTTGGGAAAAAGACTTATGAGTGCTGCCAGCATTGCTGCAGAGGTTGAAGGGGTGGGGGGTCAGCCTGTCAGTGCTCAGGCCATACGCCGCACCCTGCATCAAATTGGTCTGCATGACTGTCATCCCAGAAGGAAGCTGCTTCTAAAGATGATGCACAAGAAAGCCTGCAAACAGTTTGCTGAAGACAAGCAGACTAAGGACATGGATTACTGGAACCATGTCCTGTGGTCTGATGAGACCAAGATAAACTTACTTGGTTCAGATGGTGTCAAGAGTGTGTGGCGGCAACCAAGTGAGGAGTACAAAGACAAATGTGTCTTGCCTACAGTCAAGCATGGTAGTGGGAGTGTCATGGTCTGGGGCTGCATGAGTGCTACCGGCACTTGGGAGCTACAGTTCATTGAGGGAACCATGAATGCCAACATGTACTGTGACATACTGAAGCAGAGCATCATCCCCTCCCTTTGAAGACTCGGCCACAGGGCAGTATTCCAACATGATAATGACCCCAAACACACCTCCAAGATGACAACTGCCTTGCTAACAGTGTTAATTTCATGGACTAAAACGACTAAAACATTTTAGTCGACTAAATGAATACTATTTTAGTCGACTAAAACACGACTAAAACAATTAAGATGACTAAAATACGACTAAAACTAAAATGGCATTTTAGTCAAAAGGCTAAGACTAAATCTAAATTGAAATTTGACTTCAAAATTAACACTGGTCTGTAGTGCATGTTCATACCTCAATACCATAAATAATAACATATTAGATTTCTCACTCTAGCATATATAAGGAGTTTGGAAATTGTAGAGAAATGTTAACTAATGCATTACAATTTAATTACACCCATTCGATTTTAGACGACTAAAATGAGTTTTAGTCGACTAAAATGTACTGGAGATTTTAGTCGACTAAAACGTAGGAGATTTTAGTCGACTAAAATATACTGGAGATTTAGTCAACTAAATACGACTAAAACTAAAACAATTGCAGAAGACTAAAATAGAACTAAAACTAAAATTCCATTTTAGTCCTAAGGCTAAGATTACAAATAAATCTAAATTTGCTGCCAAAATTAACACTGCTTGCTAAAGAATGTGAATAAAAAGCAGGAGTAGATGTGGCGCTGCTCTGATGGAGTAAATTATAATATATAAAAAATAATATATAAAAAACCTTATGTAATGTTCTGGGTTAAGGCTCGATTCACACCTATGCATGTTGCTTTTGAGCGTTTTTGGAGGTTTTTTTTTCATGCTTGCCGCGTTTTTGAGCCGCGTTTTTGCCGCGTTTTAGCGGCGTTTTTGCCGCGATTTGCGTTTTGCGTTTTTTTTTTTTTTTCATTTTGTTTTTACAGTCTTACAAAAAAATTACAAAAAAAAAAAAAAATTAAAAAAAAAAAAAAAAAAACGGCAAAAACGCACCAAAAACGCACCAAAAACGCATCAAAAACGCTGCAAAAAAGGTGCACTTGCGTTTTTGATGCTTGTCCATTGAAAACCATTACATGCAAAACGCTGCATTTTGCATGAGAAAAAGTCCCCGACCCTTTCCAAAAACGCGGAGATACAAAAAAGCATTGATGTGAACATGTTCCACAGGAACCCATGTTAAAAAATTCCCGTGCATTTCTGCAAAATGCAAAATGCATCAAAAAACGCGCTAGTGTGAATGGGGCCTTATACTGAAGATTTAGGTGGTCTTAATAATGCATTCGATTTGACAGGACATATACCATGTGAATATGTGTCACCTGTGTGGGTTTTATGGTCATTAAGTTGATTTAACCCGGAAAAAATGACAACTTACATTCCTACAGGGTCCAAAATAAAATAACGAAAATAAAAATAAAAATAAACATAAAAATATGTATGAAGTGCGTGCCACCAATGCTGTGCCCTTAAATAACCCAAGATATTTTTAGGATTGTACTACAACCTCTGTCGGTTGTCTCCTATTGTGACTTCATCTGTGATTGAACTGAGAGTGATGTGATTAGGTTCAACAGACCTTAATTGTGATTGTATGAGAAAGGGATTTTATATTACATACCCCTATGTGCATAATTGGTAACAAATTGAAAAGGAACAATTTAAAAAGAGAAAAAAAAGGAAAGGAAAAAATGCAATGGTGCTAACCTAAAATTGCCAGTAATAAACAGTCTGTTGATCTTAAAACCCACACAGGTGACACATATTCACATGGTATATGTCCTGTCAAACCGAATGCATTATTAAGACCACCTAAATCTTCAGTATTAACCCAGGACATTAAATAAGGTTTTTTATATATTATTTTTTATATATTATAATTTACTGCATCAGAGCAGCGCCACATCTACTTTTTTATTCACATTTTAGTACACTCCACTTAAGTGGAATTGTACATGTAGAGGCAGCAGCTCTATATTACATTGTACCTTTATCCACTGCACGGTTTTCCCTCATTCTCTCTGCTTGCTAAAGAAGCCTACGGTAAAGGTAATTGACTGGCCAAGCATGTCTCCAGACCTAAACCCTATTGAGCATCTGTGGGGCATCCTCAAACGGAAGGTGGAGGAGAGCAAGGTCTCTAACATCCACCAGCTCCGTGATGTCATCATGGAGGAGTGGAAGAGGTCTCCAGTGGCAACATGTGAAGCTCTGGTGAACTCCATGCCCAAGAGGGTTAAGGCAGTGCTGGAAAATAATGGTTTTCACAAAAAAATTTGGGCCCAATTTGGACATTTTCACTTAGAGGTGTATTCACTTTTTTTGCCAGCGAGTTTAGACATTAATGACTGTGTGTTGAGTTATTTTGAGGGGACAGCAAATTGACACTGGTATGCAAGCTGTACACTCACTACTTTACATTGTAGCAAAGTGTCATTTCTTCAGTGTTGTCATATGTAAAGATATAATAAAATATTCTTAAAAATGTGAGGGGGGTACTCACTTTTGTGAGATACTGTGTGTATATATATATATATATATATATATATATATATATATATATATATATATTTATTAATCAACTAAAGGAAAAGTATGGGAATGCAAAAATAGGTAGTACATGCTACCCTCATACCTGCATTGCATTTCTTTCTTTCCCCAGTCCTTTAGATTTTGCAGAATAGTCTTTTGAAGATCCCAGAATCAGCCTCTTATGCCCCGTACACACGGTCGGATATTCCAATGGAAAATGTTCGATGGGAGCTTGTTGTCGGAAATTCTGACCGTGTGTAGGCTTCATCGGACATTATCCATCGGAGTTTCCGTCACACAAAATTTGAGATCTGGATCTCAAATTTTGCGACAACAAAATCCGTTGTCGTAAATTCCAATCGTGTGGACACAATTCCGACGCACAAAGCTCCACGCATGCTCGGAATCAAGCAGAAGAGCCACACTGGCTATTGAACTTCATTTTTCTCGGTTCGACGTACATGTTGTACGTTACTGCGTTCTTAACGTTCGGAATTTCCGACAAGATTTGTGTGACCGTGTGTATGCAAGACAAGTTTGAGCCAACATCCGTCGGAAAAAATCCATGGATTTTGTTGTCGGAATGTCCGATCGTGTGTACGGGGCATAACTGTTCTTTCTCAGTTCAAAAGTTTCCAGGGGGTGGAAACTTCTTCACAATCCCTCCCTCTGGAAGACATGTGGGTGTGTTTGGTGAAGAGGTATATACCCAGGCTGCTATCTAGAATGAACACGTTCTTCACGTGCCTCTGTTTCCATGGCAGCGTGTCCCCAGCTAAAACCCTGAAGCAGAGACAGTGTGATACAAGTGAAGTCCTCACCTTTCTCTGGCTGTTATCTGCAAGCTCTCCTCTGAGAGACTCCAACAACTCTCCCCTGGGCTTTGATGTTCCTGTGTCCTCCAAATTCCCCCCCTTCTCCCCTCACTCATTCAAAGTCTGTATCAGAGTCTCCTCCAGCCGATGGGGGGGAGGCACTGTGATGGCACTGTATGGCATGTGATGGCTCTGTACGGCATGTGATGGCTCTGTACAGAGTATGATGACTCTGTATGGCATATGATGGCACTGTATAACATGTAATGACACTGTACGGCATGTGGTGTCTCTGTACAGCATGTGATGGCACTGTACGGCATGTGATGGCACTGTACGACATGTGATGGCACTGTACTGCATGTGATGGCACTGAACGGCATGTGATGGCACTGTACAGAATGTGATAAAACTGTATGGCATGTGATGACTATGGCACTGTATAACATGTAATGACACTGTACGGCATGTGGTGTCTCTGTACAGCATGTGATCAGTGGCGTCTCCAGATTTCATATTTAGGGGGGGCACATGGGGGGACAGGGACAAAAGTAGGGAGACAACTATAAAATGCAATATATATATATATATATATATATATATATATATATATCTCCTGGGGCCCTTTACTACGACCCCACAATGGCCCTTTCACATGTTCTGCAGTGAGCTCCCTTCCTACTGTATTGGGGCCCCCCCAGGGTGGCAGAAAACAAGAGATATATGTCACCAGCATACCAAGAAAATATAAGGGTCCAAAGCAGTGGGAGAACTATCAGGGTTGCAAAGGTTGTCTTGCCACCAGGACCTGGTGTTCTGCCACTGTGGGGTTCCCCAGCCTCCTCATGCTGTCCTGCCCCTGCTATTGACAGCGCTGGTCTGAGAGTCCTGGTGGAGTCCTTCCTGCAACTCGCTCTTCTCCCTGCCAATGAGGATGCAGGGGAAGGAGCAGATCGGGTGGCCGTGGTTGTGTGATCGCTCGCATTATGCAGTGTCAGCGAGCAGAGGGAGGGGGGAGGAATCACCCGCAGGAGCTGACTGGGGACTCTCTCCCTCTTAGACATTGATTTTTTGTAAAAAAAAAAAAAAAAGAAAAACATTTTTTTTTTTATTGGGGGGGCACATGGTGGGGCACAGCATAATGTTGGGGGGGTCAGGGCCCCCTCTGCCCCCCCCTAGGGACGCCATTGCATGTGATGGCACTGTACGGCATGTGATGGCACTGTACTGCATGTGATGGCACTGTACGGCATGTGATGGCTCTGTACGGCATGTGATGGCACTGTACGGCATGTGATGGCTCTGTAAGGCATGTGATGGCTCTGTACAACATGTAATGACACTGCGCGGCATGTGATGACTCTGTACGGCATGTGATGGCACTGTATGGCATGTGATGGCTCTGTATTGCATGTGATGGCTCTGTACTGCATGTGATGGCTCTGTACAGTGTGTGATGGCACTGTACGGCATGTGATGACACTGTACGGCATGTGATGGCACTGTACAGCATGTAATGACTGCACGGCATGTGATGGTTCTGTACGGTATGTGATGTCTCTGTACATCATGTGATGACTCTGTACGGCATGTGATGGCTCTGTACGGCATGTGATGACTCTGTATGGCATGTGATGGCACTGTACAGCATGTGGTGCCTCTGTACGGCATGTGATAGCACTGTATGGCATGTGATGGACTGTACAGCATGTGATGGCACTGTACAGCATGGGATGGCTCTGTATGACATGTGATAGCACTGTACGGCATGTGATGGAACTGTACAGCATGTGATGGCACTGTACAGCATGGGATGGCTCTGTAAGGCATGTGATGGCTCTGTGCGGCATGTGATGACTCTGTACAGCATGTGATGGCACTGTACGGCATGTGATGGCTCTGTACGGCATGTGATGACTCTGTACAGCATGTGATGGCACTGTACGGCATGTGATGGCTCTGTACGGCATGTGATGGCACTGTACGGCATGTGATGGCTCTGTAAGGCATGTGATGGCTCTGTAAGGCATGTGATGGCTCTGTACAACATGTAATGACACTGCGCAGCATGTGATGACTCTGTACGGCATGTGATGGCACTGTATGGCATGTGATGGCTCTGTATTGCATGTGATGGCTCTGTACTGCATGTGATGGCTGTGTACAGTGTGTTATGGCACTGTACGGCATGTGATGACACTGTACGGCATGTGATGGCACTGTACAGCATGTAATGACTGCACGGCATGTGATGGTTCTGTACGGTATGTGATGTCTCTGTACATCATGTGATGACTCTGTACGGCATGTGATGGCTCTGTACGGCATGTGATGACTCTGTATGGCATGTGATGGCACTGTACGGCATGTGGTGCCTCTGTACGGCATGTGATAGCACTGTATGGCATGTGATGGCACTGTACAGCATGTGATGGCACTGTACAGCATGGGATGGCTCTGTACGACATGTGATAGCACTGTACGGCATGTGATGGAACTGTACAGCATGTGATGGCACTGTACAGCGTGGGATGGCTCTGTAAGGCATGTGATGATTCTGTACGGCATGTGATGGCACTGTATGGCATGTAATGGCACTGTACAACATGTAATGACACTGTATGACATGTGATGACTCTGTTCGGCATGTGATGACACTGTACGGCATGTGATGACACTGTACGGCATGTGATGGCTCTGTACGGCATGTGATGACTCTGTACAGCATGTGATGGCACTGTACGGCATGTGATGGCTCTGTGCGGCATGTGATGACTCTGTACAGCATGTGATGGCACTGTACGGCATGTGATGGCTCTGTACGGCATGTGATGGCACTGTACAGCATGTGATGGCTCTGTATGGTATGTGACGGCACTGTGATCTTGTAATACTCTATTTACAATGAAGGGAACATTGTTGCTATAGGGGTACTAGGTAATACACCAATTATGGTGGAGCAAAGCTCTGTCCATGTCTGAGGAGCTCTGGGCTTCAGTATGAAAATACAAGTAGATGTGAATGGAAGGTTTCATTGTCTCATATAAAAATCCATATAGTAAAGAAAAGGATTCATTCACAATGTTAGCTCTGATTTTATTTCATTTTACTATACCAGCAATGTATGGAACGCCTGTGTGCTGTCACATCTATATGTGTATTCTGCTTTACAAATATATTGTTTTCACCCTGGTAGATAGTAATATGTAGAGGACATTTACATACACAGACTTCTCCTGCCTTAGTCACTGACTGAAGTGCTATTATCTCTGCTGACTCTTCTGACCATTGAAACATGCTTCGGGGGAGAAGGGAGGGGGAGGGGGATCAGCTACACTCTGTGAAGTCTCGGGAAAGAGCAGAGAGAGGACATCAATCAAGCAAAATGACACGAAAGTGGGTGGATCCAGACTCCAGAGCCAGACCATTGTCGGTATTACACTTTATGAAATTCTGTAGACCCTCCCACGGGTATTTAGCATGATTTTAACAGAATGGGGGCACTTCTGAGAGGGCTGGAAATATTTTTAGATATGAGCAGCTCACATAGAATAGATGTAAGAAAAAAAAAAGGAAACCCATACTTTTCTTTTAAAGTCAATAATTAATTTCTCCCTGTAGACAAAATAACCAATGATAACTAACTATCAGGCAATAGTCTGCATTTTACGTCATTAAACTGTTATTCCCCTGCAAAAGGAATAAGCATCAAATTACGCAAAACCTGTACGCCACTATGGCCCAAGAAGAGAATAATATTAATAATACATTAAAAAAAATATATGTTATTGTGGGGAGAGCGAGTAGGTTACAAAAAGAAATATGGCAATTGGCTTATTAATCTAAGCAAGCAAAACTAACAACATATATTATAATTACCCTCTAACTATCATGTAACCTTGTAGATAACTAATGACCAGACCCAAAGATGGCTGTCGATTAATGGGTTTGCCAAAAATTAAGGGAAATCTATCATCCAGGCAAACGTTTTCATTTTGTAACATCAGCATTGTATTAGCAATACAAACAATAGATATTTTTGAAAATCTAATATAAGCATACTTGAAAAATCTCCTTTACATTGTGAGCTCTAATTGTCTGCTGGCCAGTGGCGTCTGGTGGGTTTTTCTTTTAGGGGGCCGCAAACAACCACCCCCCGGGGCGACCGGCAGCACGGCACTACCACCCCCACCCCCCAGCGGCCAGGGGCGCAGCGCTTACCCGATCTATGTGGCAAGCTATGGTGTCCTCCTGCAGGCGGGGCGGTGGAGTGCAGGCAGCAGCTCCGGTGTCCGCTCCTCCACTGTGTGTCTCCTCTCAGATCGCCTGATGTTTTGGCCAATCGGGAAACAGGTCTCATGACCTGTCTCCTGATTGGCGGGGAGGAACTTTCGCTATCATCACACAACTGAGTGGGCTCGGAGTGCAATGCTCTGCGCTCCGACTCCACCCTTTTTTTTTTTTTTATTTGGGCAAGATACCACAACACTATTATCCCGTAGTTTTTAAGATCAAAGATACAACTATGTTGGTGTCCATTATTAATTTTACATTGTATTTTTTTTAAATGTAACTGCCTACTCAAAAAATGTAATTTGAAGTAAAACAAGTATTATTCTACACAATTTTTTTTTATTGTGCAATAAAAAAAGAAAACAAATAAAATTAGACATGCTATCTGCCAATAGAAATTAACCAAAAAGTTAATTCTATGCATCCAAAAATATAAAAAATATACCAAACCAAATCATTATCCAACCAAAAAAATAATGTGAAGCAATAACTCCAAGGCCAATAATAAATAAGACATTATCTCTTCCGATTCTGCAACATATCTGGTTGACGAACGGCCGTTCAGAAATAAACCGAAAAGCACGAAATGAAAAGTGTGAAATGAAAAACGCTAAATGAAAAGCGCGAATCAACACTCACCAAACTACTACTAACACGAAATTAGCAGAAGGAGCCCAAAGGGTGGCGCTAAAGAGCTGATAAACCACGCAGTACATCACTACGTTCGTGATTGTTGGCCAACAATTGTGTGTATGCAAGACAAGTTTGGGCTAACGCCCTTCTAACAAAATTCCACGGTTTTGTTGGCCAACAATCGGATCATGTGTACGAGGCTTAAGGGCTACATATTCCATGGTACTTTGCTACCTAGAGCAGGGATTCCTGTACTAATAACACCTCCTGAAACTCCTCCTCTCAGCACCTCTGTAGTTCAGAAGTCAGGCTCTGTGAAATGTGTGAGCAGTGGCTATCAACAGGGCATAGAGAATATATGTCACAGAATTCAAGGTTGTAAATGTGTAGGGATCTTCATAAAGTAAGTTCATAAACATCAAGAACATTCAGATTAACAAGAGTGGGCTAGAAATACTTGAAATACATTGTAGAAATCAATAAAGGATTTTACACTTTGACCATTGATAGACTCTTTAATATAAAACAGACAAAATCAGCAGGCATTACCAAAGTCAAATCTCAATACAATGGCAAGTTAATAAAACATCTCTACAAAATAACCAATACACATATTTCCTAGTCCGTTTCAGACACATGGCTAATGGCTAATACATTTGAAAAAATTCAGGGTTCTAGGCAGTGGCGTTGCCAAAATTTTTTTAAAAAATGGCGTGGGGTTCCCCCAAAAATCCACTCCAGACCCTTATCTGAGCACACAACCTGGCAGGCCGCAGGAAAAGAGGTGGAACAAGAGAGCAACCCCCCTCCTGAAGTGTACATGGCCACATGCCCTCAACATGGGGAGGATGTCCCCATGTTGATGGGGACAAGGGCCTCATCCCCACAACCCTTGCCCGTTGGTTGTGGGGGCCTGCGGGTGGGGGGCTTATCGGAATCTGTAAGCCCCCTTTAATAAAGGGGACACCCAGATTCCTGTCCCCCCTATGTGAATTGGTAAGGGGTACATTGTACCCCTACCATTTCACAAAAAGAAAGTGTCAAAATGTTAAAAAACCACAGGAGACGGCTTGGGACAAGTCCTTTATTAAAAATAAAAAAATAAAGAGATTCCAGCGATGTAATCCAATAAATCCATGCTCCTACTCCAGGGATGTAATCCAATTCTCGATCTTCAGCGATGGAGATCGCTATTCGGTGATCGGGTGAACAGCCAATGTTCAAGTCAAACTCATGTTCGACTCGAACAGATAGCCCATTCCTAGTTGTGGGACGAATTATTTGAGTTTCCGTGATTTCTTATGGGGAAATTCGCTTTGATATACAAGTGCTTTAGATTACAAGCATGTTTCTGGAACGAATTATGCTCGCAATCCAAGGTCTTACTGTATAGATATATACAGTATCTATATAGATATATACACACACACACACATGTGTATATTATATACATGTGTATGCCCGCCCAAGCGTATGACTTTCTTTACTTCACTGCTATGGACTCTAGCCACAGATCTTTTGTAGACTTAGCAACGCCCCTGGTTCTAGGTGAAAAAGAAGAGAAAGAAGATATGCACTTTTAGCAGACAAATCAGATGTCAGTGCTATTAATAATGACCGTCAAATTCACTCAGATGTCTCCTATCATAAATTATGTTACAATTCCATGGTGATCTTATCTAGCTCTAAAGGAGAAAACAAAGGACGGTATTCAGCATACGGAGATACTGCAGAGATTAGCTTTTCCGCATATGTATTGGAATTATCTTTCAGAAGTATTTTAATAAGTGAAGGGCACACTTCATACGCCATCATTTATTTATCCATTCACATCATTTTTTAGCTATAAAGACTACCAGTGAACCTGTGGTTGTTGCCATCTTTATGTTGTTCTGAAAGAATCTAATTAACCTTTTATCAAAAAGTGAGACCTCATTGTTCTAAATGATTGTTCCTTTTTTGTTCAAATCTGCGTGCCGCCACTATCAAATGCCAAGCTGCAGCACCTTTGTCTAAGAAAATATGAAACTTGGCTTCAAGTTACACAAAGGGGGGGGGGGTGTTAAAACTGGTACACACAGAATCTGGTGTAGCATAGTAACCAATGGGTTTCTAGTTTTTATTATCAAAGCTTAACCACTTGACCTCTGGAAGATTTACCCCCTTTCATGACCAGGCCATTTTTTGCAATATGGCACTGCGTTACTTTCACTGACAATTGTGTGATCATGCAACAAAGTACCCAAATAAAATGTATGTCCTTCTTTTCACAAATAGAGCTTTCTTTTGGTGGTATTTGATCGCCTCTGCGTTTTTTATTTTTTGCACTATAAACAAAAAAAGACTGACTGACTGGAAAAAAAAAAAAAAAACAGTGGTTTTTACTTTCTGCTATAAAACATATCCAATAAAAAAAAAATTAAAAATCTAATTTCTTCATAAATTTAGGACAATATGAATTCTGCTACATATTTTTGGTAAAAAAAAAATCCAAGAAGTGTATATTAATTGGTTTGCGCAAAAGTTATAGTGTCTACAAACTTTTAGATATTTTTATTAATTTATTACTTGTAATGACGCTGATCAGCGACTTATAGCTGGACTGCAATATTGCGGTGGACATTCAGACATTTACTGACACTTTTTGGGAACCAGTGACATTATTACAGTGATCAGTGCTAAAAAATATGCACTGTCACTGTACCAATGACACTGTATGGGAAGGGGTTAACATCAGGGGCAATCAAAGGCTTAAATGACCACCTAGGCTGCACAGATTTCATGAACCTGAGAGGAACATTGCTAAAGATCTGCACCCTCCATGCCCCTTTTTTGGTGGTTCCTGTGAGCCCTGACTTGCTGCCCTGCAAGGGCAGAATCTGTCCCAGCCTCCAATACAGATCCATTTTACATTTGATCTATGGTATACTTAACCCCTTCCCGCCGACCGTACGCAGATATGCGTACTCGGCTTTCCGGGGTTATACCTGGATGATGCCCGCAGCTGCAGGCATCATCCCAGTACCGTTGTTTACAGCGGGCGATCGGCTGCCCGAGTATAACAACCAATGCGGCTAAAAGCCGCTTGGTTGTTATACCAGAGGAGCGGTAGGGGACATCCCCCCCTCCCGCCGCCTCCCGCCGCTCTTACCGAGGCCTCCCGTGCGATCGGGAGGCCCGGTGTCCAATCGTCTGCCTTCGGCGGCTGGGGGCGGGCTGGAACGAAGCTGTGGGTGGCTTCGTTCCAGCCTTCTCATTGTAAACGCGGAAGCGACGTCATGACGTCACTTCCCGTTTACTCGGCTGCCAATGGCGCCGAATTTAAAAAAATGCACAGTATTCAGAATCGCCGTTTTTGGCGATCTGAATACTTTGAAGTGCAGAGGAGGGATCGGGGGTCTTTTAGACCCCCGATCCCTCCATAGAGAGTACCTGTCACCACCTATTACTGTCACAAGGGATGTTTACATTCCTTGTGACAGCAATAAAAGTAAAAAAAATAATTTTTTTTTAAAACACAATTTATAAAGTAAAAAAATAAATAAAATAAATAAAAAAAAAAAAATTTTTTAAAGTGCCCCTGTACCCGCAAGCTCGCGCAGTGAAGATAACGCATACGGAAGTCGCGCCCGCATATGTAAACGGCGTTCAAATCACACATGTGAGGTATCGCCGCGATCGTCAGAGCGAGAGCAATAATTCTAGCCCTAGACCTCCTCTGTAACTCAAACCTGGTAACCGTAAAAAATTTTTAAAGCGTCGCCTATGGAAATTCATAGGTGCCGTAGTTTGTCGCCATTCCACAAGTGCGTGCAATTATAAAGGGTGACATGTTTGGTATCTATTTACTCGGCGTAACATCATCTTTCACATTATATAAAAAAATTGGGGTACTTTACTGTTTGGATTTTTTAAAATTCATGAAAGTGTCCCTTTTCCAAAAATTTGCGTTTAAAACACCGCTGTACAAATACCGTGTGATAAAAAATATTGCAACAATCGCCATTTTATTCTCTAGATTCTCTGCTAAAAAATATATATAATGTAATTTTCTAGCAAAAAATACGGATTTTAACTTGTAAACACCAAATTTCAAAAATAGGCTTAGTCATGAAAGGGTTAAGAGGGTAGCAAGACCTCATTGATTGGGGTAGCAATCTTCCTGCTCCTGCCCTATGGTTGTTATATAGCCCAGTGGACCTTTGGACGAGTGATACCACCTATCTGCAATGATGCTGTACACCATTTCTCTTTAAAAGGATTTTTAACTGTGCTTCCTGCAAGTGTGTTTTTAATTCTCTTTAATAAATGGTAATATCAGAATTACACTATGGAGAGTTCCCTCTTTCTCATTTTTGGGTGACATTTGATATCCATTTGTGAGTCTTGTTTGATCAAGTTACTGGTCTATCGGCTGTTCATCGCTCCTGTGTCTGACGCCATTGGAGTTGCTGCGCGGATCTCTGTGGATAAAGGCCTCGGCTGGGTGTTTAGCCACAAGCTCTTTTTGCTTACCTTTTGGTAAGCGTGCATTTGATTGGTGTTCGGCACTTATTGGTGGTGGAAGATCATACACTTTCTTTGTTTCAATCAACATAATTACCTGTGCAGTATTATGTGATTCATGGACATCACCTGACACATTTTATTCACTTTCTATTTTTTGGACTTCTATTTTTGTATTCACTGCATCATCCAGCTATATATGTGTTTATATATATTATCAGTTCATTATTTAGCACTGTTCATCACTGATTCAATACTTCACTGTTTTTTTCTTTTTCTCTATGTTATATGTGTGTATCCCACATTATTAGTTGCTGCTTTATTTTCATTAATTTTTTGTGTATTAGAGCGCGGTATTTCCCTCTTTTCTTTAAAGGTTTAAATGTGTGCCTCGCCGGTGTTTTTCTAAACTGTGGCAGGTGCTTTTACTATGGGAAGGCATGGATCCTAGTCCCTAATTTGCAGAGACACATGATTCATACCTTCCCTCCTGTTAGAACGGCAATCTTGTTCACATAGGCAGAAATTACTAAATGGTTTTCCAAATTTTTTACAAATAAATATCTGAAAAGTGTGGCGTGCATTTGTATTCAGCTCCCTTAACTCTGATATCTATAACTAAAATTGAGTGGAACCAATTGCTTTCAGAAGTCACCTAATTAGTAAATGCCCCACCTGTGTGTAATTTAATCTCAGTATAAATACAGAGGTTCTGTGAAGCCCTCAGAGGTTTGTTAGAGACCCTTAGTGAACAAACAGCATCATGAAGGCCAAGGAACACACCAGACAGGTCAGGAATAAATTATGGAGAAGTTTAAAGCAGGGTTAGGTAATAAAAAAATATCCCAAGCTTTGAACATCTCATCATCCGAAAATGTAAAGAGCGTGACACAACTCCAAACCTACCAAGACATGGCTGCCCACCTAAACTGACAGGCCAGGCAAGGAGAGCATTAATCAGAGAAGCAACCAAGAGGCCCATGGTAAATCTGGAGGAGCTGCAGAGATCCACAGCTCAAGTGGGAGAATCTGTCCACAGGACCCGTGTACTCCACAAATCTGGCCTTTATGGAAGAGTGGTAAGAAGTAAGCCAGTGTTGAGAGAAAGCCATACGAAGTTCTGTTTGCAGTTTGTGAGAAGCCACGTGAGGGACACAGCAAACATGTGGAAGAAGGTGCTCTGGTCAGATGAGAGCAAAATGTAACTTTTTGTCCTAAAAGCAAAATGTTATTTGTGGCAAAAAACTAACACTGCACATCACCCTGAACACACCACCCCCAACGTGAAACATGATAGTGTCAGAATCATGTTGTGGGGATGCTTTTCTTCAGCAGGGACAAGGAAGCTAGTCAGCGTTGATGGGAAGATGGATGGAGCCAAATACAGGCCAATCTTAGAAGAAAACTTGTTAGAGCCTGCAAAAGACTTGAAGGGGGAGGTTCACCTTCCAGCAGGACAATGACCTTAAACATACAGCCAGAGCTACAATGGAATGATTTAGATCAAAGAATATTCATGTGTTAAAATGACCCAGTCAAAGTCCAGACCTAAATCCAATTGAGAATCTGTGGCAAGACTTGAAAATTGCTATTCACAGACGCTCTCCATCCAATCTCACAGAGCTTGAGCTATTTTGCAAAGGTGAATGGGCAAAAAATGTCACGCTCTAGATGTGCAAAGCTGGTAGAGACATACCCAAAAAGACTTGCAGCTGTATTTGCAGCAAAAGGTGGTTCTACAAAGTATCGACTCAGGGGGCTGAATACAAATGCACGCCACACTTTTCCTATAATTAATTGTAAAACATTTTGAAAAACATTTATAATTTTCCTTCCACTTCACAATTATATGCTACTTTGTGTTGGTCTATCACATCAAATCCCAGTAAAATACATTTACATTTTTGGTTGTAACATGACAAAATGTGGAAAATTTCAAGGGGTATGAATACTTCTTCAAGACACTGTATGTGCAAAAACACACATAGCAACAGTAGTCCCCAGCTGACAGTCTTAATAATCCACTCTGTGGATTATTGTGCATATGCAAAAAATCAAATCTCCAATGTTAGAAGCAATATATTGTTGCACCAGTTGTTCCAGAGCTTAGTAAATGATGTGACGTTTCACTTTGCAAGTTATACCCAATCATATGCAAGGAAAATAAAAATAAACCAGCATTTTTGCTTACAAATGATTGGATTTGGGAAGTCAGCAGAGCAGCTCCTCATCTATAATTGCCTTTAATAAATCAATTACATTTTTGAGGGCACCACTCTGTTACACCTTTGTGCTATTCAGGTGTGCCCTAACCTATTTAGATGGACCTAAGTGTAGTTACGCAATCATAACTAGCACAGGGTTCAAACACCTTCAGATGTACACTGAGAGGTCTCCTCTTTAGCGACCAATTCATCACTCCTGTAGTTTCTATCCACCACCTTGTACACAATATTGCTCTTAGAGAGATATAAAGAGACTTCATAGTGCTCACTGTATACTTTTATTAACATCAATAAAGTGAAACACTAACATCTGCATCTGCAATCCCTGTTTAATTACCAAGCACTGATATCTCTGCACTCTGTGGTCTCCCCGCCTAGCGTGATGACATTATTATTATTATTATACAGGATTTATATAGCGCCGACAGTTTACGTAGCACTTTACAACATTAGGGCAGACAGTACAAGTACAATACAATTCAATACAGGAGGAATCAGAGGGCCCTGCTCGTTAGAGCTTACAATCTAGGAGGGAGGGTCAGGTTATATAAAAGGGTAATAGCTGTGGGGGATGAGCTAATGGAGAAATTAGTGCAGTTGTAAGATGGAGGCAGGATAAGCTTCTCTGAAGAGGAAAGTTTTCAGAGATCGCCTAAAAATTGGAGACAGTCTGACAGATGACATCACAAGCCACACTCCACTGATGTGTTGTGTTCCGATTGGACTTCCTCAGAGATGGGATATGCCACTAAGTGCAGTGGGAGACCATACATCTGACATGCCCCAAAGTGTCAGTTTGGCAGAATTTTTCAGGTGGTGATTTCTCCTAATTACAGCAGTATCTGGTGGCATGGCCAATGGGCAAGGTAAAGATTTATTACCCTTCCTAACAGGTTGACCTTTTATTTATGTTGATGTTGATTTTAGCATTAGTTTGTTGTTATACATGTACTTGGCGGCAGTCATATTCTGTCATTACATATGCAAACTCTGCTTCTTTCTTTGCATTGCTAAACAATGGATTTGCTTTACTGCTCCTTTTCACAAGTTTATACGAGCTGGCTGATTCATTACAGACAATATACTCACTATTTTATCTAAATCATTGTTAAAGGAGAGAGAAAGTCATATCAGTAGTCACAGAGAGTCTGGTTCATAAATTATAGGATTCTTCATAGGCTGAAAAGGTCTGCTTGCATTTATTGAGTTGAATAAGACTCACAATCTGACTGTTTTGAGAATCAAATTGCTAGCTACTATCCCTTGCCTGAATTAGACATGTGCAATTTGTTTCTGTCTGAGTCTAAATTCAGAAAAAAAATTGGAGATTTCGATGTATCTGAATTTCTGAATAACAATAGTAACAAATTTTGTTAAAAATTTGTTTTGTTTAGTTTGTTCCTTTTCTAAATAATTCAAAATTTTCAGAACAATTCGAATTTGATTTGGTTGAAAATGTATCAGCCAATCTGAATTCAGTGTGAAGGATAGCTGGTTGTTAAGGAGAGGGCCAGGAAGTCGCCGTGTCCCTAACAAACGATGACAGTTGTTATGATTACTGAATGCTGGCAATGAAAAATAAATGAAAAAAACAGCGTGGGGTCTCCCCAGAATCCATACCAGACCCTTATCCAAGCATGCAGCCCGGCAGGTCAGGAAAGGGGGGAGATGAGCAAGCGCTCACAGGGTGACCCTGCCTCATTGTGATGTCATCTACCCAGCATGCCCCAGTTGATAACATCACAAGGGGGCGGGGTCATGCTATTTTTTTCCTTTATTCTTCATTGCTGGAATTCTTTTGATTACATTCAGCTGTCAGTTGTTAAGGGTGCGGTGGTCGGCTTTCCAGCCTGCTTCATAACAACCAGCTATTCTTCACACAGAGTTTGGATCGGTCGATTAATTTTCAACCAATTCAAATTTGAATCGTTCTGAAAATTTGGAATTCATTATAAAATTAATAAACTAAATAAAACAAAACTAAACAAATTCCAAAACAAATCCACAAAACGAAATTAGTAACATAACGAATTTATCTGAAACAAAGCCAATTTTTCTGTTCTGCACATGTCTAGCCTGAATTATAATGAATAAAGTTTCATATTTACTTAGCTGTTTGATTTATGGTGATCTGTCAGATTTGTAAAGTGATAATGACATCTGTTTATACCAAAACAAATAGGCTCAATTCACAAAGCCAATGCACCAAGACAAAGACACCTATTTTCAAAAAAGTAACAGATGAATAAGAATGCGATTTGAAAATTACAGATGCATTGCTAAAATAAAGATACTTAACATTGTATTAAAGCTTTGTGATTTAAAGTGGAGGTCCACCCTAAAAAAAATAATGCTCCTAAAAATCTGAAAAAAAAAATTGAAAAAAAAAGAATTTTTTTTTACTTACCAGAAATGGCTGTTGCTAGGCAGAGTGTCCTAATCTGCCACTTCCTACTCCGCGGTGATCTTCATTCTTCTCCTCCTCGTGTTGTCTTCTGCGGAATGGGGTGCGCTGTGGTCTGGGAATTATGTGCGTCCCAGAACACAGCCGGCCATTCACAAAGCGCCGCACGACTCGCACATGCGCATTATGAAACGGGCAATGAAGCCGCAAGGCTCCACTGACTGTTTCCCTTAGTTTGAATGGTGGCGCCGGGACCCGATCCGATGGACGGATCTGCGTTAGGCCACCGCCATCGCGGGCACCCTGGACAGGTAAGTGTGCTTATTAAAAGTCAGCAGCTACAGTGTTTGTAGCTGCTGAGTTTTATTTTTTTACTTTTTTTTCAGATGGACCTCCGCTTTAAGTCTAAAGGGTAATATTAGTTGCTATGATACAATATAATATACTGAGCGTCAAACTTTATAAATGTTGATAGACAAAAATATCAGACATTTGAGTACCCAGTCGCTAGAAGAGTAGCAAAATTTATAGTTAGTAAATAAAATGAATCTTAAAGTAATTTAAAAACATTTCAATTGTACAAAGAACCAAAACGTTAATATACTGAGGCCTCAATTAAAGAGGAGCTCCAGTCATTTTTTGTGTTTATTAGAAGTCAGCAGCTACAAAAACTGTAGTTGCTGACTTTTAATAAACTTACACTCATCTGTCACAGGATCCAGCGATGTGCCTTCTCTTCCTCTTCTCTACCGCGAGCTGGCATCTTAACTGTGGGCACCCATCTGTGACAGCTTGTGGTTTCCCAGCATGCTGCACACTGGGCATGTGCAAGTCGTGCTGTGCCACCTGAATGGTCTGGCAGTCTTCTGGGACCTGTGATGTACAGTAGAGGAGAATTTTCATTCGGACCAGGAAGTGGGAGCGGGTACCTGTCAAAGTAGGAACCTGCCCCCCCCCCAAAAGAAAATTGCATGCCAAATGAGGCAGGGGAGGAGTACTTAAAGCGGAACTTCCCCTTTTGGGGGGGGGGGTGCTGCTTTAAGCAGCGAATAATAAATAAGAATATAGAAACTAAAAAAAAGCGCTGGGGCTCTATTGGATGTTAAAAACATAGCAGCTAGCACAATACCATAATACACAGCATAATACACTTCACAAAACAATAGTGCAGTGCTAAGATAAATTAAATAGTACCATAATGCAATGCAAATATATCAAACTATTGAGTGTCACCACAAATTGAAAAATATAAAACAAAGAAATCCAAATGTGAAGTCAAAAACAAAGAATTAGTTGATTCTTCGATTATGAGGGAAATGACAGATGTGGATACCAAACACCATCAAACTTCTTAATGATAAACCAAACAGCAACAGAGGGAGGCTTACTAGAATCATATGACTCCCAAGTAAGAGTGGTCAACCAGCCCTTGTGTATGAATCCAATACTGCTGCGTTGTAGTAGATCTTTGTGCATATATACCCAGTTGAACATACTATCATGAAAAGGAAAATGACATGCTCTCCATTAAAACACCAATTTAATGTGATAAATGCACTTACAATGAAGAGATGACAACCAGGTACTTCATATCATATAAACAACTCATAATCTAGAATCCAAGATAGCCGTGGCATGATCGCATGTTGTAGTGGCCACTACATATATGCGATCATGCCACGGCTATCTAGGATTCTGATATATGAGTTTTTTATATGATATGAAGTACCTGGTTGTCATCTCTTCATTGTAAGTGCATTTATCACAATAAATTGGTGTTTTAATCGGGATTACACTATGAAGAGCGTGTCTTTTTCTTTTTTATGATACTATGTCCAACTGAGTATATATGTGCTGCAATCTATTACTATGCAGCAGTACCATCATTTGATATTTTGAAGAAAGCTTGATATCTTGGATTGATACACAAGGGCTGGTTAACCACTCTTAATTGGGAGTCATATGATTCTAGTAAGCCTCTCTCTGTTGCTCGCCGAGGTGCTCTGTGGTTATCAATAAGTATATAGACAAAAATGACTCAAAATGTGTTAAAAATAAATACAACAAAATACTCAACCTTGCAATATTCAGATTTGTGAACATTTTTTTTTAGTTTATAGCTGACCAAACACCTCCAATATGTACAAAAAGTACAGAAATATCATTGGGATAAAAGGCCTATGTGATTACTATAGTAATGTGTAATTTCTGTACTGAGTAGGTTGAATGGAGGGTTCATGGTCAGCATAAACAAGAACCACTGCAAATCAATGTCCTTCCCAGAAACTGCATGCACATACAATGAATATGTTTCAAAAGGAAGACCATGGCACGTGTGCAAATGATTGAGTATACACAATAGGTATAACAGAACATATGCATTGATTGTATCCTGGGAGGCAAATTCGCTTTGCTATTTCCCAGGTGATAGGGAGATATTGTATGGGTCCTAGAGACATCTGGGTAGGTCATTTGACTCATGTCTAGATTGATCTTGCTATGATAGTTAAGATTTTCTTTGTTGCTCGTTCAACAATCTCAACAATTTCCTCATGAAAGAAGTTATTTTCTTATTAAGTACTAATTATTTTTTGTTCAGAGATAGAAGAGACAGAGTGTAAAATATTTTTTAAAAAATGTAATTAAAATTGAAATGGCATTTTTCTTACCTTTCCATTGACCACAAACAAGGGAATGAACACTGCAACATGTCATATTTTTAAATCAGGGCAGAAAAGGCTTTGCCATCAACTGCACTGTCATTAACTGTGCCAATAAGCAAGTAAATAAAAGAACATCTGTGCTAGAATTTCCTTCCTGATTTGAAAAAGAATGGCAGCATAATAAAGGAACTAAATACCACAATGTGGGTATTTTCCATTGAGTCAAGTGTAAATCAAACCTTAAAGTGGAGTTCCACCCAAAAAAAAAAAAAAAATTAGTAAAATGCTTAAAAAAAATAAAAAAAAAAACATTTTGAGAAATTTTTTTTTTACTCACCTCTAAATGCCTGTTGCTAGGGGGTCCCTCGTAATCTGCCTGCTTCGGTGTCTGGGCTCCTGACGTCACTTCCCTCGGCGCAGGAAGGGAGATCGCCTCTCCACCCTCCCTCTTGTCAATCATCTGGGACACATGACCGGTTCCAAATGAATGCGTGGCCAGTGACGGCTTGCGCAGTTCACACAGCCGGGCGCCCACAGTTAAAATGCCGGTGTCGCCGAGCGGGGGGGGCGAGCGGGACTTTTTTTTTTTTTTTTTTTTAATGGGAACCCCGCTTTAAAATTATATTAGAGGCAAAAAAAAAATAAAACTAAAAACCCCAAACATGTTATACTTACCTGCTCTGTGCAGTGGTTTTGTGCAGAGCAGCCCTAATCTTCCTCTTCAGGTCCCCGGTTGGTGCTCCTGGCCCCTCCCTCCTATCAAG
This sequence comes from Aquarana catesbeiana, assembly GCF_042186555.1. Lineage (NCBI taxonomy): Eukaryota > Metazoa > Chordata > Amphibia > Anura > Ranidae > Aquarana > Aquarana catesbeiana. The sequence continues at coordinate 98,544,016 of NC_133328.1, forward strand.
TGCCCCCAGAGCAAGCAGCTTGCAATGGGGGGCACCCAATCAGGAATGCTCCCGAGCTACTGCTCTGCATGTCCATTCAAACACGGAGCCATGGCTCAGCCATGCCCCCTCTCTGTCCTCATTGGCTGCTGTCTGACTGTGATTGGCTCTTGCTCCTGTCTCAGCCAATGAGGAGGAAGAGACCTCAGAGAGCTGATGCTCTCATGCACATCGCTGCATCAAGAGGGAGCTCAGGTAAGTAGGGACTGCCGCACACAGAAGGTTTTTTTTACCTTCATGCATAGAATGCATGAAGGTAAGAAACCTTTGCCTTCAGCTTTTAGAACCACTTTAAACAACCTATATACATTTTACTCTTCAATAAAATATATTCTAAGAGCACAGTTAGCAATAAAAATTAATATAGCCCAGGGAATTTGAAATGGTAGCAGTATTTATACATTGTTCTGTCTCACATTTATGTCACAAAGATATAACAAGTCAGTTTTAAGCAAGAATTTGGAGGCAAAGGTCAAAACAACTACATATGTAGCAAGAGTGTGATAATTAACTTAATGCTACTAACAGAATACATTTGTTTTGAACACTCTTTAGATCTTTGCAGTTTGAATCTACTCAATGATTTCAGTAATGACCATTTGTGCAAATATGCAGCATTGGGAATTGTTTATGATGAGGAAATAATAATAAGACGAAAGATGTGCTTATTTGCTATGTTAACAAGCTGTCTAGTTTATATTGTACAGATTCACAGAGTATTTATGCCAAATAATAAAATTGCAGATGGGGATTTTAGTGCAGGCAGACATAATAATAAGTTTATCTGGCTCAGTCTAAGCACCTGCCTTTCTGCTGAATTTAGTTTTTTTTTAAATCATTAATACATGTCAGTGGCAGAGATTTGTAATAAAGGCGTATAGCATAAACTACAGTATGTATTTAAGTCTGAGCAGTTAATGAAATGTATCAATTGTTGATTCAGTCCCTTGTGCATAACTGCACAAGCTAAGGAAACCATCAACCATGATAATGAGGGACAAATTTTGTAGATTTTTATAGGAAATATGTAGAAGCTGTAAGCCACAAGCAACATAAAATAGCATCATGTGAAAATTAGGAGAGAAATAATGTGAGTCTAAAGTCATGATGATGTCTTTAGATTTAAAAAAAAAAAATAATGAAAATAAATTCAGCTACTTTGGCTCTGTAATTTTTTAAGGAAACTATAAACTAGAACTAGTTACAGAAAGAACTCAGCCTAATCCCACTCCAATCCAATGGTTTAGTGCAATGGTGGGGTGAAGTTCAAAACAAATGAGAGTACCCTAGGGGTCACTCATTTTCAAATGGAAAATAACATTCTCAATATGGCCTGGTTTTGAAAGTGAAACTTCAGGTTTTTGCAAAAATAGTTATTGATATGCCCCCACCCCCACATGTGCTGACCATATTACTAATTGAGTCTAGCAGAGCGCCCATAGAGTGTACTACTTACTCCTTTCCCATTGGGCGACCAGTCCTCCAAAGCCACACTCTTTCCTGATCATGTGGCTGCGCCCTCACTGATGTCATCACTTATAATGCAGGACCAGCAATTCTGCATGGTATAGGATACCATATTCTTCAGTTCCTCTGAGGGCACACACAGACCGGAGCCAGTAGGGAGGAGGAGCCAAGCAGCCGCACGGGGAAGAAGCCTCCGCTGATTGGCGATGGGGCAGAGGAACTGAAAAAAAGGAGGGAGAGAGATACCAACCGAGGGTCTGGGGTCCACTGTCTCAGTGTCAGAAACCATGAATCAGACAGAAGTACAGTTAAATCACACTTGTTTAATAATAATAAAAAAGGTAAACAGAGTAAACGTAGTCAAAACATAGCCAGAGTTCAGGAACCGGAAAGGATAGTCAGACAAGCCAAAACGTCAGGGAGCCAGAGGTGAGCATAGTAGAACAGCAAACAGGATCTGGAGCAAGAAGGAATGTCAGCCAAGCAAGTCTTTAACAGAAACACAGGAGAGCATCTCTAGAGCTGTGACCAGGGCAAAGGCAGAGATCATCTGGACTGGACGGCTTAAGTAGGCAGGACTGATGAGCAGGATATTATCAACAGGTGAATCACTGTGGAGAGATAGGAGCTGGCAATTAGCCAACAGCTGAGCGGCCAGCTTTGAGAAGGAAGGGCTGAGCCCAGCCCTGACACTCAGGCAGTGTGTGCTGTGGAAGCTGTTTACCCCTTTTGTGGGGAGAGCTCTCTGGTGAGTGCGGCAAAAAGGGGGAGCATGAATTGCAGCATCAACACAACACATACATTCATGAATTTTGCATGATTGTTGATACACTTAAAGAGCACCTATCACTTTATTTTACAAAATTACCCATATATGGACTTATTACATTATTGAACTCTGGAAATATACTTAGCACTTTTTGCACATGTTTATGAATTTATCACATCTTTGCATCCATATTTTTATGCATTTATTTAAATTAAGGTTATAGCACTTGGCACTTTGTTGGTACCTTATTGGTATCTGGTGTGTATTTTTTATACATAGACCTTTGTGCACATATATTTTCACATATACACCTTTGTTAACACAGCATCAATTGGTTTATAATTTCCAATAGAGCAGCGCCACACCCACCTTTTTAATTTTTTCTGCTATGTGAATGGTCTTGCCTATTATTTTCCAAATCCTCCAGCCCTTGCAGACCTTCACCCTAGACTGGTTGGAGTCCTCTGAGAATACCCCTCAATGGGTATATGCTCCTCATGACATTCCCAACATTAGTAGGCGGTGGGCCTCAGAGCTATAATTGGCACAGAAGGTTTGAATGATACCCTTACCAAGTCCTTAAACCTTGTACACAAGGTCAGATTATTGGACAAATTTTCATTAGTTTTTTTATTTGATGCTAGTCTCAAATCGAAAGTACTCACCATCAGAAAATGTTCTGACGACAGAATTCAACGTTAGAAGTGACATAATGTGTTCTTTCATTTGTGAACATGCCTAGTCTTGCTCTTCAGATTTTTTTTGTCAGAAAACCATACTAATGAAAAGAAAATGGGAAGTTGTGGTCACTTCAGACAAAAATTTTCAAGCCTACACATCCAGTTTTTGTATGCAAAAATTCGTAATCGGCTGTCAAAAGCAGCATACTAATGATAAGAAAATCGTCAGATCTTTCATCACATGAAATTTATCTTCAGATTTTCTGACCGTGTGTATGGGCCTTTAGAAACAGAAAGGGAGAATCAGGGGTTTGCTGATGCGTATAGGGCCAGGGGGAGACTAGATTCCACCTCTAAGGTATAATGGCTCCTGAGATAAGATTCAGTCCGGAGTCTGTGATCTCAATTGCATCAAGCAGCCCCTTTTGTTTTGACTCCTAGCCCAGAGAGAATGATGTTCACCATAACCTCTAAAATAATAGAATAACCAAGTGACAAGGCAATGTTTACCTACCTCACTTCTATGGTTAATGATACGTAACATAAGTGACCAAAACCTTTTATCTATATATGAATCAACCAATGCGGTTGCATCTATAACCCATGAAATCAATAACGAATGATAATGGTGCTAACATACAAAGATCTAATTTATTTATACAGAAAAGAAACTTGTATTAATCCGAGGTTAGCAACTATAACATGAATGATACAACCTTAAAAACAAAGATGTTACCAATAATACAAAATATTGTTATAATGGTCATACACATGCTATCAAGTTATTACCTAGGATAGAAAAAAGTTAGAGAAAAGAGAAGAGACATATAGATAATACAGATACATTACCTAGACAGCCCTTATGTTACCATGTTTCATCTAGACCGTGAGCCAAAGAGAGCTAGCATCTCAAGGCTTTGGTTTTTATGTTGTTAGAACACCCCATTCCTACCAATCAAAACTCGGGATCACCTCATTGGTTCAGAAGCGGCATTGAATCCTGATTGGCTACCCCTGAAGCCTCCTAAATGTTCATTGGTTCAGATTTGCCTCAAATTCTGATTGGCTGTAATTCCAAGTCCAGTTAAACATCATGTTTAAACATTAGACTCTCTCTGGTTCCTCCTGTGTTTGCCTTAAAACAGTTAGCCCTCTTTGATCTTAATTTAACCAGTTCCGCAATTCGCATGTCAAAAGACCCCCAACCAGGTGGTGACACAAAGTCTGAAGAGTAATTTAATTATCACCTGCCTAAAACATTCAACAGCTTTTGAGAACCAGGAAAAAAAAGAAGTATTTTTAAAATCTAAGCTGGGCTCAACCTGATATCACAAAATATAAACATATACATACATGCATATATATATAATATATATCCAATGGGGCATGGTAATTCAATTAGAGAGTTCCCTTGAAGATATAAACACAGTACAACCCCTGTGCTTTTGGCATTGGCGGTGAAACCTCTGGCTATCCTTGTTCGCTCCTTGGCTGTTGTGACAGGAGTCACTTTGGGCGGGGGGCCCATGGAACCCAGAATCCCGTGGGGAGGTTGGGAAACCTTTGTTTCAGCTCCCCATGCACCTCATATGTCTAAGTCACCCTGTATCTCTAATAGGGGCACAGGGTGACCGAAAAATCCAGTCTGTCTGATCTGTACTAATCAGACCCACTGTACAACCACACTGGAATGTTGTGTGTGTGATTAATGTTGCCTTTTCATTATTTTGCGATTTTTTATCCTCCTTTATCATGCGATTTCTAAGCCTCCTTCTATGTCTTTTCTTTGGTCATTTTCTGTTTTAGTTTAACCATTAAAACTAGCAATAGTCTTATAGCTTGATGATGACTGTGAGAGGACTCTATCTAGCATTATTAATGCTCTGATGTTCCCTCTTTTTTCTATATATATAATAAGACATTGTTTTTATTGTGTACATGTGCGTAAAAGTGTAGTAATGTCTTTAGAATACAACCCCTTTTAGGGTTTTTATTTACACTTATATTGTGCACATTTATTTTTAACCATTGTGTTCGTTTTTAGATTTACCAAAGTTGACTGTAAAATGCATCACTGGTACTTTATTTATGGTGCGTTTTTTGAATAGCACGTGTTGCTGGTGAATGTCAACTCATAATGCTAGGATGCATATGCTGATGTTATTGACAAATGTATTTATTACAAGTCTTCTTATGCTCACTTTGTGATCAGCTTTATTGTATGTGCTTGTTCAATATGTTGGATATGTGCAGTGCCCATATGTCCCTCTACATTGTCTAGAATAAGCCGTCAGTGAGGCTGGGGCTGGCGACGTGCACCCGCCGGCACCCGAGTCTTGCTGTGATTGGCTGGGCGGGCTGTAGAGGGATATTTAAGCTGGCCATCTCGTGGTGTAGCCACACCCTCTGTTGAAGTCAAGGATATGACGAAACGCGTCAGGGCGTGGCTAACGTGATGTAGGAAGTGACGTGTGCGCTCCACCTGAGTCATCTGCTTAACCAGGAAGTATCCATCCTCTCCTGTGTAGCGGCGCTGACATCTCTTGGTGAAGTTGACACACTTACACTACCTGCCTGTTTGATTGATTGCTCACTTTTAATCTTATTTGATGTACGTATTTATTGAAGGGGGGTTTTCTGTCTGTCTTTGTGGAAGGGGTTCTGAGTCAATAAACAGGATTACGCTATGTGCACTTTTTTCTCCGTTTTCTTTGATTCAATATGAGCCCTGAAAATCTGTGACCCTACATATAGTGATGTTGCCAACAAACTGCTGCTAAAGAGTGCTGACTCTGAATGCTTTATTACTCCCTATTTCTGGTGAGTTTAACCCCCTAGGGGGAGAGTGTTTGTCACCGGGTGGATTTCGTAGTGATCAGTGGAAGGTGCATGTGGAGGACTGTTTTTATGATCACCTGATAATTATCTGAACTACACCCTGAATTTTACATCACTACCCTATATAAGGGACTTTCTTCTAAGGGACTTTTCTGTTATAGGATTTTCCTTTCTATGTGTTGTTGGCCACATGTTTCAATTGCTCAACATTAGCGCTGTCTAGTGCGATAATTTAGTCTAATTAGGATTACTTTATAACACAGATTTAACATTGTTTTATTTGGTTTGAGACTGCTGCTTTTACTAGATTTTATCTCTGCTTAAACAGACAAAGTGGAGTGTAATCTCATTTATTTGTTTGTGAATAATATATAGTCGCATATTGCTGTTTATTTACATCTATGTACTTTTGAATGTTCGCTAGTATTTTAAACATTTTTACATATCTACACTTTGGATCTGTTTAGTGACCTGGCGCTGAGCAGTGTTTCTGCAGGTCTGGTGAAACACTTATACATATATATATATATATATATATATATATATATATATATATATATATATATATATATATATATATATATATATATATATATATTATATTGTCTCATTTTGTTGTGTACACTTTGCTGGGTCATTTGGGTGTGGCTGTATTCCATTGTTCTATTGTGTCTGTCTGCCTTAGGTATTATGGGATATGTAAGTGTGCTTGCTGTGAGGAAGGAGGGGGGGTGATTTCTCCAACAGCTCTCCCTGCTGATTGGACAATCTACCCCACCTGGAATGCAAAGAGGGGGGGATTGTCCCGAGTATTACCTGTGTGCCTGTGTTTCAATAAGCAGCTCATGTTGAGCAACCAAACGAGTTGTTCTGCTCTCACTATATGTGGCTGAGGTATAATTAGACAGACAGCTAACTCTCCTCCTTTAATAACTCATTGAGGCAGGCACTAGGTCCTTTTTTCAACTTTTATTGCAGGAAAGTTCAAGTGAAACTACAATAAAATAAATAACATACAATATACAAAATATACAGTCCTAACACACTAGTCTAACTAGGGAAAGGGGTTATAAACATACCGGCAACGTTTCCATTAGGCTGACATTAGAATTGCAGCAGAATAGGTGTGGAGTCCTCTGGAGAAGATGTATGAATGAAGAAGGAAGATGGCTACTGGGGGCTGTCTTTCAGACCTCATGTTATAGTCCACAGGAATTATGGGAAGCTACGGTGGCTTTTAAGCAACAATCTGCCTACCTTCAGTAAATTATTCACAGATACTAAGTATGTAAAAGAACCACTAGATGGCAATATTACAATTTACTTTACATTCCATTAGCATATTCAGCAATTAACAAAAGCACATAAGAAATACTTACTGAAGTCATGACACTCCCCGTCTGGTATCCCATGGATGCCAACTATGATGGTCCCTCTGGGGAGAGTAGTAAAATCAGTTCGGACACAGGTCTGAGGAAAATTTTAGGCTCATCTTATCTAATGACCTTAACCTCAACTTTCCTGACTTTCCCATCTTTGCTTGGAAACACTTGGGTTATCAGGCCCAAGGTCCATTCGTTTCTCCTCGACTGAGAGTCTTTTACAAGAACAACTGTGCCAGGTTCCAAGTTAGGTTTGTTGTCTTTCCATTTGTTCCTTATCTGTAGATTGGATAGGTACTGCTTCTTCCACTTGCTCCAGAAGATATCCGCCAAGGCTTGCACTCATCTCCACTGGCATCTGTACAAGTGTCAGAAGAAGCCTTCGTTCCGGTCCGGTCGTTTCTCACGCATTCCCGGCGGAACGGCGTTCCGGCGCATGCGCGTTCGTGGCTCGGTGCTACGGCGTTCGCACACGCGCATTGGTGCACACCCAATGTGATTCCCTGGGCAGCCTATAAAAGGCACTCAGAGAAACAAACAAGTTGCTGGTTTGTCTCAGCTTCCTGTGTTATCTGAACCTGTATCCTGTATCTCTGCTTGACTACCTGTTGTGACCCGGATTTGCCTTTGGACTTCTCTTTTCCTCTCTCCTGGACCTGACCTCGGCCTGTTTATCGGATTCCCACCAATCTCCTGTGTTTGACCCTCGGCCTGTTACCTGGACTATCTCCTGTCTCCTAGTCTGACCTTACTGCTTGTACCTGGACTCTTCTTATCTTATCATCCTACCTTGCAGATCCTGCAGTGCCATAGCACCTTCCCGGTGTTTGATCCTCAGCCTGGTTCTGGACTTTCCGCCTGTGGTCTCCAGCTGCACCTTGCCTACCAGTCCCTGCACAGCGGCTCTTCTCTGCCAAAGACTCCACAAGCAAGTCAACCACAGTCCATTGGGGAGCCTGTGCCTCTTCGTGCCATTCCCTCCCTGTACCAACTCCAGGGGGCGGACTGCGCTTAGTCGCAAAGGCGAAACCGCTCTCGGCATCTCGGCCTCGGTGAGTACTACTGTGTGACAGTACAAACCAGCCATGTCAGAGGCCGACAGAGCGCGTTCCCCACTGGAGATCCTGTGTCAGCAGGTCTCGGCTCTCACTGAGGCCGTCCAAAAGTTGCAAGACGGCTACGCCCAAATTGACGGCCGCCTTCAACAACTTTCCGGACCATCTCCAGCTTCTGCCGCAGCTTCTGTACCTCCCAGCGGAGGTTCTTCTTCTCAGTTACCAACTAATCCCACTGTGGTCATGGCCACTCCAGAACCCAGGGTTCCCACACCAGAGCGATTCTCCGGCAATCGTAAAAAGTTCAGGGCTTTTAAAAATATTTGCTATCTGTATTTGGCTCTGCAACCCAGGAACTTTTCATCGGATGTGGTAAAAGTTGGCTTCATCATTTCTCTCTTGGCTGACGAACCGCAAGCCTGGGCTCATAGCCTAATGGAACAGAGGAACCCCATACTGAATTCAGTAGACACCTTCTTCGAAGGTATGGCTCAACTTTACGACGACCCCCAGCGCACGGCCACAGCCGAAGCCTTATTGCATAACCTAAGCCAAGGGCGAAGACCAGTAGAGGACTATATCGTAGAGTTTCGAAAGTGTTCAGCTGATACTGGCTGGAATGAACCTGCCCTCAAATACCAGTTCCGTCAAGGGCTGTCTGAAGCATTGAAGGATGAGCTGGCCAGGATTGAGACCCCTGATTGCTTGGAAGATCTCATCCAAATCACCACTAAACTGGATCGTCGCATGCGTGAGCGGCGTGCAGAGCGCTTCCAGACTCCTCGCCCTACCTGGATCATGCCTAAACCGACTCCTATCCATCCACCTTACAGGGCTCCACCAGTCCCTACCACTCCTGAAGCTGAGCCGATGCAGCTTGGTCTAGTCCGTGCCCCACTCACTTCAGAGGAGAGACTACGTAGGCGCCAGGGCAATCTGTGCCTTTATTGTGGGGGTTCTGGACATTTCCTCCGTTCCTGTCCCGTGAGACCCAGTAAGTCCTACCAACGGTCTGCTATTAACCAACAAGTTTCCGGTTCTTCTCAGTCTTATGTTACTCTTTTTGTTTCCCTACAGCTTCCGGAAAAGGAGGTTCACCTACCCGCTATAGTTGACTCCGGAGCATGTAGCTGCTTTTTGGATGCCTCACTAGCCGCAAGCTTGCACGTTCCTTTAACCACTAAGAACCAAAGTCTACAGATCCACCTAGCCGATGGGTCTCTGCCTCGCTCTGGGCCTGTCACTCAGGAAACCAGACCCATCCTCACCACCACTGATACAGGCCACCAAGAATACCTACGCTTTGATATTATCTCTTCTCCAATGTTCCCCATTATCTTGGGACTCCCATGGCTTCAAGCCCATGAACCACAGATCAATTGGAACAAAAAAGAAGAAGTCTCTTTTTCATCCCAATATTGCTCCAGACATTGTCTTCTCTCGGCCCCAGCTGCTGTTTCTACCATTGCAACCATATCTGATAGTCTGCAACATGTACCCACAAGCTACCTGGAATTCAGGGATGTATTTGATAAACAACAGGCTGACAGTATACCATCCCATCGGCCTTATGATTGCCCCATAGATCTTTTGCCGGGCTCTGAAATCCCTTTTGGTCGCATTTTTCCTTTGTCCGAAACAGAATTAAAGGCCCACAAAACATACATTGATGAAAATCTTGTGAAAGGGTTCATTCGCTCCTCCTCATCACCGGCCGGAGCTGGCATTTTCTTTGTGGAGAAAAAAGATGGATCCCTCCAACCTTGCATTGATTACAGGGAATTAAATAAAATCACCATCAAGAATCGGTACCCGCTTCCTCTCATCCCGGAACTATTCCAACGTTTCAGATCCGCCCGCATCTTTTCCAAACTAGACTTGCGTGGCGCATACAATCTTATCCGGATCCGAGCGGGCAATGAATGGAAGACCACCTTTAGATCCAGGTTTGGACACTATGAATACCTGGTAATGCCATTTGGACTTTGCAATGCCCCGGCCACGTTCCAACACCTTGTGAATGATATCTTTCGCGAATATCTTGACAACTTCCTAGTAGTCTACCTAGATGACATTCTCATTTTCTCAGCTACCCTGGAACTTCATCGGGCACATGTCAAACTGGTTCTCTCGATCCTTAGAAAACACAAACTATACCTTACGGCGGAGAAATACGAATTTGAAAAGACCACAGTGCAATTTTTAGGATCCATAATCTCAATCGCAATGGACCCCCAGAAGGTCAAAGCAATCCAAGAATGGCCAGTTCCTGTGGATAGAAAAGGGGTACAACGGGTCTTAGGTTTCTTAAACTTTTACCAAAGATTTATTGTAGGATTCTCAGCTATCGTAGCTCCCATCACTCAACTTACACGCCAGCATAATCATTTTCAATGGACTTTAGAGGCTCAGGAAGCGTTCTTAAAATTGAAAGCACTATTCTCGTCTGCACCAGTCTTACGACACCCGGATCCAGCCTTGCCTTTCATTCTGGAAGTCAATGCCTCAGAAACCACTACTGGTGCTATCCTCTCACAAAGACAAGGGCCCAAGGCTCTACTGCATCCCGTGGCTTTTGCGTCCCGGAAATTAAGTATCCCCGAAAGAACTATGATGTAGGCGATAGAGAGTTATTGGCCATCAAATTCGCCTTGGAGGAGTGGAGGTATCTGCTTGAAGGGGCGTCCAATCCTATCATGATATTTACTGACCACAAGAACCTGGAATACCTGCGAACAGCTAAACGTCTACGACCCAGGCAAGCCCAATGGGCCCTTTTCTTTTCCCGATTTAACTTCCACGTATCTTATAGACCAGGGTCAAAGAACGGAAAAGCGGACGCACTCTCAAGGATGTTCCATGAAACTTCTCAGGTAACAGAACCAAGCACCATCCTGTCTCCGCAAAATTTCCTCCTGGTTACTCAAGGGGACCTAATGTCCGCAATTAAATCTGCATCCGCTCAATGCTCGGAACCCCACGTATCTTCTATGGAGAAACGTAATGATCTATTTTGGTCTCATGGAAAAATTTTCATCCCGCTGGAATCTAGGCTCCTAACCTTACAGTCCTTTCATGACCACAAGCTAGCAGGCCATTTTGGGTCACAAAAAACCATGGAACTGATCTCACGTTCCTTCTGGTGGCCAGGCTGGAGACAAGACTGCAAGAACTATGTTTCATCCTGCATTCCTTGCCAGCGCAGCAAGGGCTCAAATACAAAGTCGTGGGGCCTGCTTAAACCCTTGTCCATCCCTGAACGCCGATGGGCAGAAATCTCCATGGACTTTATTGTGGATTTGCCTCCATCAGGGGGGTGCACAACTATCTTTGCCGTAGTTGATCGACTTTCAAAGATGGCACACTTCCTGCCCATGGTGGGTACTCCCTCTGCCTCCGCTACTGCTAACATGTTTTTTAAGGAAATTATCAGGCTTCATGGTATCCCGGTGAGCATCACCTCTGACAGAGGGGTTCAATTCACTTCGAACTTTTGGAGAGAATTATGCAAGACCTTGGAAATAAAGATTTGTCTGTCCTCCGCTTATCATCCTCAAAGTAACGGCCAGACGGAGAGGACAAACCAAACCCTGGAACAATACCTCCGATGCTTCTGTTCCGATTCCCAGGATGAATGGTCCTCCCTCCTGCCATATGCGGAATTTGCATATAACTACTCCATCCATTCCGCTACCAACCAGACACCTTTCTGGTCTAATTTTGGATTCCACCCTTCCTTCCTCCCAGTTTCCATCCCCGAATTATCGGTCCCTGCTGTGCAGGACCGAGTAAACTCTATCCAGTCAAATTTCCAAAGGATCAAAGCAGCAATGCAAAAAGCTCAGGATGACTATCAAAAGTACTACAACAGGGGAAGGAAGGAGAACCCGGCCTTTAAAGTAGGCGAAGAAGTGTGGCTATCAACTATCCATCTCAGACTGCCAATTCCCTCCCGGAAACTGGGGCCCAAGTTTATAGGTTCTTTTAAAATAAAAAGGGTAATCAACCCAGTGGCTTTTGAATTAGCTCTAACTGATGCTTACAAGGTGCATCCAGTCTTCCATGCATCCCTCTTAAAACCTATTGTTCCCAGCCCTTTTTCTGACAGAGAGAGACCTCCACCGCCACTGGTCCTAATCGACGGAGAAGACGAGTTTGAGGTAGAAAAAATTCTAAATTGCAGAAAAAATGGTAGACAACTTCAGTACTTGATCAAATGGAAGGGGTATCCTCCTGAGGATAACTCCTGGGAACCAGCCAGGAATCTACATGCTCCACGGCTTCTCCAGGCATTTCACCGAGAGCATCCAGAACTGATGTCAACCTTGGGTGTCCAGAGGCCACCCCTGGGGGGGGCACTGTCAGAAGAAGCCTTCGTTCCGGTCCGGTCGTTTCTCACGCATTCCCGGCGGAACGGCGTTCCGGCGCAAGCGCGTTCGCGGCTCGGCGCTACGGCGTTCGCACACGCGCATTGGTGCACACCCAACGTGATTCTCTGGGCAGCCTATAAAAGGCACTCAGAGAAATTAACAAGTTGCTGGTTTGTCTCAGCTTCCTGTGTTATCTGAACCTGTATCCTGTATCTCTGCTTGACTACCCGTTGTGACCCGGATTTGCCTTTGGACTTCTCTTTGCCTCTCTCCTGGATCTGACCTCGGCCTGTTTATCGGATTCCCACCAATCTCCTGTGTTTGACCCTCGGCCTGTTACCTGGACTATCTTCTCTCTCCTAGCCTGACCTTACTACTTGTACCTGGACTCTTCTTATCTTATCATCCTACCTTGCAGATCCTGCAGTGCCATAGCACCTTCCCGATATTTGATCCTCAGCCTGGTTCTGGACTTTCTGCCTGTGGTCTCCAGCTGCACCTTGCCTACCAGTCCCTGCGCAGCGGCTCTTCTCTGCTAAAGACTCCACAAGCAAGTCAACCACAGTCCATTGGGGAGCCTGTGCCTCTTCGTGCCGTTCCCTCCCTGTACCAACTCCAGGGGGTGGACTGCGCTTAGTCGCAAAGGCGAAACCGCTCTCGGCATCTCGGCCTTGGTGAGTACTACTGTGTGACAATAAGTCTTTAGTGTCAAAGCTGATTAGATGAGCTGTGGTTACCCCAACTTTCTGGGTAAGCAAAGTGGAAGGGGTGAGCAAGAAAGGATCTTCTGGGTCCTAAGGTATTGACGTCAGGGATCTGGCATTAATTATAGCTGCTACTTCAGCCATGAAGGTTGCCAGTGTCTCATGTGTGAGCCTTGAAGTTCCTAACTGTAGCAATATAGAGTCTAGGATTCTTCGAGCCATGCCAATCATGCGCTCCCAAGCACCTCCCATATGGGAAGCGTGTGGTGGGTTAAACGTCCATATACAACCCTATGCTGAAAGGTATCTCTCTACATGTTCTCTGTCAAGGTTTGAAATGATATTCAGTTCTTTGCAAGCTCCGACAAAGTTGGTACCTCTATCAGAGCGAATATGTTTGACAGGGCCTGTAATCGAAATTAACCGCCTGAGGGCATTTATAAAGCTGGATGTGTCTAAGGACTCAATAACTTCTATGTGTACAGCCCTGATGCACATGCAAGTGAACACGACAGCCCAACGTTTGCTGTTAGCACTGCCTCCTCTAGTGTGAAAGGCTTTGGATCCTGGTCGACCTGGAAGGTGAAGGCTTTGGCTCCAAAAACACTGGCGCGATCTTGAGAGGGGAAGGCCTCCATAACAGCCTTGCTGTTTGAAGCTACCTTATGAAACCTAAGGTTTGAACAGGCAAGTGTGGTTTGGGTCCCCTTAAGTAGACTGATTGCAGCCTCAAATGATGGAAGTGACTTCAGGCCATCATCTACATAAAAGTATCACTCAATGAACTGTCTAACATCTTGCCCATAGTCTTTTTCATCTTCTTGGATAGATAGCTTAAGTCCACAGATAGCAACAGCAGGGGATGGGCTATTGCCAAAAACATGCACTTTCATGCAGTATTCTGCAATGTCTTTAGTGGGGTTGTTATCCCTAAACCAGAAGAATCTCAGAAAGTTCCTGTGTTCTTCTTTGACTTGAAAACTGTGAAACATTTGTTGTAAGTCAGCAGCTATGGTGATGGCTTCCTTGTGGAATCCGATGAGAATGCCAAGAAGTGTTTTGTTGAGATCTGGTCCATTTAGGAGGACGTAGTTGAGAGAGATTCCTTCATACTGGGAGCTGGAGTCAAATACTACTCGGATTTTCCTTGGCTTCTTGGGGTGGTAAACACTGAAGAATGGTAGGTACCATCACTCTTCTTTCTCTTTCAGTGGTGGGGCCACCTCTGCATGGCTGTCTTCAAACATCTTACTCATGAACGAGAAGAAATGCTCTTTCATTTCTGGTTTTCTTATAAAATTGCTCCTGAGAGAAGAAAAGCATGTTGTTTGCATAATTTTTGTAGAATCCCTGTTCCATTATCTTCAAGAAGATATGATCTTCAATAGGTAGGGAAATTTTGTGGTCTTCTTTTGTCTTTTGGAAAACCGAGCATCCCAACTGATCTTTGTCTTCATCAGAGGAAAAATTGATAGTGTAAAGGTTGGAATGTTTACACTGGCATGGTGTTACAATTTACTTTACATATCACATATACAATTAACAAAAGCACATAACAAACACTTGCTGAAAGTATGACACGAGTACTGCCTAGTTTGTGGTTGTCAGCGTTTGGAATATCTGATATCTATATTCAGACTGGGAAGAAGCGTTATATGATGAAAGCACTCAAAAAAGTGTGGGACGTTTTGTTACATTGGTGGCAAACAGTGGGATGCTTCCTGCAGTCTGGGACATCCAAACCTCCACCTGGATCCAAGATCAGGACGGCAGATTTTGGTCACCCCAGTGGAGATATGGATCTGGCAAAAGAGTTCCCGGGGCTAATGCGGATTGTCCTTTCAGCATACTCCAGGACTGTATCTGCGGATGAATACCTGGAGCTCAGGCAGCAGATTTGGGTAGGACTCTGGATTGGAGCCCTCCAGGTTGCTGATATGCAACAGGGCAAGTGCTTTCCAACCCCAGAGCAACGGGCCAGTGACCAGCAGGCATTGCGGATGGCAATCCTGGGAGAGCGGCCCAGGAGCAATGGGTGACTGAGTTGGACAGGCTGGTTCAGGAGGAGATAGAGCTGGACAATCGGTTTTGGGCTCTACAATGGCACGCGGAGCAGGGATATTTAGGGGAGATAACAGAGTGCTCTCTGGAGGGATATGACTTTGACGGCCCTGGATTGCTGTGGGAGAGCCTTACAGATCGTTTTGCGTTTGGCAATGAAGGGGAACCTGTGCAAAAGGGAATTTGTCCCCCAGGAACAACAAGGGTTTTAAAGCAGCATAAAACTAGTACCAAGGTGTAAAAGTATTAAATTGTTTATTAAATATATGACAAATGGAGTAAGAACCATAAGCTGTGTATGACACATTAAAAGCGCAAATACATGTACAGGGCTACATCTGAAATAATTTTTACATAACAGGTGCTTGGATAGGTCTGACGCGTTTCGACCCCATCGGGTCTTCTTCAGAGGAAATGCATGCACTGTTGAAAAATTGCATATATAGAAAATGATAACGGTACAGAGAATGTACAACTGTATATAGAGATTATCATCAAAATTATAGACATAATTACCCAATATATTCGTGTAGCCGGGTCTCATAGATCTAAGGCTTATCAGAAGGGGGGCCTCTATTGGTTCGGTCCCCACCTGGAGTCCCCCGGACGGTCACCACCCCGATAGGGGGGAATCAAGCAGCAGTGGTGTAACTTGCGGTGAACTACACAATAACGGTACTCCACGACCGGCACGTGGCACGTGCGGGGCAGCGGCACCTGTGATCCAAACATCATGCAATAGCATCAATCAGGGTTTGAAAAGATAATGGGAATATTCCTATTTAGTGTAGACGTTATATGAGTCATCGGTTAATGATGCTCTTGTTTTTATCACATTTGTTTCGTATGGGGTGCTAGCCCAAGTGTAGGAATACTGTAAAAGGATGTCCATTCAATTAATAAAACGTATGAGTATGTGTTGAAAGGTAGCCCAATAGGCAGAAGGGGGGAAGGGAAAAGAAATGTGGGGGGGGGGGGAGAGGGTGAGGGGGGGAGGGGGAAGGGACTTGGCGGAAGGGAGGGAAAATCAAGGGAAAGAAAGTGAGGGAGGGGATGTGCGGGGTGGTGGGAAGGATAGGGGGAGGAAAAATAGTGGGGACACTGGAAAGGGGCAAGGGAAGGCCGGTAGGCTTTCTTCTTTTTATGTAGATCAAATCCTGGGCTCCCGGTCCGGCCATCTTCCCCCTCTGGGGGGTTTGTCAGCACCAGGGTGTCTCTTCCTGGCAGTCCACTTTTTGATTCAGACACAAAGGAATTTATCCTGACTGGCCTTCGATACATTTTGTATCATAACTTTTTCAGCTTCAATCATTCCCACTACCTCCAGGTGCAGGGTGTAGCAATGGGGACCTGCTGTGCCCCCTCTTATGCAAACTTGTACCTGGGGGAGTGGGAAAAGTCCCTCCTAGGCGACGAGGGTCTCGTCGAGTACACTGGCCACATCTCCCGGTGGCTACGGTACATCGACAACATCTTCGTCGTCTGGGAGGGACCAGAGGCCAAACTTATGGACTTTTTTAACCAAATGAATCTTAACCACTATGGCCTAAAATTCACAATGTCCCATAGTCGAAAAACTGTTACCTTTCTGGATGTCCTAGTAAAGGCAACCCACGAAAAGAAACTCATTACTACCTTATACCGCAAGAACACTGCTAGAAACACGGTGCTCGAAGCTTCGAGCTTTCACCCGACAGCATTAAAAAATTCCATCCCCTATGGGCAATACCTGCGCCTTCGGCGCAATTGCTCCACAGAAGCACTTTTCAAAGAAGAGGCTGGATTCCTCCAGGACCGCCTCTTGTCACGAGGATATAGCAGATCTTGCTTGAAAAAGGCATATAATAGAGCAATGCAACAATCCCGGGCTTCCTTGCTACATAAACCTAAACAACGGGATCTCCCTAATACCACCCGCATAATCATGCGTTTTTCACGTCAACACACCACCATTAAAAACATTTTGCAGAAACATTGGAGTATCCTAACCGACGATCCCACACTACAAACTCTCCTTCCAAAACAACCCTCTATAACCTTTAGGAGGGCCACTTCCCTCAAAGACATGCTTGTCCAAAGTGAATTTAAAGATCAACAAAAAGGACTCAAACAACATCCTATCACTGGATCATTTCCATGTGGCCACTGTACTTTCTGCCCACTCATAAAGAAAGCTAAATCCTTCCATCTTCCCAACGGAGAATTTTTTAAGCCCACGCATTTTGCTAATTGCGAAACCCGTGGGGTGGTATACCTGATGGAGTGCGACTGCGGTGCCTTTTACATTGGCAAGACCAGGCAAGAACTGGGACAACGAATATCCAAACACATGTACAGTATGTATACATACAAGAGAGGCAGCGCTGTGAAAAAAAAGTTATATATGATATAACCAAAACAAATATGTGAAATATTAGGCCCAAATTTGAGATAGGCTCCAAAGTTCATAAAGGTGCATAAACAAGGTGAACCGTCCTATCCAAAATCGATCATAGATGGTGGATAAAAAGGAAACGTAGATAGGTGGAAATCGATTAAATCAATAAGTCCTTCACCACACCACTGTGATAATGTTAAAATGCGCGCTTACCAAACGGCAAGCTTGAAAGAGCTTGCGACCTTAACCCGGTCGGGGCCTTTCAGGGTGGAATCATCAGAGGAAGACACGCCACCTTTGCTTGGATTAAGCACGCTGTTCTTCCAATCGTCACTCTGTGGGGATGTAACCCCTGACTAGGGATAAACCTCGAGAGAGGTATACCAACTGCAATGAACAGGTTGCCCAGAGCAGACCAAAAAAGAAGAACATGTACAGTATGGAAATCGGAAACAGATATCTTCCTATTGGAAGACATGCTGTTTTCGAACACAATTATGAAGTACCCAAGGTATCCTTCACAGTACTTTACAAGGCTAAAATACCACACAGAGGCGGTGACTGGAATAAGATCCTGCTCCAAAACGAGCAAAAATGGATCTTCCATTTACAGGCTACATCGCCCCTGGGACTCAATGAGTCAATTTCCTTTGCCCCTTTTCTTCGTAGTTTTGTCTCTGGCAAAACGCAGTAAACGGAATACCAGTGGACACACTATCCCACGGTCGCTTCCTTCAGGTATATGTACCATATCCCACATGCTGTGCTGCCTTTTCCTTATATGCACCATCGTATGTGGGATATGCTCCCCCCATCTATGGATATGATCCCATATGCAACCTTTTATTGCAGACACTGATGATGCATGTATAAACCGGATTTTGTTGTATATTGGGAAGGATCTGTGTGATGGTACTACATTAACCCCATGAGTGAATCCCATTGAATTCCAGTTCTTTGTATATTTTATTATAATCAGCTTCCTATTTGATATGCTTATTCGTTTCTATGATTAAAATGTGATAAATTCTTGATAATGTTTTGCTCACTGTTTGATGTCATATATAAAGTCAACCTAACACTACTGTAAGGCTTTCTTCTTTTTATGTAGATCAAATCCTGGGCTCCCGGTCCGGCCATCTTCCCCCTCTGGGGGGTTTGTCAGCACCAGGGTGTCTCTTCCTGGCAGGGTAAGATAGGCGCAGTGTAGCGCCCACTTACACGCCTATCAGGGGAGTGGCTCCCCCTGTGACGTGTTCTCTCCCTGCCAGCGGCGTCCCGAATCCTTCCAGGCGTAACGTCCGTGTCTGCGCGCGCACCCTGGGACACGCGCACACACGTGACGCCACGTTTTTACGGCGGAATAGGACGGCGGTGCCAGGAGCAATTCCTTCGGAACGCCGGAGGAACTACACTAGAGTGCTGACTACGTCAGCTAGGTCCCTGCGCTGGTGGGCGGGCCCGGGGGGGCGGCGTGCACCTGTGACTTTCCATCAGCAATCAATCGACAGTATATGCTGGACACTTAAAGGTGAGTGGACTCATTTGGAATCCTCTCTCTGATTTTCACTACTCCCATAGGAGATACAGCCATATTCGTGCTTCCATCTCAGGTAACTCTGCACTCTCACGGCCTCACTTCACACGCCATTGATTGCTGTTACACCTTTTCATTTCTTCATTACAGCTTCACCTGCACATATCCCCTATACAGGCTCTCATTGATCACCTGTATAGGGCTTCATCCATGCGAAATATAAGGTACACCATCACGATTTCTTTCTATTACCTGGCTCCACAGTCCTCACACCTCCCACCTCCCGTTTCACTATGTATCACTTTCTATGCCTTTTTATTTGTTTGTTGTTTTTTGTTTTTCGTTCTTTATACACGGTTTACTCTTTCACTATTTCTCACCACTCCCATCTCTATGTCCTTTCTACTCTCTCACTTGGCATTTACTTTTTCACCATACCTTCTTTTTCATTTGGTAGCCATTTCCTGGATTTCTGCCCATACTTTCCTACCGGCCTTCCCTTGCCCCTTTCCAGTGTCCCCACTATTTTTCCTCCCCCTATCCTTCCCACCACCCCACACATCCCCTCCCTCACTTTCTTTCCCTTGATTTTCCCTCCCTTCCGCCAAGTCCCTTCCCCCTCCCCCCTCACCCTCTCCCCCCCCCCCACATTTCTTTTCCCTTCCCCCCTTCTGCCTATTGGGCTACCTTTCAACACATACTCATACGTTTTATTAATTGAATGGACATCCTTTTACAGTATTCCTACACTTGGGCTAGCACCCCATACGAAACAAATGTGATAAAAACAAGAGCATCATTAACCGATGACTCATATAACGTCTACACTAAATAGGAATATTCCCATTATCTTTTCAAACCCTGATTGATGCTATTGCATGATGTTTGGATCACAGGTGCCGCTGCCCCGCACGTGCCACGTGCCGGTCGTGGAGTACCGTTATTGTGTAGTTCACCGCAAGTTACACCACTGCTGCTTGATTCCCCCCTATCGGGGTGGTGACCGTCCGGGGGACTCCAGGTGGGGACCGAACCAATAGAGGCCCCCCTTCTGATAAGCCTTAGATCTATGAGACCCGGCTACACAAATATATTGGGTAATTATGTCTATAATTTTGATGATAATCTCTATATACAGTTGTACATTCTCTGTACCGTTATCATTTTCTATATATGCAATTTTTCAACAGTGCATGCATTTCCTCTGAAGAAGACCCGATGGGGTCGAAACGCGTCAGGACTATCCAAGCACCTGTTATGTAAAAATTATTTCAGATGTAGCCCTGTACATGTATTTGCGCTTTTAATGTGTCATACACAGCTTATGGTTCTTACTCCATTTGTCATATATTTAATAAACAATTTAATACTTTTACACCTTGGTACTAGTTTTATGCTGCTTTAAAACCCTTGTTGTTCCTGGGGGACAAATTCCCTTTTGCATATGTAATTTGGGGTGTGCAGCCTATTCCTTTCCCTAGTGTCTCCCCCTTTTTTCTAATGAAGGGGAACCTACCCTTGAGGACCTGTGAGAATACAGAGAGGCTATGCTTGGTCTTGCAACCTGATCTGGACTATTTGCTAAGTAAGGAACAGTATCTGGAAAGGGCATACAGGAAACTGCAAGAACACCTTCAGCAGCATGCCAAAGAATCGGCAGTGGAAACTCCAGAGATTGCCGTCTACAAAGCTGAAGTGCTGACAACAGGGCAGGGCTCTGCTAACCTCTGCCCAGCACCAACAGCAGCTTCAGCCTCCCAGAGAGAAGAGGCAGTCGGCGTTTTTCCCACAACACTGACAGGGACATGGGATTTCCTGCCAGCATCATCTGTGGATTTAACCAGAAACTTCTGTAGGTGAAGTGCTGACAGCTGGACAGAGGGTCCAAGACCTCTGCCTTAAACTTGTGGCAGTTCCAAAGGCCCAGGGTGAGAATGTGGTGGTCTTTCGGCGTCGGCGTCTTTCTTCCCTTCTTCTCCTCGGGCCGCTCTGCATCCATGATGGCATGGAGGGAGGCTCCCGCTCTTCTCTTCATCTTTTTCTCTTCATCTTCTTCTCTTCATCTTCTTCTCGGGCCGCTCCGCATCCATGATGGCACGGAGGGAAGCTCCCGCTGTGTGAGCCTTCTCCTCTTCTGACGGTTCTTAAATAATGGGGGGCGGGCCACCTGGTGACCCCGCCCCCCTCTGACGCACCGTGACTTGACGGGACTTCCCTGTGGCATTCCCTGTGACACCACAGGGAAGTCCCGTCAAGTCACCGTGCGTCAGAGGGGGGTGGGGTCACCGGGTGGCCCCGCCCCCATTATTAAAGAACCGTCAGAAGAGGAGAAGCGTCACACAGCGAGAGCCTCCCTCCATGCCATCATGGATGCGGAGCGGCCCAAAAAGAAGTTGAAGAGAAGAAGATGAAGAGAAGAAGATGAAGGGAAGAGCAGGAGCCTCTCTCCATGCCATCATGGATGCGGAGCGGCCTGAGGAGAAGGGAAGAAGATGCCGACACCGCAGAGGAAGATGCCGGACGAGAACACCGGAGGAAGAACCAGAAGAACCAGAACAACCAGAAGAAGAAGAAGACGGAGAAAGAAACCGAAGGAAGTTAGAAGATAGAAGAAAGAAGAAGCATTTAAATAAAGGAATTGTCAAAAACTGTCTCTTGTCATTTTTAACATGTTTGACAGTTTTTTAGTGAAATGGTAGGGGTAATTTTGTACCCCCTTACCATTTCACACAGGGGGAGGGCCAAGATCTGGGGGTCCCCTTGTTAAAGGGGGCTTCCAGATTCCGATAAGCCCCCCGCCGGCAGACCCCCACAACCACCTGCCAGGGTTGTGGGGATGAGGCCCTTGTCTTCATCAACATGGTAACAAGGTGTTTTGGGGAGCTACCTCCCAATGTTGAGGGCATGTAGCCTTGTACGGTTCAGGAGGGGGGGCTGCTCTCTCGTCCCCCTCTTTTCCTGTGGCCTGCCAGGTTGCGTGCTCGGATAAGGGTCTGGTATGGATTTTTAGGGGGACCCCACGCCGTTTTTTTTTTTTTTTATTTTGGTTCAGGGTTCCCCCGTTGGGGAATTCCCATGCCGTTTTTATCAATGAACTTCTATGTGTATTGTCGGACCGGCAATGCATTAATAGCCGCGAGTAGTTTTAAATGACTTTTTTCCTTTGAAATGTCATTTTGCTGTCAGACTGTTCTAAACACGGGAAACATGCGCCCCTTTACAGGCATATTATAGACACCCCCCAGGTACGAAATTTAAAGGGATATTACACTTTTATTGTTTCACTTTAAGCATTATTAAAATCACTGCTCCCGAAAAAACGGCCGTTTTTAAAACTTTTTTTGCATAGATCCATGTCCCTTGGGCAGGACCCAGGTTCCCAAACACTTTTTATGACAATAACTTGCATATAAGCCTTTAAAATTAGCACTTTTGATTATTCATGTTCGTGTCCCATAGACTTTAACGGTGTTCGCGTGTTCGAACAAATTTTTTGCCTGTTCGCATGTTCTGGTGAGAACCGAACAGTGGGGTGGTCGGCTCATCCCTACTCAGAATCTCTGTTAGGGATAGTGGTAAAGGTACCCTGTTGTTATTTAATATTTAGAAAGAGGATATACCTACTCTTACTACTGAGGATTGGGATGAGGGGATCCAACAATATATTCCATTGGTGAAATCTGCTAAGGATTGATATATCAAATTTCTCCACATATTTATACTCCTCAAAGGCTCTCAATGATCTACCCTATTCAGTCGGATCAGTGTCCTAAATGTCTAAACAAAATTGGCACATTTATTCATATGGGTGAAGGCCAGACCTATGGCCACCTTAATCGACAATTGCTGCTGCAAAATCTATGGAAGCTTTTCTATGCCTAGTTTCACCCCCCCCCCTTTTTTTTGTCCTTTCTCTACAAACCCCCCACCCCCCCAGTAAGCTGCTTTAATTTTCCTCCTTAATCCTACTGAGTTTGAATGACTTATACCATTGCTATTTGGTCCTCTGGAAAGTATGCAACATACTGTACACTGCAAAGAGCTCTTGTACTATGTATTATGTTTCTTATTCTGATGTGAACTATGCGCCTTATGTTTTTTTTGTATTTGTGTTTTATCTTCTTTCTTTTTTTTTTAATAAATAAAACCCTTTCTGTTAAAAAAACAAAAAAACATACAGTAGATATAAGGTTGGAGCAATAATCTTCTTGGCTGTGGGGAGGGGAAGCAATAGGGGGCAAGAGAGGAAAGCTTACTTTTAATAATGTTTTTATTTCTGTCTATGTCTTCATGTTACTGTGAAGACCACACCCTCCATTTCTTGTATGGCCATCACAGGGTTAGAAAGAGAGAAAAAAAAATCTCCCCAACAAGGGCACAAAGATCATTACAAATCTAAAAGAAGTTCTAACTCTTACCACTCTAATGAAAATTTGTTCCCAACTTCAATACCAAACCAGACTATCTTCTCTGAATATCCTCTTACCTGGCTCTTTAAATGTGCTCATAATGTTTGTACTAGGCTTGGCCTGACCTCTGATAATCTATTCTGCTTATTTCTATGCATTCCCCACATGGATGGGCATTATCCGCAGTGTAATAAACATATTTGTTTGATCAGGATTCTGTCTCCTTGTTTACTTCTGCCTGCTCACATCTATTTCCTGGACATCAAGCAGTCAATAGTTGATGATATGGGAAGTGGTTCTTTGCATATATCTTTCACCTACAGTGCCCCAGTACACTTCTCTGAATCATATATGGGAAAAACTGGCAGACGTTCTAAACCTTCCACCTTCTATCAAAAAAAACTATTTGGGCTAACTGGTTGGAGCTGTGCTTCAGCAAGAGATAAGAGTGCGGGAATGTACAACCATTTGGTAGCAGAACAAGGCAGGAAGTAGAGCCTACATATGTAACTAACAAATATGGCTGCCCATATAAACACATAACTTTGACCTCTAATAGATACAGGGCTGTTAACATGTATATTTGCAAAAACAATTAGGACTATAAGCTCTAAGAGGTGGGGCATTTGTACATGGCACTATAGGGACGTAGTTGTGGTGATACTCATTGCAGGCGTGACCTGTGCTAGATTTTCTGTATATTACAGAACAAAGTGCTATCTGTTGGATTTCTTGCATATTGGAATTGGTTTGTGTTGTGTTATTGCATCATATGTTAGGCTCTTGAAAACCCCTTTTTTCTATACTACTCTTATAATTTTGTTCAGAATCACACATACTCTAAACCACATGTTTTTTGCAACTCTATTCCAATACAATAATATATAGTTTAGAACTAATAAAGGCCCACAGTGCTATCTCTTCCTTTGGACAACAAGGAGGGGAAGGTCCAGGAGTCCAAACAAGGGTCCAAACTCAAGAAAAAATCGGTCCAGTTCCCACCCCCTAGCCCCAACCTGAACCTTTCTACGTTTCTCAAATTGGTATATAAAGAGATTGAAAGACTACACATTCGTACCCCCAAAGTGATTAACACCAATACGGCTGATAGACAGGCACTCAAGGAACTTAGTGACAACAAGTCAATAGTTATCAAACCCTCTGATAAGGGGGGTAACATTGTCCTGATGGACAATGCTCAATATGTTTCAATGTGCCAGAGAATCCTAATGAATAGGAATTGGTACAAGAAAATTACTAGAGACCTGGTAAATAGGCTCCACCAAGAATACTATACCTTGGTGGACACAGCATACAACAATAAAGTTATCAACAAAACCACCTGGGATTATATCAGAGTAAAATTTCCGGTTGTACCAACCTTTTATTCATTACCTAAGATTCATAAAGACAGCCACAATCCAACTGGGAGACCGATCATCTCCGGTAGAGGGTCCATCAGTGAAAACGCAAGCCGTTTAACCACTTCAGCCCCGGAAGGTTTTACCCCCTTCCTGACCAGAGCACTTTTTACAATTCGGCACTGCGTCGCTTTAACTGCTAATTGCGCGGTCATGCAATGCTGTACCCAAACGAAATTTGCGTCCTTTTCTTCCCACAAATAGAGCTTTCTTTTGATAGTATTTGATCACCTCTGCCGTTTTTATTTTTTGCGCTATACACGGAAAAAGACCGAAAATTTTGAAAAAAAATGATATTTTCTACTTTTTGTTCTAAAAAAAATCCAATAAACTCAATTTTAGTCATACATTTAGGCCAAAATGTATTCGGCCACATGTCTTTGGTAAAAAAAATGTCAATAAGTGTATATTTATTGGTTTGCGCAAAAGTTATAGCGTCTACAAACTAGGGTACATTTTCTGGAATTTACACAGCCTTTAATTTATGACTGCCTATGTCGTTTCTTGAGGTGCTAAAATGGCAGGGCAGTACAAAACCCCCACAAATGACCCCATTTTGGAAAGTAGACACCCCAAGGAATTTGCTGAGAGGCATGTTGAGCCCATTGAATATTCATTTTTTTTGTCCCAAGTGATTGAACAATGACAAAAAAAAAAAAAAAAAAAAAAAATTACAAAAAGTTGTCACTAAATGATATATTGCTCACACAGGCCATGGGCATATGTGGAATTGCACCCCAAAATACATTTAGCTGCTTCTCCTGAGTATGGGGATACCACATGTGTGGGACTTTTTGGGAGCCTAGCCGCGTACGGGGCCCCGAAAACCAATCACTGCCTTCAGGATTTCTAAGGGCGTACATTTTTGATTTTACTCCTCACTACCTATCACAGTTTTGAAGGCCATAAAATGCCCAGATGACATAAAACCCCCCCAAATGACCCCATTTTGGAAAGTAGACACCCCAAGCTATTTGCTTTGAGGCATGTTGAGTCCATGGAATGTTTTATATTTTGACACAAGTTGCGGGAAAGTGACAAATTTTTTTTTTTTTTTTTTTTTTTTTGCACAAAGTTGTCACTAAATGATATATTGCTCACACAGGCCATGGGCATATGTGGAATTGCACCCCAAAATACATTTAGCTGCTTCTCCTGAGTATGGGGATACCACATGTGTGGGACTTTTTGGGAGCCTAGCCGCGTACGGGGCCCCGAAAACCAAGCACTGCCTTCAGGATTTCTAAGGGCGTACATTTTTGATTTTACTCCTCACTGCCTATCACAGTTTCGGAGGCCATGGAATGCCCAGGTGGCACAAACCCCCCCCAAATGACCCCATTTTGGAAAGTAGACACCCCAAGCTATTTGCTGAGAGGCATGGTGAGTATTTTGCAGCTCTCATTTGTTTTTGAAAATAAAGAAAGACGAGAAAAAAAATTTTTTTTTTTTCTTTTTTCAATTTTCAAAACTTTGTGACAAAAAGTGAGGTCTGCAAAATACTCACTATACCTCTCATCAAATAGCTTGGGGTGTCTACTTTCCAAAATGGGGTCATTTGGGGGGGTTTTTTGCCACCTGGGCATTCCATGGCCTCCGAAACTGTGATAGGCAGTGAAGAGTGAAATCAAAAATTTACGGCCTTAGAAAGCCTGAAGGCGGTGCTTGGTTTTCGGGGTCCCGTACGCGGCTAGGCTCCCAAAAAGTCTCACACATGTGGTATCCCCATACTCAGGAGAAGCAGCAGAATGTATTTTGGGGTGTAATTTCACATATTCCCATGGCATGTTTGAGCAATATATCATTTAGTGACAACTTTGCGCAAAAAAAAATAAAAAAAATAAAAAATTGTCTCTTTCCCGCAACTTGTGTCACAATATAAATTATTCCATGGACTCAACATGACTCTCAGCAAATAGCTTGGGGTGTCTACTTTCCAAAATGGGGTCATTTGGGGGGGTTTTGAACTGTCCTGGCATTTTATGCACAACATCTAGAAGCTTATGTCACACATCACCCACACTTCTAACCACTTGAAGACAAAGCCCTTTCTGACACTTATTGTTTACATAAAAAAATAATTTTTTTTTGCAAGAAAATTACTTTGAACCCCCAAACATTATATATTTTTTTTAAAGCAAATGCCCTACAGATTAAAATGGTGGGTGTTTCATTTTTTTTTTTCACACAGTATTTGCGCAGCGATTTTTCAAACGCATTTTTTGGGGAAAAAACACACTTTTTTACATTTTAATGCACTAAAACACACTATATTGCCCAAATGTTTGATGAAATAAAAAAGATGATCTTAGGCCGAGTACATGGATACCAAACATGACATGCTTTAAAATTGCGCACAAACGTGCAGTGGCGACAAACTAAATACATTTTTAAAAGCCTTTAAAAGCCTTTACAGGTTACCACTTTAGATTTACAGAGGAGGTCTACTGCTAAACTTACTGCCCTCGATCTGACCTTCGCGGCGATACCTCACATGCATGGTGCAATTGCTGTTTACATTTGACGCCAGACCAACGCTTGCGTTCGCCTTAGCGCGAGAGCAGGGGGGACAGGGGTGCTTTTTTTTTTTTTTTTTTTTTTTTCTTTATTATTATTATTTTTTTATCTTATTTTTAAACTGTTCCTTTCATTTTTTTTTTTTTTTAATCATTTTTATTGTTATCTCAGGGAATGTAAATATCCCCTATCATAGCAATAGGTAGTGACAGGTACTCTTTTTTTGCAAAAATTGGGGTCTATTAGACCCTAGATTTCTCCTCTGCCCTCAAAGCATCTGACCACACCAAGATCGGTGTGATAAAATGCTTTCCCAATTTCCCAATGGCGCTGTTTACATCCGGCGAAATCTAAGTCATAAAATGCTCGTAGCTTCCGGTTTCTTAGGCCATAGAGATGTTTGGAGCCACTCTGGTCTCTGATCAGCTCTATGGTCAGCTGGCTGAATCACCGGCTGCATTTTCAGGTTCCCTGTTGAGACAGGAGAGCCAGAGAAAAACACGGAAGACGTTGGGGGGGAGGGGCATTCCCTCCCACTGCTTGTAAAAGCAGTCTAGAGGCTAATTAGCCGCTAGGATTGCTTTTACATGAAAGCCGACCGCTGGCTGAAAAGAATGATACCAAGATGATACCTAAACCTGCAGGCATCATTCTGGTATAACCACTCAAAGTCGTGAATGGCGTACCTGAAGACAAAAAAATGGTTAACAATAAAGCACAGTAAACGGTAAGGTATAAAAAATTGCATACCTGAAAAGCAAACATGATAAAACATAATAACAATAAAACATTGCAGAATAGAATACAGTAAAAAAAAACAGAACAATAGAGAGAGAATAGAGAGAGAGAGAGAGAGAACAATAAAACGACAACTATTTTTTTTTATTTTATATTTTTGTATGTGTTTTTTTTTTTTTTACACTTTTTTTTGTAACTAACTTTTATAACTGTAACCGGTTCCAGGTTCGGGTCTCTCAAAATGCGATGGCATCTTGGGAGACCCTGTGAAAGTGTGCCTAGTCTGTGCAATGCTGTACCCTACGCTAATACTCAACTAGTGAATGGTAGCGTTCAAAACATTCACCAATGCAAAGACCAGGATTGTCAGGACAGGAGGGACAATAATAGCGGGTGTCACGCCTATATTCGCGCTTGCTGCAGACACGACATCTTTTTTGGGGGTTCGTTGGGTAGGGGTACTCGGGAGGACATAAAGAAAATGCCTCTCATGCAGCTGACTGCATTTGGTTGGGGATGTGAATGGGGGAAGTACGGGCGCTGCAGAAGCGGTGGGTTCCCAATTAGGATTGGCGAATGCAGCAGGAAGGGCACTATGGGCATGACGGGCCTGTGTTTGTCTTCTTGGTGGCAGCGGGACACTACTTGTGCTTGCCACCTCACCAGCTTGAACTGCACTTATGGGACTCGCCACGTCACCAAGTGTTACTGCAGTGCTGGTTTGACTACGACCGGGGTGTACTAGGCCGCTGGTGCTTGCCAGTTCACCAAAACGCTACCAAAAAAACTGTTAGCGATCGCAGGGATCAGGCCTGACTCTGCGAACGCTGCAGTTATGCGTTTAGTGTTTTGTAAGTGTCAGTGATCGATCGATACTGCACTTGGGTGGGCTGGGCTGGGCCGGGCGGAGGGGCAAAACGCAGGTGCTAGCAGGTATCTGGGCTGCTCCCGCTAACACTGCGTTTGTGGGAACCCTAAACTGCTGGGGACGCTAGTATAGATCTGATCGGATCAGATATTGATCCGATCAGATACTATACCACTAAGGGAGGCGTATGCTGCGTGCGTGGGTGTTAGCGGTACTGGCGCTAACCTGACACTGCTTGGGGCTGGTGCTTGCCAGTTCACCAAAACGCTACCAAAAAAACTGTTAGCGATCGCAGGGATCAGGCCTGACTCTGCGAACGCTGCAGTTATGCGTTTAGTGTTTTGTAAGTGACAGTGATCGATCGATACTGCACTTGGGTGGGCTGGGCTGGGCCGGGCAGAGGGGAAAAACGCAGGTGCTAGCAGGTATCTGGGCTGATCCCGCTAACACTGCGTTTTTGGGAACCCTAAACTGCTGGGGACGCTAGTATAGATCTGATCGGATCAGATATTGATCCGTACAGATACTATACCACTAAGGGAGGCGTATGCTGCGTGCGTGGGTGTTAGCGGCACTGGCGCTAATCTGACGCTGCCTGGGGTGACGCATATCACCGCCGGGCGATCAGGGGGCTAAACTTTTATTCGGTAATAAACGGCGGGTGCCCTGACACTATAAAAAATAAACGAACTAACCAGCGTCACCCGTAACAGTTATACGGTGATCAGTGGTGAAAGGGTTAACTAGGGGGCAATCAAGGGGTTAAAACATTTATTAGGTAGTATATGGGGGTCCCTGTCGCTATAAAACGCTGACGGCAAACCTAAATATTTACCTCACTAACTAGCGTCACCAGCGACACTAATACAGCGATCAGAAAAATGATCGCTTAGTGACACTGGTGACAGGGGGTGATCAAGGGGTTAAAACTTTATTAGGGGGGGTTAGGGGGGTATCCTAGACCTAAAGGGGGCCTAACACTCACTGCCCTAACACTGTAACTGTCACAAACTGACACTATGCAGTAATCAGAAAAAAAAAAAAAAAAATACTGCTAATGTCAGTTTGTGACAGGGGGGGGGGTGATTGGGGGGGGATCGGGGGGCGATCGGGGGGGGATCGGGGGTGTAAGGTATGCCTGGCATGTTCTACTGTGTGTGTTTGTGTTGTGTGCACTTACATGTCTTCTCTCCTCGGCGCTGGACGGAAACTGCCAGACCGAGGAGAGATGACATCACATCCTCTGCCTGTGTGAAACTACACACAGGCAGAGGAGGATTCCCATTGGCTGGGAGCGATCGCGAGGGGGGGGCCACGATCGGATGGTCTCCCCCTCGCCTCCCGACTCTCCCAGTCAGATGCCGACCGCCGCTGGCACCGGGGGGGGGTCCGATCGGACCCCCCGCCCGCGGGAGGCAGATCACGTATATATACGTGATTCTGCCTGCCCGTGCCACTCTGCCGACGTATATCTACGTTAGGCGGTCGGCAAGTGGTTAATTGATGAACATCTCAAACCTCATGTCACAAGCTTACGATCTTTTGTGAAAGATACCATACATTTTCTCAAAATTATTGAAAATCTTACAATACCAGAAAATGCATATCTGGTAACAATTGACGTTGAGGCCTTATACAGCTCCATTCCCCATGCTGGGGGGCTGAGAGCTGTTAAGAAGGCTATATACCAGAAATGGGATGGAGACTGGGCCTACAATGAGTTTATCCTACATGTTGTTGGAATATATCCTGTATCATAATATCTTTACTTTTTATGGTTCCCACTTCCTCCGGGTACAGGGTGTGGCTATGGGGACTTGCTGTGCCCCATCATACGCGAACCTGTACCTGGGGGAGTGGGAAACCACATTCCTCAGTGATGAAAACTCATCGATGTATACGAACCACTTTTTATTATGGTTCAGATACATTGATGACATTTTCACCATCTGGGACGGTCCCATAGAGCTCTTGCAGTCATGCTTAGAGAGCATGAACAAGAATTGCTTCAATTTGAATTTTACCATGTCATCAAGTCGCAGTGACATTGCATTTCTGGATGTCATGGTCTATAGGGGTCAGGATGGTGGACTCAGCAGTGGCCTCTATCGCAAGGCCACTGCTGGGAACACCATCTTACATGCCTCCAGTTTCCATCCACCTAGTCTCATTAGGTCTATACCATACAGCCAGTACCTAAGGGTGCGCAGAAATTTCACTGATGAGGCGACCTTTAAAACCGAAGCAAATAATTTGCGTGCAAGACTCCTTGAGAGAGGTTATTCACACACCTCCCTCAAAAAGGCCTTTAGGCGGGCCTCCACACATACCAGACAGGCTTTGATTTACTGGCAAAAGAACAAAAAACAGGATAACCATCTGCGCATTATTACCAAATACTGCAATCAACATGCTGAAGTTAAAAGAATTATGTCCAAGTTCTGGCACATTCTTACCATGGACCCAAATTTGAATAGACTCCTCCCCGAGAGTCCGCTCTTTACTTTCAGGAAGGCTACTTCCTTATCCTCCAGATTGGTGAGGAGCGAATTCAAAGATGAAAATTTTGCCCAGCACTGTAAATATAGGGGCACATTTATGTGTGGGGCCTGTGGGTACTGTAAGTATATGTATACTACCAAAAATCTCACCTTACCCGATGGCAGTACCTTCAGGCCAAAACACTTTGCCAATTGCAAGACTAAGGGAGTGGTTTATATGCTATGGTGTCATTGCGGATGCTTCTATGTCGGGAAAACCAAGTTGGAATTCTGGCATAGGGCATACCGCCACATCAGAAGCATGCAGACCTGTGACCCTGATCTACCACTGGGGAGACACACTGCCCTCGTACATCAGGGACTGTTTCCAAGAATCAAATTTTTGATTTTGGATCGAGTCCACCCCAGTTTGAGGGGTGGAGATTGGAATAAGGATCTCCTCCAGCTCGAACTGAGGTGGATCTACAACTTGCGGGCAACTAAGCCCCCCGGACTCAATGACACTACATGTTTCAAACCGTTCCTGGAGGGTTTCGACTCCGGGGGCATGGAGAGGTAGTGTTACCTCTCACTACCTTCCGGTGAGCACCCCACTGTCGATTGTAAGAGGCTCATACTTAATTTGGGTTCCCATATCTATCCCTGTGGTTCAGTGGTAGAATTTTTGCCGGCCATGCGGGAGGCCTGGGTTCGTTTCCTGGCCAATGCACCATTACCTGCCTTTTTTATTTTTTGAATTTTTGTTCCTGCTGGTACATTAGATATCATGCAGGACACAAATACAAGGTTTATATAATTTCTAAGGGGCCAGCTTAAATCTTATGCCTCTGCCTCCAATGGGGACTGTGGCATCTATGGGATCAGACTCCAGGATTGGGATTTGAGCATGTTTTAAAACTCATTGGTGCATTTTGTGGCTGCTATACAGTCTTTTCCTCTCCGTGTGACAGCTTCATAATAGTCTCCCATGCAGTGATTGCATTTGTTTTTAATTTACATGCCATTCTGACTGAATGGTGTTTGATGCAAGAATCATGCATATATATTTTACACTGTTACTGTTTTCTCATCGCGGACTGTCACCACATTTTTTCTTTTTCTTTTTTTCCCTTTTTATTATGAATGGCATGGAGTCCCTGAGTCTGTTGGCTGCTGTTTTTGTAGTGCGCGGACCCGGCACGGCAAGGATGTCCCCTTTGTGGGATATACTGAGGGGATAATCCTCGGATGCTCCTCCATCCTTGATCTGGTTCAGCATGGCTGTTTCCAGCTCAGGCTTGCCGTGCCGGTGGGGGTGGACGGCGGCGCGCAGCTCCGAGGCACAGCCGTGATGTCTGCCGCTATCCTGCGTGGCTGGCGCACATGCGCGGTATGGACTCGGGGCCGGCGCTTGCAGGGAGGCGTGGCGCGGTCCACGCTCAGGGGGCTTATCGACAGGACTTGACGTAGGGTGTATCCCTTCAGGCTGACAATGAGTCAGCTGTTGGGAGGTGGGAGGAATTAACACAGGGGCATTAACAAATTGACGTAGGGTGTTTCCATTCAGGCTGACAATGAGTCAGCTGTTGGGAGGTGGGAGGAATTAACATAGGGGACGGATCTTGGCTTCAGCTGTTCGGCATTGTAATCAGCTGACAGCGTGAGGTGTGTGTTATAAATACCGAGTTCATTCACTCTGATCTTGTGATCGGAGGAGGATGCCTCGTTGATACTATGCTGTTGGACTGATTATACAGGTAACCTCAGCAACCTGGATTGCTGTTATCTCCACTTCTTTGCATACCTTAAGTGGTGTCTGGCTTTTACCATTCAAATATGTTTACCCATATTCGAACCTTGTTTCCCTTTTTTAATTAGATCCCTCTCTCTCCTTTACTATCTGCAGCTTTATGGTTGTCAGCCCGGACCCCGAGTCCTCCTCCTTCCCCCTACATCACAACCTGTAGGTCTCCCCCGTTTGGATCTAGCTTACAGGTATGTTTCCTGTGGCTAGTCCCCATATCTATGTGCTCATGTTTTTTACACACCCTGGGATTTGATATATTTTCAATCCCAGGAGATATGATTGTCTATATTGATTATCAAAATCATCATTATTTATGGGGTCTTGTCCTTGTTTTCAGGTCCGGTTAATTTTTGGACCCCAGCCCGTGCACAAATCTTAGGCGCGGCGGTTTCCAGCACCCATTGGGATTGCATTATATGCACCAGTCATTACAATTTTACTCTACATGGTCCGCGATCTGGCTCTCTTTGTATGCACATGGCCTGGGAGACTGTTGTGAAGCTGATTTTATGCCTTGGATACTTTTATAGCACATGTATTTTGGAAGTGATTATGACTCTCACACATACCTTCGCTGGATGTGGGGGGAATGGTATCTGTTTTTGTGTGTGATGTTAAAGTTTCTTTTTAATTTTGTAATTTCTTAGATGGTAACTCTCACTTAATGAACCCTGATGAAGGATTCCCTGAAACGCGTCGATTCAGTGAAACTTATTACATTTCCACTTTTGGTTTTCCTCTCAATGTGATGCAGTTGTGTCCAAATTACATGTCCTTGCTTTTTGATGTATCCCATTGTATATATTGTTTGTGTTTGATTTGTATTTTTGTATATATTTTTTGTTGTACTTTTGAATTTTGTAATAAAAATATATATTTTTTACTTACATTGATTGCATCATTGATGGTAGTGCCTCAAAAGTCCCGATCTAGGGGAATATTTTGGTCTTTTTAGTTTAGAACTAATAAAGGTGTACACTTTCTATTAATTTAGTATATAGGTACTGTATATAGATCAGCTACCTCTTTAAGGGAATTAGGAGTCAACAAATGGGCTGCTTTTGGCACTTTGTTTTATTTAACTCTTTGATGCCAACCTCACACAAATATGCAGCCCCACTAGACTGGGTTTATATCATCATCATCATCATTATCATCATCATCATCATAGCATCCCTCAAAATTTCCACTCGCCTGCTCGCATTTGGTGAGTGGAAATAAACTAAGGGTGAGTGGAGCACACCTGCCAGGAAGAAAGAGCATGAGCATGACTGCCCTGTCTTTCTCTATGCATTCATTCACAACAGAAGAGTCGGCAGCTGCTGTTCTCTGTTATTTTGCTCACATTGGGCTCTTACTGCCACTTGTGTCTGCTTCCTGCATGTGCACTCCTCTTGTGAGTGCTGCTTGTACTGTATTCTGGATTGTGATTTTTCCTCTCTGAGTCTCAGGGACATGTGTCAGCTTTGTGGAAACAAGCTGGGACTAGAAAGACCTCCTTTACAAGTAAGATCTGTGTGTATAAATGAGGGGGGGGGCTGTTTGTGTATAGGGGACCAGAGTTGTGTGTTGTGTGTGTGTGTGTTGTGTGTGGTTATCACGTACCTGGTAGAAGAGCCTGAATGGACGAGCAAGGCCTCTCTTACCACTCTGACTTGGGGCCCCTGATAGAGCAAACAGAATGCACCAAAGTACAGAGTCGCACGAGTGGCAGAAAGTCCTTGGTGGCAGCAGGGCGGCTGGTCCCGATCGTGCTGGAGAAGACACCAGAAAGCTTCAACAGAAGACCAGCAGGTGGCAGCAGGTGCAGATGAAAGCAGCAAGTAGCGAGGTCAGGCAAGCAGGGTCATACACGGCAGGTCAGATTGGATACTGGGTGCAGGCAGGATCGTAGTCAGGAAACAGGCCGGGTCAAGCCAGATCAGCAGTGCAGGTGCCAGGGAGGAAACAGAAGGTTGGTCACTGGACAAGCCGAGGTCGGTACAGGCAGAGTTCACGGGGAGGTTTTAAGATGAGCCAGGTAGACAACAAGAATCAGGATACACAGGATACTGGATACTCAGGAGCTGAAGACAAAGCAGCACCGGGCCAGGTACTGGCTGGCCTTAAATAGATTGTTTGGCGCCAACGTGGGTGCACTAGTAAGTGCTCTGGTGCACGCGGGTGCGCGCAAGTGCCGATCGCGCACAAGGATACGCGACGGCTGCTGTTTGCGCTCCCGTTCGCGCATGCGCACATCTATGCTCCAAAGCCCGGTTTCTGTGTGCAACAGGAGTGTGCATTCTTCTGTGCCTAAGAAGTCTTCTGGGAGAATGAGGCTGCTTGCTGATGGATGCATCCAGACAGTGGTGTGTGTTATGTGTGTGGTGTGTGTTGTATGTGTGTTCTGTGTGTGTTATGTGTGGTGTGTTGTGTGTTATGTATGTGTGGTGTGTGTGTGTGTGTGGTGTGTGTTATGTGTGTGTTGTATATGTATGCGTGTGTGTGTGTCAGAGGGGATTGAATCTGTACAGATGTGAGGGGGGGCTGAGTGTGAACAGGTGTGGGAGGGCTGCAGGACTGCGGGATGGCCAGTGAGTGGATTTGGTGGGATCGCCAGTGTGATGGCCCTGGGGAATATTGGGGGGGACTGGGGGTCTAGGCCTAAAACTGTGTAAGGGGTCCCAAAATTTCTGAGGGCTGCCCTGTCTGCCCCACCCTCAGTATAGTTTGTAATTATTACACCGAATAAGAAAACAAATTAAAATAACCAATACCATCAATCGGCAATCATATTTCATTGATCTGACTCTGAATAAAATGAGGATAAAATATTATTTACGAGTTAGTGTTTAGGGGTGGAGTTAGGGGGTGTGGCAGGGTAGGGGTTGGGTGGGGCAACTAGTGGCGAGTAACTCTTAAGGCCTGGCTAGTAGCTCAGGTCTTGAATTTTTGAGCTCTGATCATAGCGTTATATCTCTCTTTCCTTACAGAGAGAAAAAAGTGTGTGTAAAAAAAATAAAATAATAATAATAAATAAAAAGTACAAAAAATACCTAGATCTAGGTTTGCTCTATTCTAGGTCATTGCCAGGGTTAGTGTTTGGGTCAAGACCAGGGTCAAAGGTCAGGGTCAGTATTTGTTTGAGCAGGGTTTTTTTTTATATTAGTGACAGTGTGTTTTAGGTAGGATAAAAAAAAGCAAAATGCACACGATTGTTTTGGGCTATACTATGGGTACAAACACTGGCGTAGTGTGAAGGGGTGCAGGAGTTGCCATGGCGACCTCGTATTTACCTGCAGGGGGGCCGTGGCTCCCCGATCTCATTGTACATGCTGTTTTTTTCAAACACAAAATCCTGGAAACAGAACCAGGTCCGATCCGTCTTGTGTCTCCTAGGGCCCCAGCTGAGCTCTGTAATCCAGTCTAGAGTTTCTAGTTTTCCTTCTTCCCAGACCCCAGACCACACCCCTCCCCTGCTCTCATTGGCTGGAGGCGAGAAGTCTGAGTTAATTAGCAGCCTGAAAAAGGAGCTTCTTAACCCAGGTAAGAGACACACTGCTGTGCAGGAGAGTTTTCTCATGTGTGCACAGATTAGAACAGGCACACTGACACTGCATCTGCTTTGCCAGCACAGACACAACACAGACTCACAGACAAACAATCCTAACACCTCCTGAGGGGCCCCTCCCCCCACCAACCTGAAATGGGTACTGATGTTGAGAGGTATTCTGATGTGATGGAGGGGGCTCTTGTGTGATAATGGGGACTCTGATGTGATAATGAGGGCTCTTGTGTGATAATGGGACTCTGATGTGATAAGGAGTGCTTTTGTGTGATAATGGGGACTCTGATGTGATAATGGGGACTCTAATGTGATAATGGGGACTCTAATGTGATAATGGGGGCTCTGAAGTGATGGAGGGGGCTCTGATGTGATAATGGGAACTCTGATGTGGAATGGGGGCTATTATGTGATGTAGGGTCTCTGATGTAATAGAGGGGGCTCTGATGTGATGGAGGGGGCTCTGATGTAATGGAGGGGACTCTGATGTGAAGTGAGGACTCTGATGTGAAATGGGGGCTCTGGTGTGATAATAGGGGCTCTGATGTGGAATGGGGGCTCTGATGTGATGGAGGGGGCTCTGATGTGAAATGGGGACTCTGATGTAATGGAGGGGGCTCTGATGTGATAATGAGGGCTATGATGTGAAATGGGGACTCTGATGTAATGGAGGGGGCTCTAGTGTGATAATGAGGGCTCTGGTGTGATAATGGGAGCTCTGATGTGATAATGGGGACTCTGATGTGGAACGGGGGCTCTGATGTGATAATGTGGGCTCTGATGTGAAATGGGGACTCTGGTGTGATAATGGGGGCTCTGATGTGATAATGGGGGCTATGATGTAATGGAAGGGGCTCTGATGTGATGGAGAGGGCTCTGATGTGATAATGGGGACTCTAATGTAATGGAGGGGGCTCTGATGTGATAATAGGAACTCTGATGTGGAATGGGGGCTCTGATATAATGGAGGGGGCTCTGATGTGATAATGGCGACTCTGATGTGATGGAGGGGACTCTGATGTGAAATGGGGACTCTCCATTGCTCTACTGACTGACAATATCCACTAAGGTGGGCTAAGTTTAGATTTTTGCATCGTCATTTGTTTTATTCTTTCCCTCAGACCCCTTTCACACTGAGGCGGTTTTCAGGTGTTTTAGTGCTAAAAATAGCGCCTGTAAAGCTATGAAAACTTCCTCTCATGCCTCCCCAGTTTGAAAGCCCGAGTGCTTTCACAATGGGGCGGTGCACTTGCGGGACGGTGAAAAAAGTCCAGCAAGCAGCATCTTTGGGGCAGTTTGGG
Organism: Aquarana catesbeiana; assembly: GCF_042186555.1. Lineage (NCBI taxonomy): Eukaryota > Metazoa > Chordata > Amphibia > Anura > Ranidae > Aquarana > Aquarana catesbeiana. The sequence continues at coordinate 98,582,380 of NC_133328.1, forward strand.
AGCGGTGTATACAGCGCTCCTACACCACCCCTGCCCATTGAAACGAATGAGTGCCTGAAAAGTGCTTTGGATGTGCCGCAACACAGGCATTTTTAACCCCTTCTCGGTTGCTAAAAATGCCCTGCTAGCGGCCAAAAAACACAGCTAAAACAGCAGTAAAGCGCCGCTAAAATTCGCACTTTATCGCTGACGCGGAGCGGCCCCAGTGTGAAAGTAGCCTAAGTTTTCCCTAATATTAAATTTGGCCTTGCTGGCTAATTTATTAAATAAGGATGCTGAACCCCCAGAGATGTTTGATAACTTTCATATTATTCAGGTAGGTCTCCACTCCTCAGAGGTCGTCTGCTCCGTATTACACCGCGTTAGAGGGGAAAAGTGCTCGCTGTGTCACCTTGTGTAGGCAATTCAGTAAGCGCAGGGGCCCGCCAAGGCCCATCCTGGGCACTCCGAGTGTCCAGTTTCACCTACACAGAGTGACGGGGCAAGCACACTGTAAAAGAAGCAGATGGTAATGGAGGGGCCCAGGTCAGCTTTTGCAAAAAAAAAAAAAAAACGGCGTGGGGTCCCCCCAAAAATCCATACCAGACCCTTATCCGAGCACGCAACCTGGCAGGCCGCAGGAAAAGAGGGGGGGACGAGAGTGCGGCCCCCCCTCCCTCCTGAACCGTACCAGGCCACATGCCCTCAACATTGGGAGGGTGCTTTGGGGTAGCCCCCCAAAACACCTTGTCCCCATGTTGATGAGGACAAGGGCCTCATCCCCACAACCCTGGCCGGTGGTTGTGGGGGTCTGCGGGCGGGGGGCTTATCGGAATCTGGAAGCCCCCTTTAACAAGGTGACCCCCAGATCCCGGCCCCCCCCCTGTGTGAAATGGTAAGGGGGTACATAAGTACCCCTACCATTTCACGAAGAAAGTGTCAAAAATGTTAAAAATTACAAGAGACAGTTTTTGACAATTCCTTTATTTAAATGCTTCTTCTTTCTTCTATCTTCCTTCATCTTCTGGTTCTTCTGGTTCTTCTGGCTCTTCTGGTTCTTCCTCCGGCGTTCTCGTCCAGCATCTCCTCCGCGGCGTCTTCTGTCTTCTTCTCCTCGGGCCGCTCCGCACCCATGGCATGGGGGGGAGGCTCCCGCTCTTCTCTTCTTCTTTTCTTCTCTTCTTCTCTTCTTCATTTTCTTCTCCGGGCCGCTCCGCAATCCATGCTGGCATGGAGGGAGGCTCCCGCTGTGTGACGGCGCTCCTCGTCTGACAGTTCTTAAATAACGGGGGGCGGGGCCACCCGGTGACCCCGCCCCCCTCTGACGCACGGTGACTTGACGGGACTTCCCTGTGGCATTCCCCGTGACGTCACAGGGAAGTCCCGTCAAGTCACCGTGCGTCAGAGGGGGGCGGGGTCACCGGGTGGCCCCGCCCCCCCGTTATTTAAGAACTGTCAGACGAGGAGCGCCGTCACACAGCGGGAGCCTCCCTCCATGCCAGCATGGATTGCGGAGCGGCCCGGAGAAGAAAAGAAGAAAAGAAGAAGAGAAGAAGAGAAGAAAAGAAGAAGAGCGGGAGCCTCCCCCCCATGCCATGGGTGCGGAGCGGCCCGAGGAGAAGAAGATAGAAGACGCCGCGGAGGAGATGCTGGACGAGAACGCCGGAGGAAGAACCAGAAGAGCCAGAAGAACCAGAAGAACCAGAAGATGAAGGAAGATAGAAGAAAGAAGAAGCATTTAAATAAAGGAATTGTCAAAAACTGTCTCTTGTCATTTTTAACATTTTTGACACTTTTTTCGTGAAATGGTAGGGGTACTTATGTACCCCCTTACCATTTCACACAGGGGGGGGGGCCGGGATCTGGGGGTCACCTTGTTAAAGGGGGCTTCCAGATTCCGATAAGCCCTCTGCCCGCAGACCCCCACAACCACCGGCCAGGGTTGTGGGGATGAGGCCCTTGTCCTCATCAACATGGGGACAAGGTGTTTTGGGGGGCTACCCCAAAGCACCCTCCCAATGTTGAGGGCATGTGGCCTGGTACGGTTCAGGAGGGAGGGGGGCCGCACTCTCGTCCCCCCCTCTTTTCCTGCGGCCTGCCAGGTTGCGTGCTCGGATAAGGGTCTGGTATGGATTTTTGGGGGGACCCCACGCCGTTTTTTTTTTTTTTTTGGCGCGGGGTTCCCCTTAAAATCCATACCAGACCTGAAGGGTCTGGTATGGAATTTAGGGGGAACCCCACGTCATTTTTTTTTTTTAATTTTGGCCGGGGTTCCCCTTAATATCCATACCAGACCTGAAGGGCCTGGTATGGAATTTAGGGGGACTCCCACGTCATTTTTTTTTTTTAATTTTGGTTCGGGGTTCCCCTTTGGGGAATTCCCATGCCGTTTTTATCAATGAACTTCTATGTGTATTGTCGGCAATGCAATAGCCGCGAGTAGTTTTAAATGAGTTTTTTCCTTCAAAATGTCATTTTGCTGTCAGACTGTTCTAAACACAGGAAACATGCGCCCCTTTACAGGCACACTATAGACACCCCCCAGGTACGAAATTTAAAGGGATATTACACTTTTATTGATTGACTTTAAGCATTATTAAAATCACTGCTCCTGAAAAAACGGCCGTTTTTAAAACTTTTTTTTGCATTGATCCATGTCCCCTGGGGCAGGACCCAGGTCCCCAAACACTTTTTATGACAATAACTTGCATATTAGCCTTTAAAATTAGCACTTTTGATTTCTCCCATAGACTTTTAAAGGGTGTTCCGCGGCATTCGAATTTGCCGCGAACACCCCAAATTGTTCGCTGTTCGGTGAACTTGCGAACAGCCAATGTTCGAGTCGAACATGAGTTCGACTCAAACTCGAAGCTCATCCCTAATGGCCAGCTTGTCTTCTGGGACACACACATGTCCCAGAAGACAACGGGGTCGCAGCCCAGCTGGATCGGAAGTACTTTTAGTACTTCCAAAAAAGGTAAGTTAGAAAGTAAAAAAATGTTTTAAATATCCAAAAACGAGGGGTGGAGAGGTGGTCTTTCATTTAAGACCACCTCTCAAAATTGGATGGAACTCCTCTTTAAGATTTGTTTTACACTTAGACATGAAAGGGTTAAGGAAGAATTTGCATGCTACTACTTTCTTAACCCTTTCATGACTAAGCCTATTTTTGAAATTTAGTGTTTACAAGTTAAAATTTGTATTTTTTGCTAGAAAATTACTTAGAGGCCCCAAACATTATATATATTTATTTAGCAGAGAATCTAGAGAATAAAATGGCGATTGTTGCAAAATTTTATGTCACACGGTATTTGTGCAGCGGTGTTTTAAACGCAACTTTTTGGGAAAAGGGACACTTTCATGAATTTTAAAAAACCAAACAGTAAAGTTACCCCAATTTTTTTGTATAATGTGAAAGATGATGTTACGCCGAGTATATAGATACCAAACATGTCACGCTTTATAATTGCACGCACTCGTGGAATGGCGACAAACTACAGTACCTAAAAAATCTCCATAGGCGATGCTTTAAATTTTTTTTACGGTTACCAGGTTAGAGTTACAGAGGACTAGTAACTAGTGCTAGAATTATTGCTCTCACTCTGAAGATTGCGATGATACCTCACATGTGTGATTTGAACACCGTTTACATATGCGGGAGCAACTTCCGTATGTGTTTTCTTTGCTGCGCGAGTTCGCGGGGACGGGGGCTCTTTAAAAAAAATTTTTTCTTATCTATTTTTATATTTATAAATTGTGTTTAAAAAAAAAAAAAATTATCACTTTTATTGCTGTCACAAGGAATGTAAACATCCCTTGTGAAAGTAATAGGTGGTGACAGGTACTCTTTATGGAGGGATCAGGGGTCTAAAAGACCCCCGATCCCTCCTTTGCACTTCAAAGTATTCAGATCACCATATTGGCAATTCTGAATACTGTATATTTTTTTAAAACCGGCGCCATTGGCAGCCAAGTAAACGGGAAATGATGTCATGACGTCGCTTCCATGTTTACTATTAGGAGGCTGGAACAAAGCCGCTCACGGCTTCGTTCCAGTCCGTCCCCAGCCGCCGGGCCTCCAATGAGGGGGGACATTGCTGCTCCTGCTCCTCCGGTATAACAGCCGAGCGGCTTTTAGCCGCATCGGTTGTTATACCAGGAAAGTCAATCGCCGGCTCTAAAAAACAGTACCGGGATGATGCCTGCAGCTGCGGGCATCATCCCGGTATAACCCCCGAAAGCCGAGTACGCACATCTGCGTACGCTCGGCGGGAAGGGGTTCAAGATATTGAAGGAGTGTAACAACTTATTTAAGCATTTGAAGACTATGAAATTGTTAAACATGAAATTCATTTTTAACAATGTTGTAGTAAAAAGTAGTCTAACAATAAAAATAAAACCTCATGCGGATCTGTGCTTTGCTGACTGCCAAAGGACATTATTTGACATTATTTTTTTGTTTGAATAACAATTTGATTTGGTATATTTTCTATATTTTTGGATGCATAGAATGCACTTTTTTTGGTTAAGTTCTATTGGCAGATAGCATGTCTAATTTTGTTTTCTTTTTTTAATGCACAATAAAAAAAATTGTGTAGAATAATACTTGACTATGTGTTTTACTTCAAATGACATTTTGGGAGTAGGCAGTTACATTTAAAAAAATACTATGTAAAATTCGCAAGGGACACCAACATAGTTGTATCTTTGATTTTAAAAACTACAGGATAATAGTGTTGTGGTAAAAAAATAATAATCATCTTGATATCACTAGAAAAAAAAAGCCTTTGAAAATTAGTTTGCAATAACTCCATCAGTATCACCAGCAAAGCAGCTTCATTATTATACCATTAAAGAAGACTTTATTTCATAATTTGCCACCTCAAAAATGTTAATTCTCCATTACGAAACGTAATGTACAAGACCGACTGCTTCTGGCTCATCCTTGCTTCCGAGCATGCCTGTCTGTACTTGTCTGGCTTTTGTCCGACTGACTTGTGTACACACGCTTGGAAAATCCAACAACAGACATTTGTTCGCGGAAAATTTTAAAACCTGCCATCCAACATTTGTCTGCGGAAAATCCGACAACAATTGTCCGATGGAGTATACACATGGTCGGATTTGCAGCCTGTCATCACACATTTCCCATCGAAAAATCAGATCGTGTGTACGAGGCTTTAGTTGATTTCATTTTCTCTCTACATGTTAGATACTGTATTATTTCAAATTAAGTTTTTTTCACAGTATTACTTGAAGCACGTAAAATATTAATAAAAAATTATTGCTTTTAAATGTTTAGAAAAATGAGAAATTTGGTACATAAAGCACTTCCCTAAAACTCTAAATTCTAATTAGCTCAAAGAGATTTTCTTTAAAAGTTGCAGTGAACATGGTTATAAACATTGTGTTGATAATGAAGAATTCTGAAGAATAATGGCAGCATTAAATTGTAACAGTTAAACAAAAATGCTGCTTTTCACAACTTTAATTAACAGGAGCTACTTAAATATATGAGGATGGACAAATGGCTCCCAGGAAGGAAAATGGAACTGCTAATTGTATTTAATGGCAAGTTTAAAAATGTTCACATATCTGATTAACGCACATAATCAAACTGTTCACTGTGGAAGAGAAAGAAAAAAATATGCAGAGATGTGTATCTTCTGGTATTGTTATGGTTTAGTTATAAACAGCTTTGCAGTGCTTGCAAGTGCATTGTCACAAAAAGTACCCTTTAGCAATCTTTTCCTCCTCACAATTATACTATCTATACACACTATATTGCAGTCTCCACATGTACCAGTATCTGTGATAGAGATTAATGAGGACTTCAGCGTGTATCTGACTCTCTGCTCTATAGATGGCTCAATCCATCCTTGGGAAAGGCTGCAGCATGGACAGGCAAGTATGGGTGGAGATGTGGCTCTGGGCATAGAGCAGCTATCAGATAAGGTTATGTCAGTATCTGGAATCATGTAAAATATAGTAGAACTTGGGGGGAATGGGGGGGCGTGACCGGATGCTGAGGTGAGGGAGGGCGTTGTAGCCGGACCTAGCCCTCGCCCCTCGCTCCCATTCCCGCTCCTGACATGAGGATACAGTGCGGTCCGAAGGAGACGCTGAGGAGGGGGAACGCCTGGAGTGCCTGGAAGCCACCGCGGCCGTGATACGCCGCCCTACACAAAGCGGAGCTGGGCTACACGCACGGAGCTCTCCCGAGAGTGGCATCAGCGGCGCCTAGCCCAGTGAGAGAGGGGGCGCCGACACCCGGGATCGAGCAGCGGTGCTGGAGAGCCCCTGGCAGAACTAAGCAGCAGAGGATTCTGTCCACAGCGCTGGAGGGGTGAGTAGGCGGTTGTTTGCATACTCACACGTAGTACACCATAGCGCAAAGTTCCATTAGGAAAAAGCATTCACAGCTGATAAACCGGTGGGGGAAAAAGGCACACAGATCCAGGTCAGAGCGGAGTCTAGCACTGTGTTGGGAACAACAGTACCCTGTCGGCATGACGAGAAGGAAGGGGATGGAGGACGGACCAGCTCAGGAGGGGTTGGGGGCCCCCGGATCTCGTGGCACCAAGGAGAAAGGGAACCAAGTGGCAGCCAAGTTGGAGCGCTTTGCGCATACCCCGAATCAAACCCCTAAAAAGGCCAGCAGCACAGGGGGAGTTCAGCATCAAATTGGCCACCCTGGGAGGAAAAGTCAGACCCAAGAAAATGGGGCTTTGGCAGCTATACCACCAGCGGGCCCGGCAGTAGGAGGAGGCCCGGAAAAACAACAGGTCTTGGGCGTGGAGGGGGCAGTAGGGGGAGGTCAGTGCGGCCTGGTCAATGAGAAGGAGCCATCCCTGAATGACATTTTCCTGGCTGTCAATAATTGCAAACAATCAATCAATGAACTGTCCGAGCAACTCAAGGGCATTAGGGATTAATTGCTTGCCGTCAAGGGGGATGTGCGCGCAGTTTGTACCCAGACAACAGCTCTGGAGGAAAGGTTTAGTCAAATGGAAGATGATGTGTATCCATTAAAACAAGAAGTAGCACTCATGAAAATCCAATTGAAGGACTGTTTGCAGAAAATGGACAGTATGGAAAACAGGTTGCGCAGGGAAAATTTGAGGGTGCTTGGGCTCCCAGAGGACTGTGAGGGTAATAATACCATCAAATTTATGGAAGACTGGATGAGGGAGAAATTTGGCAAGGACTCATTCTCAAACACCTTCGAGCGCGCACATAGGATAGCCCCCAGGACTTCAGCTCTAGGGGGACACCCTAGGCCCCTTATTTTTAAACTTTTATGTTTCCGGGACAAGGTTACTATCCTGCAGAAGGCAAGAGAGGGACGATTTGGGACGTGGGGGTGCACATCGAGGGTAGAAAGGTGGGGAGTGTGGATACGGAAGGATGTGTGTTGGTTCAGCCTGTTACAGCAAAGGGATTTAATAAAAGGTAGGGCAATATATAATATTCACAAAAGGAGGTGGCTTGGATTAATAGGAGACCAGAGTGTTGCAAAGTCATTAGGCCCAAAGGCTCATGAGCATTGAAAGAAGGTGTAATAAAACCCCGGACCTGGAAAAAAGGGTTAATATATGCGCATGGAATGTAAGGGGGATAGGGGATAATTTTAAAAAACAGGTCATTTTTTCAATAGCCAAGAAGAAGAAAGTTAAAATACTCTGCCTGCAGGAGACTCATCTGGTAAATGATACAATTAAAACTTTAGATAACATGCAATTCCGGATACAGTATCACTCTACTCACTCCTCCTACTCAAGAGGGGTGAGTGTATTGATAAGCACTGGCCTGTCCTCCTGCAGTCAGAGTAAGGTGGACGAATATGGACAGTATATTTTTCTCTCCTGCTTAATAGAAAATAAAAGATTCATTCTGGCCAACGTTTATATCCCTCCCCCATTTAGCATGGCAATACTGGATGACTTAGCCAGTTTTATAATGGACTTCCCCGGGACCCCGGTTATAGTGGTGGGCAATTTTAACATGACGATGAATAATAGCATAGATAGGTTCCCCCCGAAAAGTAGAACTGGAGCGGCCCCCAAGAGCCCCCTCTTGCAATATTGTGACGAAATAGGGCTGGTGGATATCTGGAGGAGGCACCCTGGGGAGAGGCAATACTCATGCCACTCCAGGACCCATGCCACCTTATCCAGAATCGACCTTGTTTTGGGAAACGAGGAAGCATTAAACGCAGTGGAGGAAATAATTTACGAGCCAAGGGTTATTTCGGATCACATGCCAGTTATCACTGTTGTGAAGGTAGGGGAACACTGTAATAGGGGGGGTTGGAGGGTTAATCCCTTCTGGCTTGAACTTATAGGAGAAGAGGAGAAAATGATGGAGGGCCTGTCGGAGTTTATTAAAATAAACCTAGGATCGGCCTCAGTGGGGGTAGTATGGGACTCCCTGAAGGCATATCTTCGGGGAGTATTAATTCAGAAAATTGCATTTAACAAAAAACAGTCACAAGCAGAAGAACTAGGAGCCAAAGAGAGTGCAAGAGTGGCGGAGGCGCAGTACGTAGAGACACCATCCCAAGCCAGCTATGAGTTCTGGGTGGGGAGGCAGGATGAGTACAGTAAGGTACTCCGGGAGAGGTTGGAAAAGAAGAGATTATTTCAGAGGCGGAGCTTTTTTGGAGAAGGAGAGTGAGTTGGGAAGGCTCTGTCTCTGATAATCAAGGCAAATGGTCCCTCGAGTACTGTACCAGCAATTAAGGGGAGGGAGGGAGTAATTAAAAAAACCACCCCCGATATATTAGGTGAATTTAGGACATACTTTGAGAAGTTATACAGTTCTTCTAAAGCAAATGTGGAGGGGGAATTGCAGGGTTTCTTTGAGGGGTTGAGGATAACTCCATTAAATGAGGACAGGGAAATGTTGGACGCCCCATTGACTCTCACAGAATTGCAGAGGGCAGTGGGAGACATGGCGGGCCAAAAGTCACCGGGCCCCGACGGTCTGCCCATAGAAATATTTAAAAAATACGGGGAGGTACTACTGCCCCTACTCTTGGAGGTGTTTAATGGAGCCAGGGAGGATAAGGTCCTGCCTTCGTCTATGTCAGAAGCTATTGTAATAACTTTGTTGAAAGATGGGAAGATCCCAATAGATATGACCTCATACAGGCCCATCTCGCTTTTGTGTTCGGACGTGAAGATCTTGGCAAAAGTGTTGGCCGCAAGGCTGAACAAGATAATTTCTAAACTAATACATACGGATCAGACCGGGTTTATCCCGGACAGATCTACAAGCACGAACATAAGACGAGTGTACCTGAACATGCAAATACCTGTAGAAAATAGTGGTAGGAGAGCGGCCCTTTCATTGGAAGCAGCCAGGGCCTTCGACTCCCTGGAATGGCACTATTTGTGGAAGGTGCTAGCGGAATATCAGTTTGGCTCTGGGTTTGTCCAATGGTTAAGTTTATTATATAATAGTCCGAGGGCCAAGGTTAAAATTAACGGTCAATGCTCAGAGTGGTTCCAGTTGAGCAGGGGTACGAGACAGGGGTGCCCTTTGTCCCCCCTGCTCTTTGCCCTGGCAATTGAGCCCTTGGCTATAGCTTTGAGGATGGCGCAGGGGGTGCAGGGGTTTAAAAGAAGGAGGGGGTGGACAAAGTGGCTATGTACGCAGACGATATTCTGTTGTTCCTGGCAGATATGCAGGACTCACTGAAAACAGCCATAGGGATAGTTGAGGAATTTGGTGTCTTCCCCGGGCTACTGGTCAATTGGGAGAAATCAGTGATCTTACCTATAGACCCTCTGAATGAATCCCTCCCTCATCAAGCATCCCAAGTTAAAATAGCCAAATGAAATATCTGGGCATTAATATAACTAGAGATCCAGGACAGTATATATCCGGAAATCTAGTCCGACTTATGAAAAAGCTGAAGCAGAAGTGCCGGGTGTGGGGACGCCTGCCCCTCTAGGTTGCCGAACGCTGCAACCTGATCAAGATGGTCTGGCTACCCCAAATTTTATATGTCCTGCAGAACTCTCCTGTGTGGATTTCCAAGCACTGGTTTAAAAAAATAGACAGTGTGTTTAGAGAGCTTATTTGGAAAAATGGGGTGGCTAGGATCGGTTTGCGGACGTTGCGACAGCCAGAGGTGAAGGGCGGTTTGGCGGTACCGGATCCGCGAGGATACTTTCTGGCATCCCAACTGCAACAAGTGGGAGGTAGTAATAGGTTAAGGGATGAAGGAGTGGGTGGCAGTGTCTTGTTGAATGACATCGGACATGACACAATTGCAGAGGCACTAGAGGCAGATTCATTTGGTACCAAATGCCCCACTACCCAGATGATGGTTAAGGCTTGGGTACAAGTTAAAAGAACTCTGGGTTACACCGGCTTTGCTCAAAAAAATGGGGCGCTTTGAAGAGTGGGACCTCCAGGGTATTCACTGCTTGGCACAGGTATACAGGGAAGGGAGGTTAAAATCTTTTCAGGAGCTGGTGGAGGAGTACGCAATCTCTAACAGGTCATTCTACAGGTATTTGCAACTCAGGCATGCCCTAGAGGCACAATTTGGGAAGGATGCGCCAGTGTGGTGCGAAATGACCTCTTTGAGAAAGCTTATTGATGCGAGCTCTACGAAGGGATTAATCTCTGACATTTATGGATGCCTGAAGGCATCAGCCCAGGAGGGTAAGGTGGAAAATAAAAATAGGATTAAATGGGAGAGAGATGTGGGAGCACTGTCTGATGATCAATGGGAGCATGTCCTGTCGCTGGGGCCCAGGGTCACTCTCTCCTTCACAGGTGATGTCTCATTTTTATTTATCCTATAGGGCATATTATACACCATTGAAATTATTTAAGTGGGGTAAGAGGCCCGATCCAAATTGCCAGAGATGCGGAGGAGGGTATGGAGACTTGATTCACATGTTTTGGTGATGCCCCAAACTACATAGATATTGGAAAGGGGTTGTGGAAAAGATAAATCTGGTGTTTGGGACGTCATTGAGGTTGGAGGCGAAAGAGTGCTTGCTGGGACTAACGGGGGATAAAGTGGCCTCAAGGGACATACAGACAGCAAGGGTCAGATGCCTGTTTCAGGGTAAAAAGCTCATTGCACAGTATTGGCAGAGAAAGGAGGCACCGACGGTTTCAGAATGGGTGAATGCAGTAAGGGAGGTGATCTGCAGAGAAAAGTATATATACAAGAACAGGGGTAATCATAAGAAATTCGAAAAAATATGGAAAGCATGGCTGGACCAGGACAGGGTTGGATTGGGGGGGGGGGGGTAGGATGAGCATGGTATGGGGGGGTTTGGTTTAATTAAAAAAAAAAAAAAAATTATGGTGAGGTGTATGATGGGGGGTTGGTAGGGGGTGGGGGAGTGAATGGGGGGAGAAAGGAAGAAATTATTCTTGAAGCTTACTGTTTATGGGTGTTTTGAACCGGCACACATGGGAATGATAATAATGTATGGATAAGAGGACGGTATTAATGTGTTCCTGTTCATGATGATGTTTCTTGTTCCTTTATTTTTTGTTTGTTGTAATGAAAATTTTTTTTCAAATAAAAACAGCCACATCACCCGGAAAGTGCCCGATCTCATCTGATCTCGGAGGCTAAGCAGGGTCGGGCCTGGTTAGTACCTGGATGGGAGACCGCCTGGGAACACCAGGTGCCGTAGGCAAAAAAAAGAAAAAAAAAATATATAGTAGAACTCTGAAGACAAAAGCAAGTAAGGAAATATATACATATCTGAGTAATTTTGCAGTAGTTCAGCAACAAAATGCCATTGGATATTATGCTATATAACCAAAGGTTTGTGGACACCTAACAATTGTACCTATATGAGTTCTTTTACCATCCCATTCCCAAAACATGTGTCATTAATCTGGAGTGCCCCCTCCCCGTTTGTGGCTATAACAGCCTCCACTCTTCTTCAAAAGATTTTGTAGTGTGTTGGTGGGAATTCCTGCCAATGCTGTCAAAATAGCATTTTTAAGGTCTGATACTGATGGTGGACAAAAACACCTGGTACCAAACAGCATTCCAAAGGACCTTTAATTACCTACTGGGTTATTGGATGCCTAACCTGGCTCTAGACTATGCTGGTTTTTCCTTGTCAAAAGAAGTTTATTGAGTATACAATGTTATAAAGATACATAAAGATACATAAAGTAAGTTTACAAGGATCTATAAAGTAAGCTCATTGTTTTACAGTAGGGTTTATATAGGTAAATATCATGAAATTTCAAATATTAAACATTGGGTTCACGTAAACCTAAATTAAAGATATATATCATTTCCTTAGTTACTTTTGTAGGTATTTAAATGATTTATACCTACTATACATATTGTTTACAAGTAGAGTGTATATAGGTCAAATAAATTCTGATAATGAGCTTTAATCGTAAGGTAGAGAAAAGGAAAGAGAAAGAAGAAAAAGGGTTGAAAGGTAGAGGTATGGTCCACAAGGTTGTCCCGCTCGTCAGTTTATTATTCGTTTTAGTTCTCTTTGAAGCCTTAGAATGGGTGTCTCTGTAAGTCATTTAATCTGTTACCATGGCAACAGGACAGAGTCATTGAAATTTGACAGGAACTGTTGTTTTATCCAAGGATGCCAAAGTTTTTCAAATTTTGGAATTTGATTTTGATCGATGGCTACCATCTTAGCATGGGACATTGTATTATTCATTCTGTGAATTGTTTCTGCTAGTACCAATGTAGGAGATTTCCATGCCTTGGCCACTGTTTGTTTTGCAGCCGTTATTAGTTGGATCATAAGTTTGAATTGAGAGAGTGTTAACCATTCCGGTTTTAGATTAAGTAAAGTTAAATATGGATCTGGTTGTATTATTTTTTTAAATATTTTAGATGCAATCACGAAGACTTCCTTCCAGAAGGTTTGGATTACTGGGCACGTCCACCATATGTGTAAATATGTGCCTATTTCTGGGCATCCTCGAAAACAAAGAGTTGAGGTATTAGGTGAATATTTTGCCACTCTAGCGGGTACAAGGTACCAGCGAGTTAGGACTTTATAATTTGTCTCCAGTGCCAAGATGTTGGGTGAAGATGACTTAGATGTGAACCATATATTAGACCAGTCCGTGTCTTCTAAAGTTCGTCCCAGGTCCTCCTCCCACCTCTGAACGTAAGAGGATCTATTAAGATTTGCTACTCCATATAATTGATTATAAAGTGATGAAATTGTACCTTTAGCAAATGGATCTTTTGTACAGATTGATTCAAAAATGGATAATTGGGATAATGGTGTATCCCCTTTTAGGAATGGTGTATAGAAATTTTTGATTTGGAGATATCTAAATATCTCAGAGTTTGGTAGATCATATTTTTCTCTAAGCGATGGGAATGAAAGGAATGATTTAGATGCTATGAAGTCATTTAGTGTCTGAATGCCTGATGTTGTCCAAGCTTTAAAAGAATTTGGGTAGATCCATGCCGGATAAAAGGCCGGATTTCTGATAAAAGAAAGGAGAGGATTGTGTGGAGATTGTAACTGATATTTGGTTTTTAGTTTATCCCAGAGAGATAAGAAGTGTTTAGTTATGGGATTATGAATTTTAAAGTGGTCTTTAGGATCAAGCCATAATAAATTTGATATTAATAGAGGGTCATTTTCTGAAGCCTCTATAAATACCCATAATGGGATTTCCTGTTTTGCATGGTATTTGGACAGACTGGCCAAATGTGCTGCTCTGTAGTAGTTAGTAAAATTAGGGTATCCCAGGCCTCCTTTATTTTTGGGAAGATGTAGTGTGTGTATAGGTATACGTGGTTTAGAAGAGCCCCATATAAACGAAGTTGCTCTTTTTTGTACTATTCTCAAAAAATAGGAAGGAATTGGAATAGGGAGGACTCTGAATAGATAAAGCAATTTGGGTAGAATAGTCATTTTGATTGCATTAATCTTCCCTATCCAGGATAAAGGAAGTTGCGACCATTGTTTTATTAGATTTGTGATCTGTCTTAATACAGGAGGATAATTGGTTGAGAATAAGTCAGAATGAGATGCTGTTAAATGAATTCCAAGATATGGGATTGATTTTTCTGCCCATGTGAATGGGAGTGCAGCCCTAGCCGGGATCAATTCCATGTTTGTGAGTGAAATATTAAGCACTAGGCATTTCTTAGGATTAATCATAAGGCCGGATAGGGCTGCAAATCCATCAAGAGCTGGTATTAAGTTAGGACCAGAGACCTGTGGTGATGATAGAAAAAGTAATATATCGTCTGCAAATATACATAATTTGTGTGTAATACCTCCTACTTCAATGCCAGTTATAGTTTGGTTTGTTCTGATGTATTGGGCCATGGGTTCGAGTATAAGGGCAAATAATAAGGGAGATAATGGGCAACCCTGTCGGGTACCTCTTTCGATATTAAAGGCTTCAGATTTGTATCCAGCATATTTTATATAGGCTTTGGGTTTATTATATAATGCTTTGATCCATGTTAAAAAGTGGGGTCCAAAACCCCATTTTTGTAATGAATATTGCATATATTGCCAGGATACTGTGTCAAATGCCCTCTTAATATCGAGAGATAGAAAACATAAAGGGATTTTCCGTTTTTTAGCAATATGTGCCAATAACACTGCCCTGCGTATATTATCGCCTGCCTGTCTATTTGGCATGAAGCCTACTTGATCTCTATGTATTAATTTTCCTATAATGCTATTGAGGCGTTTTGCTATTATTTTTGCTAATAATTTAATATCGAGGTTTAACAGAGAGATAGGCCGATAATTCACACAGGAAGTATCATCAGAAAGGGGTTTTGGGATCATACAGACAATTGCCATTAGTGTTTCTTGCCGAAAAGAATGTCCATCTAGAAGTTTGTTAAAAGTTTCAGTGAGAATGGGAGAGAGTATTTCTGAGAATGTTTTATAGTATAAAGCCGAGTAGCCGTCTGGGCCTGGTCTTTTGTTAAGTTTTAGGTCTTTTATGGCGTTAGCAACTTCATCTATAGTTATAGGCTCATCCAAACTGCTTTTTTGATTCTGAGATAACTCAGGTAAGGTTATTTTTGAGAAGAAGGATTCAGCTTCTATAGGATTAAATTCATTGTTTGTCTTGTATAAAGTTGCGAGATGTGAGTGAAATTTATGGACTATTTTAACTGGATTACAAGTGTAAACATTTCTTGATAATTTCAAACGTATTGGTTTGAAAGATTTGTTAGTTGAATTTAATGCCCGAGCCAAATATGTACCTGGTTTGTTTGTATTCATGTAGAAATTGTGTTTGGAGCGTTTGAGGGATTTATCAACTGACTCAGTGAGAATTAGATCGTATTCCAATCTAGATTTTTCCAGATGAGATTTTGTACTCTGAGATGGATTATCTTGAAATGATATGTAGGCTGCATTAAAATTGAGTTCTAGTTTTTTTGCTAGATTTTTGCGTTCCCGTTTAAATAGTGCCATTTGTCTTTGTATTGTACCACGCAAGACAGGCTTATGAGCTTCCCACAGTGTTATTGGGGAGATGTCTGTTGTATTATTAATTGATATGTATTCCTTTAAAGCTTGTTCAATAGCCATCTGATGTAGTGGGTGTTTGAGCATTATGTCCGGTAAGTACCACGTTGGGTCATGCGCTTTTGGTATGGCTGAGGCTATAGTAGTGTATACTGCATTATGGTCAGACCACGGAATCGGAATTATATCTGATGCAATAATTTCTGGTATCATTCCTATTGTTAGAAAAATATGATCTATTCTGGTGAAGGTTTGATGAGGGTGCGAGAAATAAGTGAATTTCTTTTTCATTGGGTTACTTTCTCTCCATGAATCTACCAGATTGTATTTGGAAAGAAGTTGAGAAAAAGGTAATCTAGAGGTTATTTTGGATGGTGTAAAAGGTGATTTATCTAGAAATGGGAGGAGGACCTGGTTCGAATCCCCACACATTATCACTGTTCCTATTTTGTGTGTATTAATCACTTGTAATATATGTGAGAGGAATGGTGTAGGTTGTTTGTTAGGAGCGTAGTAGGAAATCACCGTGATTGCTGTATCCATTATATAACCCATGAGTATCAGGTATCTACCTTCTGGGTCTTTAATTTCTGATGATAAGGTGAATGGTGTGGATCGGTGAAATGCAATTAGAGTTCCCCTTTGCTTGGTACAGGCAGAAGCCGTGTAAATTTGTTGATAAAAAGGAGAAATATATTTTGGAGTAGAATCTTTGGTGAAGTGTGTTTCTTGGAGGCATACTATGTGAGCCTTCTTGTTATGGAAAGTACGGAAGGCTTTGGTCCTTTTTTGAGGGACATTTATTCCCTGAACATTCAGGGAAAGTATATTCAGTGGTGCCATGGCAATAGATCAAATAGTTTTGACTTACTTTTTGTTATGCAGAGCTGACTGCACAGATCAACCTGTGTGGACTGAAGAGATGAATAGATAGAAAAGAAACCAGTGAATTCTGGAGTAAAGAGTAAACAAAAAACATATGAGATTAGATGATACATTGTATAAATTATTTTTTGCAAGTAATCACAATTTACCCGTGAAAGAGAATAAATATCTCTCTCAGGGGAATAAGTGCCTTCGTCACACTCCCACATAATATGGTTGGGAGAATGAGGAGGGCTAATGGGGGTACACGGATCTTCCGCTTACAGGAGAGAAGTGCTATGTCAAAAGACATCAAAATGATGTTTCATTAATTGGAGTGCAGAATATAGTTTTTGTTGAAATTATTTATTCCAGGGTGGTTGTATATGGTTAGTCTTGCCCTAGGCTAAATAATTCAGTTAGAAAGGTACTGTTAATAACTTTGGTATTGATGAAGATAGTTTGAATTATTTTGGGATTTTAACCCTTTTAGAGTAAACAATTACATATTTTATTCATATGTAACTGTTTAGGTATGTTAACTCATAAAATTGAGGTTGTATTGCTTCAGATTAGAATAAACAAAAACATAATTCTAGGAACTAGTTAGGTAATAATATATTTGTTTTAAGAAAAGAAAGAAAAAGCTTCCATTACTTCTGGATTATTGAACATATTTGTCCTAAAAAGTAATAAATCTATTGTTATTACCTGATAATATATAACTGAACAAGAATTTCCTTATTTCACTTATATATTCTAAGGCTATATGAATCAGAAGTAATAAGAAATATAACTGGAATGTAACATGATCCCACACAGTGTGTGACTATCAGAATGCAGTTACATTCAGTTATAAATATAGGTTTTTTATAGAGAACCATCTCTTAGTATAATAAATGAAGAGATATCAGGAATTAGGATGTCAGTCCATTGAATCTTCTTGGTCCATGGATGATGTGGCATAACAGCCTCTTTTGTGAGAATGATGATTCCCATTTTGTTCTGAAATTTTCTGGGTGCTGCCTGAAGGTGAAGATGATGCCATTCTTCTGCGTGTGGGAGTGTTGCTGCTTGTGGGTTCTGTCAGATTTCATTTTAAAAGGGTTTGTTGTAGTTCATCTGCTGATCTGCTTCTGTAAATTGTACCTTGGTAGTTAAATCTGACTGAAAAGGGGAAGCCCCATTGATACATAATGTTGTGGCGTTGCAGTTCCATTAGTTGAGGTTTCATGGATCGTCTTTTAGTAATAGTAAGTTGGGATAGGTCAGCAAAAATTTGATAATTGTGTCCTTGAAAATTAAGTTCCTTTTTTTCTCTTGCAGCAATTAGTATTTGTTCTTTCGTTCTGTAATAATGAAATTTTGTGATTATATCACGTGGGGGTCCATCTTTCTTTTTGGCTGTGAGGGCTCTGTGTACTCTGTCCAGTTTTAAACGTTCAATAGGGATATCTGGCTTTAGTTCTTGTAATAGAGCAGTAATAGTAGATTGCAGGTCTGTCACAGTTTCAGGTATTCCCCTTATGCGCAAGTTTGAACGTCTGGCTCTATTTTCGTAATCTTCGAGCTTAGTTTGAAGTATTAAATTCTCTTTTTTTAATTGTTCCAATTCTGTTATATTTTCTTGGGTTGTAATTTCAATTTCATCCATTTTTATTTCTAAGGCTGCGGTGCGGTTTCCCAGCTCTCTTATTTCTTTGGTTAGGCTTTTTGTTATTTGGTCTGAGGTTTGTTTTAAAGCCTTATGAAGCATCTTTTCAAATTGTAATAATATTACTGGGGATACTGAGGAGGCTTGTGGAGAAGTTTGTGAGAGGATTTGTTCTGTATCTGACTCAAATGGAGAGTCTTGCTGTGACATTTCCTGTCTGTGAGAGCGCCCTGATGCTGTATCTTGTGAGGTGACTGGAGCTGCTTCAGCTGCAGTGAGTGCCTGTGAGCTCTTTGTGAGGTGATTTTTATTTCTGCCACGGTTTCCTCCCAGTACCATATTTCCTGCCCAAACTTTCACAGTTTGTTCCCTGGGGCAAAAAGGTTCAAATGGATACCTTTTGAGCCTGCAGGCTCCGCTTTGTCCTTCTCTTCTCTCCTCAGCGGTGTGGAGCTCTAACAATGCATGTCTGCTCTGCTAGGCTCCGCCTCCTGCCCTCCTCGACTATGCTGGTTTTTTAGCCCTGAGCTAAAACTAGCTATAGAATCCCAGCCAGGAAGGAACAGAGTTAAATAAAAGAACAAGATTATCCATTAACCACTTCAGCAATGGAAGGATTTGCCCCCTTAATGACCAGGTCATTTTTTGCAATACAGCACTGCGTTGCTTTAACTTACAATTGCGCGGATGTGAGACACTGTACCTAAACAACATTTTTAACCCACAAATAGAGCTTTCTTTTGGTGGTATTTGATCACCTCTGCGGTTTTTATTTTTTGCGCTATAAACAAAAAAAGACCAACAATTTAAAAAAAAAAAAAAATTCTACTTTCTGCAATAATACATATCCAAAAAAATATATAAAAAACAAATGTATTCATCAGTTTAGGCTGATATGTATTCTTCTACAAATTTCTGGTAAAAAAAAAATGCAATAGGCATATATTGATTGGTTTGCACAAATGTTACGACATTGCAGCAGACAAATTTGACTCCAAATGACACTTTTTTGGGAACCAGCGACATTATTACATTGATCAGTGCTATATAAAAGCACTGATCAATGTAAAAATGGCACTGGCAGGGAAGGGGTTAACACTAGGGGGCGATCAAGGGGTTAAGTGTGTTCCCTGGTAGTGTTCTAACTGTAGGGGGGTGGGCTCACTGGAACATGACAGAGATCACTGTTCCCGATCACTGGGAACAGAAGATCTCTGATATGTAATTAGGCAGAACGGGGAATCGCCTTGTTTAAATAGGCAGTTCCCTGTTTTGCCTCTGCACACAGCGATCGTGGGTCGCCAGCAGACATCGAGTTTGCGGGACCCGCAGGCACGTTCTCGCGGTGCATGGCGGGTGTGCGCTCGCCAGCTATCCTCCTTGCAGGTCCAGGCACATCGGTTCGTGCAGGAGAGCTGACCTGCTGCAGTATATCTATGTGAGCTGGTCGGCAAGTGGTTAATACCACTTGACCACTACATACATACAGTAGCACAGACCTAGCTATCTGGCACTGTACATTTCAGACAGAACAAAGACTCGTCTGTCACTAAGATTCAGATCAAGAAGTTATAGACACCTACAGTTAAACAGCCAGAACACAGAAATAACTACCTAATAGAGTTGGGCCGAACACCCCACTGTTCAGTTTGCACCAGAACTCCCGAACAGAGAAAAAGTTCTGACCTGAACGGCGAACCCTATTAAAGTCTATAGGACCCGAAAAATAAAAAGACCCCATTGAACGCTTATATGCAAGTAATTGGCCATAAAAAGGGTATAAGGTCCTGGGTACTGCCCTGGGGGACATGTATCAATGCAAAAAAAAAAAAAAACATTTTAAATCATTTACAGGAGCAGTCATTTTAATGGTGCTTAAAGTGTAACAAAAAAAATGAAAAATTTCTTTAACTATAGTGCCTTGGGGTCCCCTTAGTCTGCCTGTAAAGTGGCGCAACTGTAGCATGTATAGAACATGTTGCAGCAAATATTACATTTCTAAAAAAAAAAAAAAAAATGCATGAAATTACATTTAAATTGCCGGCAATACAGTACCATTGCCAGCAAATAGAAGGTTTAAAAAAACGGCGTAGAGTCCACACCCACATCCATACCAGACCCTTATCCGAGCACACAGCCTGGCAGGCCAGGAAAGTTGGGGGCGAGCGAGCCCCCTCTGCTGAACCATACCAGGCCACATGCCCTCAACATAGGGGGTAGGTGCTTTGATGGGAACAAGGGCCTCTTCTTGACAACCCTGGGCTGTGGTTGTGGGGGGTCTGTGGGCAGAGGGCTTATCACAATCTGGAATCCCCCTTTAAGAAGAGGGGCTCCAGAGCTTCCCCATGTGAATGAGTATGGGGTACATAGTACCACTACTCATTCACCAAAAAAGTGTCAAAAAGTAATAAAAAAAAGAGAGACAGTCTTTGACAATCCCTTTTTAAAAAAATAAAAACGGTGTCCCCCGATGTGGATCCATCGTCAATCACGATGCCCACCACCACCGCCGGACCCAAAAAAGAAAAAAAACGCTGCACCATCCAGCAAGGCAAACCGCTGCACGCCTGGCTGGTTTGACAGTTCTTATATATGTAAGGACGGGCTACCTGGTGAAATCACTTGGTAGCACCGCGCCCTTGTGATGTCACCCACCCAGCATGGACCAGTCCGTGATGTCACAAAGGAGCGATGCCACCAGGTAACATTGCCAGGTGGCTCTGCTCCTTACTTATATAAGAACTGTCAAATGACAAGCCAGGCATTCAGCGGTCTGCCTTACTGGACAGTAGAGAGTTTTTGTTTTTTTTTCTCTTTCGGGTCTGCTGGTGTGGCAAGGTCGTGATTGACGATGGATCTACATCAGGGGACATTGTTTTTTTTGATAAAGGAATTGTCAAAAACTGCCTCTGTGTCTTTATCACTTTTTGACACTTTTTTTGATGGATGGGTAGGGGTACTATGTACCCAATACTCATTCACATGGGGGGGTAGGAATCTGGGGGCCCCTTCTGAAAGGGGGCTTCCAGATTCCAAAATGCCCATTGCCCGCAGATCCCCACAACCACAGCCCAAGGTTTTCGAGAAGAGGTCCTCGCCCCCATCAACATGGGGACAAGGTGCTTTGGGGTGGGGGAGCAGAGGCTACCTGCACCAAAGCACCCAATGCCCTATTTTGAGGACACGTGGCCTAGTATGGTTCAGGAGGGGGGCTCTCGCTCATCCTCCACTTTCCTGCATGCTCAGATAAGGTTCTGGTATGGATTTTAGTGGGGCCCACACCATTTTTTTTTACATTTTGGCCTTAAAATCCATACCAGACCCTAGGGGCCTGGTTTGGACTGGGGGGGGGACCCCACGCTGTTTTCCTTTTTCACTTTTTAATTGCGGACAATGTTTTTTTTTTATTCAGCTGTCAGAAAAGCCCAGTGACAGCTGACGACTCATCGGGTGTTAAGGATGCTTCTTAACAACCAGCTATTCACCACGCCCTGATTTGCCCAATCAGGGCTCAGAATTCACTGTGCAGCACACAGTGCACAGTGCATTGCAGGGCATTGAGTGGGGCGAACGCCTAACGTCCTGCAAATTCGGGTGTTCACCGAACGGGCAAACAGGCAACTCTACTACCTAATAATGTCAACCCCTGTACATGTTGTCTTACAAAAAATGCTCTATCCTCAGGGCTCCTACTGCTGAGACAGCCTCCCTCCCCCTGGTAAGAGCCAATCCGATCAAATATTTGGGTATTCAGGTCTTTCACTCCCCTGACGATTAAGTGAAACTAAGCTTGGAACCTCTGAATGCAAGACTAAAGACCAAAACTCAGACGTGGTCCTGTCTTCCCCTTGGGGTCATGGGATGCATACATTCAGTAAAGATGATCTTGCTGCCCAAGTTTTTGTACATTTTCTGGCATACCCTTGGAATCTATTCTCAACACTTTTATATAGGGTCATTCTTGACATAAATTATCATGGCATCATATCATCATCTCAACCTGTACTATTTAGCTGCCCAATTGTCCCATTTTTGAATTTTGATAAAGGGGATAAAGAGCGCTATATTGCCCTAGCATGCTCACATATTTCTGGTTTGGTCACCCACCCCTATCAGATTCTCTTGAGTGATAATTGTGATCCCGCTCACCTAGGAGGTAGTAGGGGACTAGTTTACCATCATTGTAAGGTTTGGGAGTTGGCAGTATGTAAGATGAATGCTCCATCTATACATGCTCATACACCCCTGTCCTAAACCTTTACCCAATAGATGTATTTTTGGGTACTGACCCTAAAAAGTTGACGTCCACTTTTATAACTGCCTTCTCCAACCAGCGGTGGTTGACTTAGCTTTCCAATTGAAAACTTGATGGGTGGCTATGCATGAATCTATCCATTATATATACAGTGGGGACGGAAAGTATTCAGACCCCCTTACATTTTTCACTCTTTGTTATATTGTAGCCATTTGCTAAAATCATTTAAGTTATTTTTTTTTCCTCAATGTACACACAGCACCCCATATTGACAGAAAAACACAGAATTGTTGTCATTTTTGCAGATTTATTAAAAAGAAAAACTGAAATATCACATGGTCCTAAGTATTCAGACCCTTTGCTGTGACACTCATATTTTTAACTCAGGTGCTGTCCATTTCTTCTGATCATCCTTGAGATGGTTCTACACCTTCATTTGAGTCCAGATGTGTTTGATTATACTGATTGGACTTGATTAGGTAAGCCACACACCTGTCTATATAAGACCTTACAGTTCACAGTGCATGTCAGAGAAAATGAGAATCATGAGGTCAATGGAACTTCCTGAAGAGCTCAGAGACAGAAATGTGGCAAGGCACAGATCTGGCCAAGGTTACAAAAAAATTTCTGCTGCACTTAAGGTTGCTAAGAGCACAGTGGCCTCCATAATCCTTAAATGGAAGACGTTTGGGATGACCAGAACCCTTCCTAGAGCTGGCCGTCTTGCCAAACTGAGCTATCGGGGGAGAAGAGCCTTGATGGAAGAGGTAAAGAAGAACCCAAAGATCACTGTGGCTGAGTTCCAGAGATGCAGTCGGGAGATGGGAGAAAGTTGTAGAAAGTCAACCATCACTGCAGCCCTCCACCAGTCGGGGCTTTATGGCAAAGTGGCCTGACGGAAGCATCTCCTTGGTGCAAGACACATGAAATCCCGCATGGAGTTTGCTAAAAAACAAGATGATGAGAAATAAGATTCTCTGGTCTGATGAGACCAAGATAGAACTTTTTAGCCTTAATTCTAAGTGGAATGTGTGGAGGAAACCAGGCACTGCCCATCACCTGTCCAATACAGTCCCAACAGTAAAGCATGGTGGTGGCAGCATCATGCTGTGGGGGTGTTTTTCGGCTGCAGGGACAGGAAGACTGGTTGCAATTGAGGGAAAGATGAATACGGCCAAGCACAGGGATATCCTGGACGAAAACCTTCTCCAGAGTGCTCAGGACCTCAGACTGGGCCGAAGGTTTACAAGACAATGACCCTAAGCACACAGATAAAATAACAAAGGCGTGGCTTCACAACAACTCCATGACTGTTCTTGAATGGCCCAGCCAGAGCCCTGACTTAAACCCAATTGAGCATCTCTGGAGAGACCTAAAAATGGCTGTCCACCAATGTTTACCATCCAACCTGACAGAACTGGAGAGGATCTGCAAGGGGGAATGGCAGAGGATCCCCAAATCCAGGTGTGAAAAACTTGTTACATCTTTCCCAAAAAGACTCATGGCTGTATTCGATCAAAAGGATGCTTCTACTAAATACTGAGCAAAGGATCTGAATACTTAGAACCATGAGATGTTTCAGTTTTTCTTTTTTAATAAATCTGCAAAAATGTCAACAATTCTGTGTTTTTCTGTCAATATGGGGTGCTGTGTGTACATTAATGAGGAAAAAAATTAACTTAAATGATTTTAGCAAATGGCTGCAAAATAACAAAGAGTGAAAAATGTAAGGGGGTCTGAATACTTTCCGTCCCCACTGTATAGGGAAGTGGTGTGATAGAGAGGGTGGCGCCCGTGCGCCCTTAATTGACGGGCCCACCACTGCATGTCACTGTGTTATTGAAATCTCTGAATGAGTAAAATACACAACTGGATTTCAATATTGGAAGAATATTTTGGGTTTTCTTCCTTATGCGGACATTCTGTTTGTTCCACACGGGTACTATTTTTTCCCTGTAATATCATGTGCTGGTATTTATTGTATTTCTCCTTGTTTCATATGCCTCTTTTTTTTAATAAAGAGTTTGATCCAAAAGAAAAAAAAGGAGGAGAATCAGTAGGGCCAGGGGTGTGTGAACAGGAAGCCTACTGAAAGGTCAGCTATGTAGGTTTCAAGAAACCCAAAAGTAAGTATAAAAAATTATTTTTCTTTTCTTTCTTTTTTTTTTTTTTTTAAGGTTTAGTTATACTTTTGTAACTTTAAGGTTTAGTTATACTTTTTGTAACTTTCTTATTGTACACACTCCAGAGTGCTGTCATTGCTTTTAAAAGAACTTGCTGTCTTAAGGTGTGTATGTGAATCTTTGTTCCCTTGTGATACAGATTTCATCGTTTGCTCTTCACAAATCTTGAAGGATCTGCCATACAGTCAAAAATAATATCATATAGAAAATGACTTTGTTTAAACCACATGCCATGTGGATTACATCACATATCCTGAATATATGATTTATCAATCCACTACTCACCCTATACAGTTTTTCCAGTAAGTGAATATAATCTGTCAGTGAAAATCTATGCTCATTTTGATATTTATCCTTACAATGCTCATGCTGCCATTGCCAGATTTATAACCTAAGCAGTATTGTAGTAGGTTGAAAGATGTGTTGTCTTTTTGTCTTTGGCACTTCACAGTCAAATATATTCTATATTCAGACTTATTTTTAACCGTAGACTGAAATGGGAAACTAGACAACTGTCTAAATGTTGCATTCTGTGTTTTTTCGGCTTGAAGGAATAAAAGTGCAAAACATACAATTACTCTAAAAGCCACTCTGCAATGTAATATTATTGGAAAATACATTTCCATTAGAATCTACAGATACTGTAATTTTCTAAAATTGTCCAAAAAATCAAAATGTCTCTCCTATGCGATATGGCAATGTGGAAGTGTTCTGTACATTGTTGATGTACACAATGCCCTCAGAAATCAAATTTTCCGCTTGAGTGATTGACTCACTGCTTTTCCTAAAAAGTCTTCACTGAGATACAAATTTCAGGCATCCCCTGCAGTAAGACTATTTGTTTGGGGAGATACTCTATATGGCTTATCCAAGTACTCCTGTTTTTTTTCTCACTATGATAGAAATTATGCCAGGGTCCATTTAGAAATCAGTTTGAGACAGGACATGGTGAAACATCCATTTTTTCTTAATCAAGAAAGTATGAATCTCGAAAAACATTACCTACAGACCTTGCATGAGGGTCCCTGACAAGAAGGGACTATGTTAAGTCACGTTCCTATGTTCAGTTTATTTAGATCATAGTCATATTATTAAATCATAAGGGCAAAAAATAGCAAAGCACAGTGATATTTGATTTGGTAAATCAGTGTTTAAAAATGAAGTGTCATATACAGTGACTGGGGAGAGTTTGGTTTACAGGTGGTTTAGCAATAAGTAAGGATTTATTACAATAAAACCAATGCTAATAATGATTTATAAATATGTGGAGACTTTAAATATAACTCCAAGCAGGACAATAAAGAAGTGAAAATGGAAAGTACGATGATTTTTGGTCTTTTATTTTAAAATGTTACTAAACCCTCAACAGTAAAATTGGTTTGTATATGCAGTAAAGCATTCTTGTTATACTCACTGTGAAACATAAAGGGTTAATCCTCTGCATTGTGTAAAAAGGCCGTTGGATCTTCTCTGATCCCCCCCCCCCTTCTTCCTGAGTTCCCAAAATATTTCCTGACAGAACAGAGGCTAGGGACATGCTCAGTTTGGTGTGTATTGCTAGAGAGTTTTTTTTTTCTTGGGAGAGTGCATGTGATCAGCACAGGGCCAATCTGCACAATCCAGACAGAAGGTCAGGGGTCCTGCATCCTTATAGGACAATCATGGGGGAATGAAAACTCTCCCTACAAGCTTTAACCAGACACTGATAGAAGTCACAAGACTGCAATATACTGCTGATGAGAAAAGGTATTTAACAGTTTATATATACTAAAACTATTGCATTTCCATGTTTTGTGTACTTTGGGAGACCAGATATAGTGAATGCAGGATCCTGAGATTAGTAACAGTTTAAAAGTGGATAAAAAAGCATAACTCCAACTATTCTTAAAAACGTTCCCTCCCCCTTCTTATAATGTTCGCTCCCCCTCTATTAAAAAAGATCTGTGTGCTTACCTATTTTAATACACTTTGGTGCTGTCATCTAATCCAGCAGCTCTGGCAACCCTGTATCTGTGACAGGGGTCATGTTAGAAATCACAGGGCCCCATACAGCCTATATGACAGGGCCACCCCACCTCCAAAAAGGATCAAAGCTATATTCTTGCTAAAAATTACATTAAAGCATTTGCTAACTCCAAAAAATAAAATAAAGATCATGTTCCCTTAAAGCCTGTTATACAGCACAGTACTTGTGCTGTGTCATTTGGACCCTTGTATCACCTGAAATACCTGCCTGATCCTGCCTGGCTATACTCTCCCCTCTGCAAACTGACCACAATAATTATGGCTGCTGAGCCCTGACATTGTGGTCTGTTTGCATGCCTCCTTCATCCGCGGCCTGCTATCTGTCTCCTGTGTCCTTCTCCCCCCTCCCCTCTCTTCCTGTCTCTGCTCGTACCAGTGCCCGCCCCCCCCAACCCCCCCTCTCCCCACATCCTGCTGCTCTCATATCTTTCATTAAATGCTCCCATCCTCTCTACACTATTACAATAATTGTCCCTGTGCCTGTGTTCTGTAAAAAATCTGCCAATTGTACCTGTATGAGCTCCGCTCTCGCCGCTCAGCTGATTGTCGGCGGCTTGGCGCTCTCTCTATGCTTTCTCCCCCTCCTCCCCGGCTGATGTCAGCAGCAGGGCTCAGCCCCACCCACTGCAGCTCTGAGCCAGAGACAGAAGAGAGGAGAGGAATCAGCTGAGGGGTGGGACCGAAGCTCATACGGGTATGATCGGGCAGATTTTTTTACAGAACACAAGCACAGGGACAATTATTATAATGGTGTAGAGAGGATGGGAGCATTTAATAAAAGTGGGATAACAACCACTTTAAAATCATTATTAGTGGACACAAAAACAAACATAACTTGCAAAATTCTTGCTAAATCTAAAAGATAAAACTGTGCTGCGTTAAAAAAATATAGCTATGTGTGTAAATGTCCTGGGGCTCATTCATATGGGTGATGTAGCTGGTACAGTGTGAATCAGCAATTTGTTTATGTAGCTGGAGCTGTGTGCAGGCAGCCTATGTTACGCTATGGGGATTCTGCAGCTGTATAATACAGCCACAAGTTCCAATTTGGCAGGCGTGTGGGTGCAGGTGTACAGCCCCAAACACAGACAGTGAGGTTGATTTACTAAAACTGGAGAGTGCAAAATCTGGTGCAGCTCTGCATAGAAACCAATCAGCTTCTAACTTCAGTTTGTTCAGTTAAAGTGATTGAAAAGTCTTGTTTTTTTTTAAATAACAAACATTTCATATATACCTACTCTGTGTAGTGGTTTTGCACAGGGCAGCCTGGATCCTCCTCTTCTCAGGTCCCTCTTCTGGGCTCTTAGCCCCTCCCTCCTGTAGCGTGCCCCCACAGCAAGCAGCTTGCTATGGGGGCAACCGACACGAGCTACAGCTCTGTGTGCCCATTCAGACACAGAGCTGCCGTTTGGCCCTGCCCCCTCTCTCTCCGTGGTGGCTGGTGCTCAATTTTCTTGGGGGGGGGGGCGGCCCGCAACCCCTCCAGCCAGCTAGCCAGCCAGACATCCCCCACCCCTGCGCTCGCTCAATCGACTGCCGCTCACCCCGGCGCTCGATCGCCCCATCGCTTGCCCGACAGGCCCCCCCAGCCCCGCACTTACCATATCCAGGTCACGGCATCGATGGCTTCCACCCCTCCCACAACTCCTTCCGAGTCACGGTGGTCGGTCCACCTCCCGACCAATCAGGTCTTAGGACTCCTGGGCCATATGGGTCTTAGGACTCCCGGCCAATCGGATCTCAGAAACAGGAAGAAATTAGCGAATAGTGTCACACAACTGGGTGGGCTAATGTCACACAACTTTTTTTATCGAGGCACATGATCAAAAAAGGGTGGGCTCGGGGTGCCCAGAGCCCACCCTTTTTTGATCATGTGCCTCGATAAAAAAAAATTGAAATCCATGCATCAGGCGCTCTGTATGTAGATTAGGGGCCGGGTGCATGGATTAGGGGAGTGGCGCCCCCACGCCCTACATGAGCCGCCACCACTGCTCTCTCTCCTGTATTAGGGGAGTGCTATTAGGGGGTGCTGGGGAGGCTGCTACACAGAGAAGGCTTTTTATCTTAATGCATAGAATGCATTAAGATAAAAATCCTTTGCCTTTGCAACTCCTTTAAGCTTTGACAACAATACCTGGAAACTGATTGGTTTCTATGCAGAGCTGCACCAGATTTTTAGTAACTCTATCCCAGTGTGTATTCAGGGCCACTTACCCACACCTCTATACCTATCAAATTAAGTCCAGCGGCTGTGTTTATAGAGCCGTTATGTCCCCATAGATTAACAGGTGACTCAAGCATCATGAATAAATAACTCATATATGTGGCCAGAATAATTGTGTGAATGAGCCCTTAGGGCTTATTCACTTATGAGGTTGGGCGTTGGTAAAACCCCTTAGTTGAGCTGCACTTTTGTTCTCCCCCGCTGCTGACCCCTTTAGCTGGTGGTGTACACATGCCATCACACACAAACAAAAATTGGTGTGGGGACACAATGATTGTCTTCCGCTGCTCTTGTGCTTTTGCTAGGTGTCCAATGTGTCCCTGTGCCTTTATGGAGGAAACCTTCCCCCTAATTTATTTACAACATATGTTTGCAAATGCATGCAACTAAACCCTCTTTTTTTAATGTGAATTGTTGGACAGGGTCAATATGTGTTTTTTTTGCAGGCTAACTGTTCGTTCCCCATGACTAAGTCAATCTTTGACGAAACATACGTTGGGTGTGAGGCGTGCTGACGTCATCGCGGTCTATCGTGTATTGGTGGACAGGTGTCTGCGAGCCGACCGGCATCTTCTCATTGAGCGTTTTTATTCCTGTTTTCATGTAAGTGGATTACTTCTTTTTTTTCAATAAATTATTTTAATGGATTCACACTATGGAGAGTCTCTTTTTATGTCCTCTTAATATGGATCGCTGGTCCATTTTTTGAGCCTACATCCTCTGGAATGTCCTCATTGCTATCAAGTAATCCACCGCTGGCTCTGGTCTGATGTCAGGATATTGATCCCAGCTTATAGGCTTGCTATCGCTTGCCTTTTGGTAAGCGTGTATTCTTTACGGTGGAGGTTCACTGTCACTGGTGTTGTTTTATGCACACAAGAATCATTATGTCAAGATTCACTTCACTGTATGCCATTTTTGTATAGGACATTTTTTTTATGGCATCCCCTTTTATGTGGGGATCTACCATTGTATTTCACAATTCATGGACTGTCACAATATGCTTATTTAAACAATATTTTTTTTTTCAAAATTTATATATATTTTTCTTTTCTTCTTTTTTTTTAGCGCAGTCTCCTCCTTCCTTTTAACTGGTAAGTGTGCTGAGAATTTTTTTATTTGTTTGTGATGTGCATTGCATTTCCATGTGCACCTTACTGCAAAGGCTGTTTAAAATTGGGGTGGTTGTCATCTTTTTTTATAGTTTATACACATGCTGTGCCTGCAATGTATTGCTTTACAACCATGGCGGGAATTATTCCCACCTGTCGAACGCACCCTATTTAAGTGAATGGTGTTTCTTGGCAAGTGCCCTGCAACCATGTGCCTCTGCTGTGTTTATCACCCCCCCTTCTACTTGTCAGGCCACCCTGCTGAACTGATGGGGCCCTAAACACCATACAAGAGGGCTGGCTGTACTGCCTTATCGGAGGCCCTGATCAGTGAGCAGCTGCTGCAGGGGAGAGGAGGGCGTGCTGACAATGGCTGGGTCATGTGAGCCTATGGGTGACTTCACAGCACCAGGGATTCACAGCCATTACCAAGTGCACCCTTATACAGAGGAGCCGGAGTGCTGAATCACATGACTGGCCCAGACCGAAATTACAAATAGGTAAGTACACAGATATTTTTTATACAGTGTATGCAGGATAGATGGGAGGAGGGAATGTTTTTAAGAAAATTAGCCTTTAAAGTTAAAGTTAGCCTTTACTACCCCTTTAGATCTTTTTCAGATGCACAGTTTTATAATTGTTATAGTTTTTAAACATTATATTAATACCTTCCCATTCACCCCTTCCCCCCAAAAAAATATATTCTATGGATGCTAAAATATTAACAAGAAAGCCAAGCATTGCCTGCCTATGATAAACTGCTTATTAAGATGGCACTCTCTCTGTGTTCATCCTTTGACTCTGTGTGTGTAATCTATCCTCTACTACTCTTTCACAGCAGGGAAGTATGTTTGATCCAGCACTGTATGAAACCTACTTACTGACAAAATATCCATATGTATTGCTTGATATTTGATCTTTTTTGTCTTTGGCTATTTGCATTCAAGATGATAATTGGGGAAATCTGTAAATACAGTCACATTTGTTGCATTGCCAAAAATAAATCTAAACATTATGGAGTTGATTTACTAAAGGCAAATAGACTGTGCACGTTGAAAAATGCAGTTGCACTCTGCAAGCGCAGTTGCTCCAGAGCTTAATAAATGAGCAGAAACTGACTTGCATCGTACAATCGTGTGCAAGCAAAAATGCCTTTTTTTTTTTTTTTTATTTTCCTTGCATGTGTTTGGACCCTTTACACAGTGAAGCTTTACCTCATTTACTAAGCTCTGGAGCAACTGCACTTGCAGAGTGCAACTGGGCTTTTCAAAGTGCACAATCTATTTGCCTTTAGTAAATCAACCCCTATCTGTCTTATTCAGTAGGCGGTATGAAAAACTTTTTTAAGCTAAAAACTTTGAATGCCTCAGGCAGACCTTTCCTCCATTCATAGATCGTGTATGGAATCTATAGTACAGCTTCTATGAATGGAGATAGGCAGAAAGGGCAGGCATAATGGACACACTTAATGAGTGCATATGACAGGTTCCTTGGCTCTATTAACCCCCCGGAAGATTATAGGACAGCAATAGGAGGGGATTGGGGGATGGAAGATTTCCACTCAAGGTGCAGCCATCAGCACAAGGGACACTGCATTGATCGTAAGTAATGTCTATTGTGCTCATTTTTTTTTTTTAACATTTTTTGAATAAACTTAGGCTTTACCCTTATCTACATTATTACTGTTACATAGCTACATAGACTATTGTATTTGTTTTCCTGCCCCTGCAAACCTGTAAAAGTAAATGATGTGGTTTGCTGTAAAAAAAAGCTGGACAGCCCTTCTATACACAGATGCACGTCAGTGAAATACAACAGCAATAAGAAGTATTTAAAAAGAAAAAGCAATAGGCAAAATGTTCAAGGACATAACATTTTCCTTTGTACAAATAGTTTACATTCATTTAGAAAGTTTCAAGTATTTGCACTATAAAGCAATGCACTTATCATGCGGAATAAAAGCTAATATCTAGCCAAAGTTCCGAAAACAGAAAAACACAAGGAATTGTATTTATAGCATGAAAAGTACAAGGAAAATGCATAATGCCATCAGCATCTAACTTTTCAAATATTATAACCCCACGCCAACCTATTTGGTGACAATAAACAATATTTTATTCTCTGCCTCCGGGAGCTCTTGTTTTCGGCCTCATTTTTGTTGGTTTGGAACAAGCAGTGTACGTTATCTGTGGTTGTGTCCACTGCTCTTTCCTACATACAGTGGGACAATGTAGAATTAACTTAGCCACCCTCTGAATGGAAGTCAGATTACAGACGCAAGGGAAAAAAATGAATTTTTATAAAGTTAAGAATACATACTTGAACATAGGGTTTACTTTACTTCTGTGCGACTGCATAAAAGTTACTCTTCTATTCTAGGGGCACTTATAAGTCAGTACAGCCAGCCCTCCTGTACTAGGATCCTCTTCTGCCTCCCCTTGCAGCGCTGCCAGCTTTGCCTCTTCTTGCTTCCTCTGGCTGCACTGCTGGGGGATTGGTTCTAGCACATGCACCCCTTCCATCTGCTGTACTGGGCACACAGGAGGATGTTTCAGGATGGAGAGCAGCGAAAGGGGCTGGTAAATATGTAATTTACTGGTCCCTTCCATTCCTGAATAAACAAAGTGAGCGATTAGTACCAGTCACTCCTGTGTCCATTCATCAGTGAAACATAATAAACTGTGTTCACTATGCTTCAGTTTGTGAATGAGCAGGAAGCCTCAGAGTGCTTCCTATTCATTCATCTGTACATCTGAGGCTACAGAGAAAGGGACTGATAAATCTATGTCCTGTCACTTTCACCCAGGGGAAGGGGGTCCTGTCAGGTAGGCTGTATGGGGCCCCGTGATTTCTAACAGCAGCCCTACTAAGGGGCACTTAAGGGGCACTTAGAACA
Source organism: Aquarana catesbeiana (assembly GCF_042186555.1). Lineage (NCBI taxonomy): Eukaryota > Metazoa > Chordata > Amphibia > Anura > Ranidae > Aquarana > Aquarana catesbeiana. The sequence goes on from NC_133328.1 coordinate 98,615,066, forward strand.
TTGTTAGGTCTTCTTTTATACTATGCGAGAAAAGCTACACTTTTAAAGTGGAAATCTCCTTTAGCTCCCACCATGGATTATTGGAAGCACCTGGTCAATTCAGCTATTCTGCTCTACAAATACACATTGGGTCTAGGGGTTGTTCAAAAATATTCTCCAAAGTTAGGGGCATTTAATTCAATTCCATTTCCACTACTGCTGCCTGGGAATCACACTCTGAGCATTGAGCCTGGTAGGCTAGTTTTATCAATTAATGTGGATTTCTCTTTGATCTTGCAGGTTTATCTGTATTGTGATGAGGGGTTGTATTTGGTTGAAGGGATGTATTTGCTTGAGGGTGGAGGAAATCCTTGAGATTACAGGAGATGCATCTTTTATGTAGCAATGTTACTTATATACTATTCCAGCTCGCTGTGGTGAATGGAGTGCCTTTGGTAGTTATTTAAAGAGGAGTTCCAGTCTTCTGTGAAAAAAATTAAAGTCAGCAGCTGCAAAAACTGTAGCTGCTGACTTTTTAAAAACAGCCACTCATCTGACCCACAATCCAGCAGTGTGCTCACCCCAGCCGGTGTCAACCGCTGTCTTCTTTTGTCGTTGCCAGCATCTTAACTATGGGCACCTGGCTGTGATAGCTTGCGGCTTCACAACTGGGTGCCCACTGTGCATACATGAGCAGCTCTATGCATCGTGAATGGTCAAGCAGTCTTCAGGGACCTGTCACGTGTCCCAGAAGACTGCAGGGGGGGAGGCAGGAGAACTTCCGCTTCCAAACGCCTGGGCGGTTGGAGCAGAAGTGTGAGCGGGTACCTGTCAAAATCGGGTACCCACCCCCCAACTCTCCTAAAAGTCCAAGGTCAAGAGGAGCGGGGGACGAGTCCTTCAGGTAGAACTTCCCCTTTTGTGTGGAGCTCCGCTTTAAGTTTTTATGTGTTTTTCTTTTGTTACCTGTGAGCCAGGGTATGCCCAATTAGCTCTGCTTTGTACTTTTATAAGAAAAAAACATAATAAAAAGAAGTTGGGGGGAAAAAAAATACATACTTGAAAATAATTTTCTTTTTTTAAATTGAAGTGTAGTGTTACCCCCATAGGGGCTGCTGATAGCTGGTTCTTCCCAAAGAGTACAGAGGCTGTCCATCCCCACAAGTACTGGTCCATGCACACCAACTCCAAAAACACATTCTAGGGGATGTCTTTTTGATAGTTATTGCTTGAAGAACTTTAAACAGGAGAGGGGTTAGGGCATGGGGTACTCCAAAACTCTGCACAGTAACAGGAGGACACTCTTCCCCCAAGCTCCTATGCACAGACTCAGCTGAGGACACAGGGGAATGACCAGTAACCTGGGACCCTATGAAAGCCATCTCAGTCAATAGCTACCTCTGGCACTTACATCCCAAAAGCACACGGTCTACAGGGATCACAATTCAGGGTCGGTATTCACAAGTCCCCAGGACAAAGCACATGTTGCAGCTTCCTCCGGATGCTTCCCAGTAAGGGAGACACCTCCTTCTACAGACCAGATTCCATTAGATGAAGTCCTACAGCCAGCTCCCCAATAGGTTGCTTCAAGTTCTCTGCAGACTTGCTCAGAGGGGCAGCAGCCCCAGAGGCTTTGGAACTCTCCATGCTTGACGAGGTTAGAACCCTCTCTCCAGATCGCCAACCTGTCTATCACCTTCCGAGCCACCTTCTGGATACTCCCCTTACATGGATTTGCTAGGGCATGATAAATATTCAGGCTGATCCTTTGACTCTGCCAATCCTTTGTTCTTGAAACATCTTCCAAAAGCAGGGACAAGCAGTCAAACTCCCAGCCTGCGAAACCCTAAACAGATCAGAATAAACAATCACTGCTCCCTTGACTACAAAGGAACCAAAAACGAAATTTGCCTAGTATCCTACACTAGGAGGGTGCTACTGGAGTTTAGTGTCATGTATTTTATTTTAGTTCTATAAAATAACATACATACAATATGTTTACATATAAGTGGAATGTAACTTACATCTTTCTTCATTTGTTTCATCTCTCAAATGCTAACTTTTTTCCTTTTCTAGAGTGGCTATGTTCGTTCTTCATGCCACCCTGTGTATGTGTGAACATAGCCACCCTTTCCTGCTTGCACACGAGAAGGACCACAAATTTACTTGTAGACACATTATGTTCTATGGGAATTGTAATAGTTGTCCTGTGGCCAGATTCTCCCACCTGAGCTGTGGATCTCTGCAGCTCCTCCAGAGTTACCAAGGGCCTCTTGGCTGCTTCTCTGATTAATGCTCTCCTTGCCCGGCCTGTCAGTTTAGGTGGATGGTGTTGACTAGTTCTGTATTTTGTGCATACACCTCAATCATTGTAGTAGTATGGACATATACATATCTAGATCTGAGAGATCTTACAACAAAGAGGTAGTTCGTTCCGCAATACACATTTATTAATAGGGTTACATAATCTATACAAAGTACACACCCGACAGTATTTACAACACAATGTACAGTGTAGGTCTCCTGGCTTACATGGTATTTACAAATTACCCACGACACCCATATTTACAGTACAATATAAAATACAAGTATATTAGATAACCAGCCCATGGTGACTGCTGTTTGTTCCCACACCAAAGAGTGAGTTAGCTTGGTCACAAAGCATTATATCCCCCCCTCCTTTCTGTAGTGTGGCTAATATAATTCTCCCTAATTGGTCACTGTACCTAGTAAATGTATATTGGGCACAGCCTGATTGGATGAGTCAAAGAAGGCTGTTGTTTTTCTACCCAGAGAAGATGTTATCAGGGAGAACAAAGGGCCAACCTTTGAAGTTGAACTAATTACAATAACACCAACACAACACTCAGTATTTTAAATATATTTCCCTCTAACTGAAATATATTTCTAATTGCAATATTTTACCATGATTAATGGAGATTTCACATAATCCCATAAGGCAACAGATGGCCCCTTGTGGCCAGTTGAAAATATGAGACTCGGCCACACCTAGAATAATGGTTTATGTGCAATCTCCTTCAATATCTGGAACATTTGGCTTTGTCCTCTGAAATGAAATAAAACTCTTTGAGAAGAGAAAAAAAACTTTTAAACTCTCCATCCCTACAGTTCACATTTCTGGATCCCAGTATCGGTAGTCATTACTTGTTCTGGATGTCATAAGTCCATAATAAAAATAAGGAGAAACAGCCCCAAAACAAAACAAGAAGAAGAAGAAAAAAAAAAACAAAAAAAAAAACATGAAGATCCTTGTTCTCAACAGTCCAATAATAACAGTACGAAAGTCCATAATGCACATCTGGTCCTGTTGCCCTTGCTTCTGGGACGGCCTTCCCGGGTGATTCCAATTGGATACAGCATACAATAATGGCCTGGGGACCAGCTTTCCTGGCTTTCTAAGATTATACTTTATTAATGTGGACAAAGGTAGAGAAAGAAAAACACAAGTACATTTAAGACATATGCATTCAACTGAATGCTTGTCTGGTAAGTCTGAGCCATAAGGACCTTTGATTAGAATTGCCATAGATATACTGCGACATAGTAATGAGACCCCTTTCCCAGTGACATGTGTAACAATTTGAATGGTTACGCCCTTCAGCCAGGTGTCTGATTTTCACCCCCCCATCTTTCTTCCTCCATTGTCATATGCCTGCAAGTAACTCTGCCCCACCTTCTGTGGAATATCACGTTGTGTGTGCGTGTATGACCCTTCACGTGTTCCGGGGAGTTTTGTTGCCATCGCAACTCACCACTAACTCCTTTTACTGAAACTGGGTACAGTTCAACCTTGGCTGGTGCCAAACCTTTTGGCATATAGCTCCGTCCTTGGCTACCATGTGTAACTACTGTATGAATCCTGCTTTTAGCAGGCTACGGAAGAGGTCATCACTTTAAGAGTTCTCAGTGCAGATTAGGCAGTGTCGCCTACGCAGACAAAAATAACTTGATTTCAGAATACGGATAAGTGTGATGTCATCAGTCACTAGTGGCTTCAGGAACAATCAAACTAAATTACTCTTAAGTACAATTGTACTATACTCCCTGCTATTTGCCAATCACTATGAGTCTCACCAGTCCCAGTATATCTATATGATATTCACGCAATGCTCTTTGAACTTGGTTATGGCACAAAAAAGAAAACTGACCAAGAAACAAAAAATTGATCAATGACCACATATGATGACTGCCCAATATTAGAACTGTAGAGAGGATTGTATGTCACATATACACAGAAAATAGTCACATGACTGTTGCTAACACCCAAGTGTTACTGTCATAGTTGGTAATAGCTACAATCACATACATTTATATAACAATTATCCAATGCCGAAAGAGAGAAGAAAAACTGTTGGAACTTGGTCCATCCCCAAAATGCTATAGGGAAGCTTTAATATTCTATATCAACATTTCTAACCATTTTAAATGTTCTCCATATAATGTTCCCCCTACTCCCCTCTTTTTTTTTTTATTTCACCCTAGTGAAACCAAACTCAAGAATCACCATGCAAAAAAAAATAAAGGTACTATAAGAAAGAAAGAAAAATAGTAATCATTAAAAAAAAGAATTTAAAAAAAAATAAAAATCTTTCTTCCCCCCTTTGTTTTTTTCTTTTTTTGTAAACAAAAAAAAAAATTTACCGTTAAGAAAAAAAGAAGAATAAAAATGAGAGAAAAAAAAATGTAACAAATTAAGAAAAAATTGAATCTGTATTCTGTCAAAAAAAAAAAAACATTGAAATTGCCTTCAAACATTGTAGCTATTCAAGAGGCAGCACCCTCTGTCGGTGGTGATTAACATATTAATTGACTCTAAGTGGAAATCCATTTGCAAGTCAATCAGGCCACAAGAACTTGTATTACAGAGAGCAGGATCTCTGTTTAAAAAAAAAAAAAATGTTTAAATTTTTTTCTTTTTAGAATTTAGTTGGGCCTGACTGCAATTAATTAGATTCAAGGCTTCTCCTTAAAACAAAAATAAAAATTATGTTTTAAGGTCCTCTGTGTTTCAAAGTACTTTGTCCAGTCTGGGTCCAATCATTCGTCCTTGTCTGTGTATTTCTCCTAAAATACAAAACTCAAAAATTAATAACACCTCACTGTACCTCTCTGAGAGGTTCATAATGGACTAAACTAGTAGTGGATGATTGGAACAGACTTCCAGCTGAGATAATGCGTCCATCCACAGTAAGTACAGTCGAAAATGTACAGACACACCCACATATCTCAATGGCCATATCTTGGTAGGTTTGCAGTTGTGCCATACTCCTTCCATTTTTGAATGATGGATTGTGCTCTTTGAGATGTTCAAAGTTTGGGATTTTTTTTATAACCTAACCCTGCTTTACACTTCTCCACAACTTTATCGCTGACCTGTCTGGTGTGCTCCTTGGCCTTCTTGATGCTGTTTGTTCACTTAGGTTTTCTAACAAACCTCTGAGAGCTTCATAGAACAGTTACTATTTACTAATTAAGTGACTTCTGAAGGCAATTGGTTCCACTTAGTTAGGAGTATCAGAGTTAAGGGGACTGAATACAAATCCATGCCACACTTTTCACATCTTTATTTGTAAAATATTTTGAAAACCATTTATCATTTTCCTTCCACTTCACAATTATGTGTCACTTTGTGTTGGTCCACAGTGACTCACCTGATGATGATATCCTGTTCGTCAGTCCTGCTGGTTACTTAAGCTGTTCAGTTCAGTTTCTCTCTGCCTTCGCCTTGGTCAACACATCCAGAGACTCTCTCTCCTGTGTACCTGTTGAAGACTTGCTTGGCTGACATCCCTTCTGGTTCCTGATCCTGCTTGCTGTTCCACTACGCTAATTCTCTGGTTTCCTGTTTTCCTGGCCTGTCCTGAAGTACGCTGATCTCAGGTTCCCTGACATCCTGGCTTGTCTGACTATCCGTTCCGGTTACTGAAATCTGGCTATGATTTGACTACATTGCTCTGTTTACCTTTTACTATTAGACTTCTTAAACAAGTGTTATTTTGATTGCACTTCTATTTCGGTCTGAATTTTGGTTTCTGACACATTGTATATCCCTGAATGTTGTGGTCATTTAGGTGCTAATTGTTTTTTGAAATTATTGATGCTCCCCGCTAAAACCACTGCCTGTGGAAGAGAATTCCACATCCTAACCACTTTTACAGTAAAGACCCCTCTATGCAGTATAAGGTTAAACCGCTTTTCTTCTAGTTTTAGTGAATGGCTGCGTGTCTTATTAAATTCCCTTTCGTGTAAAAGTTTTATCCCTATTGAGGGGTCACCAGTACGGTATTTGTACATTGAAATCATATCCCCTCTCAAGCGTCTCCTCTCCAGAGAGAACAAGTTCAGTGCTCGTAACCTATCCTCATAACTAAGGTCCTCCAGTCCCTTTATTAGTTTTTTGTTACCCTTCTCTGGAATCTCTCCAGTTCCAGCACATCCTTCCTGAGGACTTATTGTTTTATCTCTGGAGTTAATCCCCTTTTTAATGCATGCCAATATTTTGTTTGCTTTGCTTGCAGCAGCTTGACATTGCATGCCATTGCTGAGGGTGTCGTCTACCAGGACCCCCAGGTCCTTTTCATCCTAGATTCCGCCAGAGGTTCTCCCCCTAGTGAGTATATTGCATTCATATTTTTGCCACCCAAATACATTATTTTACATTTTTCTACATTAAACCTCATTTGCCATGTAGTTACCCACCCCATTAATTTGTTCAGATCTTCTTGCAAAATTTCCAAATCCTGCAGAGAAGTTATTGCCCTGCAAAGCTTAGTATCGTCTGCAAATACTGAGATTGAGCTGTTTATCCCATCTTCCAGGTCGTTTATGAATAAATTAAATAGGATTGGTCCCAGGACAGAACCCTGGAGGACCCCACTTTCCACCCCGGACCATTCCGAGTACTCCCCATTTATCAATACCCTCTGAACTCGCCCCTGTAGCCAGTTTTCAATCCATGTACTCACCCTATGCCCATGCTAACGGACCTTACTTTGTACTAGGGTTGCACTGATACTAGTATCGGTATAAGTGCCGATACCGAGTATCTGCACAAGTATCGGTACTCGTACAAATGCAGATACCTGAAACTGATACTTTCAGACTTGGTTATTTGAGCTGTCAGTGGGTCTCCCCAGTGTTAAAGAAGTCCAGTAACTGGAGATTTAAAAAAAAAAAAGCAGCCAGCACAGTTTATTAACAACATTGCTCAGCCCTTAAACAGTAAAATAAAAAGAAATATTGTTTCTTTTTGTATATTTCTATTTCTTCATCTGCAGATCAAAGGGATGAACAAATGTTCCTCTGTTTAACCCCTTAATAACCCTTAATTTACTCTAATCATCCCTAATTAACTCCCTATTGTCCTCCATTTAATTATTATTTTCCTGCTTTTTTTCACGTCTATTTTATAAACGATAAACAAACCTTTTTTTGTTTGCTTTGTTAGTGAATATTTTTACACATATATATTAACATATATTTATACATTTCACATTGAAAAATCGCTAAATTTTAAAATTTTAATTCATTTAAAAAAAATCAATTTATTTAATTTGTAAATAACTTTTTAATGCTTTGTACCATTGGTGACAGCTGAAGTTAAAACAAAAATAGTTGCGGCAGGCATCAGTAATTGGTATCGGCAAGTACTAAAAAAAAGTATCGGTACTCGTACTCATAAAACAAATGGTATCGGTGCATCCCTACTTTGTACAATAAATGTTTATGGGGAACTGTATCAAATGTTTTTGCAAAATCCAGATACACCACCTTTTTCTAGATGGCAGCTCACCTCCTCATAGAAGGTTAATAGATTGGTTTGGCAAGAACGATTCTTCATGAATCCATGCTGATTACTGCTAATGATACAGTTGTCATTACTAAAATCTTGTATATAGTCCCTTATCATCCCCTCCAAGAGCTTGCATACAATTGATGTTAGGCTAACTGGTCTCTAATTCCCAGAGATGTAACTTGCCCCTTTTTTAAATATTGGTGCTACATTGGCTTTTCTCCAATCAGCTGGTATCATTCCAGTCAGTAGACTGTTTGTAAAAATTAGGAACAATGGTCTAGCAATTATTTGACTGAGTTCCTTAAGGACCCTCTGGTGCAAGCCATCTGGTCTAGGTGACTTATTAACCACTTCAGCCCTGGAAGATTTTACCCCCTTCCTGACTAGAGCACTTTTTACAATTTGGCACTGCGTCGCTTTAACTGACAATTGCACGGTCATGCAATGCTGTACACACAAATAGAGCTTTCTTTTGGTGGTATTTGATCACCTCTGCATTTTTTATTTTTTGTGCTATAAACAAAATAAGAGCAAAAATTTTGAAAAAAAAAATATTTTTTACTTTTTGCTATAATAAACAACATCCCTGCCCCAAAAAATAAAAAAAAGAAAAAAATTCTTCATCAGTTTAAGCCAATATATATTCTTCTACATATTTTTGATAAAAAATCTGAATAAGTGTATATTGATTGGTTTGCGCAAAAGTTATAGGGTCTACAAACTATGGGAAATATTTATGGCATTTTTATGGCATTTTTATTATTGTTTTTTTTTTTTAACTAGTAATGGCTGTGATCTGCAATTTTTAGCAGTATTGCGACAGACAGATCGGATACTTCACAGATCGGATATGCACTGATTACTGTGTAAATGTCACTGGTAGGGAAGGGGTTAACACTAAGGGGCAATCATGGGGTTAAATGTGTGTTCCCTAGATGTGTTCTAACTGTGTGGAGAGAGGACTGACTGGGAGAGGAGACATATGGTTGTTCCTACTTAGTAGGAACAACCATATGTTCCCTCTCCCCTAACAAAACAGGGATTTTTGTGTTTACACACAAAAATCCCCGTGCTAGCCCTCGAGCACGCAATCATGCGTGGCCAGCTGAGATCGTGCCCGCCGGCCACGCACATCAGGCGCGTGCACTCTGGTAGCTCTTAAAGGGAAGACGTATCCGTACGGGGTTTCACCCAGCAGGGTTCCATTCTGCCGCAGTATATACACGTGGGCCAATCAGAAACCTGTTAATGTTACGTTTTTAGTCTATTTCTAATTCTGTCCTCTGTTAGTCATGAGGGTGCTTCTTGTGACATGTCATGAGGATAAACATTGCAGTTTTGGTTACTGAAGCCCCCTGATTCCCTCGAAGACCGAGGAGAAGAATAAATTCAATACCTTTGCCATCTCTCCACCCTTAGTAACCAGATTCCCTTCATCATTCTTTATGGGACCAATATGATCTGACCTCCCTTTCTTACTATTTATGTGCTTAAAGAATTTCTTGGGATTTTTTTTACTCACCTCCGCTATGTGCCATTCATGTTATATCTTAGCCACCCTGATTGCACCCTTACATTTTTTGTTGCAATCTTTGTAAAATTGGAATGCTGATGATCTCTCAAACTTGTAAGGCCTTCTCCTTTACTTTCATATGCATTTTTACGTTGGAGTTAAGCCACCCAGGACTTTTATTAGCTCTTTTAAATTTATTTCCCATTGGGATGCACTGGCTAATGCCCTTATTTAATATGCTCTTAAAGCATACCCATTTTTCCTCCATGTTCTTTGTTCTTAAGATTTTATCCCAATTATTATCTTCTAGTAAGGATCATAGTTTAGGGAAATCGCATCTCCACACCCGCCAAGCATTGTACCCACTAATTTAATGGGGATTGGGGGTCATACGCTGTCCAAATGAACTAACAACTAGCTTCCTGACTTTATAATATTTATAATATTTATAACTAATATTCAACAATACACAGGTTCTCAACAAGAAAATACACAGGTACTTGCAACACATGTGCACTCAAAATCCACGTGCACTCACAGCATAAGCATAAGTTATTGCCATAAAAAGTGTATGGGAACTCGGATACTGTCCCAATGCAAAAAAAAGTTTTTAAAACAAATGTTTTTCAGGAGCCGTGATTTTAATAATGCTTAAAGGGAAACAATAAAAATTAAATATTCCTTTAAATATCATGCCTGGGGGTCCCCTTAGTCTGCCTGTAAAGTGGTGCATCTGCGCAGTGTGTAGGACAGTGCAAAATGACATTTCTAAAGGAAAAAATGTAATTCAAATAGCTCGCGGCTGTAATATATTGACGGCTCCCGGCAATATAGATGAAAAATCAAGGAAAAAAATCAGCGGTGGTTCCCCCCCAGTCCATACCAGGCCCTTCAGGTCTGGTATGGATTTTAAGGGGAACTCCATGCCAAAATTGAAAAACAAATTGACGTGGGTTCCCCCCCCCAAAATCCACACCAGACCCTTATTCAAGCATGCAGCCTGGAGGATAGGGGTGAGGGGGCGAGCGCCCCCCCTTCTGAACCATACCAGTCCATGTGCCCTCAACATGGTGAGGGTGCTTTGGGGTCCCCCCAAGAGCCTCTACCCGACAACCCTGGCCTTTGGTTGTTGGGGTCTGCAGGTGGGGGGCTTATCAGAATCTGGAAGCCCCCTTTAACAAGGGGGTCCCCAGATACCGCCCCCCATGTGAATGGGTATCAGGTACATTGTACCCCTACCCATTCACCAAAAAAAGTGTAAAAAAGTAAAAACCACAATAGACAGTTTTTGACAATTCCTTTATTAAAAAAAAAATAAAGTGTCCCGACGAAAGCACTGCTTTCCAAGCATTTTAGATGCTTAACGCACATACTTTCTGCAGGGAACTTTTACGGGGGGGGGGGGGGGGGGGGCGCTAAACATTAACAGCGAACTTTACATTTATTGAAATTTAATATCAGCAAAATGTCAGTGACTGTAATCTTTGTTCTAGTTTCTGTCATTTGTTCTGATATTCCATGAGACTTCCAAAGAAGGATCTTTTCATACTTCAGGATATACTTCAGGATATTTTGTGTTTTGTTTTCCAAGACTCCAAAGCACCCTATTTACCTCCTGCAGTCCCTGTACAGCAGTACATTGACTGGGAAAGGAGGGAGCAGCACAAGGAGACAATCCATTAAGCTGCAGTGCTCATGTGCTAACAAGTAGCATGCTTGCAGGAAGACAGAAAAGAGTAACAAAGGTGAGTTCATCAGTCTGCAGCTTCTCCTTTCACTGTCATAGGCTGGGGCAGGACCTCTCCCACTCCCAGCACAGAAATATCTGGTATCCTGGCCTTTCAGACAGGGCTGTGCTGTGTGGTAGAGCTGTGTAAATCTCAGGACTGGTTGGACAGAAATACAAATCTTTTTGAAAGTAAACCTGTCCCCATATATGTATTTTATCCCTGTAGCCCCCTGTCCTAAACAGGGGCTACTATATCAATTTAGTTCTTGTCTGGGCTGTAGCTTGCTGAAAACTCTGCAAATGCTTTGCAAAGCTTGCTGTTCACACTGCTATTATAGAAGCTGAATTCTGTGTGTAACAGGTGTCCTGTCCACCAGATCACCATTGGGGCAGATTTCCAGTTTTCTCAGCCCTAGTTAGCATAGTTCACCCGACAGGATCTCTTCTTCTTTTTTGGCATGCAATAGCAATGTATCTAGCACAGGGTGTACCTACATGGGTCACAGGGGTCGCAATTGTGACCCTGCCCTAGGCTCTAGGGGGCCCATGCGGTCCCTTTGTAAACCTTGATGAGATGCAAGGTCGGCTGCATATAGAGGAACCGATCTCTTAATTTGCCTCTTGCAGCCGCTGAATGCCTGCTTCTCCTGCTCTCCCTCTCGCAAGCATTCAATGGCTGCAGGAGGAAAATGAAGAGATCAGTTCCTCTATATGCAGCCACCCCCATTTCTCCTCCTATTCAGCTTCCTTCTCCTGCCCCCCTGTGTGCTCTCCTGCCCTCTTGTGCTTTATCCTGGTCCCCCTTGTCCCCCGCAGTTCTGCTGGGTCCCCCTCTCCTCTCCTGCCTGCTGCTGCAACCTTCAGAGGATGTGTCAAGATAGAGAGAGGGGAAGGGCAAGGTAAAGGTGTCATTTACCAGCCCCTTCCTTCTCTGAATGAATAGTCAGTGATCCGTACCGATCACTGACTCTGTCCATTCATAACTGAAACATAATAAACTGTGTTTTCTATGCTTCCGTTTATGAATGAATGGGAAGCTCTGTACAGAGCTCTCCTGTCCATTCATTCTGTGCAGTTGAAGCTGCAGAGATGGAGATTGGGGGCTGTGTCCTCAATCTCCATTCCCTGTCTTAAAGGTGGAACATCAGAGGTCTGTTTAGACCCCAAATATTTCACTGAAGCCCCCAACGAGACTTCTAAAAAATTGTAAAAATTTTTTAAAAAATTAGGGAAGAGCGCTACCTAGAGTTTTTTTTTTCCTGAAAATGTTTGTTTTACAAAAAAGCTTCAAGCACAGAAGAAATGTGTTCCCATTCCACCTGTTTATTGCTGCCAACTGGAAAACACAAGGACAAAAATATTCCTAAAGTGAGCTGTGACAAAACCATAATATGGTCACCTGTAAAAGAAGCTGGTAGATAATTACCTCTCCCTAATAATTTTCTTCAAGACATCTGGGCGCAAACACTTTTGGGTTTCCCAGTGATAGCAGTGGTGCCTGGAGCTCTTGAAAGTAATTAGGATTGTACTTCCCACCCACCAGAGAGATGGTTAATTATCTGTTTACTTTACAGAGTGCCCAACTTTACTTTAACATAGAATAGCAAAAATCACTTGGCCAGCAGGTGTTAAAACTGCACTGGTAAAAAGAGCATGGCCCACCAGAAGACTCTCTCCTCCAACCAGGTGCTGCCACTTGCCTTCTAGTTTAAATGATGCCCAGCATCATTCAACACCCCTTCCTGTGAGCACAGGGTGTTATAGATCCACCTACTCGTTTGGGGTGCATCATCAGAACACACTGGGCTCATTTTACTGCTTTGGAGATCTTGCCCTAAAAAGAAGGGTTATGAGAGTGCTAATATACAACATTCCAGTGGCATCTTAATCAGAAAAACTAAAAAATGGCAGAATGTCAACATGCATTAATGAATGTTTTATATATACAGTATATATATGTGTGTATATATACAGTATCTCACAAAAGTGAGTACACCCCTCACATTTTTGTAAATATTTTATTATATCTTTTCATTTGACAACACTGAAGAAATGACACTTTGCTACAATGTAAAGTAGTGAGTGTACAGCTTGTATAACAGTGTAAATCCCCTAAATATAACTTAACACACAGCCATTAGTTTGTGAACAAGCAAGCTATTGCTTGCAAAACATGTCAACTGCTTGTCCTGTGTTTGTCTGATACACTTGTGACAATAAAGGTACATCAAGCAAGATTTTTGAAAATTCGGTGTGACCATTTCTTTAATTTATTCACATTGGATGGTGGTGAGCTGGGGTCTGCACTTGTCATCCATCTGAACCTGAAGATTTGCCTGGAGCGGTGTGTGCTCTTCTTTGGTTCCTGCACAGGCATTAATGTCTAAACCGCTGGCAACAAAAGTGAGTACACCCCTAAGTGAAAATGTCCAAATTGGGCCCAATTAGCCATTTTGCCTCCCCGGTGTCACATGACTCATTATTGTTACAAGGTCTCAGGTGTGAATGTGAAGCAGGTGTGTTAAATTTGGTTTTATCGCTCTCTCATACTGGTCACTGGAAGTTCAACATGGCACCTCATGGCTGAGGATCTGAGGATCTGAAAAAAAGAATTGTTGCTCTACATAAAGATAGCCTAGGCTATAAGATGATTGGCAAGACCCTGAAACTGAGCTGCAGCACAGTGACCAAGACCATACACCAGGAGAGGTTCCACTCAGAACAGGGCTTGCCATGATTGACCAAAGAAGTTAAATGCATGTGCTCAGCGTCTTATCCAGAGGTTGTCTTTGGGAAATAGAGGTATGAGTGCTGCCAGCATTTCTGCAGAGGTTGAAGGGGTGGGGGGGTCAGCATGTCAGTGCTCAGACCATACGTCTCACACTGCATCAAATTGGTCTGCATGGCTGTTATCCTAGAAGGAAGCCTCTTCTAAAGATGATGTACAAGAAACCCTGCAAATAGCTTCCTGAAGACAAGCAGACTAAGGACGTGTCCTGTGGTCTGATGAGACCAAGATAAACTTATTTGGTTCAGATGGTGTCAAGCGTTTGTGGCGGCAACCAGGTGAGGAGTACAAAGACAAGTGTGTCTTGCCTACAGTCAAACATGGTGGTGAGAGTGTCATAGTCAAGGACTGCATGAGTGCTGCCATCCCTGGGGATCTACAGTTCATTGAGGGAACCATGAATGGCAACATGAACTATGACATACTGAAGCAGAGCATGATCCCCTCCCTTCGGATACTGGGCCACAGGGCAGTGTTCCAACATGATAAAGCAAACACACCTCCATGACGACCACTGCCTTTCTAAAGAAGCTTATGAGGGTAAAGGTGATGGACTGGCCAAGCATGTCTCCAGACCTAAACCCTATTGAGCATCTGTGGGGCATCCTCAAACGGAAGGTGGAGGAGTGCAAGGTCTCTAACATCCACCAGCTCCGTGATGTCATCATGGAGGAGTGGAAGAGGACTCCAGTGGCAACTTATAAAGCTCTGGTGAACTCCATGCCCAAGAGGGTTAAGGCAGTGCTGGAAAATAATGATCGCCACACAAAATATTGACACTTTGGGCCCAATTTGGACATTTTCACTTAGGGATGTACTCGCTTTTGTTGCCAGCGGTTTAGACATTAATGGCTGTGTGTTAAATTATTTTGAGGGGACAGCAAATTTACACTGTTATACAAGCTGTACACTCACTACTTTGATTTCTGGACAGCCGCACTCGTAGATTAGCCTTGTTTTATTAAGAAGATGCACATCAATTACAGGGTGACAGCAGACAGGAATAGAGCTGATTTTTCGCACTAACGTTAGTGCTATGAGTAAGCACTAACGTTAGTGCGAAACGTCAGCTCTATTCCTGTCTGCTGTCACCCTGTAATTGATGTGCATCTTCTTAATAAAATAAGGCTAATCTACGAGTGCGGCTGTCCAGAAATCATTCCTATATATTGCTACTAGCAATAGCCAGCACCTACAGCCTCCGAACCAAGAAAAGGATTTACTTTGGTCTGTTTGAACTTTCTCCTGGAGCGGTGACCACTCCTCTCTATACTCACTACTTTACATTGTAGCAAAGTGTAATTTCTTCAGTGTTTTCACATGAAAAGATATAATAAAATATTTACAAAAATCTGAGGGGTGTACTCACTTTTGTGAGATACTGTACATCGCTCCCCGAATCACCACACGAGCCTGAGCAGCACACTAATCTATCATGGGTCACCCTGGGACCACAGTAAGTAGTCAGGATGGCTTACAGCAGGGGAAATGGAGGAATTTCTGCTTCCCCTTCTCCTGTGTGACGAAAAAATTCTGGAAGTAATGAGGATGCCATCATTTCTGGTTTATAGCAGACCTCTGATGTTTCTAATAGACCCCCTGTCAGGTTATCACAAAGTTAAATAAAAAAATGAATTTAAAACAGTGTATACAATATACATTTAAATAAAAAAAAAATAATAAAAAAAAATTCAAAGCACCCCCAATCCCCCCCAAATGCAAACGCATGCATAGGTCAAGCACGCAAAGTGTCATTTCTTCAGTGTTGTCAAGATATAATAAAATATTTACAAAAAATGTGAGGGGTGTACTCATTTTTGTGAGATACTTTAGATATATACGTTAGTGCCTTGAAAAAGTATTCATATCCCTTGAAATTTTCCACATATCATGTTACAACCAAAAACGTAAATGTAATTTATTGGGATTTTATGTGATAGACCAACACAAAGTGGCGCATAATTGTGAAGTGGAAGGGAAATGATAAATGGTTTTCAACATTTTTTACAACTATATATGAGAAAAGTATGGCGTGCATTTGTATTCAGCCCCCTGAGTCAATACTTTGTAGAACCACCTTTCGCTGCAATTACAGCTGCAAGTCTTTTTGGGGATGTCTCTACAAGCTTTGCATATCTAGAGAGTGACATTTTTGCCCATTCTTCTTTGCAAAATAGCTCAAGCTCTGTAAATTGGATGGAGAGCGTCTGTGAACAGCAGTTTTCAAGTCTTGCCATAGATTCTTAATTGGATTTAGGTCTGGATTTGACTGGGCCATTCTAACACATGAATATGCTTTGATCTAAATCATTCCATTGTAGCTCTGGCTGTATGTTTAGGGCCGTTGTCCTGCTGGAAGACGGACCTCCGCCCCAGTCTCAAATCTTTTGCAGACTTTCATGCCACGTACACACGAACGGACTTTTCGACCGGTCTGGTCCGACGGACCGAGTCTGGAGGACAATTCGACCGTGTGTGGGCTTCATCGGACCTGCAGCTGACTTTTTCAGTCGAAAATCTGATGGACTTTAGCTTTGGAACATGTTTCAAATCTTTCCGATGGACTCGAGTCAGGTCGAAAAGTCAGCTCGTCTGTATGCTAGTCCGACGGACAAAAAAACGACGCTAGGGCAGCTATTGGCTACTGGCTATCAACTTCCTTATTTTAGTCCGGTCGTACGTCTTCACGTACGAATCCGTCGAACTTTGGTGTGATCGTGTGTAGGCAAGTCCGTTTGTTGGGAAAGTCCGTCGGAAGTCCGCCGGAAGTCCATTGGATAGGCCGTCGGACCAGTCCGGTCAAAAAGTCCGCCCGTGTGTACGCTGCATAACAGGTTTTCTTCTAAGACTGCCCTGTATTTGGTTCCATTCATCTTCCCATCAACACTGACCAGCTTCCCAGTCTCTGCTGATAAAAAGCATCCCCACAACATGATGCTGCCACCCCCATGTTTATCAGTGGGGATGGTGTGTTTAGGGTGATGTACGGTGTTAGTTTTCTGCCACGCATAGCTTTTGCTTTTAGGCTAAAAAGTTCAATTTTGGTCTGAACAGAGCACATTCTAACACATGTTTGCTGTGTCCCCCACATGGCTTCTCGCAAACTGCAAATGGGACTACTCATGGCTTTCTTTCAACGATGGCTTTCTTCTTGCCACTCTTCCATAAAGGCCACATTTGTAGTGCACGACTAAAGCCGCGTACACACGAGCCAAACAGAAACAGAAAAAGTCTATTCCGATCGTATGTATGCCTCATCGGACTTTTTTTTTTTTTGGAAAATTCTGACGGACCTAGAAATGGAACATGTTCTAAATATTTTCAACGGAACCAATTCCTATCTGGAAAACCACTCGCCTGTATGCTGTTCCGACAGACTAAAAATGACGGATGCTCTGAAGCAAGTACGAGACGGAAGCTATTGACTACTGGCTATTGAACTTCCTTTTTCTAGTCCCATCGCACGTGTTGTACGTCACCTCGTTCTGAACAGTCGGACTTTGGTGTGACCGTGTGTATGCAAGACTGCTTGAGCGGAATTCCGTCGGAGTTCCGTCGGAGAAACATTCGGAGTTTATTCCGACAGCAAAACCGGTTGTGTGTACAGGGCATAATAGTTGTCCTGTGGACAGGTTCTCCCACCTGAGGTGTGGCTCTCTACAGCTCCTCCAGAGTTACCATGGGCCTCTTGACTGATTCTATGAATAATGCTCTCCTTGCCCAGCCTGTCAGTTACGGTGGACGGCCATGTCAGTTGTGCCATACTCTTTCCATTTTCGGATGATGGATTGAACAGTGCTCTTGAGATGTTCAAAGCTTGGAATATTTTTTATAACCTAACCCTGCTTTAAACTTCTCCATAACTTTATCCCTGACCTGTCTGGTGTGTTCCTTGGCCTTCATAATGCTGTTTGTTCACTAAGGTTCTCTAACAAACCTCTGAGGGCTTCACAGAACAGCTGTATTTATACTGAGATTAAATTATAGACAGATGGACTCTATTTACTAATTAGGTGACTTCTGAAGGCAATTGGTTCCACTCAATTTTAGTTAGGGGTATCAGAGTAAAGGGGGCTGAATACAAATTCACATCACACTTTTCACATATTTATTTTTAAACAATTTTGAAAAACATTTATCATTTTCCTTCCACTTCACAATCAAGTGCCGCTTTGTGTTGGTCTATCACATAAAATCCCAATAAAATACATTTACGTTTTTGGTTGTAATATGACAAAGTGTGGAAAATGCACTGTAAAATGCACTGTATTGTGTGTGTGTGTGTGTGTGTGTGTGTGTGTGTATAAATATATGTGTGTGTGTATATATATATATATATATATATATATATATATATATATATAAATATGTATATATATATGTGTGTGTGTGTGTAATGAATACCTTTTCATTGGAGGACAGGCAGGCTGTTCTCACAGCCAGAAAACAAACTGACCACGCTGGGAAGGATGTGCTCTCATGCCTAGCATGGTCAGTTTGAAACAGAAAGCAGGGGGACTGGTAGGATCACCAGTTATTGATACAAAGAGAACAGGATACTGTTTAACACAAATACATAGTACAACAGACGTATATCAGAAATATGATATGTTGGGGTAACATATTCTTAATTTGTTACTCAAGTTATTAAAATCTGCTATTGAATCTAAGACTTCGTTTTCTACAGAATCTACAGGATTCTACAATCCTGCTGTCTAAAAATGTCTCTGTTGCTCATCCATCCAGGGTGAAGACACCCTATGACAGGAAGTGTTATTGGCTGGATCACCAGGTGAAAATAAAAGGGAAAAAATGAAAAAAAAACAAACAAATGCAGCCACCTGATTTAAGGATCGGTAAGCTCTAAGCTGCAATATATTTTTGCTTTTGAATTTAAAAGTGCCTTAAATAAATACAAAAAATGTAAAAAGGGACACTAAAATAAGTATGTAAGTAATAAATAATATGTAAGACAGCAATATACTGTACATTCTAGAAAAAGTGATTTAGCCAGTCTAATAGAAAAAAAAATCAAAACATCACTATTATGTAATAATAAATAAACATGTTCATGTTCAATTTTATAAAAAAAACAAAAAAAAAATGATTGTTAAGAATATTAATATTAAGAGTGACTGAAAGAATAAGGCAAAGGAAAAAGAAAACAATAATCAGTGCTCTTTTCTATCAAGTATTTACCCATGGGAATAACTATGATGCAAAAGTTAATTATCTCTATATAATCATAGAGCCAATATGGGATTTGCAGTGTTAATTAACAGACATACAATATTATGGCCATCTGTTTTAGAAGGCCGCCTTGACGCTCAGTACTTAGAGTAGACCAATCTGCATGAACTTGAACATCATTTATTAACCACTTGCCAACCAGCTGCCGCAGTTTTACTGTGGCAGAATGGCACGGCTGGGCGTTGCGGCCGCGATGACCACCGGGCTCCTGTGATCGCTTGTGACACACCGAGAACCGAGATCTGTGTGTAAACACACAGATCCCGGTTCTCTGAGGGGAGAAGAGACTGATCGTGTGTTCATACAAAGTACGAACAGCGATCTGTCATCTCCCCTAGACAGACCCATCCCCCCTTCAGTTAGAACACAGAGAGGGAACACAGTTAACCCCTTGATCGCCCCCTAGTGTTAACCCCTTCCCTGCCAGTGACATTTTTACAGTAATCAGTGCATTTTTATAATACTGATCGCTGTATAAATGCCAATGGTCCCAAAAATGTGTCAAAAGTGTCCGATGTGTCCTCAGTCGCAGTCCAGATAAAAATCGCAATCGCAGATTGCCGCCATTACTAGTAATAAAAAAATAATAATAAAAATGCTATAAATCTATCCCCTATTTTGTAGACACTATAACTTTTGCGCAAACCAATCAATATACGCATATTGCGATTTTTATTACCAAAAATATGTAGAAGAATAGATATCGGCCTAAACTGAGAAAAAAATTTGCTTTTTAAAAATAAAAAAAATGGGGATATTTATTATAGCAAAAAGTACAAAATATTGGTGGTTATTTACGAAAGGCAAATCCACTTTGCACTACAAGTGCACTTCAAGTGCAGTCGCTGTAAATCCGAGGGTGACATGCAAGGAAGATAAAAATCAGCATATTAGCTTGCACATGATTGGGTGATAAAATCAGCAGAGCTTCCCCTCATTTCAGATCTTCCCCTCAGATTTACAGCGACTGCGCTTCAAAGTGCACTTGTAGTGCAAAGTGGATTTACCTTTTGTAAATAACCCCCATTGTGTTTTTTTCAAAATTGTCGCTTTTTTTTTTATAGCGCAAAAAATAAAAACCGCAGAGATAATCAAATACCACCAAAAGAAAGCTCTATTTGTGGGAAAAAAAGGACGTCAATTATGTTTGGGTGCAGCTCCGCACAACCGCGCACTTGTCAGTTAAAGCGACGCAGTGTCGAATCGCAAAAAGTGGCCTGGTAATTTAGCAGCCAAATCTTCCGGGGCTGAAGCGGTTAAATCATTTCTATGAAAGAAGTTTTATAGTCTGAATTCTCCTCTCAATTTGTACATTGAATGGAGAATAATCAAGACTAAACTGGCCTAGACAAATTCTCCAGCAGGATGCAGATATTGATTTTTGCACAACATGCCTTGGCGAATACCAACTAGAGCTTGGCAATTAGAGTGTAGGATATACCGTATTTATCGGCGTATAACACACACTTTTTTCCTCTTAAAAACAGGGAAAAATCGCGGGTGCGTGTTATACGCCGATCCCCTGCGATCCTGAGCTGCCAGATCTAAAAAATCGCAGACCGCGATTTGAAAATGGCGCCGCCGGCGCCGAAATACACAGAGCCAGTCCTCGGCTCCTCTCGGCCACTTTCGGCTTCACTCGAGCGCCGCCCGAACCTAGCCGAGTGTACTCGGCTAGGTTCGGATAGCTCCGCTCACAGTCACGCCCATCCCGGGCGGGACTACGAGTGGAGCCAAAAGTGAACGAGAGCCGCCGAGAAGAGCTGAGGACCGGCTCTGTGTATTTCGGCGCCAGCGGCGCCATTTTCAAATCGCGGTCGGCGATTTTGAAGCCCAGTATGGCAGGGGATCGAAGGCTGCACTGGGGCAAGGCTGCACTGGGGAAGGCTGCACTGACAAGGCTGCACTGGGGAAGGCTGCACTGACAAGGCTGCACTAACAAGGCTGCACTGACAAGCCTGCACTGACAAGCCTGCACTGACAAGGCTGCACTGACAAGGCTGCACTGACAAGGCTGCACTGACATGGCTGCACTGGGGCAAGGCTGCACTGAGAAGGCTGCAATGATGGGCATTTAAATGTAAGTTTTTTTCCCTTCAACTTCCCTCCTAAAAGTTTTTTTTCCTTTAAATTCCCTCCTAAACTTGGGGTGCGTGTTATACGCTGGTGCGTGTTATACGCCGATAAATACGGTATTGAAGTGAATGTGAAGCTTTAAAAGTATATGTAAAGGAAAAACTTTCTGGAGTCTTGGAGAGAGTAGAGAAGAACTAAACCGTCTCTCAAATTTTTATTGCCCTCTAAGGTTCACTGTTCTGGTGATTAAGTTAGGGAGATTTCATATTATTACCTCCTGGACAGGAAGTTAAGGCAAATCTCCCCAATAGGACACAGACAGCAAAAATAACCAGACAGGGAATTTTACCCTTCCCTACTCTTGTAGCACCCCCTAGTGCTAGAATTGTAGATGGTGTTTAAGTGTAGGAAAATGTGTGCAGGCTTGGCTGGTGGCCAAGCCTGTCTGTGTTTTTTCTGGGTTAGGTAGAGATCCAGAGAGAGCTGGATGACTCACATGCAGCATCACTGAGACCTCTCCCCTATTTTTCGAATGTGCTGGAATCTTCTAAAAAGATGGGAGGGGAAGTAAGGTGGAGCTGCCTGGAGTATTCTGAGGGCCCTGACCAATCCCCAACTTGGGTTGGCATGGGACAGGCCCCCTCAAATACTCTGGGTCAGCCCAGCTGGGGGGGGGGAGTTTGGGTGGAAGCTGGAGATGGAGTGTTAAGCTGTTGTGGCCTTTGAGTGAACTCCCCAGACTGGGGGGTGACCTTGAGCCTGGGCTCGGGTGCAGACAGGACCTTCCTAAAACCACCGAGGTGCCCTGGCCAGGGGGCACTGGGAGCAAGGAGAGGACAGCGGGAGAGCACAGCCAGGCAAGTCTCCAGGAAAACAGGAAGAGCCAGAAGGGCTGGTGAGTGACACACAGTCAGGAGGACTGGGAGGGAGGCATGCCTGAGAGGACTGGGATGGAGCAGTCTGGGATGGGTGCAGAGCCATTCAGGAGAACTGTGGTGACACGGGCAGTGGCAAGGGGGAGCTACAGCCAGGAAGGCTGGCGGTGCCTGAAGAGATGGTACTGAAAACAGTAGCCACAAGTAGGACAGCTAGCACCAAGCACTACCATATTTTTGCTACACTATAGGGGCCTGCGGTCTCAGCCTGCAAAGGGCATTTGCTTTGGGTCTGACAGAGTCAGTGTCAGATCCCCACATCAGTGCAAGCTGGTCCTTAGAGTGATAGTCTGCAAGCAAGTGTATATGCTGGAGGTTGAGGAGAAGAGATTGTATATATTGGAAGTTTATATAGTTGAGTCCCTACAAATTTCATTCAATCAAGTGGGCATCCCATATGCACTCTATCCCCACCCAAGTTATATTTCCCTAATAAAACAACAAAAAACTAAGTGCAAGGACTGCTTCTTGACTTTGTGTGTCTGGAAATTCATGTGCCTGGCTGTGCAGAGTGGGAGACGAATCACATCCACCAGCGGCAACCATGGCCCTTGGCTATACACTTTAAGTTATTTAGTTTCTGTTTTCTAATTATGTCTGCGGTGATGCAAACCAAGGTTAGAAGACAATTTCAGTGAAATTACACTAAATGTAAAACTGCTAATACAGTTTGAAATTTTGTACTTGCCCCAGCTTATTACATTTACACTGCTGTAGCATTTTTGCAGTCACTGACCTACACCTTGGGTATGTGCTAACCTTGCTTTTTATTTGGAGCTTCCTAGATTCTGTGTTTTGGCCTCTACAGATTCCGTAGATGCAGCCTGTGCTTTACTTGTTTCCTTAATATTGCAGACAGATATGGTTTTGTCAAATAATATGTTTAGATCTGCCTATAGCAGGGTTGGTAATGCTAAACACAATGATACCTCAAAGCATTTTACTTGGGCTATAACAATAGCAATAAAATATACAAAAAAAAACAAAAAAAAAACAAAAAAAAATAGGGATGAGAACCCTGTCCTAAAAAAGGAAATGGAAATAGTAGTTATAGGAGCAATCCAGGATCTGTGTTTAAATGAGGATGCTGAGGATCAAAATCATAGTCTATGCCAGTGGTCTCCAAACTGCGGCCCTTTGCTTGCCTCTATCCGGCCCCTGGAGCACTATTCCATCCACAACTGACACCATTGATGGGGCACCTTTCCTCCCACTTACACCAGTGATGAGGCACCATTCCTCCAACCAATGATGGGGTGCTATTTCTCCCACAGACACCAATAATGGAATGCAATTGTTCCCACTGATATGAACAATAGGGCACAATTCCTCCCACTGATACCAACAATAGGGCACAATTCCTCCCACTGGTACCAACAATGGGGCACTAGTACTCCCAGTAAAACCAATAAAGGGGAATTATTTACTTCTACTTACTTTGGGCCATTTTCTACTCCCACTGGTCACAGTCCAGCCCCCCTTAAGTCTGAAGGACAGCAAACTGGCTTTTTTTTTTTTTTTTTTAGGAAGTTTGGAAACCACTGGTCTATGCCAAAAAAAAGGAAAAGAAAATGAAAGATTTAAATTTACAAAAAAATTGTAAATATCTAGTGCCAACTAAAATGAAAGTACCGAGAGAATAAGCAGTACCAGAGAAGTTCTGTGAATTTGATTTAATGTTTATTTCACTTGGATTTTGATCTGGACAAATGTGTTGACAAATACCAGTAATCACAATTTCTATTATAATCAGGAACTGCTATATATAGGTTAATTCTAGCTTTGTGGCACTGCCATAACTACAGCGGGTCTTGCTGCATTTCAGAGTCTGGACTTAAATCCTTTATATAGTGGGACGGGGGTCCTAAGTTGTCAACAGGGAAATCGTCTGTACACCAGTTGTATTCTGGTCACTTGAACAGTAGTTTTCAAACATGGACAAAATATCGCAATTTCTTTCCTCTCTACACAATTTGAATTATTAAGCTGAGCTGTGAATTATCATCACTGCACCACTTCACAGTCCGCACCACTAAACAGCTGGTTTGTATGCCAGCTAGTATGAAAATGATGAAACTATTAAACAGCATTTTTTTGTGCAGTATTTAACTTAATAAGACCTTTACGATGTGTGGCTATGGTATTTGAATAGCAGATACTGTATTCGTTTTAGAGAAAATATAATTAGTAATGATTGCTACCATTCTTAACAAAAGCCTTGTACTGACAAATGTAAATGAAAGCTATTATTTAACTTTTCTCCCTACATTAATGGATTTTATTACAGTTCCAAGACACACCATTATTCCTTTATTTGAAAATATGATATTGGTGAAAAATCAGATATGTGCAGTATAGGGATATGCTTTTTTTTTTTTATTTATTGGGCTACAATAAATTAGATTGTAGCTTCCAAGTAATAAAGCCCTGTACACACAGCTGGGAGACATGTGTATGCCACTCTGTCCAACAGAAGCTGGCTGTTTGGCTAGCTTCTGTCGAGCGAGCATACTGGAAAACCAGCAGCCGACCGACTCCCGATCAGTGTTCTCAGCCAATGGTGGAGGGTGCTGATCAGAGTGTTCTAGCAGGAGGGAGGGGCCGTCCTCTAGCTAGAACAGCTCAGCAGGGGAGATTGCTATAATAACTTTGCATAGTTAGTACAGTGTGTACCAGGCTTCAAGTTGGTTGCATACAATAAAATCTGTTTGTACAATTGCCATATAGTGATGTAGAGATAGATAGGAGGAGATATTAGCACTCCATGAAGTTCCAAAGCAATGATTCCTGATCAACAGTGGAGTGGAGTTCAGTGGTGTGGGCAGCATGAGCGGTTAGTGTATAATAGCTTCTGTACATGTACAGCTTTTGATCCTTTTTTCAGTTAAGAGACAGAATAACTTTAAAGCGGAGGTCTGCCATTTTTTTTTTTTTTTTTAAGTCAGCAGCTACAAAGACTGCAGCTGCTGACTTTTAAAATAAGGACACTTACCTGTCCTGGGTGCCCGCGATGTCGGCACATGAGGCCGAACTGTCCCTCGGTCCTCGGGTGGTGCAGCCGCCATTTTTGGTAAGGGAATCAGGAAGTGAAGCCTTGCGGCTTCACTTCCTGGTTCCCTACTGCGCATGCACGAGTCGCGCTGCGCAATCCGAATGGTTCCTGCTGTCTCTGGGACCTTTGTGTCTCCCAACAGACAGCGGGGGGGGGGGGGGCGGGAAGTGGCGTAGACACCCTGCGGGAGTCTATGCCTGGAAGTGGGTGCAAATACCTGTATTATACAGATGTGACACCGGAGGGGGGAGGGTTCCAAAAAGCGGAAGTTCCATTTTTGTGTGGTTTTACTAGCATTTACTAGCACCAATGTGCAGCAATGTCCTACCAGATTGCATATACTGTATATTGAAGAAACTACAGTGATTTAGAGTCAATTTGATTTTACATTTGTTTTCAGTTAACTCGTTTTCATTTTTTTATTTTTATTTTTTACTAATTTTATATAATTCTTTTTATAAATTTAGATTTTTTTTTTGCCGTACCCATGACACTGGAGTCACACACTATTGTGGAATTTCTAACAAGAAGTTGTTTACTTTCAGACTCTCTCCCTCTTGTAAACATTCAGTGTTTAGGTGTCCGTTTATGAGTGAAATCTATTCCCTGCTTCGTTCTCCGGCATTCACAGTGAAGATCTTTCTCCTCTGTGTGCCTGTTTATGAAGCTTTGTAGATCGCTTCACCTTTGGAGGAGTGAAGCGATCTACAAACGCTTCCAACAGTGGAGAACGGCCCCTGATACTGGAAACTCGTGAGACTTTACGAGTTTACAGTACCAGAAACTCACAGAAACACAGAGATGTCAGTTTATTAAGCAGTGATAAATTATCACCGTCGCTCAATACACGGACAGACGGCGTGGATTAATGTTAATAAAATAACGAGTCCCCCTATATTATATACATATGTATACACACACACATTATATATACATGTATATACACACACATTATATATATATATATATATATATATATATATATATATATATATATATATATATATATATACACACATAAATATGACATGAGGACATGCTTACAGTGTTGGGGGGTATGAACGAGGCATAAGGAAGTTAAAAATCTTCCTCCTTCCCCCTCAGATCCCCCAGGATTCTCTCTTCACTCCCCGATTCACCACCTCTGAGCTTGTGAATCGGGGAGGGTGAATTCTGACACAGATCGCCAGTGAAGCAGTGAGATCACTTCAGTAACTGGCCGTTACTGTGTCATTCAATGAGGATTCTCCATGTGTAGAGATAATCGGCGGGAAAACATGTTCAAACACTTCTCCCCCCGATTATCACTGTTTCATAACCTGTTTATGGACTGTAAACTGCGGCCATCCTTGGGATCACCACTGATCACTGCTTCATAAACGGACACCTTAGTCTGAACATGCAAGTAGGGATGTGGAATGAGAGGAATAAGTCATTTTTTGACATGTTCATATGTGTGTGTGTAAATTTTACTTTACTTTTACGTTTTTTTTTCCCATTTTTCAGCAAAGTAAATACGGATAGACAGGGAAGAATATAAAAGAAGAGTAAAGTGGCCCCTGCATGCTGGATGTGAGAATGCTGAATATTCGTATGCAACATTTCAAATGTACCAAACAAAAACAATAACATTTTTTAAAGAATATATTTTTTTTAGTTCTGATTGACATAAATAAAAAGTATAATAAAAAAAAAATCGCTATTTATCCAATGTATGTGAAATTATGAAATTAAATGCTAAGGAGACATACAGAGCAAAATATTTTGAAAAAGCAATTCCTATAAAAGATACTTTTATGACTAAAGTCTTTTTAAAAGGGTATTAAATGCGCCACTGGGAAGCATTCTGAATGATCACCTACAGCTCAGCTTTATTAATTACTATTCTTTGCTGAACACCAGGACCAGTGTTAAGCAGGCCATACGTATCATTTTTGTGATCCGATGATGCCACCATTGATTTTCGAAATTCGGCCGACCAAGCCTTCAATTTTACAGCATGTTGCTACAGAAAAGAATTTTCTTGGCCGGGAATCTTCTTTTCTCTCTGTAAATTTAATTTTCTTATTACATTTCTCGCACGATTCTCCCATCATTGATTAGAAAATCATTTGTTATTCTAAAAATTTCCAACATGTCCGATTCCTCAAATTTGATTGCTGCACGAAAATCGCCCGTTGTTGCAGCCCACTAATGGTGCGAAATTCATATGAAAATTCTTTCATAGGATTTTCTAAAGAAAATTCTTACAAAATTCGAACTGTGTATGGCCGGCATAAGTAATGTCTTCAGCAGCACCAGGTGCACCTTGGTTTTAGGTTAAATGTTTTCATTAAGTGGTTTGATGTTTGTGTTTAAATGGTGGTATGAACAATGAGAAGTGGCTGTGGATCTATGGTTCCCCATTCTATCAAATTAAATGTATGTTTTTTTTATAATGACCCTTATGATTTAAATGTCCATCCATATTTGCAAGGGTTTGAAATAAAGTGTGTTTCTGTACCAGAAAAATGAAAAAAAGCCCAGTCACAGGCAATTGCTTCCCCAATTATCTGCATTGGATCAGCAAGATTTAATGAGTGGAAGGGTGGCTCAGATGTTTTTCATGCATATTATCTGTACTCAGATTATAGGAAAACTGGGTAAAAGTTTTAACTGGTGTTATTAGGTGATTTCAACATACAGTGCCTTGCAAAAGTATTCACCCCCCTTGGCTTTTTACCTGTTTTGTTACATTACAGCCTTTAGTTCAATGTTTTTTTAATCTGAATTATATGTGATGGATCAGAACACAATAGTCTAAGTTGGTGAAGTAAATTTAGAAAAATATATACATAAAACTATTTTTCAGAAATAAAAAACTGATAATTGGCACGTGCGTATGTATTCACCCCCTTTGTTATGAAGCCCATAAAAAAGCTCTGGTGCAACCAATTACCTTCAGAAGTCACATAATTAGTGAAATGATGTGCACCTGTGTGCAATCTAAGTGTCACATGATCTGTCATTACATATACACACCTTTTTGAAAAGCCCCAGAAGCTGCAACACCTAAGCAAGAGGCACCCCTAACCAAACACTGCCACGAAGACCAAGAAATTCTCCAAACAAGTAAGGGACAATGTTGTTGAGAAGTACAAGTCAGGGTTAGGTTATAAAAAAATATCCAAATCCTTGATGATCCCTATGAGCACCATCAAATCTATCATAACCAAATGGAAAGAACATGGCACAACAGCAAACCTGCCAAGAGACGGCTGCACACCAAAACTCACAGAGCAGACAAGGAGGGCATTAATCAGAAAGGCAGCACAGAGACCTAAGGTAACCCTGGAGAAGCTGCAGAGTTCCACAGCAGAGACTGGAGTATCTATACATAGGACGACAATAAGCCGTATGCTCCATAGAGTTGGGCTTTATGGCAGAGTGGCCAGAAGAAAGCCATTCCTTTCAGCAAAACAAAATGGCATGTTTTGAGTTTGCCAAAAGGCATGTGGGAGACTCCCAAAATGTATGGAGGAAGGTGCTCTGGTCTGATGAGACGAAAATCAAACTTTAGGTCATCAAAGAAAAAGCTTTGGCGCAAATCCAACACAATATATCACCCAAAGAACACCATCCCCACAGTGAAACATGGTGGTGGCAGCATCATGCTGCAGGGATGTTTTTCAGCAGTCGGGACTAGGAAACTGGTCAGGGTTGAGGGAAAGATGGATGGTGTTTAATACAGGGATATTCTTGAGAAAAACATGTACCACTCTGTGTGTGATTTGAGGCTAGTACGGAGGTTCACCTTCCAGCAGGACAATGACCCCAAACACACTGCTAAAGCAACACTTGAGTGATTTAGGGGAAACATGTAAATGTGTTGGAAGGGCCTAATCTAAGCCCAGACCTCAATCCAATAGGAAATCTGCGGTCAGACTTAAAGATTGCTGTTCACAAGCACAAACCATCCAACTTGAAGGAGCTGGATGAGTTTTGCAAGGAGGAATGGGCAAAAATCCCAGTGGTAAGATGTGGCAAGCTCATAGAGACTTATCCAAAGCGACATGGAGCTGTGAAAGCCACAAAAGGTGGCTCTAAAAAAGAATTGACATTGGGGGGTGAAATTATTTTGTCCTATTTGAAGATTTTTTTTATTGTGAAGCAAACAACAAAGTTGTGGGCCTGTTCTGTAAATTAAATGATGCAAATCCTCAAACAATCCATGTTAATTCCAGGTTGTGAGGCAACAAAACACGAAAAATGCCAAGGGGGGTGAATACTTTTACAAGGCACTGTATACTTCTTTTAAGACTCTTGTTCTTGCATAGGTTTTAAAATGCTGTATGCACATATGTACATTATATGTAAAGTAAAGGCATTTTCTTATGTATCATTTTAATTTTAGAATATGCTCTTTGTTATGAAATATAATTTTTTTTTCAATGTGCCTTTTGATTGGAAGTAAAGCCTACCTCAGATGTATTGGAGTCTTTGGAGTTTACATACCAAGGCAACTCATAGATGAGTCCTTTTTTTCATTCAACCAGTGGGATGAACAGAAAAAATGACCCAATTCCACCATCCACACACTTGATGTGGATGGGGGATTCCTCTGTGCTGAGAGCGGGACACTTCCCTGCCATCAGAATACACTGATCAGCACTGTTGGCTATAGCCAGTGGCTCTGATTGAAAGAGAAAAATCTGACAGGGTGGATGCACAGACGTTGATTGGTAGATTGACTTATGTACAACCTTCCTGCGTATACATGGATCAAATTTCTGCCGGTCCCTGTTGAACCAGCAGAATTTCAATCCATGTATGGCCAGCTTCACAGAGTTTAAACTCTCAATTTGCGCAGAAATTGTTAAAGTGGAGTTCCACCCACTTTTACAACTCTTCAGCATCCCTCACTAAACTGTGCACTGTAAACGAATTGGATAATTTTTAATTTTTTTTCTCAGCACCTACTGTATATCTGCTGTATTCATTTTTCCCTTCCTCCTCCCTGGCCGTGGCCCATCGCATCATTTCCTGTTTGCAATGCCTTCTGGGAAGGGGCGGCAACTTCCTCTGACACTGCCGTTGCTATGGAAACCTGACCTGAAACCTATTACACTGCTTATGCTGCACTGAGCATGTGCGAGATCTGCAAGGATGAGATCCAGGAAGAAATACAGTCTGGCTTCAGATGCCCACACTTAAGATGGCCACGGCCTGCTGTAATTTTATAAAATAACAAACTAACAAAACAGACCTTAGTTTACAGACTAACTTTACTAGAATACATTAAGCTTGTGTATTATTGGGGTATTTTTATTTAAAAAGTATCATTTCGGCTGGAACACCACTTTAACTTAGCTTAATAGTGAATAAAGTTAGGTTGTGTTTACTTCCATGATCCAGTCCTGTATCCTTGTGTTTTCTGAGCTAGTTTTCCCTGCACATGATAACCTAAAAGGATAGTTTACCTTTACAAAAAAACCCATCTAGGCAGGTAAGGGATGTTTGTAGTATAACACAAACTGTGTAGCTTTGACTAAAGATGTATAATACCCTTGTTATAGGTGTAGGCCATATACATACCTTATGAAGCCTGACTGGAATATTCCCAGGACATTGCTAAGTACTCCCAGGATGTTGCTAAGTGAGGCCTAGTCATCACTGCTCACCTCCACCATCACAAGAGTGAGCTCTTTCTCTGATTCAAACCCCCTCACATACACTTTCACTCCCCTGAGGCAGTAGCTCTGAGCTTAGCATTTGAGAGCTCACTCCTGTGATGGTGGAGGTATGCAGTGATGACTAGGCCTCACTTAGCAACATCCTGGGAGTAAGAAAATGTAATATTACCATGCTACCTGTGGCTATAGGGATGAATATACTAGCTGCTGCAAACACCTAATTGGTCAACCAAAACCAACACAAAAAATAAAGTGAAAATCAATCATTGTCGCTGCGCTCTAAGTGAAAGCTAAAATAACAATGATATATAGAAAACGTTGTAAAACCAAAGTAGATAGAAAGTGGACGCATCTCAAATCAAGCTCTACATTCTAATCAAACAATAATGTGAACAACCTAGATATGGTCTAATTTATAAAGTGAAAGTGAAAAAAGTGACAAAAGTGACATATAATCTTCAGACTGCATATATAAAGTGCATACAATTAAAATTGTCCAAATAAAAAATGCTTCACGTGATTAAAAAAGTGCTCCAAGAGAATAGTGTCCATATAGACAAGTAAATTGAACCTGTGAAGTGCTGCTCCAGTTAGCACTCTGTGCGGAGATAATAATGATTTCTTCAGTGCAAGTGCACCTTTGTGTGAATTAGCCCCTTACCTTACTGCTGTAAGGTAACAGCGTGAAAGAAAAATTGGCATCCAACGAAATCCAAGCTCTTGTAGTGGATAGCTGGTGGTTTCTCGTCTGTGCAGCTGGTAGTTTCTCGTTTGTACAGCTCAGCAATGCATGGAAAACAAAGGGGAAGTTTTCCAGGTCCAATGTCGGTGTATGAAATGAAAGAAAGGGGGGCCCAGATTGTGAAGTATGTTGAAACTTTGAATTTATTAAATTTAAAACAGCCCATTTGGTACTCACATTAAAATATATAAAAACAAACACAGCACCACGAGCAGCGAGCTCGCAACCTGACGTCACTTCTGGTGCCTATCTGTTCCAATGCGTAGTGTCACGGTCACGTGACTTCATCAGGGGAATGTAGATAGGTACTCGAAGTGTCCTTAAAAAGATATACTGTTGAATTTAATGAGCATTTTCTTGTGGCCATCCATTAGTGTATTATATAGTGGCCATTTTCCCATAGATTTGGGAGATGGTCTACATTGTTATATTATATGGCTGACATTTTCCCATTGATTATGGCAATGGTCTACAGCCGCAGCCAATTTCTAGTAGATCTGCTGCGCTGACATGATCATGGCTGTCCTCTAACCAATGTGGGTGGCACCGCAACAGGATTAGATTAATTCTAAAATGCAGTTACAAAATATGGAAGGGTCATTGTTGGCATAACTACACCACCAACATTGTGACTGAGATATAGCCAAAACATTTTTTATTATATATACGGTCACTTCAGTAAAACCCCCACATGAATCAATGGTATGGTAGCCCTTTGGTTGTGGTTATAGGTGACCACCCCCAACCAATGGTAAAACAACCATTTTGTTGTGGATATAGGTGACCATCTATAACCCCAATCTTTCTCCTATTGTCTTAAGATTAATCAGAAAAGTTTTAGTATACACTATAGTAAAAATATAAAATATGGGAAGGCCAGTGGATAGTAATGATGCTAATCCTAATACCCATGACAGGATACACTCCAGTCACAAAATAGAGATCATAGATTACTCTAAATGTGCCACATCAGACACATGGTAGGTAAGGGGACACCGGAAGTGATGTCAGCAGTGAAAAAAGTAGAGATCATAGATTACTCTAAATGTGTCACATCAGACATAATATAGGTATGGGGACACTGGAAATGATGTCAGCAGAATCATAAGGATAATAATTGACATAAATAAGTGTCAAAGAAAAAATAAAGTAATATATTGTTACATTATAATGGGACATCCAGGGACAATTACTAGTAGGAAAGGTTGGGAAAGAGGAGAGAGAGTTTGAGAGAGAGGAGAGGATATCATATTGAGAGAAGCTAGATAGTGCTCTCAGAAGTAATACAAGCAAGTGTTTAAAAGTCATTTATAAAGCAATTAAGGTCAAATTCGATGTTCAATCCCAAGGTGTAAAAGTGTCTAATACAAAAATCCATTTGGATT
Organism: Aquarana catesbeiana; assembly: GCF_042186555.1. Taxonomy (NCBI): domain Eukaryota; kingdom Metazoa; phylum Chordata; class Amphibia; order Anura; family Ranidae; genus Aquarana; species Aquarana catesbeiana. The sequence continues at coordinate 98,648,003 of NC_133328.1, forward strand.
CTAACTGGCTCAGGGTCATGACTTTATGACTACCCCGCCAGTGTCTTTTATACGGTTCTATCCCCCAGAACTTCAAATGAGTAGGATCTTTATTGTGACAAGTAGCAAAGTGTTTAGAAACACTATGCTTGTTGAATCCTTTAAGAATATTCTGCACTTGTTCTTTAATGCGTACTTTTAATGGTCTTTTTGTAAACCTGTACTGTAGTCCACAGCTGCATTCCAAGACATAGACTGCTCCTTCTGGTTTGAAACCTATAAAATCTTTTATCTCATGGGTATTTCCTGTGCTAGTTTTATAATCTTTTCTATCTTGTAATCTACATTGTAATCTAAAATGATCGGTACTGTATCCATCCTAGGCCTTTGTTTCTCTCTGTCTTTGATTAGTTCATTTCGGTCCATTTGAGCTACTTCTGATATTTGTTCTTTCACATTTTTGCTATCATAGCCTTTCTTGACAAATCTATGTCCGATTTTATCTGCTTGGGCTAGAAAATCCATCTTTTGGGTGCAGTTGCATCCAAGGCCCATCAATTGGCCTTTTGGGATGTTATACAGCCAAGTGGTAGGTAGCTGTTTCTATCCACATTTTTAAAGTGGGTTTTTGTAATGAGCCTCCCACTTTCTTGTGTAATCTCTAAATATAAAAAAGATATAGCCTTCTTGCTAATATCCCAAGTAAGTTTGATATTTCTATCATTGATGTTAAGTTTTTCAAGAAAGTATACCAACTGATTCTGGTCACCTTTCCATAAAATGAAGATATCATCAATGTATCTTTTAAAGATGATGAGTTCTGCTGGTGTATTCGTGAAGATGGTTTCGTCTTCCCATTTAGCCATGAACAGGCCTGCCACACTGGGAGCGAATTTTGCTCCCATGGCAACTTCTGTTCTTTGGAAATAGTACTCGCGATTATACCAGAAGTAGCTATTTTTTAAGCAAAAATCAAGACATTTTACAAAATCACGTAAATCACGTCAATAGAAAAAAAAAGAATTTGCTTGCATTAACAGGCCAAAGTATGCCATGTAAATTCACTTTAGTGAATCAGGATGATTATAATTACATAGCTGGTTATAATTGACCAGAGTATTATTTTTATGTATTTTTAAATCAGAATAATCATGAATAGTTGTTTTAATGCAAAGTCTACATTGGTACCCATATATATATATATATATATATATATATATATATATATATATATTAGCCTCTTTCTCCCCCTTCCTAGCACTTGCAGTTCAGATCATACAAACCTGCAGTTCCACTCATTTTACCATGTGGGTTGCCAAGTTCTGCAAAGTCTCTGGCTGAAATCTTCAAAGTTTAGCAGAGGAGTACCTGTGCATGCATGGCATGGGCTTCATTGACTTAAAAGAAAGTCTGACAGTCAGTCTGTCTGGTTTAAATAGAGGCTGTGGAATGCATGCACAGGATCTGCTCTGCAAATTTTGGAAGGCATAGATTTAGGAATGCGTTGTGCTCAGAATGCAGGGATCGGGAATGAGTTGTGCTCAGAATGCAGGGATCAGGAATGCGTTGTGCTCAGAATGCAGGGTTCAGAAATGCATTCTGCTCAGAATACAGGGTTGGGGAGGTGATCTGAAGGCCCAGTAGAGGACACTGCTATGGGGGTGGCCCTCCCCAAAGCAGTGTCCTTTGCCCCCTTCACATCCCCCCCAAACACACACAGTAGTGTCCTCTGCCCCCCCTTTCCCCTATAGCAGTGATCTCTGGCTTCCCTCCCATAGTAATGTCCTACCTGTTTATGTACACAGTCCTCCACATGGTCACGCTTTAGCGCCCGAGCCCCTGCACAGGCAGCCGATCTCCTATTGGCTCTCAAAGTCCAGCAAGGGAGGAGTCACTCTTCTCAAACTCTGTTTCCAGAGGCATCACGGTGCTGCTTACAGCTTCAGACACTCCATGTAAGTCCTTCCCGGAGGCCGTCCTCAGTGCATGCAGGGAGGGATTTACACACATTGGTCGTCCCGCTGCCGATTGCACTGATGTAAGGAAGGGAGCTGGCTCCTCCGTGCCTGCACCGCCAGTGCAAGTGACTGCCTGTCTGGGAATCCCCCCTATCCTGGCAGCGCTGGCTCTGTAAGCTGCGTGCCCACAGAGAGGGCTCTGCATGCTAGCTGTGGCACGCGTGCCATAGGTTTGCCATCACTGCAATAGAGCAATTCAAGGAGCAGTGTAACAGCGATAGACATTGATCAATATGTCGGTGTGACTGTAAGGCTAACCAAGATTGGTGTTTGACACTGCCTAAACTACTGCCCTTCCTATTGAATAACAATGTTGTCCATCACAACAAAGGACTAACACAGAAGGGTTGATTTACTAAAATTGGAGAGTGCAAAATCTGGTGCAGCTGTGTATGGTAGCCAATCAGCTTCTAACTTCAGCTTGTTCAACTAAGCTGTGACAATAAAACCTGGAAGCTAAAATCAACCCCAAAGTCTTTATAAATTGAACCAAAATTACTGTCATAAGAAAATATAATGTCGCATACACACAATCGGAATTTTTGTCGGAAAAGCCTTGGATGGTTTTTCCGACGGAATTCTGCTCAAGCTTGTCTTGCATACACACGGTCACACCAAATTCCGACTGTCAAGAACGTGGTGACGTACAATATGTATGACGGCACTATAAAAGGGAAGTTCAATACCGAATGCGCCACCCTTTGGGCTCCTTCTGCTAATCTCGTGTTTATCTCATGTTAGTAGAAGTTTGGTGAGAGACGATTTGCGCTTTTCAGCCTCATGCTTTTCAGATCGTTACTGCTCTTCAGTTTGTGCTTGTGGGTTTGTATCTGGTTTTCAGTGCGTGTAGTCAGTTCGTAACTGTTTTACAGTGCGTTCTTGTCCGCTCGTTTCTGATTTTCAGCTCGCTCTTCACAGGACTTTCTGTTCTTCAGTGCGTTCTGTTAGTTCGTTCTGACCAGCCGACCAATTTGAAGCCATGTTGCGGTTACGTACTCGCCGTAGAGTTCCTGCTGTGCAGGGGCTTGGTGTTGGGGTTCTTGCTTTGACCCAAGCCCAGTCCATGAACAGGGCGGGGAGGAGTTCATGGACGAAGAATTGGTTACTCCAGTGTCACCAATTCTGTCATTTGCCTTTGTTGTGGGAGATCCAGGAGAATAACTCTGATGATTTCAGGAATTTTCTCCGGATGACGGACCCCGTTTTTCACCATCTACTGTTCCCTTATATTATGAAGCAGGACACCTGCATGCGGCAAGCCATCACTCCCGAGCAGAGGCTAGTTGCCACGTTGCGGTACTTGGTGACAGGGAGAAGCCTATAGGACCTCAAGTTCTCGACAGGCATCACCCCCCAGGCTCTGGGGATCATTATTCCAAAGACCTGTTCTGCTATCATTCAGGTCCTGCAGAAGGACTATATTAGGGTAAGTTTTCTCCTTTAACATCACATTCTATGTATTTCATATTTGCTAATGTATTGTATTTCTTTCATCATTCCCTAATTACCATGATTGTAATATGCTGGGAATGTCCCCTTTGTGCCCATGCATGCTGTAAGCTTTTAATGCTCCTTTTTTGGCCTACATGCATATTTGCCTTCACTAACCTCCCCAGCGTGCTATCCTGGGCCCATACACACCTAGCCTAGTCACTTAACAATGTATTTTGTCAGCTTCATTGTAGTGCTTTACCCTAAACACCCCCTAAAATGTGTCCATATGTTATTGCTGTCCTTAAATTCAGGCAGAGTGCCAGAGACTTTTTTTGGGCTCCCAAACTCATTTATAACCCTCCCCCCCGAAAATTTTTCCAATGGGCCATCAGAGGGGATGAGGAATCTGATAAGTGGACCTTATCTTTTTGTCTTTAAATACTCCTTAAAATAAATGTTATACTGATGTTGGCCAAGAATGTTTTGTCTAATCTGCTTGTAATGTTATGTGCAAAAGTACAAATATTTTTTTTTCTTTTTTGACTCCATAGTTTCCTTCAACGCTACAGGAATGGCAGACTGTGGCCTCCCAGTTTGCCCAGTGGTGGGACTTTCCTAACTGTAGAGGGGCAATCGATGGGAAACATGTCCACATTGTTCCACCACCCCACTCAGGGTCATACTATTTTAATTATAAGGGTTTCAATAGTATCGTGTTGATGGCGGTGGTATCGGCGACACATGAATTTTTATATGTGGACGTGGGGAAGAATAGCCGGATGTCAGATGGTGGAGTTCTACCGACGTCTCCAGAGTGGTGGCTTTGGATTGCCACCTGCGGAAGAGAACGTGGAAGGACTCTCATTTGTTTTTATCGCTGATGAAGCATTTGGTGTGGGTGATCACCTAATAAGGCCATTCCCCCAGAGGACCCTCACCCCGGAGAAGAGGGTTTTTAATTACCGGCTGGCCAGAGCCAGAAGAGTCGTGGAGAATGCCTTTGGGATAATGGCCAGCCGGTTCCGCCTATTTCTTATGGGAATTAATATGTAGTAATAATAATAATAATATGTAGTATAATATAGTATAGTAATAATATAGTACAAACTCAACCACATAGTGCTATCATGCTGCATACTTCACAACTTTTTAAAGAGAAATGCTCCTAATTATGTTGCCTGTTGGGCCTGAGGCCAGACTTCTTGAAAATACACTGACGGCCCTGGAAGTTGGCCATTCTGGCTTGCCCCGAAGCGCCCATGAAGTGTGGCAAAATTATGTTGAATATTTTATGGGTAGGGGGACCATTGCTATGCCAGCAAATTTGTAAATATTTTCCTTTTTACCAAAAAATTTTATCTGATAAAATCTTGATTTTGATTTACTGCTTGTGTTTCTTTTAGCTGTCTCCTTGGTTCTCATAGTGCACTTGTAGTGCCAAGTGGTTTTACCATTATTAAATAACACCCATTGCCACTGTAAACACCAACTTAATACAAAAACTGGTATTGAGCATTGAAAGAAGAAGCCACACATTGTTGAGTATAAAACCTTTTACTCCGTGCACATGCACATGTGTGTTATAAAACATTTTTGTGTAAAAAAAACAACATCTTTGTTTTTATAAAGTTTTACCTTGAAATTTTTTTTTTTAGTACATAAACAGGCATGTTTCAAAACATACCATACACAACTCAGGAACTTACAAAGTTCAACATTGAAAAACTGAAGGCAATATCAGACATTATAATGTCAAGAATGTGTTGATCTTGCCTTCATCAGATGGGGTGATGTCATCCCTGTAAAAGCCAAATTTTGAAGATGCACACAAATTGGGAGTCAAACTGGGTATTTCCCTCCTGATCCCATGCCTAATGTCAACAAGTGCTATCTCCCATCATGGGGGATCAATGGACGTGTTTTGGGGGTGCAACCACTTCCTCTCACCTACTTGAGTTGCGAGGAAGGGGTTGCACTCACAAAACGCGTACATTGAATCTCCTGATGGCAGATAGCACATGTTGACACACTGTGTGCATTTTCAAAATTTGGCTTTTAAAATGCGACAAAAAATTTTAAAAATTGGTTAAAAAAAATATAAAATGGTGGCAGTTTTTGTTCAACCTCATTGGTTTTTTGCTTGATGATGTCTAAATCCCGACTACACACCATTATCTCTTGGATTAGGATTTGTGCACTTGCACTGGTGAAATGAGTAGATTGTTCTTCCACAACATGCACATCACCTAAAAGAAAAAATACACACCATGTATTATAAATATGCAGGCATACCTCTATTACCTGAATCTGTGGTGTCAGACACTGACCTGTTGTGGTGACAATTTCAACCACGTCATCCACCTCTCCTCCCTCCACATCCTGAGGTTGTGGTGTCCTCTGTTCCCCTTCTTCGGGAGGTGGGGGATTCCTGGTGTCCTCAGACGTCTCAAGTCTTTTCTCCCCGAGAATGAGAATGAAACAAAAGGTATACTTAGCACGCAGATATTTGAGGCCAGAAATAGGAATATGAAACATTGCTTGGAAGTGGGGTACAATTGTCTGTTTTGGCAGAGTTCCAAGCTGAAGACATGATTTTTTTCCCTTACCAAAGCTGGAATACTTACCTTTTTTGGACAAGTTTCACACATGGAGACACCTCAAGTATCCACTGGAGCACCTGTGTGGGACACCCTAAAAAGTTTGATCTTGTGTTCCACACTAGTGCTCCTGAGTCCAGATGTGTAAACAGCTGTTGAGTGTCCTCTCCTTACATTACACTGAATGAAGTTTGCAATTCATTCTAGTTTCAAACACATCTAGACAACAATGCCCTAAACTTATTTTTAAACAAATTACCATGACCAAATGTTGTTAACCCTGTATCTGCCAAAAACATTGTATTTACTTGGCAAACAAACGATGTTTACTGCGACCGATTACTGTACCCACGAACATTAAAGTAGCCATTTAAACTGTACAACAGTAAAGAAAAGCAAATGGAGCAGCATGCAAGTAATAATAGGGACACACAACAACTACTTACTTTTTAGAGGCACTTTCTTGATCCTTCTATACTAATCCTGCTCCCTCAATTTCAGGTCTGACCAGCGTTTCCTCAATTGCTCCTTGGATCGTCGTTCCCTAAAATTCCTGTGCAGACTTCTCACTACTTTAGACATGATCTTGGCCTTTCTCACATTTGGGTTTAGGTAAGATCCATACTTCCCATCATAGTCGGCCCTCTTCAAGATGTCCACCATCTCCACCATGTCTACAGAGGCCATATTTGAGGCCTTAAATCTTCTGCGGGATCGTGACATTTCTGGCTCCGGGCTTTTCTCCTTGTTACTGCTATTACGCACCTGCTATGTCTCTGCCATGTTCCTCTCCCACTGCGACGAAAGGGAAGGGGCGGGGAATATTCTAGAAATAACGCCAGGGGTGGGCAACACGGGCAGAGTTTCACGCATGCGCAGCGCATATAACGCTAACACGCGTGTGTCGTACCTACGTTCTGTGTGCAGAGGAAGGAGGACCAGAATCGCAGAATGTTCTAACGAAGGGAACATTTTAACTTGGGACATCAGTGGCCTATACTGATTCGAGATTGAGGCCTATATTGGGATAAGATTAAGAGAGTTTAGCCTGATATTAGTGTTTTTGTCTTGTGTTTTGTCTTGCAGCTAATATGAAACAATTCAAAGACCCTGAATTCATGGGCCAGTTCATAGACAGATACAGGGATATGAGAAAGTTGTGGGAGGTTAAAAACCCCTTATATCAAAATAAACCAGCTAGGAAGGCATTGCTGGAGAAATTGCTGCAATTTGTGAAGACGCAGGTCCCCGACGCAGACATCGGGTTTGTGGATAAGAAAATTGGTAGCTTGAGAAGCATGTATAGGAAGGAGCTTAATACGGTCCAGACTTCCATGAAATCAGAAGCAGCAGCAAAGGATGTGTATGTACCCAGTATGTGGTACTACAACAGGATGCAGTTTCTGGAAGACCAGATTGAAGCCAGGGAATCACTTTCTACACTTCCATCCACCCTTCCCTCAACCCCAACTGAGGCTTCCGAGGACCAACCTGGGCCTTCCATCCTGGAAGAAGTTGAGGAGCCCAGATGGAGCCAGGTATAGTATTTTTTAACATATTTATTGTCCAAAATTATTGTTGTTAACTAGATGTTATTATTGATAACAAATGAATGATTTAACAAAAAGTGTTTAACATATCAATAGACAGTAGGGGGTGAAAAATTATTGTGACAAGAATGAAAAATGCTGGGCTCGGAATGATAGTCTTTTCTATTTATTAACATTCAATTTGCAACCGTCATGAGCTGAAAATTGTGCGTTATTGATGAACCAAAAACTAAAATTATGTCCCTTTTTTCATACACAGGAAGACCTCAGCCAGGACGAGGCTCTGGAATGTGGCAAACTGGAGGATGCGGGAGTAAGTGTCAACTACATAAATAATAAAAGAAAGAACCACACTAAAGAGCAAAAAAATAACAAAGAGAGCTGCAGCTGCAACAAAAACCACAAATATCAATGTGAAAGTGAAAACTAGGAAGAATAAATAAGTGTGCTTGCAATAAAGTGGCATAAATCAGTGGTCTAACAATAAAGTGACATAAATCAGTGATCATAAATCATGCGTGACAAAAAAATGATCAAAGAATGTGGTTAAAGTTCATAAACTCCTTAGGAAGTATATGATAGAGTCCATTCATAAACATAAAGAGCCAGCAAGTCCAGTGGGGAAGGGTCACACATCCAGATTCCATCCACCTTAACCCGTGTCATCCAGGAGGTGGCCAGGCCCAGTAGCCTCACCCAATCCCAGGTGCCTTTCCTCCGCCTTACAACAAAAAAGGCCAGGAAGGGGAGTAACATGGAGGAGGCAGCACTGGGCCTCATTAAGGAGGCTAATGCGGCCCTGAAAACTCCCCCTGACGCTGAAGAGGCCTATGGCTGCTATGTGGTTGCAAAATTGCAGCAAATGGAGGAGGGCCAATGCATCATTTGTGAGAAGATTATTTTTCAGGCCCTTCATAAGGGGTTGAGGGGCAAAATGACTGATAACATGCACTTATGTGCGCTTGCCTATCCTCCTCCTCCTGCCACAAGTCCACCTCCAGAGCCACAGCCTCCAAGGAAGGCTGCAGGGAAGCGTAGAGGGAAGGCTGCAAGGAAGACATGAAAGTGATGGCCTGGGTTCAGTCTGGTCTAACAGAAGACGCAGGCTGTTGTAGTATCACTTTGTAGTTGGGCTTTGCTTCTTTGCTCTCCACATCGCTTTGTTTTTTAATGTGATCACAATTTTATGCCATTGTATGCTGGTTTTATGGAAATAAAAACCTGAATTGCTTTTGATCTGCACCATCTGGAGCCCTTTTCTTTTTGCATATCCTTCACCATGAACCCGTTCATCTCACTCGTCCGGCCATCACTGGCCCAAGGGTCGATCTACTAGCAGTGATCATACTGAATGGATTCTCTCTTCCGAAGATATGAAAGCCTGCTCCAGTTTCCCTGCTGATCATTCCAGGACACCTCAAGCTGTCTCCATCCATGTTTGATTGATCTGGTGTCGCTGACAACCAGATCCATTTGTTCCGGTAAGAGTACCCATTCATTTCCTTTTTATGATACCTGCTGTCAACACTACTCTTGATGTCCTTGACTGCTCATATGAAGATGTCCTCAATCTAATGGACTCTTGGTCCTCATAACCTTTTCTTTTGGGGATATTTGCTGCCAACGCTTTTATTTTTGTCTTTGACTGTTTATACATAGATGTTTATCATCTGATGGACTCTTTGCCATTATCACTATCACGCTGTATTTGTGATTTACCTATCACTCCTTTATTGATTCACTTGTGATTCATCACTCTAATAGGACTTGCTTGTTTGTAATCCATATTTTATACATGTACATTCACATGTCTTTTATTTTTTTTTTCACATAGCTGTTTCACACAGCCTTATTAGCACTACATTTTTGCCCACCTGCTGTAGTACTACAGCCTGGGGACATATATGTCATCTACTGCTGTTCCTGATCTCTGAGAGTCCTGGACCAGATTGTGTTCCCTATTATATGGACTTCTCAGGCTACCAATTTTTATTTACAAAAAGCTGATGTGTGCCCTGGGGTACAAAGGCTTCGCAAATTCATGCAGTTTCTCCAGCGTTGCCTTCCTCTTTGTTTTGTTATGAGCCAGAATAAATGGAGATTTTTTTTTACATGAAAATACTTGCCTATGTGTTTTTCTTCAAATAGGACAGTTTGTTTGTAAGTAGGCAGGTACATTTCAAAAATACAATGTCAGATTAACAAGGGACAACAACCAACCTCCTTGAGCTTTAAAAATACAAGATAATAATGTTGTTATGGAAACTTGACACACAAAAAAAAATTATGGAGATCACTAGAAAATAATTTAAAAAGAATAAAAAAAACAGTCGATCTTGATTAAAAAAAAAAAGATGACTACGAAAAATAATTTTAAACATTATTATGGAGATCTGGCTTTAAAAACAAAAAAGATTATTCAGGAGATCACGAGAAATAATATAGAAATCAGTTTGTCAGAACTGTCAGAAATTGTCAGAAATTGTGTGAATATCAGCAGCAAAACAAATTCATTACTCTAACATTATAAAGGACAAAAGAATGCCCTGCATTAAAAGATCCAATAATTTGCAGCGTGACGAATGTGCTATCTCCATTACGAACGCTAGTTTTACCAGACCGAACGATTCTGTCTCGTACTTGATTCTGAGCATGTGTGGTTTTTTTTGCGCGTCGGTATTGCATACATATGAATGGCATTTCCGATAGAAACTTTTTCCGTCGGGAAAAATAGAGAACCTGCTCTCAATCTTTTGCTGGCGGAAATGCCGCCAGTAAAAGTATGATGGAGCATACACACGGTCGCAATTTCCGATCAAAAGCTCACATCAGACTTTTGCTGGCGGAATTTCCGATCGTGTGTACGGGGCATAAGAATTTTGCAGTTTTTATATTTAGACCCGCTGATCATTTTGACACGTTTTCCTCTGAACTTCTGACAGTGTAATTTTTTTCATCATTTAAGCTCCTTGAATTGCCCAGTTCTATGGCAGGTTTACTTTAAGCATTTAGATGCTACATATTTTATTCTGTGCTTTATTTATGTTCTGCTTCTGCAGAATTGTGCTTGCTATATTCCATCAATAGGTGAAGCACTTTACAGTGCTAATAGAATTCTACAGAGGAATTAAGAGTCAGAGGTCAAACAATTCTGCTTATAAAGCATCACTGTTTCAATGGTGTATGTTGGAATTAATTTAGAGTTTAAACAATAATAAAGGCACAATTTCCATTGGGATGAATGTCAAACGAAGCACTGCTATATTATTGTTGCAAAATCTTTTTTTATGGCCTTGTTTGTTTCTCTCTTTTTTGGTTTGTGGGGCAGGAAGCTTCCACAAACTCTACATAACAGGAGCTATAATACTTTTTCAAGGTCATTGCTACTGGTATTAATTCCTTTCAGAAGTGTATAAAAATATTTTTCCCATGAAATGTTGCTTGAGACTATATAGGCCATTATATAATGCAAAGTTCAAAAACCAATTGTATAAAAACTAACCACGCTGAATGTATTAAACATCTTTATACAACTAAAGAAGAGTGATGGCAGCAAAGACTAAGTGGTCCATCTATTGCTTTTTTTTTTTTTTTTTGCATGGTTTATAAACCATTTTTTTCAGTGTAGACCTAAGTTTATAGCAAAAGTATCTAAATTCACTTACTTTTGATTGACTCAAGGAAGTGGGAATCGTGATTTACCAAAAGAATAAGGCATGTTCACTTTCAAATCTAATTTACAAACTGAATTATTTCTCTGCAAATTTGCTCTTGCAAAGTACATTTCACTGTGCTTAATGAAGGAGATGAAGTTGTATTGATTTAAATCATGAAATCATGTGCAGGCCATTTTTTTTAACTGCCCTACATATGATTAGGTATACAGCACCTAATATACAGTACTGTGCAAAAATTTTAGGTAGGTGTGAAGAAATGTTGTAAGAATGCTTTCAAAAATATATATTTGAATTGTTTATTTTTATCAAATTACAAAATGCAAAGTGAGCAAACAGAAGAAAAATATAAATCAAATCAATATTTAGTGTGACTACCCTTTGGCTTCAAACCAGCACCAATTCTTATAGGTACACTTGCACACCGTTTTTCAAGGAACTCAGCAGGTAGGTTGTTCCAAACTTCTTGGAGAACTAACCACAGATCTTCTGTGGATCTAGGCTGTCTTAAATTCTTCTGTCTCCTCAAACAGACTCGATGATGTTGAGATCAGAGCTCTGTGGGGGCCAAACCGTCACTTCCAGGGCTCCTTGTTTTTCTTTACACTGAAGATGGTTTGTATGTTTGGGGTCGTTGTCCTGCTGCAGAATAATTTTGGGGCCAATCACACTCCTGCCTGATGGTATGGCATAATGGATATATCCGCCTGTATTTCTCAGCATTGAGGACCCCATTGGTCAGGCAACGAGAAGGAAACTTAATACAGCAGATGAAAGACATATCATGCATTCTTCCCTTCGACATCGGAAGATGTCCATCAGTGCTATCAGCACAGAACTGGCAGAAATCAGTGGAACCCAGGTACACCCATCTACTGTCTGGAGAAGTCTGGCCAGAAGTGGTCCTCAAGGAAGACTTGCATCCAAAAAGCCATACCTCTGACATGGAAACAAGACTAAGCAATTCAACTATGTATGAAAACATATGAACCGGGGGACAGAAAAATAGCAGCAGGTGCTCTAGACTGATGAATCAAAATTTGAAATATTTGGCTGTAACAGGAAGCAGTTTGTTCGCCAAAGGTTTGGAGAGCGGGACAATAATGTAATCATGTGTACTATTTCATCATGTCTGCTGTTCGTCACATCTACTACTGGTCCTCAAAATCATTTTTCTTCTCTAACCACTGGCAAACCTTTATGTTTCCCTTTCAACTACATATTCAGATGACATAAAAGAAATCTGTTACTTTAGCCTTTCTTTGTATCATAGATTTTGTTTTATAAAATGGAAATTCAACTGGAATATATATAAGATGAGTACTGAATTAGTGGCTTGGTACATGGACAATTCTTGACATACAATAATAGCATTCATCACACTCCCAAGGACATAGAGATCAAGTGCCCTTTAGCTATTCTATAACTACAAAAGTCCTTAAGTACAAAGCAATCCTTTGAAAATATGTGATCCAATAATGTACTGGATGACTACATAGAACTTAGGACTTTCAGCCAAATGGATGCTAAGGCAATTGTGGAACTATATAATGAAGCTGTGAATCTTTCAGATTTAGTAGAAACCACCACTTAGTACTCAAGTATGCGTTTAGGTTTACCTTGGAAATTAAAAATGAGATTATCATTTAAAATACATACTCACCTTTAGTGAAAACTGCTTTAGAAAATGACCATTGTGTTCAGAACTTCAGACAGCTAAAGTTAGAAGCAAATCTCAACTTTATCTTTAAAGTGTTACATAGTTACATAGTTAGTGTAAATATGTGTCCAAAAACTTGTAGAGAAAAATGGGACTCTAATTGTGCCTCGGAGGAGTATAAACAAAATGAGATACAATATATTTATACAAGAGTAATCAGATTTTTATTACTTAAAGAACAAAGTTTAAAATACATTACAATCTTGGTAATTCAATTTGAGTTCAGGGATGTGCTGGATCCCAACTAATTATACAAAGTATTGCCTATGCATTTCGCGGATATTCTGCTTCGTCAGGGCCTTGCGGATAGCACAGATGAAAGCGTCATGTGAATTCTACAAATAGAGTCTTAATTAGTACCATACATCATATGATTACTATGAATACATAATGATGCAAATAACATACATGTGTTGATCTGTTTGTCTTTACATGGATTCATATCTAGAGATGTATACATTGCAACGAATATTAATACAAAAAATTTATATTAAAAAATATAAACACAACGATAATTTCTATATATACCTATTGGTGTACAGTCATGTTTTGCCTATAGTGAGTTTAGTATGGAAAATCAAGTAGATAGAATTACATATTTATGTGGCAATCTAATAAAATGCAAAATGCGAAGCTTTAATGACATGCCCCTCAACTCACCGAAAAGGACCGCACATAGAGAACATGCGCCATGCCGTCCAGGTCCTGCCCCTTTTCTCCGCACGCCGGTGAGGCATAGCGATCCTCCCCCCTTCGTTCTATCTGGACTGTAGAGTTATCAGGATGTGGATCGGGGGGTTTCTGCATGCTATTCCTTCAGCATGCCCTACCCACGGCATTCAGTGTATAGATGGACTTGCTCTGGTCCCTCCAGATTTCTCATCCGGGCGACCCGAGCAACTCCAGGAATCCTTCCTCCCACACACACCTCCCAGGACTAATTATGGCAGCTGGGCTTCCCTATATAGGATGATATCCCTCAGTCTTTCCCCAGCGGCTCATCCCCCAGTTGTGAGGAACCTTGTGGAGAGACTTTGGGTACTAGATCGCAGGTATTTGATCTTTTTTTTTTTTTCTCTGTTAGCAGCCCTTCCTTTTAGACTAAAAAATTCCCTTTTTTTGTTTGTTTGGATTAGACTATTATCAGCTATAAACTGTGCCCTCTTTTCCACTCTGGGATGTGTTTTAAAGCTCACATATACATCACCTTTCATCATAATTGAAACCAACGGTTTAATCTTTGGAAACAACCATTTTTTTCCCTTAATGGTGCTTCAACCTTTCAATTAGGTTTGGTTTAATCCCATTATATTTACTTGGTGAGTAATCTTCAATATACATTCTCTTGCCCTAGGGGCTATCTTTCTTTTTTATTTTTTTTCCTTCTGATCACTGAACTCACTACTTCCTATCAACCATCTGCATGTTTAGGGGCCCCTCCTTTTTCGTCCGTCCAGGTGGGGAGGAGTATTCCCACAAGCTCCCAGGCCTCCTCTATCCCACTGATCCAGTGTTCTCCATGTGCGGTCCTTTTCGGTGAGTTGAGGGGCATGTCATTAAAACTTTGCATTTTGCATTTTATTAGATTGTCACATAAATATGTAATTCTATCTACTTGATTTTCCATACTAAATTCACTATAGGCAAACATGACAGTACACCAATGGGTATATATAGAAATTATCATTGTGTTTATATGTGCAATATTTTTTAATATACATTTTTTTTATTAATATTCATTGCAATGTATATATTTCTAGATATGAATCCATGTAAAGACAAACAGATCAACACATGTATGTTATTTGCATAATTTTGTATTCATACTAGACATGTGCACACTGAAATATTTCGTTTCGGAATTTCGTTTTCATCCGAAAAATAAATTGATTTAGTTACTCCTGAAATTCGTTTTTATTTATTTAGTTTTTTGTTAAAAATTGCATTCGTCCGAAAATCCAAATTAAGATCGAATCTGTCATTGAAGGCTTATGGTGTCTGTCGAATGTTCAAAGAAGATTCGACGGAGCAGCTAAACTGTACGATGCCATATAATCCGTGGAATCTTCTTAGAACTTTCAACAGACACCATAAGCCAAAGTACGTGTGTACTTAGTTCTAGATATTTTACTGCTCCTCCTCTTTGGTTACAATCAGCCAATAACATTCATCATCATCATTATTTTTATTTATCTTTTCTCCCCTACATCGAATCTTTTCTCCCCTACGTCGAATCTTTTCTCCCCTACGTCGAATCTTTTCTCTCTATGTAGAATAATCTTGGACTAATAGAGTTAAGGTTAGGCACATTCGACCACAGGTTTGATGGACACAGATTGTTATTGTCAGCGTCATGTCGAATCTCCTATCTATATCGAACTGCTGTAGCAACGAAAACGAAAATAAAGCATTTGTTTATGTCGGATCTTTCGTTTTTCGGATTCTGCAATTTCGTTATCGTTTGTTAAAACGATAACAAAAATACCTGAAATTCAGACGAAAATGCATTCGGACGAAAACGAATGCACATGTCTAATTCATACTAATCATATGATGTATGGTATTAATTAAGACTCTATTTGTAGAATTCACATGACGCTTTCATCTGTGCTATCCGCAAGGCCCTGACGAAGCGGAATATCTGCGAAACGCGTAGGCCATTCCTTGTATAATTTGTTGGGAACCAGCACATCCCTGAACTCAAATTGAATTACCAAGATTGTAATGTATTTTAAACTTTGTTCTTTAAATAATAAAAATTTGATTACTCTTGTATAAATATATTGTATTTCATTTTGTTTATACTCCTCCGAGGCACAATTGGAGTCCCATTTTTTGCTACAAGTTTTTGGACACATTTATATATCTTTCTGGGATGGTGCCTCTGTAGGAGTATTAGTGTTCCACGCTCACCCCACTCTTATACATACATAGTTAGTCAGGTTGAAAAGATACACAAGTCCATCTAGTTCAACCAAAAAAAATACAATCTTATATACACAATCCTATACCCACGGTTGATCCAGAGGAAGGCGAAAAAACCCCAGCAAAGCATGATCCAATTTGCTACAGCAGGGCCAAAAATGCCTTCCTGATTCCCTGAGAGGCAATCAGATTTTTCCTGGATCAACTTTAACTATAAATGTTAGTACCCAGTTATATTATGTACATTTAGGAAATAATCCAGGCCTTTTTAAAAGCAATCTACTGAGCTTGCCAGAACCACCTCTGGAGGGAGTCTATGCCACATTTTCACAGCTCTTCCTGTGAAGAAACCTTTCCATATTTGGAGATTAAATCTTTTTTCCTCTAGACTTAAAGAGTGCCCCCTTGTCCTCTTTGATAACCTTAAAGTGACCACCAAGTCAACACCAAGTTCACTGTATGGACCACTTATGTATTTGTACATGTTGATCATATCCCCCTTAATCGCCTCTTCTCAAGAGGGAATAGATTCAGCTCCTCCAGTCTTTCCTCATAGCTGAGCTCCTCCATGCCTCTTATCAGTTTGGTTGCCTTTCTCTGCACTTTCTCCAGTTCCCCAATATCCTTTTTGAGAACTGGTGCCCAAAACTGAACTGCATATTCCAGATGAGGTCTTACTAATGATTTGTACAGGGGCAAAATTATATCTCTCTCTCTCTGGAGTCCATACCTCTCTTAATACAAGAAAGGACTTTGCTCGCTTTGGAAAAGCTTGGCAATGCTTGCCATTATTGAGCTTATGATCTACCAAAACCCCCAGATCCTTCTCCACCATTGATTTCCCCGTTTGTACTCCCCCTAGTATGTATGATGTACATATTGTTAGCCCCCAAGGCATAACTTTACATTTATCAACATTAAACTTCATTTGCCACTTAGTTGCCCAATTAGACAGTGCATTGAGGTTGGCTTGTAAGTTGGAGACATCCTGTAAGGACATTATTCTACTGCATAGCTTAGTGTCATCTGCAAAGACAGAAATGGTACTTTTAATCCCAGAATCTATATAATTTATAAAGATATTAAAAAGTAAGGGTCCCAACACTGAACCTTGGGGTACACCACTGATAATCTTAGACCATTCAGAGTAAGATTAATTAACCACTACTCTCTGAATCCTGCCTTTAAGCCAGTTTTCTATTCATTTACAAATTCATCTTTCCAAGCCTGTAGACTTTACCTTACGCATTAGACATGTTTGGGGAACTATGTCAAATCCTTTGGCAAAATCCAAGTATACCACGTCCACAGCCACCCCTCTGTCCAAAGTTTTACTTACCTCCTCATAAAAAGAAATCAGGTTTGTTTGACAACTTCTGTCTTTCATAAATCCATGCTGTCTGTTTCTTAAAATATTTTTTCCAGCAATAACTCGTCTATGTGGTCTTTTATTAAACTCTTCAGTATCTTCCCGACTATAGAAGTTAAACTAAAAGGTCTATAGTTACTAGGCAAGGACTTTGATCCCTTTTTAAATTTGCGCCCTGCGCCAATCCAGTGGTAACATTCCATTCATGAATGAGTCCCTAAATATTAGAAACAATGGCTTTGAAATGACGGAGCTCAATTCTTTTAGGATCTGCGGGTGGATGTCATCTGGTCCAGGTGCTTTATCCACCTTTATTCTGTCTAAATATTTCTGGACCATATCACTTTTGAGCGATTGTGGATCATTTGGGGCTGTATCACTACCATTCAGATTATGGACATGAGCTCCCCCATGCTCCTTTGAATATACAGAGCCGAAGAAAGTATTTAATTCATTTGCCTTCTCTTTGTCCCCAGTCACCCACTCTAGATTATTTTGTAAAGAGCCTACATGTTCAGACCTGACCTTTTTACTATTAATATATTTGAAGAATTTTTAGGGGTTTGTCCTACTATCTTTTGCAATCTCTTGTTCATTTTGATTTTTGGCATCCTTGATTTCCTTTTTACATATTCTGTTATATTCTTTGTAACATTTAAACAATGATAGCGTTCCTTCATTTTTATATTTTTTAAAAGCTCTTTTTTAATTATAGCCATTTTAACTTTGTGGCCGTGAGCCACATAGGTTTTGTTTTTTCGCCTTTTAAACGTATTTCTGTTTTGTGTCCATTGATGCCAATATTCCCTCCCAGTCTAAATCCTGGAGAGCAGCCCTCATGCTTGGAAAATTTGCTCTCTTAAAGTTAAGTGTTTTTTTTTTTTTTTAATCAGAAAAGATTTTATTTGGTTTTACACACAGCCATATACATGTTATACAAAACAATGACATATCGAAGGCAGCAGTATACAGTATATAATTTTCTTTAGACCCATCAAAGGATAGCTTTGTCAGTATACTAAAACAGCCATCATATATACTGAATGGCAGTGCGAAACAAACAAAACTAAAAAAGGAGAAAATACAAAAAGCAGTATACATAATGGATAACATAAGAAAAGATGGAAACTATTTCCTAAACCCTGGGAACATTCCTCTACTATTTAAGTTGCCTATCCCATCAGTACCAGTAGTCTCTCTGTAAAAGTCATATAGCTATCAGTTATTTCAGAGTTAGTCATTTTAATCTGATGCCTATCCCTGGAGTAATCTGTACTTAACCAGTTGATGGGGTGCTAGACCCGGAACATCTAATCAATTCTGCCACATTGCATAAAATTTACGGGGTGCATTTCTATGTTGGTATGTCAGTGTTTCACGTATTAACATTTTGTTCACTTGATCAATCCACTGTTGCCTGGTGGGTACCCTGGAAGTTATCCAGATTCTAGCTATCAGTTTGTGCCCTATATAGAGCAATCGAATGATTGCTGTATAAGTGGAAGGAGCCAGCGACTCTTTATCCAGGGCACCCAGCAGACATACTACAGGAGTTTTTGGAATGTTAAATACCTAAAGAGTTTTGGGCATTTCCAGAACATGTGCAGGAGGTCTGGTGTAGCACAAAGTCCCCAACTGTGTAATTTAACAGGTGTTTTGTAGGCCCTGTGTAACAGATAAAGGTGCGATAGCTTTTGCGAAGCTGATACTGAGACCGCAGGAGCGGAGGTAAGGCAAAGACCCCACGTTTCCCCGTCGATTGGACCCACATCTTCTTCCCATTTACGCCTACATGGGAGATTAGTGGGATCTTGCAGCGCATTAAGGATAATGCCATAACCTCTAGAGATTAACCCTTTTTTATCCTGTTCCATTAGAATCCCCTGTACAATGGCATGATCAGTCAGCTGAAGCAGTGTAATGCCCCGTACACACGGTCAGATTTTCCGATGGAAAATGTCCGATCGGAGCGTGTTGTCGGACATTCCGACCGTGTGTGGGCTCCATCGGACATTTTCCATCGGATTTTCCGACACACAAAGTTTGAGAGCAGGCTATAAAATTTTCCGACAACAAAATCCGATCGCGTCAATTCCGACCGTGTGTGGCCAGTTCCGATGCACAAAGTGCCACGCATGCTCAGAAGAAATTCCGAGACGGAACAGTTTGGTCTGGTAAAATTAGCGTTCGCAATGGATACAGCACTTTCATCACGCTGCAATGTAAAAAATGGTTTAATACAGCGCACTCTCTTCTTCTTTATAATGTGAGAAGAATGAAGTACTTTTGCTGCTCATATTCACACAGACTTCTCACAAACTTCTTTCTTTATTATTTATCGGGATTTCCTCAATATATTTTGGTTTGTAACATCTAACCAATTTTTTTTTTGGTTGTTTTTAATTGTAAAAATTTTTGTTCAAGGCTGTTTATTTATTTTGTTTGGGTTTGTTTTTTTTTCAAGGCTGTTTTTTTTTGTTTTTGTTTTTGTTTTTTTTGCTTTTTACTCCAGAATATTTTTGTGTGTGTTTTGTGTGTCAAGTTACCACAACACCATTATTATCTTGTATTATTTAATCTCAATAAGATTGTTTGGTGTTGGTGTCCCTTATTAATTTCACATTGTATTTTGAAATGTACCTGCCTCCTCACCAACAAACTGTTTTTTTTAAGGAAAACACATATAGGCGAGTATAGTGGAACCAAAAATTTCTTTATTAAGGACTCACAACCAAACAAAGAGGGAGGCAACGCTGGAGAAACAGCAGAAATTGGTGAAGCCTTTGACCCCCAGGGCAGACATCAATTATTTTACTGCAAAATTGGTGGCCTGAGGATTCCATATCTAAGGGAGTGCAGTCTGGTCCAGAAGTCCCAGAGATCCGGAAAGCAGCAGATGACATCTGTGTCCCCAGGCTGTGGTACTACAAGAGCCTGCATCTTTTGTCAGACCAGACTGAACCCAGGGTCATCACTCTCTGGTCTTCCTTCCATGCTTCCTTCCACGCTGTGGCTCTGGTGGTGGAGTTGTGGCAGGAGGAGGAGGAGGATGGTCCAACTCAATCACGTCGGTCTTGGGTGTGATTTTGCCACTTACCCCCTTAGTTAGGACTTTATAAATAAGTTTCTCACACATGAGGCGTTGACCCTCCTGCATGCCCTTCAGTTTGGTGGCAGCCATGCAGGCAAAGGCCTCTTCAGGAGTGGGTAAGGCTCTGAGGGATGCAGAAGCCTCCTGAATGAGCCTGAGCGCTGAATCCTGAACGTGACTCCCCTTCCTGGGTCTTTTGTATGGAAGATGGAGGGGCAGAACCTGCGATTCTGTCAGGCTCCTACTGGTCCCAGGCTTCTCCTGGCTGCCACTTAGCCCTGCCTCCTCCTGGCTGCCACATTCCACAGCCTCCTCCTGTGTGGCACATTCCACAGCCTCGTCCTGGCTGAGGTCTTCCTGTGTATAAAAAAGGGACATAGTTTTCGTTTTTGATTCATCAATCACACACAATTTTCAGCTCATGACTGTTGCAAATTGAATGTTAACAAATATAACAGACTATCATTCTGAGCCCAGCATTTTTCATTCTTGTCCCAATTATTTTTGCCCACTACTGTCTATTGATAAGTAAAACACTTTCTTAACTCAGCAATTAGTGATCAATAATAACATCTAGTAAACATCATTTCTTTATTGACCAGAAATCTGTAGAACAATGCTATATCTGACTCAAGCTGGGCTCCTCCACTTCTTCCTGGCTGGAAGTCCCAGGTTGGACATCGGAAGTCTCAGCTGGGGGGGAAGGAAGAGTGGAGAGGGATTCCCTGTATCCAGTCTGGTCTGACAGAAATCGCAGTCTCTCATAGTACTACAGTCTGGGGACATAAATGTCATCTGCTGCAGCTCCAGATCTCTGGGAATCCGTGACCTTCTTGCGCTCCCTAAGATAAGTGCTCCTCAGGCCACCAATTTTGGCTTTTAAATAGGGGATGGTTGCCGTGGGGACCACCGGCTTCACCAACTCCAGCAGTTTCTCCAGCACTGCCTGCCTCTTTTGTTTATGATTATAATGTGGATGTTTCACCTGCCACAGACAGGGCAGCTCCCTGTACTTGTCTATGAACAGGGGGAGGAAGTTGTGGTCATTGAAGCCATCCATTTATCTGCAAAACACAACACGAGACAAACCCTAATGTCAGGCAAAACTATCCTAATCTTGTTAGAATATAGGCCTCAATCTAGAAGCAGTATAGGCCCAAGTTTAGATCTTACCTTCGTTATCATGATCGGCGCCTCCGATACTCCTTCCTCCGCTCACAGATCGTACGTACTACGCACGCGTGTTACGCTTTATACACACTGCGCATGTGTGTAACTCCGCCTGCCCCTGACGTTCTTTCTAGTCTATTCCCCGCCCCTTTCCGTTCGGCGCAGTGGGTGAAGAGCACATGGTGGAAACACAGCAGGTGCATGCTAATTATAGCAATGAGGAGGAGGGGGAGGAAAGCCCGGAGCCAGAAACATCTGGATCCAGAAGGAGACGATTTAAGGCCTCAAATATGTCCTTTGGGGAGATGTTGGAGATGGTCGACATCCTGAAGAAGGCCAACTATGACGGGAAGTATGGACCTTACCCCAATCCCAATGTCAGAAAGGCCAAGATTATGGCAAAAGTGGTCAAAAGTCTGCACCAGAATTTCGGGGTACTTCAATCGAAAGATCAGCTCAGGAAGTGGTGGTCGGACCTGAAATTAAGAGAGCATGAGCAATACCAAAAGATCCGGAGAGTGCTGCAAAAAAGTAAGTAGTTGTGCTGTGTTCCTATTCTTTTTGTGTTTATTACGTTTGTGCTGCTCCATGTGCTTTTCTTAACTGTTATCCAGTTTAAAATGTCAACTTTCATGTTCATGGGCACATTATTCGTTCGTATCAAACATTTTTCTTTCGGCCTATAAAACACCATTGTTTTGGCCATATGCATTTGACCACATTTTTTAGGGCCTACTTGTCTGAAAATAATTTGGTTGTGTAGATGGGTTTGTTACTAGAATGAAATGCAAACTCAATTCTGTGTAAGGAGAGGACACTCAGCAGCAGTTTTCACATCTGGACGCTGGAGCACTAGTGTGGGACACAAGAACACCCTTTTTATTAGGGGGCCCACACAGGTGCTCCAGTGGATACTATAGGGGTGTCTCCATCTATGAAGCTTGGACAAAACAGGTAAAGTATTGAAGCTTGACAAAAAGGACACTAAAAATTCAACATCTTGGAACTCTGCTAAAACAGACAATTGTACCCCACTTCCAAGCAATGTTTCATATTTATAGTCTTGCCATCAAATATCTGTGTGCTAAGTATACCATTTTTTTTGACATAGGGGAGAAAAGACACGGAGGACACCTCTCATCCGAGGAGACCAGAGACCCCCCACCTCTGGAAGAAGGGGAAATCCAACCAAGACAAGAAGAGCAGGAGGAGGAAGACGTGGTGGAAATTGGCACCACAACAGGTGCGTGTCTGTGACCACAGGCTCAGGTAAGAGATGGATGCCGGCATATTTATAATACATGGGTTTTTTTGTTTCTATCTTTTTAGGTGATCACGATGTGGTGGATCCAGATCCTCGGAAAGTGCACAGATCCTGATTGGGGAGATCATGGGGTGTAATAGGGACTTGGAAAACATCCAGAAAAACATCAATGATGTTCAACAAAAAATGAAGAACATCATTGATGTTTTGGGGAGAGTTTAAAACCCCTCCAAATCCCTTTGTTTTATGGTGTGCTACAATTTTAACATTTTTTGTCTAATTGGGGAAAAGCCAAATTTTGAGGATGCACACAGTGTGTCAACATGTGCTATCTGCCATCACGGGAGATCAATGGACGCATTTTGGGGGTGCAACCCCTTCCTCAATAATAAAGTAGCTGAGAGGAAGGGGTTGCTCCCCCAAAACACGTCCCTTGATCCCCCATGATGGCAGCTAGCACATGTTGACATTTGGCTATTTGTGTGCATCTTCAAAATTTGGCTTTTCCGGGGGTGACTTCACCCCATCTGAACGCAATATCAAACACAGTTTCTAAATACTCATGTTTGATATTGCCTTCAAGTTCTACCAAATGTGAACTTTGTAAGTTCAAGATTTGTGTCTTTCTTGTGGGTTTTAAACATGCCTGTTTTATCTTAAATGGACATATCTACTTTTTCTAATGTGACCCCAAAAATTGTTATACAACAAACATGTTGGTTTGTTTTAAAAAACCTTTTCTAAATGCACATGTGATTGTGCAGGTATTAAAAAGATTGTTAATCAAGAATGTGTGGATTATTGTCTCAACGCTACAACACTTTTGGGGTGCTCTAATTGCTGCTTTCTGTGACAATGGGTGTTATTTCCTAAGGGCAAATCCACTTTGCACTACAAGTGCAGTTTCAAGTGCACTTGTAGTGCAAAGTGTCTTTGCCTTTAGTAAATAACACCCAACAGTGCTTTGTAAGGTTACACAATCACGCCATTTTCAGGACTCACCACATTTCTGTCAGGGTCAGCTAAAACAAACACAAGCAGTAAATGTCACCAAAGATTTGCTTATTTTGTTTTATTTTTTATTTGAAAAAGGTTTTAAACATTGTTGGGCATATTGATAGCCCCCCTACCCACAAAGAATTCAAGGTATCTTAGCCGGACATCACGGGTACTCAGGGGGGCAAGCCAGGACGGCCACTTTCAAGCGCCGTCATCGTTGGTTCATTTTGAATTCTGGCCTCAGGCCCAACTGAGCCAGCATAGTTGGCAGAATGTTGCCGTAAAAAGTTGTGAAGAACACAGCATGCCAGGATAATGTGATTTAGTTTGTACTCCGCCATATGTATGGGTGTAAGAAATAGGCGGAACCGGCTGGCTATGATTCCAAACGTATTCTCCACCACTCTTCTGGCTCCGGCCAGCCGGTAATTAAAAACCCTCTGGTTCGGGGTGAGGGTCCTCATCGGGAATGGCCGCATAAGATGGTCCCCCAGCCCAAAAGCTTAATCCGCAACAAACACGAATGGGAGTCCTTCCACATTGTCTTCTGGAGGTGGCAAGTCCAAGCTGCCATTCTGGAGATGCCTGTAGAACACCGTCTGGGCGATGACTCCACCATCGGACATCCGGCCATTCTTCCCCACGTCCACATACAGAAATTCATAAGTAGCCGACACCACCGCCAACATCACAATACTATTGAACCCCTTATAATTATAATAGTACGACCCCAAGTTGGGTGGTGGGATGATGTGGACGTGTTTCCCATCAATTGCCCCTCCGCAGTTAGGAAAGTCCCACTGCTGGGCAAAGTGGGAGGCCACAGTTTGCCATTCCTGTGGCGTGGAAGGAAACTGTGGAGTAAAACAAAAAACAAATTTGTCTTTTTGCACATAAACAGGGAAAGCAGATTAGACACAAACATTCTGGTCAACATCAAGATAACAGTTATTTATGGGAATTTTTAGAGAACAAAGTATAAGGTACACCTATCATATCCCCCCCCTCTCATGGGCCATTTCTAACATTATGGGGGGGACTCTTGGACAGGTAACCCTCTCCATTTCATTGGGAGATGAATGCCTAAATAATGGGTATCACTTTGGCCAGCCCCTCCTTACTTACACTATTGGCAGCCCACTGGACAGGTAAGAAGTGTCATAATACAAAGATATAAATACACACTGTACACATTTGAGCACATTTGGACATTCTGCTATTACCTATCAAGATAATAATAGGATACAAAAACTTTAAACAGTACCATTTAAAGTATACAGGCAGGCTCTTGCACTACATGCTTTGGGGAATTCATCCATACATCTGACCACAAAAGAGATGGGTATAGTGTGTATGGGTTTGGCAAAGTCAGCAGATAGATGATTGAGGATAGATAGACAACTGGTATCAGCTGACTTAGCAGTTGGGGGAAGGGAGGGTTCCAAATTATTTGGGGAACCCCCAAAAAAAGCCTCTGGCACTCTGCCTGAATTTAAAGCACAAATCACATTTCAAAACATTTTAGGGGTGTTTGGGGTAAAGCACTACTATGGAGCTGATAAAATACATTGTTAAGTGACTACATGAGGTGGATATAGGCCCAGGAGACCATGCTGGGGAGGTAAGTGAAGGCAAATATGTATGAAGAACAACAAAAATAATTACAAAAAAAAAAACAGCATGCATGAGGACAAAGGGGACATTCACAGCATATTCCAATCATGGTAATTAGGGAATGAGGAAAGAAATACAAAATATTAGCAAACATTATATACAATAAAATGTGATATTAAAGGATAAAAATCTTACCTTAATATACTCCTTCTGCAGGACCTGTATGATGACAGAACAGGTCTCTGGGATAATGATCCCCAGATCCTGGGGGGAGATGCCTGTCGAGAACTTCAAGTCCTGCAGACTTCTCCCCGTCGCCAAGTACCGCAGGGTGGCGACGAACCTCTGCTCCGGAGTGATGGCTTGCCTCATGCAGGTATCCTGCCCAATGATATAGGGCGTCAGCAAAGCTAACAAACGGTGAAATACAGAGTCTGTCATCCGGAGAAAGTTGCTGCAATCATCAGGATTATTCTCACGGATCTCACGGAGCAAAGGCATATGACAGAACTGGTCACGCTGGAGCAACCAATTCTTGGTCCATGAACTCCTCCTCACCCTGTTCATGGACTGGACTTGTGTCAAGGTCAGGACCCCAACACCAAGCCCCCGCACAGCACGAACTCTACGAGGAGTACGTATATGCAACATGGCTAGAAAACGGTCGGCTGCTCAGAACGAAGTACCAGAACACACTGAAGAACAGCAAGGCCTGTGAAGAGCGACCTGAAAAACAGTAAGGAACGAACAAGAACACAATGACGAGTCAATGGTACTCGCTGCACGCACTGAAGAGCAGATACAAACCCACAAGCACAAACTGAACAGCAGAAAACAATCTGAAAACCACGAGTCTGAAAAAGCGTGAATCGTCTCTCACCAAACTTTTACTAAAACGAGATTAGCAAAAGGAGCCCAAAGGGTGCCGAGCTTGGTTCTGAACTGTCCTTTTCTAGTCTTGTCGTATGTGGTGTACGTCACCGCATTCTTGGCGATTGGAAATTCCGACAACTTTGTGCGACTGTGTGTACGCAAAACAAGTTTGAGCCAACATCCGTCGGAAAAAATCCATGGATTTTGTTGACGGAATGTCCGATCAATGTCCGATCATGTGTACGGGGCATAAGTCTGGACTGCATTTGTAATGCATGCCTCAGTTGTCGATATTTAAAGAAGTTAGTTTGCCTGGATTTCCAGAAAGGACTTAAGAACATGACCACTGTACAGTTGTGATGGGAATTGAATCCCCACTGCCTCCCATATTTTGAATCCTTTAAGCTTAAGTAGCTCCTTGTAATTTGCATTTCTCCATATTGGGGTAAATGCAAGGAAACCTCTCACACCCAATAGCCTCTTGAGGCACGACCATAGTGTTTTTAATAAAGTTATGGATGGAAGTTTCCCATCTAGATGCACATATCCTGCCTCCAATGCAGACAATGCAGGGACATCGTCTGATGGAGTGCAAAGAAGCCTACATATGGGATCTAACGTATCCACCAGTCCCCAGCCCCCCAGTTGTTGTAGCTTGGAGGTGAGGAAATAGGCCCTAACATGCGGGACTGCTAACCCCCCCCTCCTCTTTATTGTATTGTAGGGTGGATAAGCTAATTCTAGCTGTTTTTTTTTGCGCCAGATTAATTCCCTAAACTGGGAGTCTATTTTGTCAAACCATCATCTAGGGATCCATATCGGGGAATTATGACAAATATATAAAAGTTGCGGTGCCCACACCATTTTTATGAGGTTCACCCTCCCAACTACTGATAGCAGCAATTTACACCAGGCATTACATTTCTCTCTGAATTTAAGAAGTAGAGAAGTAAGATTAAGTGTTATATATTGAGAGACATCCAGGGACACCTGCACTCCCAGATAGCGAAACGACGATACTATCTGTATCATTGATGCACAATCAGGTAAGGGGACATTGAGTGGATTTAGGGGCATTAATACTGACTTGTTCCCATTAATAGAAAAGCCAGACAATGCACCAAAGACTTTAATAAGATTCATTGCTGCTACCAGAGAGTCCTGAGTGCCTCCCAGATACAGCAAGGTGTCATCCACATATAGTGACACTACGTCCACCCCCGTGGCACGCTGGAATCCTACAATCTCGCTGTTACCTCTTAATTTCGCCACAAGTGGTTCCAGAGCTAAGGCAAACAGCAGGGGTGACAATGGACACCCCTGCCTAGTGCCCCTGAATAATGGAAATGGTTCCGAGAGTTCCCCATTGACCCTAATTCGGGCTGATGGTTGAGCATACAGCAATTTGACCCATCTAATAAATGTATCACCTAGACCCGCACAAGCCAAGACTTTCCACAGATAAGGCCATTCAACACTGTTGAAGGCCTTAGCTGCATCCAGTAAAAAAATGGCCTGATTACCGGTTCTCTACCAGGAGTTGAATGTTTAAAAAAAGGCGTCTAATATTTTGGGTTGTGGATCTGGTGGGTATAAATCCCGATTGGTCTCTGTGGACCAACTTCTGGATCACATGGGACAATCTCGTCGCTAACACCCTAGCTAACAATTTAACATCGGTGGTGAGTAAGGAGAGAGGCCTATACGAGTCAGGAGAAGTAGCTTCCTTACCAGGTTTCAGTAGTACTATTATAGTCGATTCATTTATGGAGTCCGGTAGTGTGCCTCTCTCTAATGCATCGTTATAGACCTTCAAAAGTATGGGCTTTAATGTGTCAGCATATCTCTTGTACACCTCGGACGGAAGACCGTCTGCCCCTGGAGACTTATTATTATGGGTTTGTTCCAAGGCTAAAGCCAATTCATCCTCCGTTATAGGGGCATCTAATAGGTCCGCGTCCGAGGCTGACAATCGAGGCAGCTCACATTCTTCTAGAAAATGTATTATGTCACTTTCCTCAGGATGTACCTTGGTTGAATATAGGTCTGCATAAAACGACTGGAAAATTTGCAATATTTGAGAGTTGCTTGTGTGGGATACTCCTTGTACATCGCATAGGGTTGACACTAGAGAGGTGGATCCCTGGGCCCGTGCCAGTAAGGCCAGCATGTGCCCAGTGGATTCCCCCTCTTCAAAATGGGTCTGTTGCAGGAAAAATCTTTTATTCTCAGCCAGCTGAAGTGCTAATTGGGTAGACATGGATTGTGCCCCCAACCATGCTTTCTTGGTATCCTCAGAGGGATTGGATATATAAGCCTCCTCGGATTCCCTAACCACTCTACAAACCTCCTTTTCCCAGGCCTTAGTGTTCATCTTTATGCTATTAATTGTGTGTATAAATTGACCTTTGTAGACTCCCAAACCACGCTCAGCTGGGCCGAATCTAGATTATCCTGCAAGAAGAATTTAAGGCGCTCCCTTATTGGATCTGGAGTTGGGAACAGCGACAACCAGAAAGGATTAAGTTTCCAGCTCCTGAGCTTGGTGCCAACAGGTAGCGCAATATCAACCCAGAAGGAGGAATGATCCGATATGTGTCTGTCTCCATATCCGGAGTCAACAACCAATGGAAGCAAAGCAGCATTGCCCAATCCTAGATCAATCCTAGATAGACTCCTATAAGCTATAGAGCAGCACAAGTATTGCCTAGTTTGAGTGTTATTTCTGCACCACACATCAGTCAAACCCAGCTCTTTCAGTAAGCCTGCAAAGGGAGTTGTCCCCCTATTACAGCCAGTAGCGGTAGTGGGTACAGGCAGTTTGTCCCAATTATGGTTTCGATAATAAGTCACCCACCGCCACCAGAGGTACATTTGGATATTGTGCCATGAATCTAGCCAGGCTTCTAAGGATCTCGGCTGAATAAGGGGGTGGTACATATATGCCGGCTATGATGCATACCAGGTGAGACAACGTACACAACAAAAAATAAATCTCCCTCCCGCATCTATAATCTGCTGAGAACAGTGGAACTGAGTATCTCGATGAATCAAAATGCTCACTCCCCTGGCATAGGCAGAGTATGTAGAATGGTACTGGGTACCGTATATGCGGGTGCCAAAGCTAGGAACAGCATCTGGTGGGAAGTGGGTCTCCTGTAAATAAATAACATTCGCTCCTGCAGATTTAAGGTGTCTAAGGACTGCCAATCTTTTCACAGGATTACTAAGACCCCTAACATTCCAAGACAGGATTTTAATGGTCGCTGCCATTCGTGCGTGTCAATGGTATTGTCACGTACCTGGTAGGTGGAGCCCGGAATGCAGGGAACTGCCTCTTGTATACCTCCGACTCGGGAACCCCTGGTAGTGATGACAGGGGCTCGGGAGTGCGAAGGGGCACAAGTGCCTGACTGGAAGGCTGGAGCAGAGAGCTGAATCAGGTAATCAGCTGGGAGGTGTCCTGTAGTCCGGCAGCAGGATGTAGACAGCAGGGAGGTGTCTTGTAGTCCAGCAGCAGGATGCAGACAGCAGGGAGGTGTCTTGTAGTCCAGCAGCAGGATGTAGACAGCTGGGAGGTGTCTTGTAGTCCAGCAGCAGGATGTAGACAGCAGGGAGGTGTTTTGTAGTCCAGCAGCAGGATGTAGACAGCAGGGAGGTGTCTTGTAGTCCAGCAGCAGGATGCAGACAGCAGGGAGGTGTCTTGTAGTCCAGCAGCAGGATGTAGACAGCTGGGAGGTGTCTTGTAGTCCAGCAGCAGGATGTAGACAGCAGGGTGCAGGCAAGCCGGGTCAAACACAGACGGGCAGATCAGGTATAGAAGGTAAATCCGGGAGAATAGTCAAAGTCCAAAAGCTGAGATCAGGGCAGGCAGAAACAGATTAGTCAAAGTCCAAAAGCCGGGATCAGGGCAGGCAGCAAACAGAGTAGTCAGGAACAGTCCAACAGGTATCAGGTAGCAAATGCAAGTAACAGGGCACAAGGGGTCTTCAGGAACGCTGTAGACCGGACAGCAAGGCAGCAGTGGAACAGTCCTCTTTAAATAGCCCCTTTGGCGCCAAGTGCTGTCACAGGGCGCCACTATTGGCGCTATTGCACATGCGCGTACGCACGTTAGCGCTATTGGCGCTATTGCGCGCGCGCGAGCGCCGGATGGCGCTTCTGTGCACAGGCATTCCTTTAAACTTTAGTTTGCTGGGATATTTGCAAGAGGGCTTTTCCTGACAGGTATGAACACTGCCGCGTTGAATCGCAATGTGAAAAAATATTGCATGTGAGACTTAGCTGACATTAAAGCATTGCATAAACGAGACCTGGGGTTAACAAGACCTGAGTTATTGCTACCTAAACTGTTAATATTCACTCTAGTGTGAGACCACATACACGAATCTGAGGGATCAGGCAAGCAAATGTAGTTCCAGGGTATTTTGAAGAAAAAAAAGAAAAAAGAAAAAAAAACAGCCAAAAAACATGGACCATCAATATTGGCAGTTGTGGAGCCAACAGGGCTCTCAGCCATACTGGCCGGTGTAAGGATGGGTCCCAGACAACTCTTCTGGGAGGGGGAAGGCAGTGGAAACACCCATATAAGTAAGGTCTGGTTTGTAAATGGGGTTTCACAGTCGCAGGTAACATGGAACAACCTGTGACTCAAAAGTCTCAGAAGTCTTCTCTCTCTCCGCCGGACTTGTAAAAGATGATCTTCTTTTTTGCCTGGAGAATTGGATCTTCATTGTTAAGCTGGACGTTGCTGTCTAGCATCTTTAAGAGCTTTATCCTCTTGATCCAACAATTGTGCAGCCGCTGTAGGTCGATCAAAAAAGTGAGTGAGTTGTGCCAAACGCAGTTACACGAAGTCGAGCAGGATACAGCATTCCATATTGCACGTTTAGATCCCTGAGTCGTCGTTTGACATCATTAAATGTTGCATGTCATTTTTGTAGTTCTGCAGAAAAGTCTGGAAAGAACGACACCCTGGAATTATCAATCTCCATGTTATCTGTCAGAGTCCTGGCTTTAGACAGGATCATGTCCCTATCCTTATAGTTAAGTAGCTTGAACAGGAAGGGCCTAGGATGGTTGCCCGGTGGTAGAGGGCGGGTAGGAACCCTATGAGCCTGTTCGACTGCAAAAAGTGGCGAGAACGTTTCCTTTCCAAATATAGAAATAAGCCATTGCTCTATAAAGTCCACCGGGTTTTTACCCTCGGTACGCTCCGGGATGCCCAGGGCACGGATATTATTTCACCTCATGCGATTCTCCATTTCGTCAAGTCGCATTGTATGTTGTTCAGTAAGATTACAGTTATATTTCAGATCCCTCTGCATGGGTGCCATGTCAACCTCTATTGTGCTCAGCCTGCCCTCCAGTGCAGAAGTTCTCTCTCTAAGCTTCTGCATGTCATGACATACATATGATATTTCAGCCTTTACTCTCTTGATCTCAGCAGAGAGGGCAGTTATGGAATGATTACAGGAGGTCACAGTGTGGGTTCTGCATCATCTATTCCCGGAGGGCTATTCTGAGGCCCAGCAACACCATTTTTAGGGGTACTCACTGTGCCCCACTCTGGGGACAATCCGCCCGCATCCTCCAAGGGGACTGTGTCATCTGCCTCTGGAGAGTCCCTGGATGTGTCCCCCATCGTTGGCGTCCCAGCTAGGGCATCTTTGTATGACTTGTTGCCGTATAGTAGCTTTTGTGCAGCCTCCTTGTAGGTATCCTAGGCCGCTCTGCGCGGGTCGGCACCATCTTGGCCATGAGGGTCTGTCTGTCCCCTACCTCCGCCGATCTTTTTAGGCATGGTCACGGCCACTGTACTGGTTTCTGCGGGGATCCTGATGTCTCCCTGGCATCAAGGGAGCGGTATGGGACCGAACAATAGTCCAAAAACAGCAAGAGAAGGATTGATGCACGGATGGCTGGCGGCGCTGGAGGCACACACGTCCTTCTACATCAGCCGCTAAGCCATGCCCCCCCAAGTTAAGTGTTTTTATCTTACCCGTATGTGTTTGTTGCTTACAGCTAACATTAAATGAAATCATGTTATGGTCACTGCTACTCAGATGCTCTTTTATACGAATATTGGCAATAAGCTCTGCATGGTTTGAGATTACCAGGTCCAGAAGAGCTTTATTCCTGGTACGGGCCTCAATAAACTAAACCATAAAATTGTCTTGTAATAGGTTTATAAATTTTTGCCCTGTAACTGTCCCAATAGTGCCATTACTCCAGTAAATTTTCAGGTAGTTAAAATCCCCAATTATTATCACTGTCAGCCCTTGCAGCCCTTTCCATCTGTGCAAGGAGCTGAGTCTCCACCTCCTCACTAACACTGGGAGGTCCATAACAAACTCCAATGATAACCTTTGTGGTACGCACACCCATGTACAGTTTCACCCATAATGCTTCAGGCTCATCACACTCTCCAAAGGGAAACTAAGAGAATAGAGTTCTCTTAAGAGGGCAGAAAAGCACCCAAACACTATATGGAAAAACAAATTAAATTTTTATTGTACAAAAATAGAGACACCACACAAATTAGGCTTCAGCAACGTGACGTCAGCACGTCACTCCGGAACCGCGTGCTCACTGTGGATGGAGTGTCAGCAGGGATCGAACAGCTGATGACCGGCTTTTTTCAAAACCTGCATGGTTGTGATATACGGCAAACACAGTGAGGACATTGATCTTTTGGCAGGAACCTGGCTCATGACAGACTAACACTCCTAGCCATCCATCTTTTGGGGTTGAGTACCTCTATCAGAGGAAGCTGGATACCCTTTAGCTGGTGAGAAATGTATCGATCCAATTTACTTTACTAAATATGCTCCTCTAGCTGGTAATACTCCCCCTGTTGCCTCTGCCATTGCATACAAATACCGCTGTTAATCTGCTAAACCCATGATTCATCTATCCACACTGTTTAGTTTGCTGGTCATATCTGCTGCCTCCCTTGGTTAATATCCTTTGGTTTTGGTCCCCACTTTTTGATCCATTGGCCGTGTTGAATCAACTCAATCTATGGACTTTCATCATCCTCTCCATCCACACCCACCCGTATTCCCCATATACCACGCTTCTGAATGATGATTTATAGAATTCTACTAGCAGCTTCTCTGAACATATGAATTATTCCTATATCATCAGTGTCTGTGAGTGGTGATTGGTGTTTGTATGTGATATGTTTAGCTGTGGCTCCTGTGTTTTTAATGACAACGTTGTCATTTTTAATAGGGTCTGTGATAGTCACTTACCATAGCCCGCTTTATATTTTTGTAGTATTTAATTTGTGTGGTGTCTCTATTTTTGTACAATAAAAATTTGATTTGTTTTTCCATATAGTGTTTGGGTGCTTTTCTGCCCTTTTAAGAGAACTCTATTCTCTTAGTTTCCCTTTGTATGTACCAGGGCAACCTGAACTGCATCCCATATTTATTATGTGGATGAGTATCTAACTAACATTTTATTTAATTCTACTTTATTTTTGGTGGTTGATCCAGGCTAAATCCTATCTTTGTTTCATTACACTCTCCATCAACTAGGTCCTCTTTTTCACTTGCTTTGAGATCACTTCTCACATAGAGACAGACACCACCACCCCTCCGTTTTACCCTGTCTTTCTGAAAGAGAGCATAGCCAGGAATATTAATAGCCCAGTCATAAGAAGAATGAAGCCAAGATTCAGCAATACCAATTAGATCATAGTTCTCCTCGTGCACCAGAGCTTCCACCTTACCTATTTTGCTTGACAGACTTCTGGCATTGGTGAACAAACACTTTAATTCATTGTCATATTTTGCAAACATATGTTGCATATTTTTTTTTTTTTATTTTAATACAAATAGTACCATTTCCAATGGTTGTTTGTAACATAAGAACAAAGTGTATGTAGGTTCTAGCAATAAATTTCCCAGCTTTATTTTTTCAGCACAGATGTCTCCTATGACATCTGTAGTACTGCATTGGCTATTTTAGATCTCTTTTGGGACCAAGTTTAGACACAAAGGATTCCTTTCCATCATATGTAGTAGGCTTGCATTAAGTCATGTTTGATGAATGCAAATTCAAACTATATTTAAAGGTTTTTTCTGTCTCACTTGTTGACAGGTGTGGTTAGCTTGCCTGTCGCTAGATGACTCTGTTACCATTATAGCATGGAAAAGGGAAAGGTATAATTAGGTGTTAGTTCACAATTCAGAGAAGGCCCTCCATTGTGGGTGTACTTAGTGCCTATATAAATGCCAGTGTGGAAGGAGCAGGGGTAGACGGGGCATTGGAGTGAGATACTCCAGAGCTCCTAAGATGTAGTCTCTTGCAGAGATTACATATTGGGCCCTTTGCAGTGCTAAAATCCTAGACAAGGTACATAACATGGTAGGAATTGCTATAGTCCTCCTGTCTTCCCTAACCTTCTTCTGCAGGTCCTGCAGTGGCGTGTGTAAGTCCTTGGAGGCCTGGACAGAATCCTCTGATGTGAGTAGTGGTGAAGCCTGGGAGGGAGTATGAAATTTGCGAGTATGCACAGCTGGGCAGAGCTATGGAAGAGACATAGGAAAGAAAATGGTATAATAAGGAAAGCACCTAATCCCCCCGACTCCAGCTGCAGGATCTGTGACTTGGTGATGGAAGCTTAATGCAGTATACAGTTTATGTAGGGAGGAGGTCTTAACTCTGTGGTGCTCTCAAGAAGAGGAATGGAGGTATAGAGGAAAGATGTTTTTAAGATGTGCACCTGTGTTCTGCACTGAAATGACTGCTACAGAATGTCAAACCTTGTATGTTGTGTTCTTCTCTGAAGATTCTGCTAGTATGTTAATGTGATATGTCATGGATAAGTTACAGTAAAGTGCTGAAAACGCTTTTGTGAGTGAACATTAATTTACTCTCAAACATTAAGATCTCTTACCAGGGATGTCATGGGGGTCCTCAGGCCATGAGTGTGACACAATATGGCGGAGAGTTTTATCAACAACAGGTGGGTGGTTGCCTAATCTGAGAAGAAGCGGGGTGGGGACTTGCACAGTTTGACGCCAACAACTGTCCAGTTGTAGCCTTCCTTCAACACTTATATATATTTTTTCAGTGCTGTATTGAACCACATCAGGCTATTGTTCTGTAGTATGCTGACACCTAGTGGAGTTTTAGATTCATTACAACTTGTTTACTTATGTGATTTGGTAGCTCCCTCTGTCCTCCTTTCCTGTTTAGTGCTAGTTAGTTCTGTCCTAATGAGACCCTCCCTGTTTCTTTCATGTTCTTTCAGTTAGTGGTGCAGTAGTAGTTTTCAGAAAAATGGCTTAGGAAAGTCATTGTCTTCTTATATTTCAAAAGGCTAGAAAAACATCCTTTGCACTGCAACACATAAAGCAGCATTTGAAACAGAACAAAGGCCAGTCCACAAAAACTAATATTTATTTATTTTCTTTGTAGATGCAGGATAATTAAATCACTTAAAGTTTCTTGGTGACTTTATTGGTGGGTTTATCTGCACTTGAATTCCAGAATATGCACGCCTTCATTGTTTTCCCCTCCCTGAACATTTTATTAATTTATTTTTAGTTTAATAGATTTTTATTAGGTTTAAGAGATAAACATAACATGCAAATTAAAGACACATTTTACACTTGTTTCCATCCAATAAAAAAAGAGAAAGTTGAACATAATGTCATCTATAATTGCAATGAAAGCACCATAAACTCATCATAAGCAAGGTGAAACACAGAGTTCTACTCCATATCATATCTACATCTTAGGGATAGCCTACTCCCAGTCCCTGAGTAATTGCATAGGTTATTGCATCGAGCTAGCGTGTTGCCTAGGATATACATTATTTAGGTTATAAGTAAGTTCTATTGTCTCGCTAATGGAGAACTATGTGTGGGAGGGGGTACTTAACGGTTATACTGTATATTCGTATTATAAGATTGTTACCATAAACCCCACCTATTGTGAAACTTAGCAATGTTACCATCCTTGTAAGCCACCACACTCACTTTTAATCACACCCACAAACCACAACCTTTTTTGTAGTCACGGGAGTGAGAAGTGACTATTGCACAGATTTCAGGAGTCAGGATTAATTAACACAGAGAGTTCAGAGGTCAGGAACAAGTAATGCACAGAGTTCAGAGGTCAGGATTGAATAACGCACCATGTTCTGGAGTAAAGAGTAACTAGCGCACAGAGTTCAAGGATCAGGATTAATTAATGCACAAAGTTCAGGAAGCTGCAATGAATGGTAACCTTACTTTGACTGCAGCAAACAGGTCAGAGCTATGTAAATCTCAGGACTAAATGGAGAGGAATGCAAATGCAAATTTTTAGCTTTAACAATAAGAAGAATATAGAGTAAGCACCATTCCTCATGTTCATCGAGTGTTGCTTAACCACTTCAGCCTCGGAAGGATTTATCCCCTTCCTGACCAGTGCATTTTTTGCGATACGGCACTGTGTCGCTTTAACTGACAATTGCGCGGTCTTGTGACGTTGCACCCAAACAAAATTGACATCCCTTTTTCCCCACAAATAGAGATTTCTTTTGGTGGTATTTGATTACCACTGCGTTTTTATTTTTTGCGCTATAAACAAAAAAAGAGCAACAATTTTGAAAAAAAAGCAATATTTTTTACGTTTTGCTATAATAAATATCCCAAAAAATATATAAAAAAACAAATCTCTTCCTCAGTTTAGGCCTATATGTATTCTTCTACAAATTTTTGGTAAAAAAAATCTCAATAAGCGTATATTGATTGGTTTGCACAAAAGTTATAGTGTCTACAAAATAGGGGATAGATTTATGGCATCTTTATTATTTTTTTTTTTTATTAGTAATGGCAGCGATCTGTGATTTTTATCATGACTGCGACATTGAGGCAGACAGATCAAAACTTTTGACACTATTTTGGGACCAGTGACATTGATACAGCGATCAGTGCTATAAAAATGCACTGATTACTGTGTAAATGACAGTGGCAGGGAAGGGGTTAAACACTAGGGGGCGATCAAGGGGTTAACTGTGTTCCCTCAGTGTGTTCTAACTGTAGGGGGGATGGGCTCACTAGAACATGACAGAGATCACTGCTTCCAATGACAGGGAGCTGTAGATCCCTGCCATGTTGCTAGGCAGAACAGGGAAATGCCTTGTTTACATCTCTCAGTTCTGCCTCTCCGTGTGCGCCCACTAGTCCGCAATTTAAATGGGACGTACAGGTATGCCCATTTGCGCAGCTGTGCCATTGTGCCAACGTATATCGCCGTGCGCTGGATGGCAAGCGGTTAATGTGTCTTTATTTAGTGACTACATCAGTGAATCTACTTTGTGAAGGCACTTTATGAATAGTGATTTACCCACCTGGAATCAGCTAAGAATCATATGCATCACTTTAGAAATTTGTCCCTTTGCTTTTTTCTGACTTAGCGATCCATGATTTTAGAAAGTCCTGCCACTGACCAGTTTTACACTGCTGTATCCTCTGCAGTATCTTAATTCTTGTGCTAAAACCCCAACCTTTGCTCATTGGGTTTAAAATGACTATATAAAATTGTGCTGCTGCTGGCCTGTTATTACTGCTGTATCCTCTGTGGTCTCTTCATTTTCATATTAAAACTACTACCTGTCTATAGTAACTTTGGGGCCAAAATTGCCAATTGAAAATGTCCTGCTACCAGCCAATTTTCTACTGCTGCATTATTTGCTGTCTTTTATGTTTCAGGGGTTGTTTACACCAGATGCAGGTAAATACATTTGTAAATGCAGCAAAAGTGCATATGCAAGAAAAATGAATGTACAGCATTTCAGTAAGCCTAGTTTACACGATATTGGTGCTTTCATCTGCATTTAAAAAAATAAATGACTGCAAGCTGAATTCTTTGCGCATAAACTTACCGGATTGCAAGTAATCATAAATCATCATACATTTTGGCTAAAAATTTCACTTCAAACACATCAAAAATGCCCTTCAAATGTGACAAAAACACACTGCAAACATTTTTCAAATGCTAGTAAATGTGTATGCAAAACTGCACAGTAAATGTGAGGATTGAGACTTAAAGGACACCTAAGGCTCCTTTCACACATGCGGACCTTTCGTTTCATCAGTTAAATCGCGTTTAAAAAAAAAAAGATGAAGTTATGATACATCAGTTGCTCATCAGTTTTTCATCCATTTTTACATCAGTTATTTACATCCACCAGCTACAGTCCTGAACCATTTGAGTCCCAGAGCCATTTTTTCATGCAAAAACTGACCAAAGAATGGATGTTGCCGGAAGTGGATGTAAACAGATGTAAATGGATGATCATCCGTTTACATCCCTTTTTTCACAGGGATGCATTGATGTCTGTTTTCCCTGATCAATTTTTAAAATATTTTTAGATAAGGAAGAATGCAACAGGAGGTGCTGGAACACAAAAGTTGTCTGGAACACTTACAGCACTTAAGTGAACAGTAATACTGTTAAAGGCTCCACCTATAAATAAAATAATTTTTGGATAGATTAACAATTTAAATGAACTTACCTGAAAGTCATCACTGAAGTTCTGATCCAGTGTTTGAACTTTTAGCAGTCCAGGGACATTGTAGAGAAATGTTCATTGTTTTTATTTAATTTAACTATGCACCCCATTTGGTAGGGGCTTAGAGCAATAGAAGGTACTCCTTTTAAAATTAAGAATACATGCTTGAACCTTTTGGAGCTTGTAGACATCTTGGCCCCAGACTTGTTAACCCTGTTACTGTACTACGCCAGGAAACTTGAAAACTTAGATCATGAGGGAGATGGGCGGAGCCTAGCGGAGCAGACATGCATTGTTAGAGCTCCACACCGCTGAGGAGAGAAGAGAAGGACAAAGCGGAGCCTGCAGGCTCAAAAGGTATCCATTTGAACCTTTTTGCCCCAGGGAACAAACTGTGAAAGTTTGGGCAGGAAATATGGTACTGGGAGGAAACCGTGGCAGAAATAAAAATCACCTCACAAAGAGCTCACAGGCACTCACTGCAACTAAAGCAGCTCCAGTCACCTCACAAGATACAGCATCAGGGCGCTCTCACAGACAGAAAATGTCACAGCAAGACTCTCCATTTGAGTCAGATACAGAACAAATCCTCTCACAAACTTCTCCACAAGCCTCCTCAGCATCCCCAGTAATATTATTACAATTTGAAAAGATGCTTCATAAGGCTTTAAAACAAACCTCAGACCAAATAACAAAAAGCCTAACCAAAGAAATAAGAGAGCTGGGAAACCGCACCGCAGCCCTAGAAATAAAAATGGATGAAATTGAAATTACAACCCAAGTAAATATAACAGAATTGGAACAATTAAAAGAAGAGAATTTAATACTTCAAACTAAGCTCGAAGATTACGAAAATAAAGCCAGACGTTCAAACTTGCGCATAAGGGGAATACCTGAAACTGTGACAGACCTGCAATCTACTATTACTGCTCTATTACAAGAACTAAAGCCAGATATCCCTATTGAACATTTAGAACTGGACAGAGTACACAGAGCCCTCACAGCCAAAAAGAAAGATGGACCCCCACGTGATATAATCACAAAATTTCATTATTACAGAACGAAAGAACAAATACTAATTGCTGCAAGAGAAAAAAAGGAACTTAATTTTCAAGGACACAATTATCAAATTTTTGCTGACCTATCCCAACTTACTATTACTAAAAGACGATCCATGAAACCCCAACTAATGGAACTGCAACGCCACAACATTATGTATCAATGGGGCTTCCCCTTTTCAGTCAGATTTAACTACCAAGGTACAATTTACAGAAGCAGATCAGCAGATGAACTACAACAAACCCTTTTAAAATTAAATCTGACAGAACCCACAAGCAGCAACTCTCCCACACGCAGAAGAATGGCATCATCTTCACCTTCAGGCAGCACTCAGAAAATTTCAGAACAAAATGGGAATCATCATTCTCACAAAAGAGGCCGTTATGCCACATCATCCATGGACCAAGAAGATTCAATGGACTGACATCCTAATTCCTGATATCTCTTCATTTATTATACTAAGAGATGGTTCTCTATAAAAAACCTGCATTTATAACTGAATGTAACTGCATTCTGATAGTCACACACTGTGTGGGATCATGTTACATTCCAGTTATATTTCTTATTACTTCTGATTCATATAGCCTTAGAATATATAAGTGAAATAAGGAAATTCTTGTTCA
This sequence comes from Aquarana catesbeiana, assembly GCF_042186555.1. Taxonomy (NCBI): domain Eukaryota; kingdom Metazoa; phylum Chordata; class Amphibia; order Anura; family Ranidae; genus Aquarana; species Aquarana catesbeiana. Next base: position 98,688,479 of record NC_133328.1, read on the forward strand.
GTTATATATTATCAGGTAATAACAATAGATTTATTACTTTTTAGGACAAATATGTTCAATAATCCAGAAGTAATGGAAGCTTTTTCTTTCTTTTCTTAAAACAAATATATTATTACCTAACTAGTTCCTAGAATTATGTTTTTGTTTATTCTAATCTGAAGCAATACAACCTCAATTTTATGAGTTAACATATCTAAACAGTTACATATGAATAAAATATGTAATTGTTTACTCTAAAAGGGTTAAAATCCCAAAATAATTCAAACTATCTTCATCAATACCAAAGTTATTAACAGTACCTTTCTAACTGAATTATTTAGCCTAGGGCAAGACTAACCATATACAACCACCCTGGAATAAATAATTTCAACAAAAACTATATTCTGCACTCCAATTAATGAAACATCATTTTGATGTCTTTTGACATAGCACTTCTCTCCTGTAAGTGGAAGATCCGTGTACCCCCATTAGCCCTCCTCATTCTCCTAACCATATTATGTGGGAGTGTGACGAAGGCACTTATTCCCCTGAGAGAGATATTTATTCTCTTTCACGGGTAAATTGTGATTACTTGCAAAAAATAATTTATACAATGTATCATCTAATCTCATATGTTTTTTGTTTACTCTTTACTCCAGAATTCACTGGTTTCTTTTCTATCTATTCATCTCTTCAGTCCAGACAGGTTGATCTGCGCAGTCAGCTCTGCATAACAAAAAGTAAGTCAAAACTATTTGATCTGTTGCCATGGCACCACTGAATATACTTTCCCTGAATGTTCGGGGAATAAATGTCCCTCAAAAAAGGACCAAAGCCTTCCGTACTTTCCATAACAAGAAGGCTCACATAGTATGCCTCCAAGAAACACACTTCACCAAAGATTCTACTCCAAAATATATTTCTCCTTTTTATCAACAAATTTACACGGCTTCTGCCTGTACCAAGCAAAGGGGAACTCTAATTGCGTTTCACCGATCCACACCATTCACCTTATCATCAGAAATTAAAGACCCAGAAGGTAGATACCTGATACTCATGGGTTATATAATGGATACAGCAATCACGGTGATTTCCTACTACGCTCCTAACAAACAACCTACACCATTCCTCTCACATATATTACAAGTGATTAATACACACAAAATAGGAACAGTGATAATGTGTGGGGATTCGAACCAGGTCCTCCTCCCATTTCTAGATAAATCACCTTTTACATCATCCAAAATAACCTCTAGATTACCTTTTTCTCAACTTCTTTCCAAATACAATCTGGTAGATTCGTGGAGAGAAAGTAACCCAATGAAAAAGAAATTCACTTATTTCTCGCACCCTCATCAAACCTTCACCAGAATAGATCATATTTTTCTAACAATAGGAATGATACCAGAAATTATTGCATCAGATATAATTCCAATTCCGTGGTCTGACCATAATGCAGTATACACTACTATAGCCTCAGCCATACCAAAAGCGCATGACCCAACGTGGTACTTACCGGACATAATGCTCAAACACCCACTACATCAAATGGCCATTGAACAAGCTTTAAAGGAATACATATCAATTAATAATACAACAGACATCTCCCCAATAACACTGTGGGAAGCTCATAAGCCTGTCTTGCGTGGTACAATACAAAGACAAATGGCACTATTTAAACGGGAACGCAAAAATCTAGCAAAAAAACTAGAACTCAATTTTAATGCAGCCTACATATCATTTCAAGATAATCCATCTCAGAGTACAAAATCTCATCTGGAAAAATCTAGATTGGAATACGATCTATTTCTCACTGAGTCAGTTGATAAATCCCTCAAACGCTCCAAACACAACTTCTACATGAATACAAACAAACCAGGTACATATTTGGCTCGGGCATTAAATTCAACTAACAAATCTTTCAAACCAATACGTTTGAAATTATCAAAAAATGTTTACACTTGTAATCCAGTTAAAATAGTCCATAAATTTCACTCACATCTCGCAACTTTATACAAGACAAACAATGAATTTAATCCTACAGAGGCTGAATCCTTCTTCTCAAAAATAACCTTACCTGAGTTATCTCAGAATCAAAAAAGCAGTTTGGATGAGCCTATAACTATAGATGAAGTTGCTAACGCCATAAAAGACCTAAAACTTAACAAAAGACCAGGCCCAGACGGCTACTCGGCTTTATACTATAAAACATTCTCAGAAATACTCTCTCCCATTCTCACTGAAACTTTTAACAAACTTCTAGATGGACATTCTTTTCGGCAAGAAACACTAATGGCAATTGTTTGTATGATCCCAAAACCCCTTTCTGATGATACTTCCTGTGTAAATTATCGGACTATCTCTCTGTTAAACCTCGATATTAAATTATTAGCAAAAATAATAGCAAAACGCCTCAATAGCATTATAGGAAAATTAATACATAGAGATCAAGTAGGCTTCATGCCAAATAGACAGGCAGGCGATAATATACGCAGGGCAGTGTTATTGGCACATATTGCTAAAAAACGGAAAATCCCTTTATGTTTTCTATCTCTCGATATTAAGAGGGCATTTGACACAGTATCCTGGCAATATATGCAATATTCATTACAAAAATGGGGTTTTGGACCCCACTTTTTAACATGGATCAAAGCATTATATAATAAACCCAAAGCCTATATAAAATATGCTGGATACAAATCTGAAGCCTTTAATATCGAAAGAGGTACCCTACAGGGTTGCCCATTATCTCCCTTATTATTTGCCCTTATACTCGAACCCATGGCCCAATACATCAGAACAAACCAAACTATAACTTACATTGAAGTAGGAGGTATTACACACAAATTATGTATATTTGCAGACGATATATTACTTTTTCTATCATCACCACAGGTCTCTGGTCCTAACTTAATACCAGCTCTTGATGGATTTGCAGCCCTATCCGGCCTTATGATTAATCCTAAGAAATGCCTAGTGCTTAATATTTCACTCACAAACATGGAATTGATCCCGGCTAGGGCTGCACTCCCATTCACATGGGCAGAAAAATCAATCCCATATCTTGGAATTCATTTAACAGCATCTCATTCTGACTTATTCTCAACCAATTATCCTCCTGTATTAAGACAGATCACAAATCTAATAAAACAATGGTCGCAACTTCCTTTATCCTGGATAGGGAAGATTAATGCAATCAAAATGACTATTCTACCCAAATTGCTTTATCTATTCAGAGTCCTCCCTATTCCAATTCCTTCCTATTTTTTGAGAATAGTACAAAAAAGAGCAACTTCGTTTATATGGGGCTCTTCTAAACCACGTATACCTATACACACACTACATCTTCCCAAAAATAAAGGAGGCCTGGGATACCCTAATTTTACTAACTACTACAGAGCAGCACATTTGGCCAGTCTGTCCAAATACCATGCAAAACAGGAAATCCCATTATGGGTATTTATAGAGACTTCAGAAAATGACCCTCTATTAATATCAAATTTATTATGGCTTGATCCTAAAGACCGCTTTAAAATTCATAATCCCATAACTAAACACTTCTTATCTCTCTGGGATAAACTAAAAACCAAATATCGGTTACAATCTCCACACAATCCTCTCCTTTCTTTTATCAGAAATCCGGCCTTTTACCCGGCATGGATCTACCCAAATTCTTTTAAAGCTTGGACAACATCAGGCATTCAGACACTAAATGACTTCATAGCATCTAAATCATTCCTTTCATTCAAATCGCTTAGAGAAAAATATGATCTACCAAACTCTGAGATATTTAGATATCTCCAAATCAAAAATTTCTATACACCATTCCTAAAGGGGGATACACCATTATCCCAATTATCCATTTTTGAATCAATCTGTACAAAAGATCCATTTGCTAAAGGTACAATTTCATCACTTTATAATCAATTATATGGAGTAGCAAATCTTAATAGACCCTCTTACGTTCAGAGGTGGGAGGAGGACCTGGGACGAACTTTAGAAGACACGGACTGGTCTAACATATGGCTCACATCTAAGTCATCTTCACCCAACATCTTAGCACTGGAGACAAATTATAAAGTCCTAACTCGCTGGTACCTTGTACCCGCTAGAGTGGCAAAATATTCACCTAATACCTCAGCTCTTTGTTTTCGAGGATGCCCAGAAATAGGCACATATTTACACATATGGTGGACGTGCCCAGTAATCCAAACCTTCTGGAAGGAAGTCTTCGTGATTGCATCTAAAATATTTAAAAAAATAATACAACCAGATCCATATTTAACTTTACTTAATCTAAAACCGGAATGGTTAACACTCTCTCAATTCAAACTTATGATCCAACTAATAACGGCTGCAAAACAAACAGTGGCCAAGGCATGGAAATCTCCTACATTGGTACTAGCAGAAACAATTCACAGAATGAATAATACAATGTCCCATGCTAAGATGGTAGCCATCGATCAAAATCAAATTCCAAAATTTGAAAAACTTTGGCATCCTTGGATAAAACAACAGTTCCTGTCAAACTTCAATGACTCTGTCCTGTTGCCATGGTAACAGATTAAATGACTTACAGAGACACCCATTCTAAGGCTTCAAAGAGAACTAAAAAGAATAATAAACTGACTAGCGGGACAACCTTGTGGACCATACCTCTACCTTTCAACCCTTTTTCTTCCTTCTCTCCTTTTCTCCACCTTACGATTAAAGCTCATTATCAGAATTTATTTGACCTATATACACTCTACTTGTAAACAATATGTATAGTAGGTATAAATCATTTAAATACCTACAAAAGTAACTAAGGAAATGATATATATCTTTAATTTAGGTTTACGTGAACCCAATGTTTAATATTTGAAATTTCATGATATTTACCTATATAAACCCTACTGTAAAACAATGAGCTTACTTTATAGATCCTTGTAAACTTACTTTATGTATCTTTATAACATTGTATACTCAATAAACTTCTTTTGACAAGGAAAACTTAGATCATGACATAAGCCCGTACTGCCTGCTGTTTCTGCTAGGAAGGCAATCATTAATAAGTCTTTATCGTTCTAAAAGGCAACATATTCTAGTAGAGGGGTTCCAAATAAATTAGACAAAGTGTGGGGTGGATGGGTTAATAACTAGACATGTGCATTTGTTATCGTCCAAATGCATTTTCGTTGGAATTTCTGGGATTTTCGTGTTCGTTTTAACAAAACGATAACAAACGCGCAAATTCCAAAAGCTAAAAGATCCGAAATAAAAAAATGCTTTATTTTCGTATCCATTATATTTTCGTATATCATGACAACAGTTCGATATAGATAGATAGAAGAGTCGACATGACGGTGACAATAGCGATCTGTGTCTATCGAACCTGCGGTCGAATGTGCCTAACCTAACTCTATTAGTCCAAGATTATTTGACATAGGGAGAAAAGATTTGACATTATAGAGACATGAAGATTCGATGAAGCAGCTAAAAACATACGATCACCGCGAGCGGACAGTTACGGTCAAATGCTCAACCATAGGCTATAGAAGAATTCTAATATTGTTTTGACTAGTAATAATAATTATAATTGTAGCACTAACTCTCGGTGGAGCTGCTGGTTTAAAGCAGGCTGTTACCTTCACTCTTGACACCTCTGTTTCACCGGCACCGGGTCTAGGGTCCCGTTGAGTTTACCTCTGGATGATGTAGACACTAACACTTGAGTAGATTTTCCAATGCTTTAATGAACAAATAATGAACAAATAATAAAGGAAGTAGCAGGAAAGAGGCAGAAGGAAAGTTGTAGGGAAGCTCAAATACCTTTCCTTAGTATTCTTTAGAACATTCTCTGGAATTGAACATTTGCGGTTGAATGGTTGAATGCACTCCCCCTTGTGGAGCTCAGTCTTTGCCCGCCTGGATAGGCCTCTCTCACTTGCCTAGCAGCCAGTACGCAGCACGAACAAAAGTCTCTGCCACAGACTTGTTTGGAATAAAACCCGTACGATCCTCTGCCACAGGATGTATTGGTTTGCAATGAATGTCAGACACAGTACTTGAACCTTTAAGCCAACCCGGCAGTACTATGCAGTACAGGATACGTCCTCCAACCGAGTCACCAGGCCCCTCTCCAGACCAGCACTCCGCATGATCCTTCCATGACGGGTCCTCCCCTGGGATCTCCACGGTTGTCCAGTTTCTTCACTCAGGATAGACAGCTCAGGACCGTTCCTCTGCTGCTGTGGTAGACCCCAGACAGGCTTCTGGGCCCACCCACGCACCGCAGCATACTTGTCGGCCAGGAGGGCCAGCAGGTGGCTGAAAACGAACCCCTAAACATATCGTCTGTCCCATAAATACCCCCTCCCAGCATGCAACTCGGAGGACCACCTCCACCGAGTTGTCTCCGGGACAGAGGAGCACTCATACGCTTCAACACGTTACTTTTCCAACACCAGCCGATGGTGACGACACCCACCGGCACAGTGTGGAACCACATGCAACTCAGCCAAGCTGGAACAGAGGCAACTCTAACTCCCTCTAACAAGTGACCCACAAGATTAACCTATCAGCGGTAGATTAAAAAAAATCTACCAGTGCTACATAATTATTACTAGTCAAACAACATTAGACTTCTACTATATCTTGTGGGCTGAGCAGCTGAGCATTCGACCAGAAATGTGCGATTGCGGCGTTGTACAGTTTAGCTGCTTTGTCGAATCTTCTTAAAACATCTGACAGACACCATAAGCCTTTATTGACAGATTCGACCTTAATTAATTCAGGTTTTCGTACTAATGCATTTTTTAACAAAACAAAATAAATAAAAAACTATTTCAGGAGTAACTAAATAAATTAAATTTTCCGACGAAACCGAAATTCTGAAACAAAATATTTCAGTGTGCACGTCTATTAATACCATGTCTACGGTGAGTGGAACACTCTCTTTCTAAGCTCTTAACCTGTTGCCGCCCGCCCACCATCACATGACGGTGGAGCGGTGCGGCTCTTGTTCTTGTTCATATGACGGTGGCCCATTCACATAGGGCATGCGCGCGATCACGGGCACGCAGCCCTGCACTGTTGGTTGCCGCGTTTCCCCGAGACACAGCGCATCACCGACAGGGGTGAACAGCCATTGGGCATGACTGTTCACCATGTGATCGGCCGCGATTACGTCACACCATTCCCTGCTTTAGACCGCGCATGCGCATGATCCGGAGCACGCAGCACGGTCATGTCGGTGTAAACATAAACTCATTACTAGTTGTTACCGGCTCTTCTCTCCTCACACACCGTTTCCAGTGTGAGGAGAGAAGAGTCAGGAGCAGTGAGTTACCGATCTATGTGGGCATTGTAATGTACTGCACCAACACCACAAAAAAGAGAACCTGTCACATCGCCCCCCCATTACAGCTGTCACCACATCAGTCACCACATCAGTGCTTATAAAAGTGCACCTGTCACCCATCAGTGCCCACAAAGTGCACCTGTCACCCATCAGTTCCCACAAAGTGCCCCTGTCACCCGTCAGTGCCCACAGAGTGCACCTGTCATCGTCAGAGACTGCCGTCATCGGTGTACCTGTCACCCATCAGTGACCATTACCTGTGACCATCATCAGTGACCGCCATCAGTGACCCATCCGTGACTCTCATCTGTCACCTATCAGTCCCATAAAGTGCACCAGTCACCATCAGAGACTGCCATCAATGACTGTCACCTGTCACCCACCAGTGACCGTCACACGTCACCTGTCACTCACCAGTGACCATCACCTATCAGCCATCAGTGACCATCACACGTCACCTGTCACCCATCAGTGACCGTCATTTGTCACCTGTCACAAAGCCCATCAGAAAAAATGTCCAAAAGATTCTATACAAGTGAGGAGGCATTCCAGATCCTCTCCATGATTGATGAGAGCAGCAGGGAGTTCTCATCAGATTCAAATGCCAATTCCGATTGTGAATCAAATTCAGCATTTGAACCAATCAATAGTAGTGGATCGGCAAATGAATCAGAGGAAGAATGGATCCCTCCTAAAAGAGCACAGCGCTCTGGAAACCAGGCAGCCACCAGCAATATTCCCCAGGATCAAATTCCCAGGCCCAGTAACAGCGCTGCCGCCAGCGATAGATGCCAAAACCAAAGGCTCACTACCAGCGCTGCCGCCAGAGAAAGGCCACAAGAAATGCCCAGGCCCAGTACCAGCACTGCCGCAGCATCACACCCAAATGCCAGCACAGGGCCGCTACACATCTTCCAGCTGATCTTGCCAATCCAACATGGCTGCCTTCCGACTCAGGATCAGCAAGAATCCCCCTTTGACGGCACAGCCAGGTGTGCAGGCCTATACCCAAAATTTTTCTGAAATTGATTGTTTTTATTTATTTTTGCCCGACACTTTGCTGCAACTCATTGTGGACCAGACTAATTTATATGCCCAGCAGCATATTGCCAACAACCCCCAATCATCATACGCCCGTCCATTTGAGTGGAAGGATTTGACTCTGGAGAAGTTCAAATTGTTTATGGGCCTCACCATAAACATGGGGCTTACAAAAAAATTAAGGATATGCCTATTGGTCCACCAACCCCATTCACCACATGCCCATTTATTCTTATGTAATGTCCAGGTCCTGATACGAGATGATAATGCGTTTTCTTAATTTCAGTGACAACACCCAGTGCCCTCCCTGCAATCATCCAAATGATGATAAATTATATAAAATTCGCCCACTCATTAATTTCTTTTCCCAACGATTTGCAGAACTCTATGTCCCCGATAAGCATATATGTGTAGATGAGTCCCTGGTACCCTTTTCAGGCCGGCTAGGAATAAAACAATACATTCCTAGCAAAAGGGCCAAATACGGAGTGAAATTTTATAAGCTTTGCGAGAGAGTCATGGGATATCTGTATGAGTTCCGCATATATGAAGGGAGAGATTCCAAGCTCCAGCCCCCTGAGTGCCCGGCCTACATGGGCACAACTGGTAAAATTGTATGGGACCTGGCATACCCACTGCTGAAGAAAGGTTACCACATATACCTGATAACTTCTACACCAGCCTGCCCCTTTTCAAACACCTATACCTCACAGAAACCCTGGCCTGTGGAACCTCCAGAAAGAATGGGAAGGGCTTCCCACAAGCCATAGTGAATAAGAAATTGCGAAATTGCGAGAAAGAGCAACCTTGAGATGCAACGAAGTGCTGGCCTTGAGGTGGAAGGATACCAGGAATGTGTACATGATGTCCACCATCCATGATCACACTACAGTTGAAGCTCAGAGAAGACGAGGTCTCATTGTAAAGCCAACATGTGTACAAGATTACAATCTGTACATGGGGGGTGGATTTCAACAACCAAATGCTTCAGCTCTATTTATCAATAAGGAGGTCCTGTTTCTGGTACAAGAAAGTAGCACTCTATTTAATTCATTTGGCCATTTATAATGCCTACATAATTCACACCAAATCCACAGAAAGCCCTGTCCACTTCCTAAAATTCATAGAAGAAGTTGTCACGTACCTCATCTACCATCAAAGATCCCCCCCAGAAAACCTTCGCTCTGATGCTGTTAGCCGACTTCATGAACGGCACTTCCCAGACCACATTCCACCATCTGAAGCAGGCCGAAGACACCAAAAAAGATGTTGAGTATGCAGCAAAAAAGGATTTCGAAGAGATACCAGCTATCATTGTCCACAGTGTCCCTCCGAACCCGGCCTTTGCATTGGTGAATGCTTCAGACTATATCACACATCCCTAAAATATTAGCCCATATTCTTAACCATTTCCCCATTTTCATCATCTGTGCTGACCATTTCCCATGCTTCCTCAAATAACCATACCACTGCCTTCCACGTGAACTGACCCTGGCCTGTTTTTGGACTATGCCTCTGCCAACCGTTTGGACTGCTTCCATGTGAACTGACCCTGGTCTGTTTTATCAACTACGCTTCTGCCTACTGCTTAGACTGCTTCCATGTGAACTGACCCTGGCCTGTTTTAACAACTACGCTTCTGCCCACCACTTGGACTGCTTGCACGTGAACTGACCCTGGCCTGTTTTATGGACTATGCTTTTGCCTACTGCTTGGACTGATCTGTTGCCCTGCTACTGTAGTACACAGGGGTCTCACATGTGAGGGGCTCCAAAAATGTTTTTCCAGATGGAAAAAACAATTTTTTTGTTGTCTCTGGTTTTCGTAATTTCCGGATTAGGGTCTGGAGTCCGGAGGCTTCATAGAGATTTGGGTGGGTCGAAGCCTCTACCCCTGTGCCCCTGTGCACAGGTCTTACCTAATTATCTGCTGCTGACTTACTGCCGCTATCCCACTGCCTGCAGCATAAACTGACCACACCTCTGCCTGCTACCTGGACTATGGAAATAATTAGCTGTAGCAAGAGGCAATACAATAATGAGTGCAGGCAGGTAACAGTGTTACCCAGCAGAAGCCTCTTACGGAGAAACGCCGCGTTGGACAGGAGTCACGAGACCTGACGTCACCACACAATCAGCTGGCCGGCTTCACCGCCGCTGTGCTGTTCGTTTATCTAAACTTTCTGCTCAACCTGTGATGTCAGCAACGCAATATATCTTGAAATAAAGAAGTTTTAATACTACACTATGGAGGATCTCCTGTTTGTTTGATCTCTCCTATGCATTGAGGATCCCATGGAAACACTGATCTTTCCGCTGCACTTCTATTGCCTGGATGGACCACAAACCTCTGATAGCATCAGCTGTTCCGGCTTGCCTGATCTGGTATTTGTGGGCTCGTAAGACCCCCGTAATAGGGGTCCATCGTATCCGGTAAGTGCCCCCCCTCTCTCCCTCAGCTTTGCCGTTCTTGCTTTGGTCAAGGAGATGTCTTTTATCCACAGAAGGAAGGACTACACATAGAAATTTGCACCGATTTATTGTCTTTCTAGGACTGATTGATTCTTCTCAGGACGTTATTTAATCACCAGGGTTGTGCAATACACATCCACAATTATTTGTTTATTGAATTTATTTGTTTCAGTTTTTGATGATAGCAGCGCACCAGAAGTTATTTGTTACAACAGTGTACCAGGACCAATATTATGGCTGTGCTGGCTGTCTCTGCCTGGACAATTTCTATTGACAAATGCTTTGGCTGTGCTGATGATATCCTTGTGCTGACTATAGACAATATTCCTGCCTGCTGCCTGGATAATTACTCTTGTTGCTAAGAACATCCATGCCTGCTGCCTGCTGCTTGGACCAATTCTCTCCTCTGGGGACACTACTAAAACCACAGGTAATACTTTGTTTTTACCCTTTTCTCAATAGAATTTATTTTGTAGTGTAAATTTTGGTATGTAAATGCTATATGTTAGAAATATAAGGGCCTTCAAAAATAATAGGTTGTCAGGAAATTGGATGTGTAATTTATGCTTGTAGAACGCCTGAAGGTGCTACTACAATGGTGGGCCTCTGTATGTGGTCAGGCTGTGTAAAAGTCTCACACATGTGGTATCGCCATACTCAGGAGGAGTAGCAGAATGTATTTTGGGGTGTCATTTTTGCTATGTACATGCTATGTGTTGGAAATATCTTAAACATTGTCAACTTTGTGGAAAAAAATGCGTTTTCATTTTTTCTCCACATATTCCAAAAACTTCTGGAAAAAAATGAACCATTCAAAGGACTCATTATGCCTCATAGATTATACGTTGGGGTGTCTGCTTTCCAAAAGGGGGTCATTTTGTGGGCGTTTCCATTGTCCTGGTGCTCCAGGGCCTACAAAAGTGTAATAGGTGGTTGAGAAATGAGATGTGTAATTTATGCTTGTAGAACGCCTGAAGGTGCTACTTCACTGGTGGGCCTCTGTAGGTGGCCAGGATGTGTAAAAGTCTCACACATGGGGTATCGCCATACTCAGTAGGAGTTTTGGGGTGTCATTTTTGCTATGTACATGCTATGTGTTGGAAATATCTTAAAAATGGACAACTTTGTGGAAAAAAATGCATTTTCATTTTTTTTTTTCACATTTTCCAAAAATTTCTGTAAAAAAATTAACAGTTCAAAAGACTCATTATGCCTCATAGATTATACGTTTGGGTGTCTGCTTTCCAAAATGGGGTCATTTTGTGGGTATTTGTACTTTCCTGGCTTGTTAGTGTCTCAAGAAATGAGATAGGTCTTCAGTAAATCAGGTGTGATCAATTTTGTGTGATTGGCACCATAGCTGGTAGACTCTATAACTTTCACAAAGACCAAATAATATACACTAATTAGGGTTATTTTTACCAAAGATATGTAGACGTATACATTTTGGCCAAAATTTATGAAGAAATATTACTAATTTGCAAAATTTTATGACAGAAACAAAGAAAAAGGCATTTTTTCACTGAATTTTCAGTCTTTTTTTATTTATAGCACAAAAAATGAAAAACCCACTAGTGATTAAATGCCACCAAAAGAAAGCTCTATTTGTGTGAAAAAAAAGGACGCAAATTTCATTTGGGTACATTGTTGCATGACTGAGTAATTGTCATTCAAAGTGTGAGAACGCTGAAAGCTGAAAATTGGTCTAGGCAGGAAGGGGGTGAAAGTGCCCTGTAGGCAAGTGGTTAAAGACCCACAGTAGGTTTTATGTATCGGAATGTGGACCGGTGATATAGCTTGTTTCCCGGGATGATATGTGTGGGGAACTATCTGGTATTTATCCATTTGACATGTAGATTTGCATTTTCTCCTGTAGGTTCATTCTGGAGAGGGGGAGTCAGAAAATTATAATACTGTAATGACTGCTTTTGGACCCTTATAGTCTGTATGTCATATCTGAGGTAGATAAGCTTTGCATTAGCCTAGGAGTCATGCTGATGGCCTTGTGCTGCTGTTTTGTGTTGCCTGACAGTTCTGGTTGCCTGGATACCATGCTGTTGTTGTATATTTACCAATGTAAAAACAATTAAAAAAAAAAAAAAAAAAAAGAATACATGCTTGAACAGAATTTTTCTTTAAAACCAGAATTTACTGTCACTTTAACCTTTTTATGAAGTATTGGTTGAACCCCACTTAGAAAGTGGTAAATGATGTCCATTTCAAATATACTTCTGAGTAATGAATGCTTCATTTGTTAAACCTGCTGCTTTTGCCTATGAAAATGGACCTCCTGGCACCCTACCTGGGTGCCTCCGCCAAACAGTGCCTCCTGCCCTCCAAACACTTCCAGCAGACCGAGGGCTAATACCAGCCTTTACCCCAAGCATCATACACAGACAGGATGTTGAGGTAAAAACCAAAGTAATAACTGTTTATTGGACAGAAATGCAGGTTTTTATACATTTCAAAAATAGGATCACCACATGGACAATGCAAACTTCAAACAGCAATCCGATTAACAGTTAACAGTGATCTAATCAAACAGTAAATTAACATTAACATAAACACATAAACATCCCACAATGGTTCGATAATGAGGTAAAGTGGACACAATACTAATCATATCTCCAAGAAGATTAGCAGACAGACAGAAACAGTAGGTGAGTTAATTAACAATGATAATTCACACCTAAGAGGCACATAATGGGGAATTATAGAATGAGAGAAGGACACCTTAATAAACATGTTACGCATAGCAGCAGGGGGTCTCAGCATCAGGTTGTTTTGAGCTAATTATAATCTCCTGCTTAGAGTCTAGGAGGGGGTTGAAGCAGTCATTGCTGGTTTGGGCACAGAGGCCCCAAATCTGTATCCAGGTCCTAAGTTCCCAGAGTCTGTGTGTTTCTGGGAGACATGGACCTGAATCTGAAGCAAAACCTCTTCAAAGGTCCCCCAGGCACATACCTCTTTAAAAGCCAGGGCCCATAGTCAGTAGACAAGAGGCTACCCTGCAGTTCCTTCCAAAAACCTCTGTCCCGGTTGGGTCTGTCACAAAGACCTTGCCTTGTCTTCTAAATCATGCCTAAACTCTGGGTGCCTGACTAAATACTTCTAAAATCATGAAACTGTGATAATTTAGCCAGTCAACTTTAGTAAAGCATAGCAGGAGATGGGCAGAGACTGCATGAGTCCCCCTCAAATGCTTTGCCTTCTCATGTCTATCGGTACTCTTGGAAATTGCAGTTGTCGAACAATGAGAACATTTTAGGTTGACTTACTAAACCTGGACAGTGCATCTGTGTATGGTAACCAATCAGATTCTAAATTCAGTTTGTTCAATTAAGCTTTGGCAAAAAACCTGCACAGAGCTTTACCAGATTTTGCACTCTCTTTAGTTTTTTTAAATCAACCCCAATGTATACCAGTAATTTTAGATATGACACTTATTCTACTGGGCTCCATTTAGGAGAATGATTAGGTTTCCATCTCCATGAAAAGCCCCAACCAACAAAGACTGAGATTTCAGAACATTGACATATTGTTACTTACTGATTGATTCAATAAAGGCGTGCTATTGTTATAGGTATATAAATGGTATAAGTGCAGGGGATAATTGCACAGCAGCCTAAAGTACAGGTGAGAAATAGAGAGACACAGAACGCATCTTTCTCAATGGGAGACGAGGTTTAATGTGTGCATTAATAAGAAGAAATGCCACATATGTAAAAATATTAATGCATATCAGACATAATTAGAAGAATGAATAAGATTAAATCATATAAATATATGAGCATGGAGGGCCAAGGCCAAACTCAGTATGTCATGCCACATAGAGGATATCCAAGCCAGTACTAACATACAGATTAGTACCATAAATGTTCAAAACCAGGTACAAAGTACACAATATCTCTTTTTTACAGCTCAGTATGAGGATAAATTAAAGTGGTATTAAACCCAAAACCAAAAATGTATTATATTGAAGCTTGCCAATCATTAGATGTAGTGGCTGCATCCATTTTTGTTTTCTTTGGCTTTTTTCTCTGGTTTCACCGGGTGATCTGGTCAGTAACATACTTCCTGTATTAATGAGACACATATCTGGAGGAATGAGCACAGGAGGCACAGCAGACAGCAGCATTGTTAGTCTGGGTGGGGGGATTTAGACAGACTAACAAATTGAAGCCAAACTCCAGCTCATACCTTATGATCATTTACAGCAAGTATTTGTATTGCTTTTGGCATAAAGGTTTTGCATCAATAAAAGCTGATCATTTTAACCACTTGACCACTGGGCACTTAAACACCCTTAATAACCAGACCAATTTTCAGCTTCCAGTGCTCTCACATTTTGAATGACAATTACTCAGTCATGCAACACTGTACCTATATGACATTTTTGTCCTTTTTTTCACACAAATAGAGCTTTCTTTTGGTGGTATTTAATCACCGCTGGGTTCTTTATTTTTTGCGCTATAAAAGAAAAAAGACCAAAAATTCTGTAAATGCATTTTTCTTCGTTTCTGTTATAAAATTTTGCAAATTAGTAATTTTTCTTCATATATTTTGGCCAAAATTGATACCACTACATATCTTTGGTAAAAATAACCCAAATCAGTGGGTATTATTTGGTCTTTGTGAAAGTTATAGAGTCCAAAAGCTATGGTGCCAATATCTGAAAATTGATCACACCTGAAGTACTGACGGCCTATCTAATTTCTTGAGACCCTAACATGCCAGAAAAGTACAAATACCCCCCAAATGACCCCTTTTTGGAAAGAAGACATTCCAAGGTATTTAGAAAGATGCATGATGAGTTTTTTTGAAGTTGTCATTTTTTCCCACAATTCTTTGCAAAATCAAGATTTTTTTTCTTTTTCACAAAATTGTGATATTAGCAGGTTATTTCTCACACACAGCATATGCATACCACAAATTACACCCCAAAACACATTCTGCTATTACTCCCGAGTATGGCGATACCACATGTGTGAGACTTTTACACAGCGTGGCCACATACAGAGGCCCAACATGCACGGAGCACCTTCAGGCGTTCTGGAGTGCTTAGGCCAATTCTGACATTTCTCTCCTACATGTAAAAATCATCATTTATTTGCTAGAAAATTACATAGAACCCCAAAACATTATATATGTTTTTTTAGCAAAGACCCTAGAGAATACAATGGCGGTTGTTGCAACTTTTTATCTCGCACATTATTTGCGCAGCAATTTTCCGAACGCTTTTTTTTGGAAAAAAAACAATTTTGTGCTTAAATAAAAACAAAACAGTAAAGTTAGCCCAATGTTTTTGCATAATGTGAAATATGAAGTTATGCCGAGTAAATAGATACCTAACATGTCACCCTTCAAAATTGCACACACTCGTGGAATGGCGCTAAACTTCCCTACTTAAAAATCCCCATAGGCGACGCTTTAAAATTTTTTACTGGTTACACGTTTTGAGTTAAAGAGGAGGTCTAGGGCCAAAATTATTGCTCTCGCTCTACCGATCGCAGCGATACTTCACATGTGTGGTTTGAACACATTTTCATATGTGGGCAGGACTTACGTATGTGTTCGCTTCTTCATGCAAGCACACGGGGACACAGGGGGAAAAAAATTATTTTTTTTATTGTTCATTTTACTTTATTTATATTAGTTTGATGCTTTTGTCCAAAAAATACATTTTTTGATCACTTTTATTCCTATTACAAGGAATGTAAACATCCTTGTAATAGGAATGTGGCATGACAGGTCCTCTTCACAGTGAGATATGGGGTCAATAAGACCCCACATCTCACCTCTAGGCTGGAAAGCCTGAAATAAAAAAAACAAAAAAAAAAACAATCCTGGCTTCGATCGTAGCGGTGAGTCGGTAGAAGCACCTGAGGGCGGCGGGAGGGGGGTTTTCCCCTCTCGCCTCCCATAAGAACGATCAAGCAGTGGAACAGCTGCTATGATCATTCTTATGGTGTAGGGAATCGCCAGCTGAAAAAGCTGATATCTGAATGATGCCTGTAGCTCCACAAAGCTACACAAATCCACAAATCTTGATGTCCGGTGAATGGTGGGAATAGCCTTATTCCTTTGACATTTTAATAGTAGGTGAGCAATAATTCTATGTAATTGATGTTTTTCTATTGTTATGATTTGATTTCATGTATGACCATTATGTAACTTGTGATTATTCATTGTTTATACAGTTTAAATGAATCAATGATATCGTGTCTAGCCCTGATGAATCGAAAATCCTTTTGCGAAACATGTTGGCTTTAGTCACGTATGAATTCTGAAATTTACTACTGGATGGTCATATGTCTGTACATGTATTTGACAAATGCTATTTTAATTATATTTCAATAAATATTGTTAACTTTTTATCAAACTTGTTTGATCTTCACCTACTAAACTCAGTATTTTCCTTCAAAGTCCCATTCCAATTGAGGAGGGAGGGGGGATCCCTATATTTCCTCCCCCCCCCTTCTCTTCTTTTTTCATGATATTCCTTGTACAGAGGAACACCGATCGGTCTCCTCCCCTTGTGAATCCCCTCCCCCCACAGTTAGAATCACTCCCTAGCAACACATTAACCCCTACAGCGCCCCCTCCTGGTTAACCCCTTAACCAGGGTGGCTTTGGCCAATTATGGCTCAGGGGGTTTAGTACATACCCCACACTATATAAGGACGCCTGCACGGCGGCCCTGTGTAGTGTGTTCCGGCATTGAGAGACAGAGAGGCAGTGTCATTTGATTTAAGTTAGATAGACTAGGCAGGACAGTCAGTCAGTTAGCTGCACATACAGTGTATTGTGTATTTATATGCATCCCAGGTGTTGTGTGTGTGTATATATATATATATATATATATATATATATACTGTATTTAGTTTAGCTAGATTCGTTCCTGTTATTAGCTTCCTACTGACATGCAGGCTTGTGTTGTTACAGTATTTACAGCTACCTGAAGAAAATTGCTGGTGTTCTTCTGATCCTATTAGTACCACAGTCAGGCAGCTAGACTATTTACAGTTAGTGTAGTGCGTCCTCTGAACAGTGTTGAGCTAACACTACAAGTTTGTTTAGTGTGACCTATGCACAGTGTTCAGCTAAAGCTACAAGTTAATGTAGTGCGTCCTCTGAACAGTGTTCAGCTAAAGCTACAATTTAGTGTAGTGCACAGTGTTCAGCTAAAGTTACAAGTTAGTGTAGTGTGTCCTTCTCACAGTGTTCAACTAAAGCTACAAGTTAGTGTAGTGCATCCTCCTCACAGTGTTCAGCTAAAGCTACAAGTTAGTGTAGTGCGACCTCTGCACAGTGTTCAGCTAAAGCTACAAGTTAGTGTAGTGCGTCCTCTGAACAGTGTTCAGCTAAAGCTACAAATTAGTGTAGTGTGACCTCTGAACAGTGTTCAGCTAAAGCTACCTGTAGAAGGTTGGTGGTGTTTTCCTGATCCTATCACTAACGCAGGCAGCTACATTATTTACACGTTAGTGTAGTACGTCCTCTGCACAGTGTTCAGCTAAAGCTACCTGTAGAAGGTTGCTGGTGTTTTCCTGATCCTATCACTACCGCAGGCAGCTACATTATTTACACGTTAGTCTAGTGCGACCTCTGCACAGTGTTCAGCTAAAGCTATCTGTAGAAGGTTGGTGGTGTTTTCCTGATCCTATCACTACCGCAGGCCGCTACATTATTTACACGTTAATGTAGTGCGACCTCTGCACAGTGTTTAGCTAAAGCTATCTGTAGAAGGTTGGTGGTGTTTTCCTGATCCTATCACTACCGCAGGCAGCTACATTATTTTAATGTTAGTGTAGTGCGTCCTCTTCACAGTGTTCAGCTAAAGCTACCTGTAGAAGGTTGGTGGTGTTTTCCTGATCCTATCACTACCGCAGGCAGCTGCATTATTTTAACGTTAGTGTAGTGCGTCCTCTGCACAGTGTTCAGCTAAAGCTATCTGTAGAAGGTTGGTGGTGTTTTCCTGATCCTATCACTACCGCAGCCAGCTACATTATTTACATGTTAGTGTAGTGCGACCTCTGCACAATGTTCAGCTAAAGCTACCTGTAGAAGGTTGGTGGTGTTTTCCTGATCCTATCACTACCGCAGGCCGCTACATTATTTATACGTTAGTCTAGTGCGACCTCTGAACAGTGTTCAGCTAAAGCTATCTGTAGGAGGTTGGCGGTGTTTTCCTGATCCTATCACTACCGCAGGCAGCTACATTATTTACACGTTAGTCTAGTGCGACCTCTGCACAGTGTTCAGCTAAAGCTACCTGTAGAAGGTTGGTGGTGTTTTCCTGATCCTATCACTACCGCAGGCAGCTACATTATTTTAACGTTGGTGTAGTGCATCCTCTGCACAGTGTTCAGCTAAAGCTACAAGTTAGTGTAGTGCAACCTCTGCACAGTGTTCATCTAAAGCTACCTGTAGAAGATTGGTGGTGTTCTCATACTACAGGCAGGCAGTTGATTTTGCTAGCTGCAGTATCAGTATATATATATATACATATATATATATATATATATATATATCCCAGCTTAGTGCAGCTACATCTCACTGCAGGCCATTAGTATGTCTGGAAGGCCAACAAGGAGAGGCAGACAGTTACAAGCCAATAAAAGAGGGCAAGCAGGCTCTGTGTCTAGAGGCAACAGTGCTGGTCGCTTGGCCTTTTTTTCGGCAGCTGGCCGTGTTGAGCCGCAACATGCGGAAGACTTGGTCGAGTGGATGACCAAGCCATCCTCATCCTCCTCATCCTCTCTCACCCATGCTCAGGGTACTTTGTCTGGCAAAGCAGCTGCCAACGTGGCCTCTTCCCTCGGCTCAATGGCATCAGTGACTCCTTCCCTAGCCCCACCATGTCCTCCTGAGAAGTCCCTGGAACTGTTTGATCACAGTGTTGGGTACATGCTCCAGGAGGATGCCCAGCATTTGGAAGGCTCTGATGAGGATACTGAGCTAAATGAAGGCAGTAACGTGAGCACGGACAGAGGGGGTGCCCAAGAAGGACAGTAATCTGGCAGTCATGCTCCCCTTGCTGCAGCATACTGCCAGGTTTGCTCCAGTTATGAGGAGGGAGGGGATGATAAGGTCACTGAATCAACATGGGTGCCTGATAGGGGAGAGGAGGAGGAGGCACATCACCAACGGGGCAGGATGCCCTCCAGGGGCCAGCCTAAGGGCAGCACACTGCATCACACTGCAAAGCTCCGCATGGGCTGCTGTCTCTGCACGTTATTCCAAAAGTTCTTTGGTGTGGGCCTTTTTTGGGATGAGTGCATCCGATCGCACTGCTGCTATTTGCAACATATGTCTCAAGCGTATCTTGCGTTTTCAAAACATCTCCCGCTTGGGCACCACATGCTTGACCAGACATATGTTGACCTGCCATGCAGTTCGTTGGCAAGCATATCTAAAAGACCCACACTAAAGAACAAAGAGGACCTCTCCTTGCTCCTCATCAGCTGAGATCTCCAACCCCACTATACATTCAGTCCTCTCTGAGACCTGCACTGAGAGGAATGAAGGTGTAGAATTAGGTGTGTCACAGCCAAGTACTTGTGGGCAATCTGCTTTCGGTACACCGATGTGAGATTGTACCAGGCAAATTTCCCTGCCCCAGCTGCTGCACCGCCGAAAGAAGTTCGCTCCCAGCCATCCACATGCCCAGCGGTTGAATGCTAGCTTGGCAAAATTGCTAGCACTTCAACTGCTACATTTTCAGTTGGTAGACTCTGCCCCCTTCCGTGAGTTTGTGGAATGTGCGGTTCCTCAGTGGCAGGTACCCAAACGCCACTTTTTCTCACAGAAGGCGATTCCGGCTCTCTACCGGCATGTGGAAGGCAATGTCCATGCCTCGCTGGACAGGGCGGTCAGCGGTAAGGTGCATATTACCGCTGACTCATGGTCCAGCAGGCATGGACAGGGATGTTACCTAAGTTTCACGGTGCATTGGGTGACTCTGCTGGCAGCTGGGAAGGATGCAGGGCAAGGTGCAGTAGTGTTGGAGGTTGTTCTGCCACCACGCCTCCAAAATGCCACTACTAATGATTCTGACACACCTCTCTCCTCCACCCCCTCCTCTTCTTTTTCCTCCATGGCCTCTTCCTGTGCTTTGTCCTCGGAACCAGCGGTGCTCTGTAGGCATTCAAGGGGCTACTCAAGTATGCAGGCCAAAAGATGCCATGCGGTGCTTGAGCTGGTGTGCTTGGGGGACAGGAGCCACACTGGGGCAGAGGTTCTGTCAGCTCTGCAGGGGCAGATTCAGAGGTGGTTGACGCCACGCCAACTTAAGGCAGGAACGGTGGTTTGCGACAATGGCACCAACCTCCTCTCCGCCCTCCAACAGGGACAAATGACCCATGTGCCCTGTTTGGCTCACATCCTTAACTCAGCGGTTCTTGGGCAGGTACCCAGGCTTACAGGATTTCCTAAGGCAGGCCAGGAAAGTCTGTGTGCATTTCCGCCAGTCATATAATGCCAGTGCTCAGCTGGCAGACCTCCAAAGGGAATTTAACCTGCTCAAGAACTGCCTAATCTGTGACAAGCCCACCTAGTGGAACTCAACATTGGCCATGCTGCAGCGGCTGCACACGCAGCAGAGGGCCATCAATGAGTACCTGTGCAACTATGGCACCAGGACAGGGTCAGGGGAGCTTGTTTTTTTTTCTCCACGCCAGTGGGCCATGATCAGGGATGCATGCACTGTCCTGTCACCATTTGAAGAGGCCACGAGGATGGTGAGCAGTGACAGTGCATGCATCAGTGACACTGCCCCCCTTGTCCACCTGTTGGAGCACACGCTGCGTGGAATAATGGACAGGGCACTTGAGGCAGAACAGAGCTCTCAAGGCCCCCTTTATCCAGACAGTGTTCCTGTGTGCCCGCTGATCACACAGGAAGAGGACGAAGAGGAGGAGGAGGAGGAGGATTGTGTCAGTATGGAGGTGGAGCCTGGCACTCAGCATCAGCAGCAGTCTTTAAGGGATTATTTACAGTCCCAAGAAACACATGGACTTGTACGTGGCTGGGAGGAGGTGGCTGCTGATCATGTCGTCCTTAGTGACCCAGAGGACTCCGGACCGAATGCCTCAGCAAACCTACGCTGCAGGGTCTCCCTGATCCTGCAAAGCCTGTGGAAGGATCCTCGTATTCGTGGTATCAAGGAGAAAGAACAATACTGGCTGGCAACCCTCCTTGATCCACATTACAAGGGTAAGGTTGCGGACCTTATCTTGCCATCGCAGAGGGAGCAGAGGATGAAACATCTTCGGGAGGCCTTGCAGAAAGGTCTGTGCAACGCGTTCCCAGAGACTGGGAGGTTACAAACTCCTGTTTCTGGACAACGTGTTACTGAGGTTTCGGTCAGTCAAAGAAGGAGCGGTGGAGAAGGTGGCCGTCTGACCGATGCGTTCAGACAGTTTTTTAGTCTGCAGCCACAAGGTATGATCGGTTCCAGCAACCATCGCCAGCGTCTATTTTACATGGTGCAGGAATACCTAGGGGCAAGATCTGACTTGAACACCTTTCCCACCGAAAATCCTCTGGGTTACTGGGTCTTGAGGATGGATCACAGGCCAGAGCTTGCACAGTATGCAATTGAGCTACTGGCCTGTCCTGCATCCAGCATTCTTTTGGAACGCACATTCAGTGCTGCTGGAGGCTTTGTAACCGATCAGAGGGTGTGTCTGTCCACCGACTTCGTCGATTGGCTGACCTTCATAAAAATGAATCAGTCTTGGATCACCACCAATTTTTTCATGCAATTCTTTGCAGCAGGGCTAGTTCCTGCACTCCAACTAGAGTATCTGTGAGGGGTTGCAGTGTTGTGGCACCAGCACCAGTGCCTAAGGCCCAATTTTTCAGCCCCTGTTTAACAGGGGCGTGTATTTACAATTTTTGATGCAATTCTTAGCAGCAGGGCTAGTTCATGTGCTTCAACTAGAGTATCTGTGAGGGGTTGCAGTGTTGTGGCACCAGCACTAGTGCCTAAGGCCCAATTTTTCAGCCCCTGTTTAACAGGGGCGTGTAATTACAATTTTTGATGCAATTCTCTGTAGCAGGGCTAGTTCCTGCGCTCCAACTAGAGTATCTGTGAGGGGTTCCAGTGTTGTGGCACCAGCACCAGTGCCTAAGGCCCAATTTTTCTGCCCCTGTTCAACAGGGGCATGTAATTACAATTCTTGATCTAATATTTCACAGCAGGGCCCTGTGAGGGCTTACAGTGTTGTGGCCACAACAACACCTAAGGCCCAAATTTCTGCTGAGTATATAGGGCAGGCTCCTACTTTCAAACATCCAACTTACAAACGACTCCTACTTGCAAACAGAAGGAGACAACAGGAAGTGAGATGAAATCTACCCCTAGGAAGGGAAATTCTCTCCTGTAAGAGTTAATATGGGAAAAACTTTTCTCCTTTCCACTGATGCTTTATCACCAATCCTTGTTTCACAAAAAAACCCAAATTTTCAAAAAACATTTGTCATTGGGACAAAAAATGAGGTGAAATCTTTTGAAGAAGAGCACAGACAGCAAAACAAATGTCACAGGGGTGATAACCCTTCCCTAGGTTTTCCAAAAAGCTTAAAATAGATTTTTTGGCTGGAGCTAAAACACGTTAAAAATGTACCAGTTCAAAATTACAAACAGATTCTACTTAACAACAAACCTACAGTCCCTGTCTTGTTTGCACCGCCTGTATACTGCTGTTCAGAGTATATAGGGCCTGAGGGCCCCACACCTTTCCTTTTTTAATTTAAGTGCAGGGTTCCCCTTAATATCCATACAAGACCCAAAGGGCCTGGTAATGGACTGGGGGGTACCCATGCCGTTTGTCTCACGGATTTTCATCCATATTGCCAGGACCCGACATTACATTAACCACTTGACGACCGCCTCACGCCGATGTACGTCGGCAAGGTGGCACGGACAGGCAAAATCACGTACATATACGTGATTTGCCTTCCGCGGGTGGGGGGTCCGATCGGACCCCCCCCCCGGTGCCCGAGGCGGTCGTCTTTTGTCCCACGATGATCGGAGGTGAGGGGGAGGCTATCCGTTCGTGGCCCCCCCCCTCGCGATCGCCGCCGGCCAATCGAATCATTCCTTTGCTGCTGTATGCTAAACAGCAGCAAAGGAAATGATGTCATCTCTCCTCGGCTCGGTAATTTCCGTTCCGGCCCGAGGAGAGAAGACAGGTATGTGAGTGCACAACACTACACACACACAGTAGAACATGCCAGGCGCCCCCCGATCCCCCCCCAATCACCCCCCCCCCCCCCCCGTCACAAACTGACACCAGCAGTTTTTTTTTTTTTTTCTGATTACTGCATTGGTGTCAGTTTGTGACAGTTACAGTGTTGGGACAGTTAGTATTAACCCCCTGTAGGTCTAAGATACCCCCCTAACCCCCCCTAATAAAGTTTTAACCCCTTGATCACCCCCTGTCACCAGTGTCGCTAAGCGATCATTTTTCTGATCGCTGTATTAGTGTCGCTGGTGACGCTAGTTAGGGACCTAAATATTTAGGTTCGCCGTCAGCATTTTATAGCGACAGGGACCCCCATATACTACCTAATAAATGTTTTAACCCCTTGATTGCCCCCTAGTTAACCCTTTCACCACTGATCACCGTATAACTGTTACGGGTGACGCTGGTTAGTTTGTTTATTTTTTATAGTGTCAGGGCACCCGCCGTTTATTACTGAATAAAGGTTTAGCCCCCTGATCGCCCGGCGGTGATATGCGTCGCCCCAGGCAGCGTCAGATTAGCGCCAGTACCGCTAACACCCACGCACGCAGCATACGCCTCCCTTAGTGGTATAGTATCTGATCGGATCAATATCTGATCCGATCAGATCTATACTAGCGTCCCCAGCAGTTTAGGGTTCCCAAAAACGCAGTGTTAGCGGGATCAGCCCAGATACCTGCTAGCACCTGCGTTTTGCCCCTCCGCCCAGCCCACCCAAGTGCAGTATCGATCGATCACTGTCACTTACAAAACACTAAACGCATAACTGCAGCGTTCGCAGAGTCAGGCCTGATCCCTGCGATCGCTAACAGTTTTTTTGGTAGCATTTTGGTGAACTGGCAAGCACCAGCCCCAGGCAGCGTCAGGTTAGCGCCAGTAGCGCTAACACCCACGCACGCACCGTACAGCTCCCTTAGTGGTATAGTATCTGATCGGATCAATATCTGGTCCGATCAGATCTATACTAGCGTCCCCAGCAGTTTAGGGTTCCCAAAAACGCAGTGTTAGCGGGATCAGCCCAGATACCTGCTAGCACCTGCGTTTTGCCCCTCCGCCCGGCCCAACCCAGCCCACCCAAGTGCAGTATCGATCGATCACTGACACTTACAAAACACTAAATGCATAACTGCAGCGTTCGCAGAGTCAGGCCTGATCCCTGCGATCGCTAACAGTTTTTTTGGTAGTATTTTGGTGAACTGGCAAGCACCAGCCCCAAGCAGCGTCAGATTAGCGACAGTACCGCTAACACCCACTCACGCAGCATACGCCTCCCTTAGTGGTATAGTATCTGAACGGATCAATATCTGATCCGATCAGATCTATACTGGCGTCCCCAGCAGTTTAGGGTTCCCAAAAACGCAGTGTTAGCGGGATCAGCCCAGATACCTGCTAGCACCTGCATTTTGCCCCTCCGCCCGGCCCAGCCCACCCAAGTGCAGTATCGATCAATCACTGTCACTTACAAAACACTTAACGCATAACTGCAGCGTTCGCAGAGTCAGGCCTGATCCCTGCGATCGCTAACAGTTTTTTTGGTAGCATTTTGGTGAACTGGCAAGCACCAGCCCCAGGCAGCGTCAGGTTAGCGCCAGTAGCGCTAACACCCACGCACGCACCGTACAGCTCCCTTAGTGGTATAGTATCTGATCGGATCAATATCTGGTCCGATCAGATCTATACTAGCGTCCCCAGCAGTTTAGGGTTCCCAAAAACGCAGTGTTAGCGGGATCAGCCCAGATACCTGCTAGCACCTGCGTTTTGCCCCTCCGCCCGGCCCAACCCAGCCCACCCAAGTGCAGTATCGATCGATCACTGACACTTACAAAACACTAAATGCATAACTGCAGCGTTCGCAGAGTCAGGCCTGATCCCTGCGATCGCTAACAGTTTTTTTGGTAGTATTTTGGTGAACTGGCAAGCACCAGCCCCAAGCAGCGTCAGATTAGCGCCAGTACCGCTAACACCCACTCACTCAGCATACGCCTCCCTTAGTGGTATAGTATCTGAACGGATCAATATCTGATCCGATCAGATCTATACTGGCGTCCCCAACAGTTTAGGGTTCCCAAAAACGCAGTGTTAGCGGGATCAGCCCAGATACCTGCTAGCACCTGCATTTTGCCAATCTGCCCGGCCCAGCCCACCCAAGTGCAGTATCGATCGATCACTGTCACTTACAAAACACTTAACGCATAACTGCAGCGTTCGCAGAGTCAGGCCTGATCCCTGCGATCGCTAACAGTTTTTTTGGTAGCTTTTTATTGAACTGGCAAGCACCAGCGGCCTAGTACACCCCGGTCGTAGTCAAACCAGCACTAGAGTAACACTTGGTGACGTGGCAAGTCCCATAAGTGCAGTTCAAGCTGGTGAGGTGGCAAGCACAAGTAGTGTCCCGCTGCCACCAAAAAGACAAACACAGGCCCGTCGTGCCCATAATGCCCTTCTTGCTGCATTCGCCAATCCTAATTGGGAACCCACCGCTTCTGCAGCGCCCGTACTTCCCCCATTCACATCCCCAACCAAATGCAGTCGGCTGCATGAGAGGCATTTTCTTTATGTCCTCCCGAGTACCCCTACCCAACGAACCCCCCCAAAAAAGATGTTGTGTCTGCAGCAAGCGCGGATATAGGCGTGACACCCGCTATTATTGTCCCTCCTGTCCTGACAATCCTGGTCTTTGCATTGGTGAATGTTTTGAACGCTACCATGCACTAGTTGAGTATTAGCGTAGGGTACAGCATTGCACAGACTAGGCACACTTTCACAGGGTCTCCCAAGATGCCATCGCATTTTGAGAGACCCGAACCTGGAACCGGTTACCGTTATAAAAGTTAGTTACAAAAAAAGTGTAAAAAAAAATATATATATATAAAATAAAAAAAAATAGTTGTCGTTTCATTGTTCTCTCTCTCTCTATTCTCTCTCTTTTTTACTGTATTCTATTCTGCAATGTTTTATTGTTATTATGTTTTATCATGTTTGCTTTTCAGGTATGCAATTTTTTATACTTTACCGTTTACTGTGCTTTATTGTTAACCATTTTTTTGTCTTCAGGTACGCCATTCACGGCTTTGAATGGTTATACCAGAATGATGCCTGCAGGTTTAGGTATCATCTTGGTATCATTCTTTTCAGCCAGCGGTCGGCTTTCATGTAAAAGCAATCCTAGTGCCTAATTAGCCTTTAGACTGCTTTTACAAGCCGTGGGAGGGAATGCCCCCCCCCCACCGTCTTCCGTGTTTTTCTCTGGCTCTCCTGTCTCAACAGGGAACCTGAGAATGCAGCCGGTGATTCAGCCAGCTGACCATAGAGCTGATCAGAGACCAGAGTGGCTCCAAACATCTCTATGGCCTAAGAAACCGGAAGCTTCGAGCATTTTATGACTTAGATTTCGCCGGAAGTAAATAGCGCCATTGGGAAATTGGGGAAGCATTTTATCACACCGATCTTGGTGTTGTCAGATGCTTTGAGGGCAGAGGAGAGATCTAGGGTCTAATAGACCCCAATTTTTTCAAAAAAGAGTACCTGTCACTACCTATTGCTATCATAGGGGATATTTACATTCCCCGAGATAACAATAAAAATGATTAAAAAAAAAAAAAAATGAAAGGAACAGTTTAAAAATAAGATAAAAAAGCAAAAAAATAATAAATAAAAAAAAAAAAAAAAAGCACCCCTGTCGCCCCCTGCTCTCGCGCTAAGGCGAACGCAAGCGGCGGTCTGTCGTCAAACGTAAACAGCAATTGCACCATGCATGTGAGGTATCGCCGCGAAGGTCAGATCGAGGGCAGTAATTTTTGCAGTAGACCTCCTCTGTAAATCTAAAGTGGTAACCTGTAAAGGCTTTTAAAGGCTTTTAAAAAATGTATTTATTTTGTTGTCACTGCAATTTTAAAGCATGTCATGTTTGGTATCCATGTACTCGGCCTAAGATCATCTTTTTTATTTCATCAAACATTTGGGCAATATAGTGTGTTTTAGTGCATTAAAATTTAAAAAAGTGTGTTTTTTCCCCAAAAAATGCGTTTGAAAAATCGCTGCGCAAATACCGTGTGAAAAAAAAAAATGAAACACCCACCATTTTAATCTGTAGGGCATTTGCTTTAAAAAAATATATAATGTTTGGGGGTTCAAAGTAATTTTTTTGCAAAAAAAAAATAACTTTTTCATGTAAACAATGAGTGTCAGAAAGGGCTTTGTCTTCAAGTGGTTAGAAGAGTGAGTGATGTGTGACATAAGCTTCTAAATGTTGTGCATAAAATGCCAGGACAGTTCAAAACCCCCCCAAATGACCCCATTTTGGAAAGTAGACACCCCAAGCTATTTGCTGAGAGGCATGTCGAGTCCATGGAATATTTTATATTGCGACACAAGTTGCGGGAAAGAGACAATTTTTTTTTTTTTTTTTTTGCACAAAGTTGTCACTAAATGATATATTGCTCAAACATGCCATGGGAATATGTGAAATTACACCCCAAAATACATTCTGCTGCTTCTCCTGAGTACGGGGATACCACATGTGTGAGACTTTTTGGGAGCCTAGCCGCGTACGGGACCCCGAAAACCAAGCACCGCCTTCAGGCTTTCTAAGGGCGTGAATTTTTGATTTCACTCTTCACTGCCTATCACAGTTTCAGAGGCCACGGAAAGCCCAGGTGGCACAAACCCCCCCAAATGACCCCATTTTGGAAAGTAGACACCCAAAGCTATTTGCTGAGAGGTATAGTGAGTATTTTGCGCTATAAACGATACAATATTTAAAGGAATATTTCACTTTTTTTTTTTACTTTAAGCATCATTAAAATCACTGCTCCCGAAAAAACGTCAGTTGCATTGATACATGTCCTCTGGGGCAGGACCCGGGTCCCCACACCCTTTTTAGGAAAATACCATGCAAATTAGCCTTTAAAATGAGCACTTTTGATTTCGAACGTTCGAGTCCCATAGACGTCAATGGGGTTCTAACGTTCCTGCAAATTTTCGGTCCGTTCGCAGGTTCTGGTGCGAACCAAACGGGGGGGGGGGTTCGGCTCATCCCTACTTACCTGTTTTGTGCAAGTTTCACACATGGAGATACCCCTAGTATCCACTGGAGCACCTGTGTGGGACACCCTAATAAAAAGTTTGTTCTGGTGTCCCACACTAGCGCTCCCGCATCCAGATGTGTAAACAGCTGCTGAGTGTCCTCTCCTTACACTGAATCAAGTTTGCATTTTATTCTAGTTACAAACCCATCTAGACAACAAACTTCTTTTAAGACAAATAGGCATGACCAAATGTAATTAACCTGCATCTGCCAAAAACATTGTATTAGTGAGCGAATGAACAATGTTTACTACAAACGATTACTGTGCCAACGAACCTGAAAGTTGCCATTTTAAACTGTACAACAGTAAAGAAAAGCACACGGAGCAGCACTAAAGTAATAATAGGAACACACGGCAACTACATACTTTTTTGAAGAACTCTCTTGATCTTTCTGTACTGATCGTGCTCCCTCAATTTCAGGTCTGACCAGCGTTTCCTCAATTGATCCTTGGATCGTCGTACCCCAAAATTCCTGTGCAGACTTTTCACAACTTTAGCCATGATCTTGGCCTTTCTCACATTTGGGTTTGGGTAAGGTCCATGCTTCCCATCATAGTCAGCCCTCTTCAAGATGTCCACCATCTCCATCATCTCTACAAAGGACATATTTGAGGCCTTAAATCTCCTCCAGGATCAGGACCTTCGTGGCTCTGGGCTTTGGTCATTGCTGTTGCTGTCTGTATGCACTTGCTCTTTCTCCGCCATGTGCTTTTCCACTGCCATGAAAGAGAAGGGGCAGGGAATATACTAGATAGAAGGTCAGGGGCAGAGTTTCTTGCATGCACAGTGTATATAAAGCGCAAAACGCGTGCATCGTACGTACGATCTGTGAGTGGAGGAAGGAGTAGTGGAAGCGCCGATCGTGATAACGAAGGTACCATTTTAACTTCAGCCTATACTAACTATAGATTGAGGCCTATATTGGGACAAGATTAGGAGAGTTTAACCTGACATTGGGATTTGTCTTGTGTTGTGTCTTGCAGAGCAAATGGATGGCTTCAATGATCACAACTTCCTCCCCCTATTAATAGACAAGTACAGGGAGCTGCCCTGCCTGTGGCAGGTGAAACAACTGCATTATAATCATAAACAAAAGAGGCAGGCAGCGCTGGAGAAACTGCTGGAGTTGGTTAAGCCGCAGATCCCCACGGCAACCGTGCCCTATTTGAAGGCCAAAATTGGTAACCCGAGGAGCACTTATAATAGGGAGCGCAATAAGGTCCAGGATTCCCAGAGATCAGGAGTAGCAGCAGATGACATTTATGTACCCAGGCTATGGTATTATAAGAGACTTAGTTTTCTGTCAGACCAGACTGAAGTCAGGCAATCACTCTCAACCCTACCTTCCACTCTTCCTTCCATGCTTCTTTCCACCCCAGCTGAGGCTTCTGACGTCCAACCTGGGCCTTCCAGCCAGGAAGAAGTGGAGGCGCCCAGCTTGAGTCGTGTATAGCATTGTTCTACATATTTCTGGTCGTAAAATGAATGATGTTAACTAAGTTATTATTGATCACTAATTGCTAATTTAATAAAGTGTTTTTTTTTTTATATAATCTTTATTTTAAGGATATTTCAATGAAAAACATACAGAAAGACATAGTATAACTTTTAACACATATGGAGTATGTACGATTTACATAGGAGGTTTTTTTCGGTCAAATAAATGTATATATTACCCAGGGTCTTACACACATCAGGGGCAATATTATAGGGGGATATTTATTGTCATCTAATCAACACTTATAAATTCACACATCCATGGATCTCCCCTATTGCACTCAGATGGGGGATCCCTGAAAAAGACTATACCCTTCAATCAAATGTATGGGTTTTAACAGGAACCCATATTACTTAGGACCAGACCGAGCGCCAAGTCATAGATCTTGATATAAACCATAACAAACTGTAATTATTCTTTTAATAAAAAGAAAAAGAAAAAGAAAAGGAAAAAAGAAAAAGAAAAGAAAAGGAAATGTTACACCTCATAACATATTCAACCATATTAAGCCGCTCTGGGCCTACTAGAGCTCATCTGTGCTTCTGCTACCTGTAAATAGTTATCTCAATATCTGTCGAGGTCAACCCCACGATACAAGGATCAAGGGGGGTCCGGTACCTGAGAAGATCCCGTGGCGGGCATCCTCCCTTGCCCGGTGTAATGCATCCATGTGGTCCATATTGAATAAAATTTTTAATATTTGTCTTTACACTTCGCCATCCATTCCTCTGCAGCCATAATGTTTTCAACCAACCCTATCCATTCAGTACGTGTGGGTATTTGAGGCTTTTTCCAATGTATAGGGATCAGCCTTCGGGCTGCATTAAGCAAATGTGGCAAAATTGACTTTCGATACTGGCCGAGAGGAATGGTGGGGAAGTGCAACAAGGATTCCAGTGGTGAGTCTGGAAGCTCCACATCTAAAATGAGTTTAATTTGAGCATGTACGTCTAACCAAAATGGTCGTAACTTGGGACATTCCCACCAAATATGGAGGAATGAACCCCTAAGCCCGCATTCCCTCCAGCATGCGGCTGAAAGAGACGGGTAGATCTTGATGAGCTTAGCGGGAACCCTGTACCACCTGGTCAAAACCTTATAGCTGTTCTCTTGCATTTTGGTGTCAACTGTGCTCGAGAGGGTAAGGCGAAAAAGATGATCTAGCTGGGGTTCTGTAAAGTTGTGATGGAAGTCTTTCTCCCACTCCTTAATAAATCCCAATTTTTCCTCTACCTGTGTAGATTGCAGTAGTTCATATAACACTGAGATTGCATGGGGGGTGATAGAGGATGACATATACAAACGTTCAAAGGGCGATGCCACAGTAGGGGAGCAAACCCCCTGTGGTAGGCTGTCAATGAAGTGCTTAAGCTGTCTATAGCGCCATTCGTCCATCGGGAATGGGCCGAATAGTTCCCTTAATTTGGCCAGTGGTAGCAAACCTTGATCTTGAATGAATCTACAGCATCTGGTTTCTCCGTGGGCTGTCCACGTCCGGAAAAAAGATGGGTGTTCCCCTGGAGTGAACCAGGGAAAGCCACATAGGGGTGCCAGGGGGGAAGTCGGCGGAGCGAGCTTCCCCTTCTTATTCAAGGCATCCCACACATTTAAGGCATGTGAAGCCATAGGAGAAACCAGCGTTGAGAGGCCCCTGTTCTCCCTGGGGACCCATGGGGTATGTGACAGGTTTCGGCCAGCTAAGAACTTATCAAGAGGGACCCATATTTTAAGGGAAACATTGTGGTACCAATCTAGAATACTCTGTAAAGCTATAGCCTCATAGTACCTGCATACCATTGGGACCCCCATTCCCCCTCTTGTATCGTGCGAAGGGCTAGTCTGGGGCACTTCCCACTCCATATATATTGTATGAACAGGCTGTTGAGGGTTGAGAAGAAAGTCCTAGGCAGAGTGATGGGCACCATCTGCAGGAAAAATAAAATGCGGGGTAGCACATTCATCTTAAGAATACTGACACGGCCCATCCATGAAAATGCAGATTTGTTCCAAGATTTTAAGTCCATTCTGATGTTAGTGAGCAGCAGTGAGTAATTACATGTAAAGAGCTGGGAACACCGTGTGGGCAGATATATCCCCAAGTACTTCAGGGAAGTCTGGCACCATGTAAATGAGAAAGCAGTCTGCAGCTGTGTACGTAAGGCCATGGGGATATTTAATGACAGAATCTCGGATTTGTTGTAATTGATCTTAAAGTTGGATAATAAGTGAAATTCCTTCAGCTCTGCCATGATGTTGGGTAGTGATATGAGGGGTTCCGAGACGTAGAATAAGACGTCATCTGCATAAGCGGAAAGCTTATGTTCAGTTGGCCCTACAGTGAAGCCCCTGATATCTCTGTTAAGGCGGATTTTGTTTAGCAGGGGTTCCAGTGTCAGGGCAAAAATTAGAGGGGATAAAGGGCACCCCTGGCGTGTACCATTATGTATTGGAAAGGCATCTGACAGTAGACCATTTACCTTTACCCTAACTGTTGGGGAACTGTAGAGGGAGGATATCCATGAGAGCATGCTGGGACCCAGGCCAAGCCTGGTCAACACAGCCCTCATGTAGGTCCAGTCAACCCTGTCAAATGCCTTCTCGGCATCGGTGGAAAGCAAGAGACAGGGATGTGTTGTGGTCCGAGATTCCGCCCAGTGGATCAGTTGGAGTGCTCTATTGGAGTTGTTCCTGGCTTCCCTGCCCATTATGAATCCCGTCTGGTCGGGATGTATAAGTGATGGTAGGATTGGTTTGAGTCTATTGGCCAGGATTTTTGCTAATATTTTAACATCAGTATTTAAAAGGGATATCGGCCTATAGCTCCATGGCATGGTATGATCTTTTCCCTTTTTTGGAAGGACTGTGATATGCGCCATCAGAGCCTCCTTAGGCATCACTGTACCGGAAGCCAAAGCTGTGAAATATGCACACATGGGTTCTGAGTACTTCTTATAGTATGCGTTTGTATATCCGTCAGGACCCGGGCTTTTCCCATTGGGAAGATCCTTAATCACAGTCTTAATTTCCAAAAAGGAGATAGGTATATCCAGCTGCTTACTAATGGAGGCCGCCAGCTGCGGACATTGGGCCTCTGTGAGGTATTGTGCGATGCGGTCAGTCCGTTGGGAATCCGCTAGACCAGATACTGTGTTCGGGAGGTGATATAGCTTAGCATAGTATTCCTTGAAGGCGTGGGCTATTTTTGAAGAATGCACAGCCGGTGCACCTGTTGTCAAAGTCAGTTTGTGTACATGGCCTGAATCCCATTGGGGTTTAAGAGCTCTCGCCAATAGCCGCCCACACTTATTACCAAATTCGTAGAATTTGTGTGCTACATGACGCATTCGTGCCCTAATCCTAGTATCCAGCAATCTGGATAGATCCTGCCTGAGGGACTGCAATTCTGAAGCTACCGTAGGGGTTACGTGTCGCTTGTGTATCAGTTCTGCTTTCTGAATTTTCCTTAATAAATCCTGCAACTCCCCCTCCCTAGCCTTCTTTAGTCTTGATCCCTGAGATATTAGCTCTCCTCGGATAACCGCTTTATGTCCCTCCCATACCGAGCCCATGCCCACCTCACCTGTTTTATTCTCAGCAAAGTATAGGGAGATGGCATCTAGCACCTGTTTGTGTGCTACCGCATCATCTAAAATGCACTCGTTTAGGCACCAGCTCCATGTCCGAGCCTCCACAGACAAGGGCCACAGGGAAATGAAGACCGGGGCATGGTTCGACAATGTGATGGAGCCAATTGAGGCATCGGACAGGGAGTCCAGGGATTATTGATCCATCAGCAGTAAGTCTATACGAGTGTAGACATTGTGTGTGGCTGAGAAGTAGCTATAGTCCCTATCTACCGGATGTAGTAGTCTCCAGCAGTCCACCAGATGGTGTGCTTGTAGTGATTTCCGAAAGTGTTTCAGAAAGGCAAACGAGTGGGCTGAGTGACTGGAAGATGTGTCTATCTGTGGGTCAGGACTGACATTAAAATCCCCTCCCACTATAAGTTGGCCTTCTTTAAAGGAGGACAGGGTATCTAAGACAGAGTCTATGAAAGTAAGTTGTTTGTTATTTGGGGCATACACAGCTGCAAACGTGAACCTACGGGTATAAATGGAGCTTGACAAATACAAATCTGCCATGGGGGTCAGTTAGTTGATCCGTTAGGATAAAGGGACAATTTTTATGAATCGCAATGGCAACACCTCCGGATTTGGGTCGTGGGGAATTGCTGAGAAACCAAGACTTATATAGGTGTGTGGGGAGTCGGGGGACCGAGTCAGTATTGAAGTGAGTTTCCTGCAAAAAAACGACATGTGCCCCTGAACGCTTCATCTTAAGCCACAACTTACCCCTTTTGAAGGGTGATTCCAGGCCTCGCACATTGTAGGACCCGATTTTCAGATCAGCCATAGTAGAAGAGCATGGGGAAGGGCCACCATTCTGCCAGCAAGAGGGGGAATGGTCCAAAGCGTAATCATATCATCAGGATGTAGCTCGAGGAACACATTAAGTGTAAATATATGCCTAAGAGACAAACCATGGTTATTGCAGGTGTAAATAACATAAAACATATGAGAAAAAACAGTCATAGAAAAAAACATAGAAAAACCAAAAGCCCTGAAAGTAGGGCAAAGTGCAACCTTGCCACCGATCGGGGATTCCCACCCCTCCCTCAGGAAGAAGGAGCAGTGAGGATCAGCGAGCAGCGCCAATTCCCAAAAAGGGAACAAAACTCTGAGGAGTTGACCTATCGGAGGTAAGTGGTACAGCACGGGGGGGTGAGACCGTGGTGGAACCCGCTCATAGTCTTGGGTACAAAAATTGCACCTCAATTCTAAGTGCAAATGATGAATCAGCAGCCGGGGGGATGTCAAAAAGTGACAAAAAATGAAAAAACGTCCAGGGGACATTTGGGGTACCCATTATATAAAGTTCTGCTTCTTAGGTTTCTCCTTGAGGAGACTGAGGGTGAGGTGCCGGAGTAGGGGGACCTCTCCTGGATCCCCGACGGCGTCTGCGGCGATTCGCTTGCCACTGTTCAGGGCAAGTTGGGAGGGGTATCTCCGGCGAGGCCCTCCAATCTGGAATGTCCACTTGCGGCAGTCCAAGAGACTCTAAAAAATGGGGTAAATCGGCCTTGCTCCGCAGGGTAGATTGCTTACCGTCCTTAGTTGCAGATAGGCTAAAGGGAAATCCCCACCTATAGGGCAGTTGAGCATCTTGTAAGGCCGCCAGCAATGGTTTGAGAGCGCGACGCTGCATCAGCGTGCGTCTGGAGAGGTCTGGAAAAAAAGATAGTTTGGCTCTATCAAAATCTACATGTCTGATTCCGCGGACTTGGGTCATGATCTGTTCCTTAAGAGAGTATTTGTGCAGTTTACAGATGATGTCTCTGGGCTTGTCGGGATCTTCAGATGGAGGTCTCAGGGCTCTATGGGCCCGGTCTATCTCAATATGTTCTGGCGCCTGGCGGCCTAATATTTGTTTAAAGACCCCCTGCAGGGTAGGTACAATGTCTCTCTGGCCTGTAGCCTCAGGTAGGCCTCTGATGCGTATGTTAACCCTGCGGCTCCTATTCTCAGCATCATCCATTTGGTCTAGCAGGGCTTCGATTCTGCGATCTTGCAATTTACAGCGGTCTGTGAGGGCTTGTAATGTGGGGGCAGTCTCTTCCCATTGTGTCTCCAGCGTTTCCACTCTTCCCCCTAGGTGTGCTGTATCAGCTTGTAAATCCTCTATGTCTTGCCTCATGGCCTTCTCCACCCTGTGCACAAACTTCTCCAGATCATCTTTAGTGGGTAAGGAGAGAATATGGGAGCGAATGTCTCTATCCCCCCAGGCATCACCTCCATCAGGGAGCCTTTCTGATCTGTCTGAACCGGAGGGAGAGGAGGGGGGAGGCAGGGAAGGTAGCGGTATGCGCGGGGAGCTGATAGGAGAGGTAGCTCTGGAAGCGTGGCCTCTGGGCGCCATCTTGGCTGTACTTGCCATTCCTCTGTGAGTCCCGGCGATTCCGACCGGCCTCGAGGGGTCCGCTGTGGTTGCGGAGACGGCTTGCGTTTTGGGGGCATCGTCGTGGGCGTTAGAACCTCCTTTAATGCTGCTGATCAGGCTGTGTATAGAGCGGGCCGCACGGAGCTCAAGGAGAGCACGTCTTCACTCCTGCATGCCGTGGCCACGCCCTTAATAAAGTGTTTTACATATCAATAGACAGTAGTGGCTAAAAAAGTTTGGGACAAGAGTGAAAAATGCTGGGCTCAGAATGATAGTGTTTTCTATTTGTTAACATTCAATTTGCAGCAGTCATGAGCTGAAAATTGTGTGTGATTGATGAACAAAAAAATAAAAATGTCCCTTTTTCATACACAGGAAATCCTCAGCCAGGAGGAGGGCGTGGAATGTGGCAGCCAGGAGGAGGCTGTGGAATGTGGCAGCCAGGAGGTGGAGGGGGTAAGTGGCAGCCAGGAGTTGGCACGGCCCAGTAGCCTGACCGAATCCCAGGTCCCTCCCCTCCGCCTTCCAAACAAAAGGCCCAGGAGGGGGAGGAATGTGGAGGAGGAAGCTCTTGGGCTGATTTGGGAGGCTAATGCTGCCCTCAGAACCACCCTCACTCTTCAAGAGGCCTTTGCCTCCATGGCTGCATGAAAAATGCAGGAAATAGAGGAGGGCCAATGCCTCATCTGTGAGGAAATTATGGATCTGACCCTAAATATGGGGTTGAGGGGCCAACTCACAACCAAAACCCACCTGTGTGAGTTCGACCATCCTCCTCCTCCTCCACCTCCTGTCACAACTCCAACACCACAGCCACAGCCTGGAAGCAAGCGTGGAAGGAAGACAAGAGTGTGATGGCCTGGGTTCAGTCTGGTCTGACAAAAGACGCAGGCTGTGGTATGACCACAGCCTGGGGACATATATGTCATCTGCTGCTGTTCCTGATCTCTTGAAGTCCTGGACCGGATTGTGCTCACTATTATATGGACTCCTCAGGCTACCAATTTTGCCTGTAAAATAGTTGATGTGTGCCCTGGGATACAAAGGCTTCGCCAATTTTACCAGTTTCTCCGGCGTTGCCTTGCTCTTTATTTTCTTATGACCCCCTAATAAATGTCTATTTTTGATACACAAATACTTGCCTATGTGTTTTACTTCAAAAAGGACAGTTTGTGAGTAAGCAGGTACATTTCATAAATACAATGTCAAATTAACAAGGGACACCAACCAACCTCCTTGAGGTTAAAAAATACAAGATGGTGTTATGGTAACTTGACACACAAAACGAAAAAAAATATTACGGAGATAACTAGAAAAAAAAAAAAAAACAGGGGATCTTAATAATAAAAAAAAAAATCACCATAAAAATAAATACAAAACATTATTATGGAGATCTGACAAAAAAAATAACTAATATTATTCAGGAGATCACGAAAAATAATAAGGAAATCAGTTTGTCAGAACTCTGTGTGAATATCAGCAGCAAAACAACTTCATTATTCTAGCATTATAAAGAAGAAGAGAATGCGCTGCATTAAAAGATTTTAAAATTTGCAGTGTGACAAATGTGCTATCTCCATTACGAATGCAAGTTTTACCAGAATGAGCGCTTCCATTTCCTACTTGATTCAGAGCATGCGTGGAATTTTGTGCGCCGGAATTGTCTACACACGCTCAGAATTTACGACAACGGATTTTGTTGTTGGAAAATTTGAGATCCAGATCTCAAATTTTGTTTTCGGAAATTCCAATGGAAAATTTCCGATAAGGCCTACACACTGTCAGAATTTCCGACAACAAGCTCCCATCGAACATTTTGTTGTCGAAAATTCCGACCGTGTGTACCCGGCATTACACTATTTTTAGCCATACTTAACTTTTCAGACAAAACTGTAATTCAGCACTAATTTAAAATAGCTTATAGAAATTTTAAAGTGAATCTGACCTGGTCTAAAACTTTTCTAAGGTAACAATAATACTGAAGCACAGGTACTTTGTGGGTAATCTTCAAAGCAACTTTCTCTTTATCTGTAAAGAATCTTGGATCCTAGGCTCATGTTGTTCAAAGAGCTTCCACTTCTGAGAATAAAGCTGAATTCCAGCCTAGCTTCAGCCTTGCACAGTTGCGCAGGCTCCTCACCTGTAATAAAATCACTTACTCTAGTCTCTCTGCACACTGAGAGCTTTGCACAAGACAGATAGAGCCGGCCTCATTTCATTGCCGGAGGACATTGAGCATTATCTAGTCTTTTCCTCCTCAATTTGACTGTCCCCTTCCCTCCCCTTTTCATACATTGGATTTCAATTCTCCCTTATGGAGGCTCAGCATCACATATGGATGTTACCCAGGCTGGTCTGCATGTAATTGCAGACTGCCTAGGAGTGACATCTGAACTGATACACATTCATTTGGATTTTTAAGTCATTTTGATATTTGCATAGCTCCTTTCAAGAGCCAGCCCACATTGCATCAGAGCTGAGGTTTCTTAAGAGGAGTACTGAGGCAGAGCTACCACCAGCCATGATCTAACTGCATTGCACAGAGAAGCATACAGAACCAGTTCTCCAGCCCCTAATGACATCATCATTGGAGTCATCATGGGCCAAGTCAATGACATCATCACGCCAAACAGGAAGTGAGGTTGGAACGCATTCCCACAGCTCAGTGTGAACCTGGGTTTAAGGGGTTAGCGCTACACTTTTTTGCTATTTAGTTCAGTTTGTTGTGGGAACACACTGATAAGCAGCAAGCCCATTATTTCGTTTGGCAACATTTTTTCAAAACAAATAGTAGCACAGTGGTATTTGCACATAATATTTATTTTGAAAGTGCAGTTGCACTCATTTGGTGAATGTGATGAAGCTTCACTTTGTAAAGAATACAAAATCATGTGCAAGAAAAATAACAACATTTTTTTTTGCACATGACTGGATGATGAAAATTAGCAGAGCTTTGCCATATTCACAAGTTCTGGGGAAAAATTGTGCAACTGCAATGTGCACAGTCTTTTGCCTTTAGTAAATCCACCTCAATGTTTTTTAATACATAGTAAATCCCCCAACATGGGGTAGTGTATTCAGTAGATCAACTTGAGATGGATCAACCTCCTGAAACATCTATAAGATTTGAATTGTGTATATATTTCTAATTATGTTTTTGCTACTGTTTTATATCAGTTCGTGTATCCACTTGTAGTTTTCTCATTTTCAGTTTCTTTTGTTTAACAGTTTAGGGATTGTAAATGAGAGCTCCAAATAGTATCATATGAATGAATGATTTGTCTCCTTCACAAAATATACAATCTCTATATGAGTTTTTTTTTTTAGAACCTGACAAATGTGTGTTATCTAAACTGTCAGTCATTTGAACATCCCTGATGAGATTTTTTTTAAATATATCTGTAGGGTAGGCACACAACTCATATTAGTTATTTTATATTAGAATTCTAACTTGTATATATTCCTTTTTTCTTGTTGTGCCTGCTTGCAGAAATATGCTCATAGCTAAGCTTATAATTATTTAACAAATATTATATTGTACAGCTATGTATCAATTATTCTTCCCGACAAAAGGAGAGATATGATATTGCCATCCAACCTAAGCATAATAAGGTTTTCATAATCAGCAATATGGGGCAAAGAAAGTGAGTGTGTGCAGTGTTGAATAGGAATATAATATCTATTTAGAGTTCATAGACTGAAAGATTAAAGTGATTGTAAAGTCTTGTTTTGCCTCAAAAAATAAAAAAAATGACAAACATGTAATATTTACCTGCTCTGTGCAGTTGGTTTTGCACAGGGCAGTCTGGATCCTCCTCTTCTCATCCACAGCTTTTACTTTGCACAGCCCGCCTTCTGCACTTTGCAGCTCTCTCCTCTGCACAAATCTCCCCCCTTTCCCTGTTCTCCTCTCTGCAGAAACCCCCCCCTACAGTTATTCTCTCTGTTAACCCCCCCCCAGTTCTCCTCTTTGCACAAATCCTCCAAC
This sequence comes from Aquarana catesbeiana, assembly GCF_042186555.1. Taxonomy (NCBI): domain Eukaryota; kingdom Metazoa; phylum Chordata; class Amphibia; order Anura; family Ranidae; genus Aquarana; species Aquarana catesbeiana. The sequence goes on from NC_133328.1 coordinate 98,729,136, forward strand.
TTTCCCAGTTTTCCTCTCTGCACAAAACCCCTCAGCCCTTTTCGCTGCTAAAATTCCCACCAGTTCTCCTATCCTATCTGCACAAAGCCGCACCACTCAATACAGTAAGTGCAGGCTTTTTTTTCTGTCAACATAATACAGTCTGATCAGGGAGCTCTGCCTATCAGAAATGTAGCACAGAGCCGAGGAGGAGATTCAGAGCTCTTTACTCATCTCCATGCTACAATGTCTACAATGTGTTGTGGAGACAGGGGTGTAGTGCCCCCCCCCAAGGGGCAGCTAAGTAATGTGGCCCACCAGTCACCCTGCCCAGCCTGGCATTCAATTCTCAGTCACTCAAAGAAAATGAACAGTCCATGTGTTTGTTTGTTTTATTGAGGGAATATAATTTGGATGGGGTAAGGAAAATATAGGATGCCTGATGAACTGCAGAACAATCAATTGGTGAATTGTAGAACAATTAATTGGGACGAACTATGTACACTCCCTGTAATCATTACTACTTCAGTCTCCTCCAGCACTTTCCTTGCTTTCAGACTATTCCTCTTCCTTTCACACTGGGGCGGTTTGCAGGTGCTATTGAGCTAATAATAGCGCCTGCAAACTGACCCGAAAGTGCCGCTGCTTTCATTCCAGTGTGAAAGCCCCGAGGGCTTTCACACTGGAGCGATGCGCTGGCAAGACCGTAAAAAAAGTCTTCGGAGCGGTGAAGGAGCGGAGTATATACCGCACCTTCACCGCTCCTGCCCATTGAAATCAATGGGATGGCACGGCTATACTGCCGGCAAAGCGCCTCAGCAGAGGTGCTTTGCGGTGGTTTTTAACCATTTCTCGGCCGCTAGCGGGGGTAAAACCGCCGCGCTAGCGGCCGCATACCGACGGTAAAGCGCCACTTACAATAGCAGCGCTTTACCGCCGCCGCCGCCCGCCCCAGTGTGAAAGGGCCCTTACTCCTGCACAACTCTTGACTCTCAGGATCAGCTAGCAAAAAATGGTTAAGCCTGACTCTGACTCAGCCAGATCCTAGCAACCGCCCTTTGCAGGCAGGGACCACGGGGCCCTATGGTGTAGCAAGAAAATAGAAAGTCTCCAGTGCTAGCTGTCCTATAGATGGACTACTGTTCCCAGTCAGCCCTCTTCAGGCCCTGCCAGCCCACCTGGCTGCAGCTGCCCCACTCCACTGCCCATGACACCACAGTCCACTCCACTGGCTCTGCACCCATTCCAGACTGCACGCTCCCAGTCCTCTCAGGCGCGCCTCCCCAGTCCTCCTGACTATGCATGACCCTCACCAGCCCTCCTGACTGCGACCAGTTGTTCCTCTCCTTAAAGACTTGCCCAGCAATGCTAGCTCCTGCTGTCCTCTCTGCTCCTCCTGTGCCTCCTGTCCAGAACTTTCACGCTTTCTTGAAGGGCTCTGTCTGCACCTGAGCCCGGGCCCAAGGTCACCCCCCCCGAAGACTGGGGAGCTACCTCAAGGGCCCCAACAGCCTAGCATTCCATCTTCAAGCTCTGAACAACTCCAAGGAATCCCCCCCAGCTGGGCTGACCCTGGGTATTTAAGGAGGCCTGCCCCCTGCCAATCCAGGTTGGGGATTGATCAGGGCTCCTTAGAACACCCCAGGAAGCTCCACGTCTCCTGTGCTCCTCTAGAATCCTCTGGAAGAAAGATGGAGGTCTTAGTGACGCTGTCTGCTAGTCACCAGCTGCTATCCTGAGCCACTCCCAGCCCACACAAACAAAAACAAACAGGCCTGGCGGCAAGCCAGGCCCGCCTAAATTTACTTCACCTATACACAAAAATCCTTTTCTAGCACCTACATAAGTAGAGGGTGCTACGGGGGGACAGAAGCTGACTCCCAAATCACCACAGGCAGCTGCAGTTGTGGCACCGGGACCCAAGGAACTCACCAGGGCTGAGGGCAGGAGCCCTGGGTACCCAGTGCTAGTACAATCCGGTAGATGAAGTGAGCTGTGCAGTCCTCTACCAACTTCTGTGTTAAATGACAGGTTGAAGAGGCTGTTCCCTTGTCAGAACACAACAGCTTAGCGGGGGAGATAGCTGTACTAACATCAGACTGTTAGAACAGAGACTCCGACCGGAGCTGTCATGTTTTTTTTGTTCAACCCAAAAAAAACTATTAGTGTGTATCAGGCTTTATGCTGTAGGTTGAGGCCAGGCTCACACTAGTCTGGTGCCAATTGCAGCTCTGGATTTCCTGCAAAGATAAAAATTATTCATTCAGCGGTTCCTCTCCGTTATAGCTGTGGATCAGCTGACCAGGGAGAGGGGGGAGTTGTAGGAACACATCTGCAAATCAGATGCGCTCCCATTGAAGATTATGTACCTGCAATTCGCACTGCAATATGGAGTGCAGATGCAACTCACATATGTGAACCCAACCCATTGAAAAGAACATATTTTCAAATGTTCTGTGAATTGGATGCGGTGTAAGTCGCATCCAATTTGCATATGTGTGAACCCAGCCTAATAGTCTTTTGAGGTAGTCAAGAATACAGAACACCAATGTAAATTCACCATAAATGAATGAGTGCAGGGCATGCAGACCACAGCAGAGGTAGAATGAACATTAAAACAGATGAGTATATATCCACTTTTCTGTATCACAGATGAAAAAGACATTAATAAACTTTTTTGTGAAAACAAAATGAACAGAAAATTGATTAATTGAAAATTGAAATTTTTTATCCCAGAGGACAAAGTGTAATTATACCACTCAATTGAAAATTAATCGCATGTGATTTGGGACATATGAATTCATTTGAAAGCTGAAGAAGTTAATATATATGTAAATCACAGGAGTTATAAAAATTGCAGGCTACATTATATGTGGTTAGTATAAAAAGTCAATCTAAACGTGCGCTGGACAAAACAAAATGAGCTATGGCAGGAAGATATGGATTACTAGCTTATATAGGAGCCAAAGATGTGCAGGCTTATTTAATAAAACAGTGCTACGAGCTGTTTCGGGCATAATCCAGTATAAACCAGAATGCAGCTTTTAACAATTTTAGTTGTCCAAGCAAGTGTAGATGAGGACATTCAAAATATCTGTTCAGTGGCTGGCGGGCTCTAAAATCCAACACATCTAACCATGACAGTGATAAGAGATTGATAAGGGCATTTTGGGTGGATGTTGAATGTGCTTATTATTCAAGATTCATGAAGTCTGCGAATGCAAGTTTTTCCCCCCTAAACGTTGCAGGTCCACCACCAGAAATAAGGGAAAATAAATGATACTGCAACCACAAAGCACATCCTAAAAACAAACAGGCACACATAGTTGGCAACATTTAAAAAACAATTTAAGAGACGCTTTTTTTTTTTTTTTTTTTTTGCTGTGCATTTAGAAAACCAACGTAGGCAAAAAATGTGCTTTAATTAGGGGTCAGACATTCAGTTAAAATGGGTTCATTCCTAACCCATGGGGGCATTTCTAAATGCATAAAAATGCATGTAATGATCATTCAGTAGTGCCATTCACACTGACCATTTACCTGCATTTAGGTGCAGTTAGTTTAGCTGTGTTTGGTAAATAAAATAGTGTGCTTCCAGAATTTGATATAACTCTATAAATGGCTAAATGCATGTAAAAATGACTAAAATGTCCAAAGACGCAAAAACCTGCTTCAACCCCTTTACACCTACTGGTAAATCAAATGTAAATGCCTAAATTCAATTTTGCAATTTTGACATGTGTTAGTAAAACCGTACATATCATCACTACTTTGTGCATACCTTGTTTTTTTCAGGACAAATTGGGCTTTCATCTGGTAGTAAATAGTTATGGATATCTCTTGCTTTATTTTTTATTATCAAAGAAAAACTGGCCCAAAATAGTAAAAAATATTTTTTTTTTCTTTCAAATGTAGCTGTATATTTCTTGTTACTACCATAACCTACCACCAAAGAACAACCCAAAATAAATTCTCCTGCTTCTGATGATCACAATGATACCACGTATGTGTATGTTGTATGTTGTTTGTACCCGTAGTACAGCCCAGAATCAATAGTGCGTATTTTGCTTTTTTTTTAGTTGTTTTCCTACCTAAAACACACCGACACTAACTGACACTGATACTAATTAAAAAAAAACTGACCTTGACCTTTGACCCTTATTTGACCTAAACACTAACCCTGGCACTGACCTATATCTTGCTCTAGGTATATTTCCTTATTTTTAATTATGTATTCATTTATTTAAAAAAAAAAATTACAAACACTTTTTTTTCCCTCTTTCTGCAAGTAATGAGAAAGATACATTGTATTCTTCTTCTCCATTCACAGAAAGAACAAAACACAGGGACGGGTTTCACAGTGACTGATCAATCAGAGGCTACCACAGCGATCAGGTGACCCGGAATCAGGGGATCTGGGTCCCGATCATTAGTACAGGGCCCCGGGCTCTCGGTAAGACCCCAGTCTCTATGCTGGGACTGCGCTGTGCAGAGTGCTTCCAGCACAAAGAGAGAAACGCATATATGCTGCCCCATGTAAAAAAGCCCAGTGCAGTGAGGTCGCATCTATGTGTTACGTTGGTGTGAAGGGGTTAAAGCAGGAACAATTAAACACAGGAAAAAGTGACATGGTAAACATAAAATTGTTTATACTTCCTAGATCACATTTCCTGCATTTAGAAAAGCTAAACACATGATTAAGGTAGGCCATAGAGGATGTGATTTTCTTTGCTGCAACCGCTTGATTTATCAACACAATAGCTCCTGCAGTGTTCTCCTGGGGTGGGGAGCTGGGGAGCCATCCATGCCAAGAGAACACAGTGATTCGTGCTAGTGGCTATAGCTGCTGGCAAAACTCCGCATTTATAAATTCGACATGCTGGTTGTACCCGAGTCGATTGATGGATCGACTTGAATACTGCCCAGAGATGGTTTTAATCTTGGCTGGTCCCTGCTGAACCGGATAAAATTCTAACCATCTATGGCCAACTTAAAGTTGAACAGATGTTCCTAATCCTTATCAGTTACCTGCTATGCTCACCCAAAAAAAACTCACTGAAGGAACCTGCCAAGAAGTTAGACCACACAGATTTGGAGTCAAATCGATCATTGCAGCCTTTTATTAACAAATAACAAGAATATATAACATTCCTCTAAAACAGAAACAAGTAAAGTTTGCTGATCTTTGAAGTCACAAACAAATATCCTGTTTTTGTAGCTGCAGCACCTCACATTATCATAGGCCCCAGCCACAACACACTGACCCAGGGACAGTATCACAGCTAGCCACAGAGACCCCCCCCCATCCCAAATTCCCAGTTAACCCATCATTAACTGGAATGCACCTGAGAAAGCCATACCACAGATATATTATACAGACATATTATATTAGCACATATTTTTTTACCACCTCCAAAGACAACAACCACCAGGCTGCTTTGATATCCAATATAAAGACATACACCCAAATAACAAACAAAGTGGGTGGGTGGATGGGAAATTTCTTCTCTATCAAATGACCACTGACTGGACTCTTCAGCTCTCCACCCCATTCTAGACTCTCCAAAGCTCTCTCAACCAATCAGGTCAGTTTCAAAAACTGTCCTCCCCTGTTCACCAAGCCATGCCTGCGTTTTGCCTATTTTTTTTTTTGCTCTGGTCCTACCTGGTGTGTCAGTGTGAATGTGACCCTAGAATTTGTTGCATTTACAAGCACCACTTCTGGGTTGCTCTGCGCTGCTTCCTTGAACTTCTGGTTGGAGAGTGCGCAAAGAATTAATGAATTTAAAACACCATACACTGTTTCCCGATGCCCTTGAGAGTTAATTTCCCATGATGCCAAGCATCATTGTGAATGTGCACCCAGTGCAGTATGCTCTAGCTGCCCATGCATGTCAGGAACATCCACCATTGGGTGGTTCCATAAAACACTTCCATAAAACACTGCAAGGGAACTGAGCCATTCAAGAAAATTAAACCTGGAGGAGTGATGTTTGGAACAGCGGAACCAAGTAAAAAGGAGAGCTTTCAAAGGAGAAGAAATAGAAGACCAGGTAAATACCCAAGTCAGCCCAAGTGTTCCTAAGGGCTGTGTCCATAGTCCTTTTCTTTATTCCTTTATACTCATGATTGTACTGTCATTAATAGCTCTAATGCTATCAAACTTGTGGGTTCTATCAAACTTGTAGTAACACAGCGATAGTGGGGTTGATATCCAATGATATTTAGGTAGTGACAAGATTCAAATGCTGACTGAGTAGTGTATTGAAATTGATTTCAATCTTAATTCAAAGAAAACAAAATACATTGTAACTCATTTTAGGAAGAAAAACCCAGTTGGATTGTGAATTAATAGGGAGAGAGTAGAGCAGATCGCAAGTTTTATGTTTTTAGATTGTCCCAAGACTGTCTCAGCAAATCCAGGAAAGTTGGTTGCACAGTATGAGTAACAGCTGTGAATAACACCCACTGCTCTTCATGATAAAATTCAATTTGTTTATATTCTTTCAGAAGCATCACTGGGCTCAGGCACAACAAACAAAAGGTCCACGCTGCTAATAGGTGAGCTGGCTCCAAGAGCATGATCTCCTCACTGCAGGGTGCTCACCCAGTCTTAGCTGAAGCAATAATGAAAGGAAAATTCTGACGGCTGCACACCAAACTGAGATCCAAATGCCTTTATTTGTATAAAACCATGAAGAACATGAAGAGCACTATATGTACAAGCAAGGGAGGACCGGCTTACATGTTTTGCACACAAATTGTGCTTTATCAAAGCCCCATTGATAAAGCACAATTTGTGTGCGATACATGTAAGCCGATCAAGTGGCGTAACTAGAACATCTGGCACCAAGACATTTTTTTGCAGAACCCCCTCCCCCCCAAGAAAAATGGTATGTGGTATAGCCATGTCAACACTGTGGGTGTGGTCAGATTCCATCAACAGTGAGAGAAGCTTAAAGGGACTTATGCTTTAATGACTGTGCCACAAGCAAGTATGTAGCAGACAGTACAAACCTCAGTACACTCATTTTAATAAAATAAAATCGTTCTATTGCATATCCTTTACTACACACAGCTAACCTTAAAGTCTTGTTTTTTGTTTTTCGAAATAATAAACATGTTATATTTACCTGCTCTGTGTAGTGGTTTTGCACAGAGCAGCTTGGATCCTCCTCTTCTTGGGTCCCCTGCCTGCACTCCTGGCCCCTCCCTCGCAACTTACCTAGGGGGGTTCCCAAGCAGCCACACTCCTTAGCTGCGGCTCTGGGTGTCCATTCACACACGTAGCCATGGCTTGACTCTGCTCCCTCCCTCTTCTGATTGGCTTACTGGCTGTGATTGACAGCAGTGTGAGCCAATGGCTCCTGCCAAAAGCTAATCAGGAGTGCAAGTCCCCAGACAGCCAAGGCTCTTGTGGACATCGCTGGATCGAGAGGGGGCTCAAGTTAGAATTAATTGGGGCGGGGGGGGGGGCTGCTGCACACAGAAGGTTTTTTACCTTCATGCATAGAATGCATGAAGATTAAAAAGCGTGTGCCTTTACAACCACTTTAAAAAAAGAATGTGCTGAACTTAGAATGCAGTAGTCAGGAGTAAGAAATGTAAAACAGAGTGAGGGGAATTGATCAAAACTGGTGCAGTCAGAATCTGAAACAGCTGCTCATGGCAACCCATCAGCTTCTATCTTCAGCTTGTTCAGTTATAAAAATGAAAGCTATGAGATGATTGGTTGTCATGCACAGCTGTTTCTAATTCTGTCTGCTCTAGTTTTGATAAATTCAGACAGTTCATTCAGACAGGCGCTGATACAAGTCCTGTGTGCTGTGCCACTTTTTGCTGCATCTGCATCCACCAGAGAGCTTCACCTATAGAAGTGGGCGAACAGATCTGAATGCAGACACTGTGCATTTGGATACATGCAGCCCTTCCTGTCTGCATGTCAAATTTTGACATTCAAATATGTCCAGGCAACTGCTGTGTTCCATTTCACTCTGACTGGACTGCCTGCACAGGGATGCACAGGACACCATGCATCACCACGCGGTACACGGCCATCACACTGGGCATGGATGCATATGCTCCCTGTGAATGAGGCCTTATTGCCGTTATGTGGACCGAATAGCGCGAAAATGGAGATGTCGGGTAATATAAAGAGAAGTATGGGAATTTTCTTTATGAATCGTACTTACCTAGGTAGATGCTGCATCTGTCCGCTGCCGGTTCTAAGGCTGATCACTCAGTTCTCAGTGCTCCCTGAGCAGAGAGCTGGTGGCTGTCAGTCACTGGCTCTCTGCATTGCCCTCCCGGTGCTTACTGAAACATTGGGCTGTGGAGGGGGTGGGAGTGGCCAGCTCAGTCTCTCAGAGGCTTGCTGAGAGGCTGAGCTGGGTGCCAGCCCAGGCATGTAACTGGATCCCAACCACATGGTTGCGATCTTTCCCCAGCCTGGATCGACTCTGTGACACCACCTGACAGCAGGCTTAAGCCCGCTGTCAGCTGAAAATGGGTCATGGGAGTGCAAAACAATCTGCACTGCTGTGATCAACAGGAGAAGTACAACCAAACAGGGCATTGGCTGTACTTCTCCTTTCATAAATCTATCACACAACCTGTCTCTCTTCTCCTCTTTGGCGTTACTTGCGACAATTGATAAATGTCCCCATTTATCTTGTGAACTCACCCTCCAGGGCCCAGGTAGGCTCTTCCTCAGCCCAGGCTTTAGATCCAGGCTCTTTCTCCCTGAAGTATGGAAGGTCCTCCAGTCACCCTCTTTCCTAGTCCAGAGGGCCTTTATGATCCCCCTCTCATAGTCCAGGGTCTCCAGACACCTGCTTCCCTAGTCCAGGGCCTCCAGACACCCCCCTCCTAATCTGGGACCTCCAGGCAACCCCTCATCTAGTCCAGTATCTCCCTTGTACCCCCCCATCCAGGGGCCTTTTCCACACCACATTTCAAGTCTAGGGCCTCCTCTACACCCCCTAGTCCAGGGCCTTCGGTGTACCCCCTCCTAGTCCAGGACCTCCTGTGCACCCTCCACTAAAACACCTCCTCTGCACCCCCAGCCCAAGGCCTCTTACGCACTCCAGCCTCCTCCGCACCCCCCATCCGCCCAGGGCCTCCACTGAACCCTCCAGTCCAGGGCCTCCTCTAACCCCCCTCAGCCCAGGGCCTCCTCTGCACCCCCCATCTTCCCAGGGCCTCCACTGAACCATCCAGTCCAGGGCCTTCTTTGAAGCCTCCTCTTTTCTGGGAGGCCTCACGCAGAAAAGACATAGGCTGTTTGAGCACCGGACAGGGCTAGGAGGGAGACCCGCCTGTCCATTACACTTGATCAGGCAGCAGTGACACACTGAGAGCAGCGGTTCCCAGTGCAGGTGGGGGCAGAACCCCTGGAGGGGCCCCCCTAGATGCGTCACCCAGGGCAGGTCCCCCCCTAGTTTTGGCCCTGTTTGGATCTCAGTATCGTGTGCAGCCATCTGGATTTTCTTTTCATTACTGGACTCAGGCAGCTAGGGCTTCCCAATGTCTGAAGTCCAATGAAGCCTTTTTCAGAGCATGTCACTCTAACGGTCAAAGCAGCTTGGGCCCTCCTTTGAAATTTTCATTCTCATTATTGTGTCACATACTGTAAGTTTATGTCATAACGTCACTGTCCTATCTACATTTTAACTGTATGTTCGGTGGCCCCAGTTATCATGTACTTCACTGTTTTCTCCAAGTAAATACATCCTCAGCGCTACTGGTAAAAATGGGTTACGATAACCTTCAGAAAATGCAAGTCTTTCTCCATCCTGAGAACCTGGCCTGCATGTTGCTCCCTTTTACTCCCTCCAACAGGTCTTCTCATCTATTTCAACCTCGTAGAGCATCACAGATTACATAGCTTATCCATCTATAATTGAATACTCTGGTGTTAGCAGTAAGTAAACAGATCCACTAATTTGGCAACCATCAGAAAATAGTCAGATGTTCCTAGCCTGGTTTACTGCCTTTACAAAAATCCAATGTCCTACAAAAGAAGTGTTGACTTGCATGCGCATTAAGTCTCTTCAGCTGACACAGAAAATTGTGATCAAGGAAAGCTGATATCACACACATGAGAGGAGAAAAATGAATAAAACATAACAGACCTAGCAGATGAACTTGATTGGAATATGTACATTTTCACAAAGAAAAAGTTTTTGATTATTAATGACACAATGGATTACATAAAGACTGATGGCTAGTGCTGCACCAGAATTGCTCTAGTACAACTTATTACAACAGAATATAATTTTGTTTTATTGTTGATATGTTGTTATATTATATTATAGTTGTAGCACTTAAAGTAGAATTATGGTTAAACTATAAAATTAATGATCACATACTGTATATGATATATAGTGCCCATACTAGCAAGACCAGGCTAACTCGTTTTTCTAAATACTGCAGCACTGTCACCCTTGTTATTGCCTTAGCTTTCTAGAGGCCAGCACCACTGATAGCCCTATCAGTGAATAGCCATACCTAGTTACACCCACAACTATTTAGAATGACAGCACATTGCTCTATCTGGAAGAGCTTAGGAAAATGATGTAAAACATGTGCACAAACCTTACGCCCCCCACCCTTCCCTTCAAGAATTTCTTTTATTTAATTCTTCATTTAAGGTATGCAACGAGACAATGTAGTATGAAATGACAGTCTGTTCTCAATGATAACCATCAACAGTAATATATTAAGCGTGAACAAACAAGGGATTTAACCACTTACCAACCGGCCCATAGCCGAATGACGGCTGCAGGGCGGTTGGATAACTCTGGGAGGACGTACTATGACGTCCTCCCAGAATTCCCCTCTCGCGCGCACCCGAACACATCCGTGTGTTCATGGATCCCGGTAAATGGCCGCTGATCGCGGCCGTTTACCATGTGATCGCGCCGTCAAATGACGGCGCAATCACATGTAAACAGACCGGCGTCATCTGATGACGCCGGTTCCTCTCCTCCCCTCCTGTGTACCGATCGGTACACTGTGGAGGAGAGGGAGATGGATGGATGGCTGCAGCGCTGTGGGCTGTATGTGTAGTGCCCACAGCGCTGCACAGAGACATCCAGCCATCCATCCATCCATGCTCAGCCATCCCTACTACTATGCAATGCTATGCAATACTCTGCAATGCCCCCACAATACTCTGCAATGCTGTGCAATACTCTGCAATGCCCCCACAATACTCTGCAATGCTGTGCAATACTCTGCAATGCTGTGCAATACTCTGCAATGCTGTGCAATACCCCCACAATACTCTGCAATGCTGTGCAATACTCTGCAATGCTGTGCAATACTCTGCAATGCCCCCACAATACTCTGCAATGCCCCCACAATACTCTGCAATGCCCCCACAATACTCTGCAATGCTGTGCAATACTCTGCAATGCCCCCACAATACTCTGCAATGCCCCCACAATACTCTGCAATGCTGTGCAATACTCTGCAATGCCCCCACAATACTCTGCAATGCCCCCACAATACTCTGCAATGCCCCCGCCATACTCTGCAATGCCCCCGCCATACTCTGCCATGCCCCCGCCATACTCTGCCATGCCCCCGCCATACTCTGCCATGCCCCCGCCATACTCTGCCATGCCCTCGCCATACTCTGCCATGCCCCCGCCATACTCCGCAATACCCCGCCATACTCCGCCATACCCCGCCATACTCCGCCATACTCCGCCATACCCCTCCATACTCTGCAATACCCCGCCATACTCTGCAATACCCCGCCATACTCCGCAATACCCCGCCATACCCTGCCATGCTGAGCCATGCTCGGCTGTACTCGGCCTCTGTATGTGGCCAGGCTGTGGAAGTCTCACACATGTGGTATCGCCGTACTCAGGAGGAGCAGGAGAATCTATTTTGGGGTGTCATTTTTGGTATGTACATGTTATTTGGTAGAAATATTGTATAAATGGACAACTTTGTGTTAAAAAAAAAAAAAGCGTTTTAACCACTTCCCGCCCGCCGGCCGTCATACAACGTCCTTGACTTTGTGCGGGGATATCTGAATGATGGTTGCAGCTACAGGCATCATTCAGATATCAGCTTTTTCAGCCGGCGATTCCCTATACCATGAGAATGATCATAGCAGCTGTTCCACTGCTTGATCGTTCTTACGGGAGGTGAGAGGGGATGTCCCCCCCTCCCGAGCTTCTACCGACTCACTGCTACGATCGAAGCCAGGATCGTTTTTTTTTTTTTTTATTTCAGGCTTCCCAGCCTAGAGGTGAGATGTGGGGTCTTATTGACCCCATATCTCACTGTAAAGAGGACCTGTCATGCCATATTTCTATTACAAGGATGTTTATATTCCTTGTAATAGGAATAAAAGTGGTCCAAATTTTTTTTTGGGAAAAAAGCATCAAACTAAAATAAATAAAGTAAAATGAACAATAAAAAAAAAAAAAAAATTTTTAAAGCGCCCCTGTCCCTGTGTGCTCGCATGCAGAAGCGAACGCATACGTAAGTCCCGCCCACATATGAAAACGGTGTTCAAACCACACATGTGAGGTATCGCTGCGATCGGTAGAGCGAGAGCAATAATGTTGGCCCTAGACCTCCTCTGTAACTCAAAACATGTAACCAGTAAAAAATTTTAAAGCGTCGCCTATGGGGATTTTTGAGTAGCAAAGTTTGGCGCCATTCCACAAGCGTGTGCAATTTTGAAAGGTGACATGTTGGGTATCTATTTACTCGGCGTAACTTCATCTTTCACATTATGCAAAAACATTAGGCTAACTTTACTGTTTTGGTTTTTGTAAAGCACAAAACATTTTTTTTTCCAAAAAAAACGCGTTAAAAAAATTGCTGTGCAAATAACGTGCGAGATAAAAAGTTGCAACGACCGCCATTGTATTCTCTAGGGTCTTTGCTAAAAAAACATATATAATGTTTTGGGGTTCTATGTAATTTTCTAGCTAATAAATGATGATTTTTACATGTAGGAGAGAAATGTCAGAATTGGCCTGGGTGCTCCAGAACGCCTGAAGGTGCTCCCCTGCATGTTGGGCCTCTGTATGTGGCCACGCTGTGTAAAAGTCTCACACATGTGGTATCGCCATACTCGGGAGTAATAGCAGAATGTGTTTTGGGGTGTAATTTGTGGTATGCATATGCTGTGTGTGAGAAATAACCTGCTAATATGACAATTTTGTGGGAAAAAAAAAAGTAAAAAAAAAACCTTGATTTTGCAAAGAATTGTGGGAAAAAATGACAACTTCAAAAAACTCACCATGCATCTTTCTAAATACCTTGGAATGTCTTCTTTCCAAAAAGGGGTCATTTGGGGGGTATTTGTACTTTTCTGGAATGTTAGGGTCTCAAGAATTTAGATAGGCCGTCAGTACTTCAGGTGTGATCAATTTTCAGATATTCTCACCATAGCTTTTGGACTCTATAACTTTCACAAAGACCAAATAATATCCACCAATTTGGGTTAATTTTACCAAAGATATGTAGCGGTATAAATTTTGGCCAAAATATATAAGGAAAAATTACTAATTTGCAAAATATTATAACAGAAATGAAGAAAAATTTATTTTTTTACAGATTTTTCGGTCTTTTTTCTTTTACGGCGCAAAAAATAAAGAACCCAGCGGTGATTAAATACCACCAAAAGAAAGCTCCATTTGTGTGAAAAAAAGGACAAAAATTTCATATAGATACAGTGTTGCATGACTGAGTAATTGTCATTCAAAATGTGAGAGCACCAAAAGCTGAAAATTGGTCTGGTTAGGAAGGGGGTTTAAGTGCCCAGTTGTCAAGTGGTTAAAGATAGCATTGAAGCAATAGACCAGATTCCTTCTAATAACATACAATACCTAAAGGCTTATGGCCGTGGCATTCACAGTAAGTATATCTTGTAGAGATGAGCCGAACACCCCCCCCCGGTTCGGTTCGCACAAGAACCTGCAAACGGACCGAAAATTCGCACGAACGTTAGAACCCCATTGACACCTATGGGACTCGAACGTTTGAAATCAAAAGTGCTCATTTTAAAGGCTAATTTGCATGGTATTGTCCTAAAAAGGGTTTGGGGATCAATGCAAAAAAAACGTTTAAAAACGGCCATTTTTTCAGGAGCAGTGATTGTAATGATGCTTAACGAAAAAAAAAAAAAGTGAAATATTCCTTTAAATATAATACCTGGGGGGTGTCTATAGTATGCCTGTAAAGTGGCGCGTGTTTCCCGTGCTTAGAACAGTCCCTGCACAAAATGTCATTTTTAAAGGAAAAACAGTCATTTAAAACTGCTTGCGGCTTTAATGTAATGTCGGGTCCTGGCAATATGGATGAAAATCAGTGAGACAAATGGCATGGGTACCCCCCAGTCCATTACCAGGCCCTTTGGGACTTGTATGGATATTAAGGGGAACCCCGCACCCAAATTAAAAAAGGAAACAGCAGTATACAGGCTCTGTACTCTGAACAGCAGTATACAGGCGGTGCAAACAAGATTGGGACTGTAGGTTTGTTGTTAAGTAGAATCTGTTTGTAATTTTGAACTGGTACATTTTTAACGTGTTTAGCTCCAGCCAAAAAATCTATTTTAAGCTTTTTGGAAAACATAGGGAAGGGTTATCACCCCTGTGACATTTGTTTTGCTGCCTGTGCTCCTCTTCAGAAGATTTCACCTCACTTTTTGTCCCAATGACAAATGTTTTTTGAAAATTTGTTTTTTTTTGTGAAACAAGGATTGGTGATAAAGCATCAGTGGAAAGGAGAAATGTTTTTCCCATATTAACTCTTACAGGAGAGAATTTCCCTTCCTAGGGGTAGATTTAATCTCACTTCCTGTTGTCTCCTTCTGTTTGCAAGTAGGAGTCGTTTGTAAGTTGGATGTTTGAAAGTAGGGGCCTGCCCTATATACTCAGCAGAAATTTGGGCCTTAGGTGTTGTTGTGGCCACAACACTGTAAGCCCTCACATGGCCCTGCTGTGAAATATTAGATCAAGAATTGTAATTACATGCCCAACAGGGGCAGAAAAATTGGGCCTTTGGTGGTGGTGCTGGTGCCACAACACTGTAAGTCCTCACTCGCTCTTGGTGGGCGCAGAAATGGGCCCTGCTGTGAAATATTAGATCAAGAATTGTAATTACATGCCCCTGTTGAACAGGGGCTGAAAAATTGGGCCTTAGGCACTGGTGCTGGTGCCACAACACTGCAACCCCTCACAGATACTCTAGTTGGAACGCAGGAATGAGCCCTGCTGCAAAGTATTGCATCAAAAATTATAATTACACGCCCCTGTTAGACGGGCTGAAAAATTGGGCCTTAGGCACTGGTGCTGGTGCCACAACACTGCAACCCCTCACAGATACTCTAGTTGGAATGCAGGAACGAGCCATGCTGCAAAGTATGGCATCAAAAATTGTAATTACACGCCCCTGTTAAACAGGGGCTGAAAAATTGGGCCTTAGGCACTGTTGGCAGCGCCCAGAACCAAAAATGTTCTTACAAGCTATCAGCGTGATCATTGAGGAGGAAGAGGATAATTACTCAGGATAGTCACTCAGCATCAGCATAAGCAGTCTTTGAAGGGATCTGAGATTTCAAAAAAAATTATTCGGTTACATCAGCATCAGGTGCTTGGTAGCTGGTGGTGATCCAAGACTGATTCATTTTTATGAAGGTCAGTCGATCAACCGAGTCGGTGGACAGACGCACCCTGTGATCGGTTACAAAGCCTCCAGCAGCACTGAATGTGCGTTCCGAAAGAACGCTGGACGCAGGACAGGCCAGTAGCTCAATTGCATACTGTGCAAGCTCTGGCCAGTGATCCATCCTCAAGACCCAGTAACCCAGAGGATTTTCGGTGGGAAAGGTGTCCAAGTCAGATCTAGCCCCTAGGTATTCCTGTACCATGTAAAACAGACGCTGGCGATGGTTGCTGGAACCGATCATACCTTGGGGCTGCGGACTAAAAAATTGTCTGAACGCATCGGTCAGACGGCCACCTTCTCCACTGCTCCTTCTTTGACTGACCGAAGCCTCAGCAACACGTTGTCCAGAAACAGGAGTTTGTAACCTCCCAGTCTCTGGGAACGCGTTGCACAGACCTTTCTGCAAGGCCTCCCGAAGATGTTTCATCCTCTGCTCCCTCTGCGATGGCAAGATGAGGTCCGCAACCTTACCCTTGTAACGTGGATCAAGGAGGGTTGCCAGCCAGTATTGGTCCTTCTCCTTGATACCACAAATACGAGGATCCTTACGCAGGCTTTTCAGGATCAGGGAGGCCATGCAGCATAGGTTTGCTGAGGCATTCGGTCTGGAGTCCTCTGGGTCACTAAGGACGACATGGTCCGCAGCCACCTCCTCCCAGCCACGTACAAGTCCATGTGTTTCTTGGGACTGATCCCTTAAAGACTGCTGCTAATGCTGAGTGCCAGGCTCCACCTCCATACTGACACAATCCTCCTCCTCCTCCTCGTCCTCTTCCTGTGTGATCGGCGGGCACGCAGGAACACTGTCTGGATAAAGGGGGCCTTGAGAGCTAAGGAAGTCCTCCTCTTCCTGCCTCTGTTCTGCCTCAAGTGCCCTGTCCATTATTCCATGCAGCGTGTGCTCCAACAGATGGACAAGGGGGACAGTGTCACTGATGCATGCACTGTCACTGCTCACCATCCTTGTGGCCTCCTCAAATGGTGACAGGACAGTGCATGCATCCCTCATCATGGCCCACTGGCATGGGGAAAAAAAAAACAAGCTCCCCTGACCCTGTCCTGGTGCCATAGTCGCACAGGTACTCATTGATGGCCCTCTGCTGCATGTGCAGCCGCTGCAGCATTGGCAACGTTGAGTTCCACCTGGTGGGCATGTCACAGATTAGGCGGTTCTTGGGCAGGTTAAACTCCTTTTGGAGGTCTGCCAGCCGAGCACTGACATTATATGACTGGCGGAAATGCACACAGACTTTCCTGGCCTGCCTCAGGACATCCTGTAAGCCCGGGTACCTGCCCAAGAACCGCTGCACCACCAAGTTAAGGACATGAGCCAAACAGGGCACATGGGTCATTTGTCCCTGTCGGAGGGCAGAGAGGAGGTTGGTGCCATTGTCGCAAACCACCATTCCTGCTTTAAGTTGGCGTGGCGTCAACCACCTCTCAACCTGCCCCTGCAGAGCTGACAGAACCTCTGCCCCAGTGTGGCTCCTGTCCCCCAAGCACACCAGCTCAAGCACCGCATGGCATCTTTTGGCCTGCATACTTGCGTAGCCCCTTGAATGGCTACGGAGCACCGCTGGTTCCGAGGACAAAGCACAGGAAGAGGCCATGGAGAAAGAAGAAGAGGAGGGGGTGGAGGAGAGAGGTGTGTCACAATCATTAGTAGTGGCATTTTGGAGGCGTGGTGGCGGAACAACCTCCAACACTACTGCACCTTGTCCTGCATCCTTCCCAGCTGCCAGCAGAGTCACCCAATGCGCGGTGAAACATAGGTAACTTCCCTGTCCATGCCTGCTGGACCATGAGTCAGCGGTAATATGCACCTTACCGCTGACTGCCCTGTCCAGCGAGGCCAAGACATTGCCTTCCACATGCCGGTAGAGAGCCGGAATCGCCTTCTGTGAGAAAAAGTAGCGTTTGGGACCTGCCACTAAGGAACCGCACATTCCGCAAACTCACGGAAGGGGGCAGAGTCTACCAACTGAAAAGGCAGCAGTTGAAGTGCTAGCAATTTTGCCAAGCTAGTATTCAACCGCTGGGCATGTAGATGACTGGGAACGAACTTCTGTCGGCGGTGCGGCAGGGAAATTTGCCTGGTACAATCTGACGTCGGTGTACCGAAAGCAGATTGCCCACAAGTACTTGGCTGTGACACACCTAATTCTACACCTTCATTCCTCTCAGTGCAGGTCTCAGAGAGGACTGAAGGTATAGTGGGGTTGGAGATCTCAGCTGATGAGGAGCAAGGAGAGGTCCTCTTTGTTCTTTGGTGTGGGTCTTTTAGATACGCTTGCCAACTAACTGCATGGCAGGTCAACATATGTCTGGTCAGGCATGTGGTGCCCAAGCGGGATATTTTGGCCACGCGAGATACATTTGAGACATATGTTGCAAATAGCAGCGGTGCGAACTGATGCACTTGTCTCAAAAAAGACCACACCAAAGAACTTTTGGAATAACGTGCAGAGACAGCAGCGCCCTGCACATGCGGAGCTTTGGGGTGTGATGCAGTCAGTGTGCTGTCCTTAGGCTGGCCCCTGGAGGGCATCCTGCCTCGTTGGTGATGTGGCTCCTCCTCCTCCTCCTCCTCTCTCCTATCAGGCACCCACGTTGAGTCAGTGACCTCATCATCCCCTCCCTCCTCATCACTGGAGCAAACCTGGCAGTATGCTGCAGCAGGGGGAGAATGACTGCCAGATTGCTGTCCTTCTTGGGCACCCCCTCTGTCCTTGCTCACGTTACTGCCTTCATCTAGCTCAGTATCATCATCAGAGCCTTCTAAACGCTGGGCATCCTCCTGGAGCATGTACCCAACACTGTGGTCAAACTGTTCGAGGGACTCCTCAGGAGGACATGGTGGGGCTAGGGAAGGAGTCACTGATGCCATTGAGCCGAGGGAAGAGGCCGCATTGGCAGCTGCTTTGCCAGACAAAGTACCCTGAGCATGGGTGAGAGAGGATGAGGAGGATGAGGACGGCTTGGTCATCCACTCGACCAAGTCTTCCACATGTTGCGGCTCAACACGGCCAGCTGCCGAAAAAAAGGCCAATCGTGTCCCACGGCCACGTGCTGATGAGGATGCACCGTCTCCACGACCAGCACTGTTGCCTCTAGACACAGAGCCTGCTTGCCCTCTCTTATTGGCTTGTGACTGTCTGCCTCTCCTTGTTGGCCTTCCAGACATACTAATGGCCTGTAGCTGCACTAAGCTGGGATATATATATACTGATACTGCAGCTAGCAAAATCAGCTGCCTGCCTGTAGTATGAGAACACCACCAACCTTCTACAGGTATCTTTAGCTGAACACTGTGCAGAGCTCGCAAAAAACTAACTTGTAGCTTATTTAGCTGCCTGCGGTAGTGCTAGGATCAGGAAAACACCACCAACCTTTGACAGGTAGCTTTAGGTGAACACTGTGCAGAGCTCGCAAAAAACTAACTTGTAGCTTATTTAGCTGCCTGCGGTAGTGATAGGATCAGGAAAACACCACCAACCTTCTACAGGTAGCTTTAGGTGAACACTGTGCAGAGCTTGCAAAAAACTAACTTGTAGGTTATTTAGCTGCCTGCGGTAGTGATAGGATCAGGAAAACCCCATCAACCTTCGACAGGTAGCTTTAGCTGAACACTGTGCAGAGCTCACAAAAAACTAACTTGTAGCTTATTTAGCTGCCTGCGGTAGTGATAGGGTCAGGAAAACACTACCAACCTTCTACAGGTAGCTTTAGGTGAACACTGTGCAGAGCTCGCACTACACTAACTTGTAGTTTTAGCTGAACACTGTGCAGAGGTCGCAGTACACTAACTTGTAGCTTTAGCTGAAAACTGTACAGAGGTCGCACTACACTAACTTGTAGTTTTAGCTGAACACTGTGAGGAGGACGCACTACACCAGCTTGTAGCTTTAACTGAATACTGTGAGGAGGATGCACTACACTAACTGTAAATAGTCTAGCTGCCCGACTGTAGTACTAATAGGATCAAAAGAACACCAGCAATTTTCTTCAGGTAGCTGTAAATGGTGTAACAAGACAAGCCTGCCTGTCAGTAGGAAGATAACAGGAACGTATTTAGCTAAACTGAATACAGTGTATATATATATATATATATATACACACAACACTTGGGATGTATATATATACACAATACACTGTAAGTGCAGCTAACTCACTGACTGTCCTGCCTAATCTAACTAACTCAAATGAAATGACACTGTCTCTCTGTCTATCTAAGCACGCTGGAACACACTACACAGGGCCGCCGTGCAGGCGGCCTTATATAGTGTGGGGCGTGTTCTAAAATCCGTAACAGACCCTTATCTGAGCACGCAACCTGGCAGGCCGCAGGAAAAGAGGGGGGGGCGAGAGAGCAGCCTCCCCCTCCTGAACCGTACCAGGCCACATGCCCTCAACATTGGGAGGGTGCTTTGGGGTAGCCCCCCAAAACACCTTGTTCCCATGTTGATGAGGACAAGGTCCTCATCCCCACAACCCTGGCCGGTGGTTGTGGGGGTCTGCAGGCGGGGGGCTTATCGGAATCTGGAAGCCCCCTTTAACAAGGGGACCCCCAGATCCCGGCCCTCCCCCTGTGTAAAATGGTAAGGGGGTCCTACCATTTCACTAAAAAACTGTCAAAAAATTTTAAAAAGACAAGAGACAGTTTTTAACAATACCTTTATTTTTTTTTATATAATCTTTATTATATATAATTTTCAAATATAACAAATAATAATACAGGGGGTACAAAGAGAAGAAAAAAAAAAAAAAAGAAAAAAAAAAAAGGGGGGGGGGGGGATCTAATAAATCACAGTGTAGTACCATAAAAGTATACCAAACCATACATATTAAAAGGATGTGCTTTAAAGAGTAAAAGAACATACGGTGCAACTTTTACTAAAACCTTGACGTAAGTGTGTCATGAGATACTTATGACTTCTTCATCCTGCGTCCACCATCATAATAGAGGTGGAATCTATGGTTGAGACCACCACTACATCTAAGCAGGTCAACAGTAACCATGTTAAGTAAACCACATCCTGTTAGTGTCCAAGAGTTAGACCCTAGCCGGAAAAAAAAAGGGGGGGTGGGGAAGGGGGTAAAAAAGAGGGAGAAAATCGGGGAGGGAGGATGATGGGTATATCTAATAATCCCTGACATATCTGTCTAATGGCTAGCACAACTGTGTGAATTAAAAGTGCAATATCATTATCATTATGTAGATCTTGGGGGTAAATAAGTACGCCGTGGCTCTCATCCTCCAAAGTTGTTTAAGGGGCAACTCCAGCAATGTCTGATCTACAGGAAGCAGCCCCAGGGGAAGCCTGGAGGGGAGTCGCCGTATCCTTAGATTTATAATGTGTCCATGTCGCCCAGATTGCATAAAATTTATCAAACTTATCTTTACATTTTGCCATCCACTCCTCCGCTGCCATGACCGAGTCAATCAGGCCCATCCACTCGGTTCGTCTCGGAATACGTGTTGATTTCCCGTGAACAGGGATCAAACGCCGTGCATCATTTAAGAGGTGTGGGAGTATCGACTTCCGGTACTGACTTAGTGGGGTGGATGGCACATGCAGCAAGAACTCCATGGGGGAGTCCGGTAAATCCACATCTAGGATAACCTTTATCTGGGCTCTAACATCTAGCCAGAAGGGCCGGAGCCTCGGGCACTCCCACCAAATATGTAGGAAAGTGCCCCTAAGCCCGCAGCCCCTCCAACATGCAGCCGAAGATGTCGGATATATTTTCGCCAATTTCGTTGGTACCTTATACCATCGGGTTAATAGTTTGAAACAATTTTCCTGCGTTTTGGTATCTATTGAGCTTTTATGAGTGAGCCGATAAAGGTTATTCAATTGGACCTCAGTAAATGTGTGTCCCAGGTCTCTCTCCCATTCCCTAATGTATGTAGGTTTGTTCTGAGATTCCGCAGACTGCAGCATCGCATAAAGCAAGGAGATAGAGTGAGCAATGGGGCCCTCAGATTTACATAGTTTTTCGAAGGGGGTTAGTGATGAGGGGGGTCGCACAGGAAGAGGTAAACTCTTAATAAAATGCTGTAGTTGCCTATATCGCCATCCATCCATAGGAAAGCTACCAAACTGGGATCGGAGCCAGTCTAAGGACACCATACCTTGTTCATGAACAAACCGTCCACAGCGAACCTCCCCATCACCAGTCCAATTGCGGAGGTAGGAAAGGTGTTCCCCTGGAGTGAACCAGGGAAAGCCTCCTAGCGGTGCAAGCGGGGATGTTGGCTGTGACAGGTGCTCCTTTGAGTTAATGGTATCCCACAATCTCAGTACATGTATAGTGATCGGGGAAACAAAGCTCGAAAGACCTCTGTTCTCACGCGGGAGCCAAGGGGCATGAGACAAGTTGCGTCCCGCCAGAAACTTCTCGAGAGGAACCCAAGCCTTGGTAGAGGTGTGGTGGTGCCAGTCGAGAACTCTCTGCAGGGCCACTGCCTCATAATATTTGCGGACAGAAGGCACTCCCAATCCTCCCATATTTTTAGGGCGTTGTAGCGTACGGAGAGCTAAGCGGGGTACATGACCCTGCCAAATAAATTTGACAAATAGGCTGTTGAAGGTCGAGAAAAGAGATCTGGGCAAAGCAATAGGTATCATCTGGAGAAAAAACAGAATTCGTGGCAGTACATTCATCTTCAGTATACTGACCCGCCCCATCCACGAAAAGGAAGTACGATCCCACCTAGTTAGATCAGCTTTGATAGTTGTGAGTAATGGTGCAAAATTGCATGAGTAAAGTTGTGTTATATCAGCTGGGAGGTGAATCCCCAGGTATTTTAAGGAAGAGCAGCACCACGTGAAGGAGAAGGAGGCCTGTAGTTGGGAGCGCATTGCTTGAGGAACACTGAGGGGGAGAATCTCGGACTTGCTATAATTAATTTTGAAATTTGATAAAGAACAGAATCTGTTTAATTCAGACATGATGTTAGGTAGGGAGATCAGTGGGTCTGTAACATAGAAAAGAACGTCGTCTGCGTAAGCCGATAGTTTATGCTCTGTCGTTCCCACCGTGAGCCCCTTTATATTAGGGTTTGCTCTGATTATGTTGAGTAGTGGTTCTAGAGTGAGGGCAAAAATCAAGGGGGACAAGGGGCACCCCTGCCGTGTACCGTTTCGAATAGGAAAGGGGTTGGAAAGCGTTCCATTTACTTTAACCCGCGCTTCGGGGGAACTGTATAATGACCCTATCCATTGGAGCATATTACTTCCCAAGCCCAATTGAGAGAGCACCGCCTGCAGATAGGCCCAGTCCACCCTGTCGAAGGCCTTCTTAGCGTCCGTGGATAAGAGAAGACAGGGTGCACTGGGCCGACGCAGGTTCGCCCAGTGTATCAACTGTATGGCTCGATTGGAATTGTCCCTAGCCTCCCTACCTGTTATAAAACCCGTTTGATCTGTATGAATCACCGACGGGAGGATAGGTTTGAGGCGATTAGCCAACACTTTCGCGAAAATCTTGATATCAGTGTTCAGTAATGAAATCGGCCTATAGCTGCTAGGGGTGGAGGGATCCTTGCCCTCCTTCGGAAGGACGGTGATGTGCGCCATCAACGTATCCCTCGGGAGGGTGGCGCCCGAAGCTAACGCATTGAAATATGTGCACATTCGGGCAGCCAGGAGGTGAGAAAATTTGCGATAGTACGCATTAGTTAGTCCATCAGGACCAGGGCTCTTCCCATGCGTAAGATCCTTAATGATTGCTTCTATTTCCTCTACCGCTATAGGCCTATCAAGCTGAGCACTAATTTGTTGCGAAATTTGTGGTGTGAGTGCCTCCTCCAAGTATTGCGCAATACAGTCTGCCTTCTGAGAGGGCGTATGTCCTGCAAGTGTGGCTGGGAGTTGATAAAGTTGGGCATAATAATCGCGAAAGGCATCTGCAATTTTAGAGGATAGTACAGTTTGGGATCCCGAGGGCGTTTGAATTTTATGAACATGTCCGGATGTGCATTGCCGTTTCAGGGCCCTGGCCAGTAGTTTGCCACACTTATTACCAAACTCATAGAATTTATGTGAGACGTATCGGAGTCTGTCACGGGTTCGTTTTTCTAGTAGGTCTGAGAGCTGTGCCCTGAGGGCTGTTAATTTCTCGTATAAAAGAGGGGTCAATTGTCGTTTGTGTTTGAGTTCTACTGTACGCAATTGTGTCAGCAAGGATTGGAGTTCCCCACAGCGAGCCTTTTTGAGCCTAGCTCCTTGGGCAATAAATTCACCTCTTATCACAGCTTTATGTCCCTCCCAAACATATGCTACCCCAGTTTCTCCTGTCGCGTTTTCTTTGAAATACAGAGAGATAGCATCTGTCACCTGAGCTAACGCTACTGCATCATCTAATAGGTTTTCGTTCAGGCGCCAAGTCCATTGGCGAGCCTCTGAAGACAAAGGTGCCAGGGAGATGGAAATGGGTGCATGATCGGAAATCGTCATAGATCCGATTGACGAGCCAGAGAGCGATTCCAAAAGGCGTTGATCTACCAGTAGAAGGTCTATCCGCGTGTACACTTTATGTGTAGCGGAATAGTAGCTGAAATCTTTTCCAGTAGGATGTGTCACTCTCCAGCAGTCGATCAGATGACTAGCGTGTAAGGTTTTACGGAAGCGCTTAAGAAACGCAAATGAGTGTGTAGAGTGGCCTGAAGAGGTATCTAACTGCGGGTCGGGGCACACATTGAAGTCCCCTCCCACAATGAGACGCCCCTCGCGAAATTTGGAGAGGGAATCCAGGACCCTCTCCAAAAAATCTAGCTGCCTAGAATTGGGAGCGTACAGCGCCACAATTGTAAATTTTTGATTGTATATAGTGCCTTTCAGAAAAACAAATCTGCCTTCAGGATCTGCGCGGTGGTCAGTGGTGATGAAGGGGCAATTTTTATGGATCGCCACCGCGACCCCACCTGATTTAGATTTGGGTGAATTGCTGAGGAACCATTGATTGTATATGTGTGTGGGGAGGCGAGGGACTGAGTCAGCTCTGAAATGAGTTTCCTGTAATAATAAGATATGTGCACCAGATCTCTTTGTCTCAAGCCACAACTTACTGCGTTTGGATGGAGAACTCAGGCCCCGTACGTTGTATGACACGATTTTCAGATCAGCCATTGCTGGTTATCCATAGGGTCCCCCAGAGGGCACGAAGAGGGCGAGGAGAGAGCCACGGCATACGACCCAGCAAATCTAAAGTGCTGATAAGAAAAGCAAATGAGTATAACCCATGCAATAGATAGACAACCCTTCCATAGACATCATCATAAGACATTAAGGAGAAAAAAAAGAGGGGGGAAAGCATTGGGAGAAAAATTAGGAACATCAAGAAAACAAAAAACGTAATACCCTGTGGGTATTTAGTAACCTCTAGGTGCAACGGTGCCGAGATCGCCCGCCGGCCTAGTGGCACCACAAAATGCGGGCGATCACTGCGTCATGCATTTCCTTCTACAAGGAACGTAACTCTCATGAGTTTACCTATGGGGGGAAAGTGGAGAGTCACTAAACAGGAGCCCCAACTGAGGGGACCCGCTCCTCCATGTGAGCACCTCTGAAAGTCAGATGCATGTGAGAATTATCTGCAACAGCAAAAATTGAACTAGCAGAATTTAGAACCAAAACACGGACATAACGCCAGTCCTGTGGGTGGAAAGTTGAAGCCTCCAAAGTCGTTTCTCCACCTCAACGTACAGCTGGGGAAGAAGGAGGATCTTGCTCCGTTGCGGCAGCTTGTCCATTCCGGGGTTTGTTGCGTCGTCTGCGGCGGGCTTGCTGCCAAGGTTCCTGACGGGCTGGTAGTGGAACTTCAGAGGAAATGCGCCAATCAGGTATGTCCACAGGGGGGAGACCAAAGCGTGAGAGGAAATGAGGAAGATCTGACTTGTTCCGCAAAGTGATTTGTTGGCCATCTTTTGTGACGGAAAGGCTGAAGGGGAATCCCCAGCGGTATACCAAGTGTGCTTCCTGCAGGACTGCCAGCAGAGGCTTCAAAGCCCTGCGCTGCATCAGCGTGCGTCTGGATAAGTCCGGAAATAAGGACACTTGTGCTCCATCAAAATCCACATGACGCATACCTCTAACATGAAACATGATGCGCTCCTTCACAGTATACTTATGCAGTTTGCAGATAATGTCTCGTGGTTTATCAGGGTCTTCTGAGGGAGGTCTAAGGGCCCTGTGTGCACGATCGATCTCTATATGGTCGGGAGCTTCTCTCCCCAGAATTTGGGTGAACAACCCCTGAAGTGAGGGGATTATGTCCCTAGGGCCTGTGGCTTCTGGCAGACCTCTAATGCGAATATTGACCCTGCGACTTCTATTCTCCACATCATCAAGTTGATCGAGCAAAGAGTCAATCCGTTGATCCTGCATTTTACTGTGTGCTTGTAAAGCCTGTAGGGAAGGGTTAATGTCCTCCACTGTCGCCTCTAGGGCCTCCACCCTGCCTCCTATGTGGGCAGTGTCAGCTTGTAAATCCTCAATGTCCTTTCTAAAGGCCTTCTCCATGCGGGCCATGAATCCTTCAATGTCTGCCCAGGTAGGAAGGGCAAGGATATGGGACCTGAGGTCGCCGTCATCTTGGGCTATGTGCGGGCCTCTGAGTCCTGGGGCTATGTGTTGGGAGAGTCCAGAGCTGGGGGAGGGAGAGGCGGCAGATCGGGCCGGGAAAGCGTGCAGCGGGGTATGGTCACGGCTCTTCCCCGCATCCCTCCTACCCGGGCCACTGAACGGGCTTCCTCTGGATTCTGGAGAGGATGGGAGAAGGGGGGATGCCGGTGGATGGCGCGGCGACATGGCTGGGGATGCCGCGTGTGCGGCCTGTGAAGACTCACCCGGCGCCATCTTGGATTCTGCTCCCGACCGTCTTCCCCCGTAAAAAAAGGCCTCAAGAGAGCTGGAACGGAGCCGTGGGGTTCTCCGGGGCTGCGGGGATGGCTTCCTCCGTGTCGGCATCTCACAGAGCCGGCGTCTGGGTCAATTTGTGCTGCTGCAAGGAGCGAAGTATGGAGCGGGTCAGACGGAGCTCAGCTCATACACGTCCGCTCTGTTCCATGTCTCGGCCACGCCCCCCAACAATACCTTTATTTAAATGCTTCTTCTTTCTTCTATCTTCCTTCGGTTTCTTCCTCCATCTTCTTTTGGTTCTTCTGGTTCTTCCTCCAGTGTTCTCGTCCAGCATCTTCCTCCAGGGCGTCGGCGTCTTCTTCCCTTCTTCTCCTCGGGCCACTCCGCATCCATGATGGCATGGAGGGAGGCTCCCGCTCTTCTCTTCATCTTCTTCTCTTCATCTTCTTTTCGGGTCGCTCCGCATCCATGATGGCATGGAGGGAGGCTCCCACTCTTCTCTTCTTCTTCTTCTTCTCACAGGGAAGTCCCGTCAAGTCACCGTGCGTCAGAGGGGGCGGGGTCACCGGGTGGCACCACCCCCGTTATTTAAGAACCTTCAGAAGAGGAGAAGCGTCACACAGTGGGAGCCTCCCTCCATGCCATCATGGATGCGGAGCGGCCCGAACAGAAGCTGAAGACAAGAAGCTGAAGACAAGAAGCTGAAGACAAGAAGCTGAAGACAAGAAGCTGAAGACAAGAAGATGAAGAGAAGAAGAAGAAGAAGAGAAGAGTGGGAGCCTCCCTCCATGCCATCATGGATGCGGAGCGGCCCGAGGAGAAGAAGGGAAGAAGACGCCGCAGAGGAAGATGCCGGACGAGAACACCGGAGGAAGAACCAGAAGAAGAAGAAGATGGACGAAGAAACAGAAGGAAGATAGAAGAAAGAAGAAGCATTTAAATAAAGGAATTGTCAAAAACTGTCTCTTGTCATTTTTAACATTTTTGACAGTTTTTTAGTGAAATGGTAGGGGTACTTTTGTACCCCCTTACCATTTCACACAGGGGGGAGGGCTGGGTTCCGGGTGTCCCCTTGTTAAAAGGGGCTTCCAGATTCCGATAAGCCCCCCGCTGCAGACCCCCACAACCACCGGCCAGGGTTGTGGGGATGAGGCCCTTGTCCTCATCAACATGGGGACAAGGTGTTTTGGGGGGCTACCCCAAAGCACCCTCCCAATGTTGAGGGCATGTGGCCTAGTACGGTTCAGGAGGGGGGGCTGCTCTCTCGTCCCCCCCTCTTTTCCTGCAGCCAGGTTGCGTGCTCAGATAAGGGTCTGGTATAGATTTTGAGGGGGACCCCACGCCATTTTTTTTTTGGCCGGGGTTCCCCTTAATATCCATACCGGACCTGAAGGGCCTGGTATGGAATTTAGGGGGACCCCCACGTCATTTTTTTTTAAATTTTGGTTTGGGTTTCCCCTGTGGGGTATTCCCATGCCGTTTTTATCAATGAACTTTTATGTGTATTGTCGGACCGGCAATGCAATAATAGCCGCGAGTAGTTTAAATGACTTTTTTTCCTTTGAAATGTCATTTTGCTGTCAGACTGTTCTAAACACGGGAAACATACGCCCCTTTACAGGCATACTATAGACACCCCCCCCCCAGGTACGAAATTTAAAGGGATATTACACTTTTATTGTTTCACTTTAAGCATTATTAAAATCACTGCTCCCGAAAAAACGGCCGTTTTTAAAACTTTTTTTTGCATTGATCCATGTTCCCTGCAGCAGGACCCAGGTCCCCAAACACTTTTTATGACAATACCATGAATATAAGCCTTTAAAATTAGCACTTTTGATTTCTCCCATAGACTTTTAAAGGGTGTTCCACGGCATTCGAATTTGCCGTGAACACCCCAAATTGTTCGCTGTTCGTCGAACTTGCGAACAGCTGATGTTCGAGTCGAACATGAGTCCTACTCGAACTCGAAGCTCATCCCTAGTCAGAAGCTACAAACACTGTAGCTGCTGACTTTTAATAACCACACTTACCTGTCCAGGGTGCCCGTGATGTCGGCTGCCCGAGGCCGATCCATCAATCGGATCGGGTCCCGGCGCTGCCATTCTAAGTAAGGGAAACAGTCAGTGGAGCCTTGCAGCTTCACTGCCAGTTTCCTACTGCTCATGCGTGAGTCGTGCAACGCTTTGTGAATGGCCGGCTGTGTTCTGGGACACACACAGTTCCCAGAACACAGCGCACCGCATTCCCCAGAAGACAACGCAAGGAGGAAAAGAATGAAGATCACCACAGAGTAGGAAGTGGCAGATTAGGACAATCGGCCTAGCAACAGCCATTTCTGGTAAGTAAAAAACTTTTTTTTCAATTTTTTTTTCCGATTTTTAGGAGCATTTTTATCTAATTTTTTTTTTTTTTTTTTTTTAGGGTGGACCTCCGCTTTAAGTTAGGGAGCACTGCAGCTGGGTTGTCAAAAAGAGAGATGTCTGTAAGTTTGTAAATAATCTGCGGGACCTGTTGCCAGAAAGGGTGGAGCTTTGGACAGTCCGAGAAGATATGGAGTAATGTGCCAGTCTGAGAACCACACTGCCAGCACAACAGGCTATGTCCAGAAAAAAAGTGTACTAGCGGGGTCCGATACCAGAGTGTCAAGATTTTAAATGTAATCTCCTGGTATCACTGCAAAGAAAAGTCTTGTGAGCATATTGGAATATCCGGTGCTTTTGGTATTCTGAGAATGTAGTGTTAAGGTCTCTTTGCCATTTGTGTAAATATGGAGGATCATGCTGGGATGTAACTGTAAGTAGGATACCGTAAGAGGAGAGAGATTTCGGTAAGGGCTCATCTCCCAGAAAAAGGTCTTCAAATGAAGTAGATTGTCTGCAGAAACAGGTATGGTCTGGAAGGAAATGAGACAGTTGCAAAATGTACTACCTACCCAGACCAGAGAAGTTGAGTGCTCCATATAGGACAGATGGACTGACCTCGCCCAAAGGACCAAGAAAGGCAGAAGCTCTAAGCAGGCTCCAGTTGGGTTGCAGCTTAAAGGCTTTATCAGAGATACCCGGAACAAAGTTTGGTGGCCAATAATTGGCGTCAGCGGCGAGGGGAAGCCAGAAGTCTCGGCCATCCTATAGTACCTATAGAGTTCCAATAATCTCGGTTTGATCAAGGGATGTGGAGATGAAAGTCAGGAGTATCGAACCCCTGTGCATGAAAGACCGGCTGTCATGATCGGGTGTCAGGCTCGAAGACCAGTTGCTGTAGCAGTTGCCAGACTACCACCGACCAGCAGGATAGGTATACAGGCAGTCACCCTGGCAGATGACGCAGGCTTACCTGAGGTGCAGAGTTTAAGTACTAACCAGTGTTCACCAGAGCTCCTGATGGTGGAGATGGATTTAGCTGCGTGTTAGTACCAGGTCGCGGCCCTCAGAATTTCCCCACCAGGAGGTGAGCAAGCCGGGGTAAGGATCAAACAGAAGCATGGTCAGTAAACAAGCCAAAAGTTTGGTAGTGAGTAGTTGCACGTTGGGATCAGGCAGATGTGTAATCGAAGAACAAGTAAAGGGTCAATAACGAGTGGTAGGAAAATACGAACGGCAGTAGGGAAAACAAGAGCAAGGCACTGGCTGAGAAAGCACAATAACTTGGCAAAGAGGAAGTGCAGAGGCATGGCTTAAATCAGAAAGTGAATGGGAGGAGCAAAGAGTTCAAGGTTCAGCAGAAGTCAAGGCACAAGGCAGGGTTGTCCAGTGGATCAGCTTAGGTGCTGTCCAGCATCACAGATAGCTCAGCCGGAAGATTAGTTGTCAGACACAGCCGAGGTCCCAGGTTCAAGTCCAGGCCCTGATACTGTGTTAGGGGACTGTTACAGATTCCTGCTCCAGGGATACCCATAATTTGGGAGAGGAGTGTCTTCACCAGTTGAACACTCTAGTCACGTAAACCCTCTGAGCTTGGTTTGTTGTAACAGTGTGTGTTTAATATGGGAAGGTTTACCCTGCCAAACATATCTGATAAAAGTTGTTCAGAGCTTATAAAAGAATCCCTGAGGTAACTTAACTGGCAAAAGATACAGGGTATGCAGTATAATTTGAGAATGTTGTATATACCAAGCCAGCATTTTCCATTTCTCCCAAACTGCAGAGAAGATGCTTAATAAAGGTTGAAGGTTGTATAAAAAATAAGGTGAAGATTAGAAGGGATTTTGGTTCCCAGGTACTGGATGGCTTAAGAGGCTGAATGAAAAGGGAAGTTGCTACTGAGTTAAGCAAGGGAACGAGGTATGAGAGAGACATTAACCACTTCAGCCCCAAAAGAATTTACCCCCTTCCTGACCAGGCCATTTTTTGCGATAGGGCACTGCATCGCTTTAACTGACAATTGCACAGTCATGCGATGTTGTACCCAAACAAAATTTATGTCCTTTTTTCCCCACAAATAGAGCTTTCTTTTGGTGGTATTTGATCACCTCTGCGGTTTTTATTTTTTGCGCTATAAACAAAAAAAAGAGCGTCAATTTTGAAAAAAAACATAATACTTTTTGCTATAATAAATATCCAAAAAAAAATTGAAAAAAAAAAGTCTTTATCAGTTTAGGCTGATATGTATTCTTCCACATGTTTTTGGTAAAAAATCATAATAATTGTATATTGATTGGTTTGCGCAAAAGTTATAGCGTATACAAAATAGCGGATAGATTTATGGCATATTTATTATCATTATAATGGCGGTGATCTGCGATCGGGGCTGCAACATTGCGATGGACACATCAGACACTTTTGACACTTTTTTGGAACCAGTGACATTTATACAGAGATCAGTGCTAAAAATAGCCACTGATTACTGTATAAATATCACTGGCAGGGAAGGGGCTAACACTAGGGGGTGATAAAGGGGTTAAATGTGTTCCCTAGATGTGTTCTAACTGTGGGGGGAATGTGGCTGACTAGCGGAGGAGAGAGATAGTTGTTCCTACTTAGTAGGAACACATGAACTGTCTCCTCTCCCCTGACAGAACCGGGATTTGTGTGTTTACACACACAGAGCCCAGTTCTCGCTCTGTCAGGAGCGATCACGGGTGACGGCCTCTGGCGGCGTGCACACGCCTGCTACAGCGTCTTAAAGAGCCGACGTACAGCTATGACGGCTCACACAGCAGTGCTATCTTGCCACAATATAACTGTGGCGGTTGGTCGGGAAGGGGTTAAGGCCCTTCGATTTTTGCAGATTAACTTTAAAGTCCGACAAGCCATCATATGCACTGTGACGGAACTGATTGGGCACCCTGATTGGGTGCTTCCTTCTGCCAAACAGTGTCTCCTGCCTTCCAAAACGTTCCAAGCAGACTGAGAGCTAATACCAGCCCTTTTTACCCCAAGCATTGTATAGAGACAAGATGTTCTTCAAAAGTAGGTCAGTCACCACATGAACAAACAAAATTATTTACCCAAAACATCACACAATGGTTAGATAATGAGGTAGAGCTGACACAAGGCTAATCCCATCATTGATACCTCCAAGAGTTAGCCAAGTCAGCCAAAAGACAGAAACAATAGGTAACACAATTAACAATGGGAATGCACATAATGGGAGAAAGACACTTAACACAGAACACCTTAATAAACTGATTATATCAGGAGATCCCCAGCACCAGGTTGCTTGAGCTCATTATATTAACATCTGCTCTGAGTCTCACAGTCTGACTGAATAAGTCATTGCTGATTTTGGCCTAGAGACCCCTAGTATGTATATGAGTCCTCCAGTTCCCAGAGTCTGAGTGTTTTTGGGAGACATGGACTTGAATCCAAATTAAAATTAATCCAAGGGTCCCCCAGACACACACCTCCCAAAGAGTAGTGCTCCCTTAAAAGCCAGGCCCATAGTCAATAGGTAAGAAGCTAGTCTGCAGTCCCCTCCAAAAGACTGTCCCAGTTGAGTCTGTCACATGCATGTATTTCGGACAATAGGACTGGTAAAGACATAAGCAAATCTGATACATAAAACAGTAAATCATTTGCATAAGTGGAGTTTTTTTGGTGATATGTACTAGTTTCAAGGCCTCCGATGTCAGAATAGAGAAAGTATGAAAAGGAGTGGAGAGAGGGGGCCTCCAGAAATGTCTAACTGGGTCCAACTTCCTAGCTGCATTTTAAACCAAAAACTAGATGAGCTGTTCTTTTAAGAATTAATAAATCTTAAAAAATACTCTAAAAATTATATGAATCCATTAACAATTACTAAAATTCATGATAAATATCAAAAAATTAGTGTGCTACCCCTTTAAGACTCACAGTTTATACCATGAAAATTAATACAGTGCAATTCAGTGTAAAGCATAATTAATAGTTCATGTAAATAAATCAAAATTCATAAAATATTATGTAAAAAAAACACCACTTGAAATCAAGTCATAAAAAAACATACATGCACAGTGTAGCGGGAAAAGAAGGTTCCAGAAAATCATTCCACCAAACCAGTTAGGTAGACTCCTTACCATAAAATCTGATCCAACAGAGAGATCATAAAGCACTTTGCTGCACCGCAGCATATCACACTCTGGCCTTAGTAATCCAGCTCCTGAGTTCTAGATGGATATGCTCAGCAAAAGGAATTAAAAGCAAAGAAGGGACCACCATAGTGCAGTAATCTTTAAAACCACTTCAGTTTAAAAGAGCAATATTACTTACAAGACAAATGAAAGACAAACAGCATAGTACAACAATCTACGCAACTGGGTCTTCCGCCAGTGTGCCTCATGACATCACATGTATGGCCCCCCTTCTAACGCATTTCACTGCAACCAGCGTCTTCAGGGGATAAAGGCATGCATTTACCATTAAACACAGTGTAAATTGCAATTATTTATAGATATTTAATATGCCAACTTAATGCCCTTTTCTCACAGAGTGGAAAAAACAAAGGGATTTAGATGGACTTTAATATAAACTAATGGCATTCTAAAGGCTTCAAATAAATATCAAGCACAGAGGTAGAACACTGTGTACATTGCTGATATCTAAATTATCATACAAAAATATAAAATACATGTCAGGAATGTATAGCTGTTTATCACAGAGAGTGAAAGTGAAAGAAAATCCCAATTTTTGGGCTGTCACCAGACCAGAAATAAAGAGGAAAACTCCCAACTGAGACACTAGTTCTGGTAACCTGGTGACAACCAGGGATTCCCTCTCTTTGAAGGAACTTTCTCTTACTTCCTGTTCTGACAATCTCCCCAATGGGACACATGTGGCAAAAAACTGACAGGGTTTATAATGCTTCCATACTCTATCCCCTAAAAAGTTTACTTTCTACTTTAAACAGACCTCTTAAAAATATTGACATGTTATTTACCATCACCTACAGTAAATGCCAATGTACCTTAAAAACCATGAAAAACAAATAACCTATTAGCCCACTAATTCCTATATTGACTACAACAATTATTCCCTATTTTGTAGAGATAAGGAGAGGGGAGAGATTCTAAACTTTATCAAAAGACAGCTGGGCTGGGGTTGATTCATTTCTTGTCTGTGTGTTGTCAGCCTGCAACAGGGACTTAGCTGAGTGCATTTCTGGCAGATCAACTAGTATTTACCTGAAGGTTATTTATATACTGTATAATGACTTTTTTTGCATGTATTTTGTGTGACAGACCTAGCCGGGACAGAGGCTCTTGGAGAGGACTGAATGCAAGCCTCTTGCCTTTTGATTATGGGCCCTGGCATTTGGGGTACCCTTAAGGTGTTGTTATTTTGGCTTCGGGTCCTTGTCCCCCAGGACACACCGACTCTGGGGACCCTGTATTTGCCATATTAGCAATAGTGACTGAGTCATACTGTTGGGACTCATACTGTGAGGAGATGCTAATGTCATAAACTCCACTCACCTGTCTAAAGTCTGCTATAATGTGTTTAACCAGTTTCCGACCGTCTCACGACGATATACGTCGGCAGAATGGTACAGGCAGGCAAAGTAACGTACAGGTACGTTACTTGCCTTCCATGGGATCACCGAGGGGGAGCGATCGCGAGGGGGTGGCCACGAATGGATGGCCTCCCCCTCACCTCCGATCGCCGGGGGAGAAATGCCGACCGTGACCGTTGCCCGAGGAGGTCGGTTTTTCTCCCCCGGCGATCGGAGGTGAGGGGGAGGCCATCTATTCGTGGTCACCCCCTCGCGATCGCTCCCGGCCAATGAAATCATTCCTCTGCCTCTGTAATGTAAACAGCGGCAGAGGAAGTGATGTCATCTCTCCTCGAGCCGGTCTTTTCGTTCCTGCGCCGAGGAGAGAAGACATCAAGTAAGTGCACCAAACACTACACTTACAGTAGAACACACTAGGCACACTTTTCACCCCCATCACCCCCCGGTCACACCCTGATCCCCCCCCGTACCCCCGTCACGGTGACACCAATAGCAGGTTTTTTTTTTTGCATTGGTGTCAGTTTGTGACAGTTATAAGTGGTAGGGCAGTTAGTATTAGCCCCCTTTAGGTCTAGGATACCCCCCTAACCCCCCCTAATAAAGGTTAACCCCTTGATCACCCCCCCGTCGCCAGTGTCACTAAGCGATCGTTTTTCTGATCGCTGTATCAGTGACACAGGTGACGCTAGAAAGGGAGGTAAGTATATAGGTTTGCCATCAGTGTTTTATGGTGACAGGGACCCCCATATACTACCTAATAAAGGTTTTAACCCCCTGATTGCCCCCTAGTTAACCCTTTCACCAGTGATCACTGTATAACTGTTACGGGTGACGCTGGTTAGTTAGTTTGTTTATTATAGTTTCAGGGCACCCGCCGTTTATTACCTTATAAAGGTTTAACCTCCTAATCACCCGGCGGTGATATAAGTTAAGTTTTAGGGTCAGATAAGGTCTGCATCGCCCCAGGCAGTGTCAGGTTAGCGCCAGTACAGCTAACACCCACGCACGCAGCATACACCTCCCTTAGTGCTATAGTATCTGAATGTATCAATATCTGATCCGATCAGATCTATACTAGCATCCCCAGCAGTTTAGGGTTCCCATAAACACAGTGTTAGAGTGTTAGCGGGATCAGCCCAGATACCTGCTAGCACCTGCGTTTTGCCCCTCGGCCCAGCCCTGCCCAGCCCACCCAAGTGCAGTATCGATCGATCACTGTCACTTCCAAAACAATAAACACACATAACTGCAGCGTTCGCAGAGTCAGGCCTGATCCCTGTGATCGCTATCAGTTTTTGTTGGTAGCGTTTTGATAGTCGCTAACAGTCAGGAGCTTTTTTGCCTGTGAGTCTCACTAGTGTACCACTAAATTTAGAGCCCAAAATGGCAAATCGAAGGTACACTAGTGAAGAGGCCTACACTTCTTCTTCTGTCCCTCGTATGGAGCAGAGCAGTACTAGCGTCGCTATTCCTTCTTGTGAACTGGCAAGAACCAGCGGCCTAGTACACCCTGGTCTGGTCGTATATCCAGCACTGCAGTAACACTTGGTGACGTGGCAAGTCCCATAAGTGCAGTTCAAGCTGACGAGGTGGCAAGCACAAGTAGTGTCCCGCTGCCACCAAGAAGATGAACACAGGCCCGTTGTGCCCATAGTGCCCTTTCTGCTGCATTCGCCAATCCGAATTGGGAACCCACCACTTCTGCAGCACCCGTACTTCCCCCATTCACTGGCCAACCCGGCATTCATGTGGAAACAGTTGATTTTATGCCACTGGATTTTTATTCGCTGTTTCTCACCGAAGATCTATTGTGGACCAAAGCAATTTATATGCTGGTCAACACATCGCCACTATTTCCCAGTCCTCCCTTGCCAGAGATTGGAGATCAATTACGTTCTCCGAATTTAAGCTCTTTCTGGGCCTTTCCCTCAACATGGGCATAACTAAAAAGGTGAGTTGCGGTCATATTGGTCCACTGACCCAATTCACCATATGCCCTTGTTCTCTGCCTCCATGACCAGGGCACGATACAAGCAGATTTTGTGGTTCATGCACTTCAACAACAATGAATTCTGTCATCCTCGTGGAGACCCTGAATGCGATCGGCTCTACAAAATTCGGCCCCTCGTAAACCACTTCAACCAACGTTTTGCAGACTTGTTTACTCCCCATCAAGTTGTCTGTGTTGATGAGTCCCTGATTACGTTTTCTGGCCGCTTGTCATTCAAACAGTACCTTCCCAGCAAGCGTGCCAGATACGGGGGCACTGTGCGACCTAATCGCTGGGGCTTTCCCCAGCGGCTTGTAGATTCCCGTCTTAGGCTGGGGGAGAGAGCCTGCTTGCAGTGTAATAATTTGCTCGCTATGAAGTGGAGAGATATTAAGAATGTTTTCGTTCTTACCTCCCTTCATGCAGACACGATAGTCCAAATTACTACGGCGACTGGTGTTGTGGAGAAACCCCTCTGTGTCCACAAATATAACCAAAATATGGGAGGGGTGGACCTCAATGACCAGTTGTTGGCACCATACCTAGTTGCCCATAAGGCCAGACTCTGGTACAAGAAAGTGTCTGTTTATTTATTTCAATTGGCTTTGCTGAACGCTCATGTGCTATACAGAGCTTCAGGACGGACTGGATCCTTCCTTAAATTCCAGGAAGAGATCGTCAGAGCCCTTCTGTATCCAGACGGTGCTCCACCTTACCTTCCCCAACCAAATGCAGTAAGCCGGCTGCATGAGAATCATTTTCCTTATGTCCTCCCGAGTACCCCTACCCAACGAGCCCCCCCAAAGAAGATGTCGTGTCTGCAGCAAGCGGGGATATAGGTGTGACACCCGGTATTATTGTCCCTCCTGTCCTGACAATCCTGGTCTAAGCATTGGTGAATGTTTTGAACGCTACCATTCACTAGTTGAGTATTAGCGTAGGGTACAGCACTGCACAGACTAGGCACACTAACACATGGTCTCCCAAGATGCCATCGCATTTTGAGAGACCCGAACCTGGTACCAGTTACAAAAGTTATAGTTGCAAAAAAAAGTGTAAAAAAAAAAAAAGTCAAAAAAATAAAAACACAAAAAAATATAAAATAAAAAAAACAAAAATAGTTGTCGTTTTATTGTTCTCTCTCTCTCTATTCTCTCTCTATTGTTCTGCTCTTTTTTACTGTATTCTATTCTGCAATGTTTTATTGTTATTATGTTTTACCATGTTTGCTTTTCAGATATGCATTTTTTTTTTTATACTTTACTGTTTACTGTGTTTTATTGGTAACCAATTTTTTGTTTTCACTTACGCCATTCAGCTGCAGAGCGGATTTATTTATCTTGACAGCAACAGCGTTTGCTCCCACGATACATAAAGCTGTGACTCCAGCGCTGTCGGAGGTGATTTCACCACCATAGTTACATACTTCAGCATATATGCCGAAGCGTGGGGGCAGCAGTAGGTGGAGGAGCGATTTGCTCCTACCTTTTGCGGGAGGATGCCCCCATGCTTCGGCATATATATATTTTAGGCACAGGTTGCGTTAACTGTTTTATTTTTTACTATGTTTTTTTTGTATTTGCTTTGCAGGTATGGTAAGTCTTACTGTTATACTGTAATGTTACTTTGTTTTATTGTTAACCATCATTTGCTTAGCAGGTACACCATTCAGTTGCAGCGCGGATTTATTTATCTTGACAGCAACAGCATTTGCTCCCACGATACATAAAGCCGTGACTCCAGCGCTGTCGGAGGTGATTTCACCACCATAGTTACATACTTCAGCATATATGCCGAAGCGTGGGGGCAGCAGTGGGTGGAGGAGCGATTTGCTCCTACCTTTTGCGGGAGGATACCCCCATTCTTCGGCATATATATTTTAGGCACAGGTTTTGTTAAATGTTTTATTTTTTACTATGTTTTTTTTGTATTTGCTTTGCAGGTATGGTAAGTCTTACTGTTATACTGTAATGTTACTTTGTTTTATTGATAACTATCATTTGCTTAGCAGGTATGCCATTCAGTTGCAGCGTGGATTTATTTATCTTGACAGCAACAGCGTTTGCTCCCACGATACATAAAGCCGTGACTCCAGTGCTGTCGGAGGTGATTTCACCACCACAGTTGCATACTTCAGCATATATGCCGAAGCGTGGGGGCAGCAGAGGGTGAAGGAGCGATTTGCTCCTAACTTTTGCGGGAGGAAGCCCCCATGCTTTGGCATATATATACGGTGCATGTATGCCCATCATTAGAAGTGGGTGGATGAAGGGAGGTATTCTAATGGTGGGCATACCCACTGATCAATCTCTTTTTTTCGTTCAGCCCACAGGCTGCATGAAAAAAAAGTTTACAATATATGCCCAACAAGGACCAGCAACGTACTGGTATGTTGCTGGACTTTGAGTGGTTATACCAGAATGATGCCTGCAGGTTTAGGTATCATCTTGGTATAATTCTTTTCAGCCAGCGGACGGCTTTCATGTAAAAGCAATCCTAGCAGCTAATTAGCCTCTAGACTGCTTTTACAAGCAGTGGGAGGGAATGCCCCCCCCACCGTCTTCCATGTTTTTCTCTGGCTCTCCTGTCCCAACAGGGAACCTGAGAATGAAGCCGATGATTCAGCCAGCTGACCATAGAGTTGATCAGAGACCAGAGTGACTCCAAACATCTCTATGGCCTAAGAAACCGGAAGCTATGAGCATTTAATGACTTAGATTTCGCCGGATGTAAACAGTGCCATTGGGAAATTGGGAAAGCCTTTTATCACACCGATCTTGGTGTGGTCAGATGCTTTGAGGGCAGAGGAGAGATCTAAGGTCTAATAGACCTCAGTTTTTTCAAAAAAGAGTACCTGTCACTACCTATTGCTATCATAGGGGATATTTACATTCCCTGAGATAACAATAAAAATGATTAAAAGAAAAAAAAATGAAAGGAACAGTTTAAAAATAAGATAAAAAAGCAAAAAAAAAAAAAAAAGCACCCCTGTCCCCCCCTGCTCTCACGCAAAGGCGAACGCAAGCGTCGGTCTGGCGTCAAATGTAAAGAGGAATTGCACCATGCATGTGAGGTATCACCGCGAAGGTCAGATCGAGGGCAGTAATTTTAGCAGTAGACCTCCTCTGTAAATCTAAAGTGGTAACCTGTAAAGGCTTTTAAAAATGTATTTAGTTTGTCGCCACTGCACGTTTGTGCGCAATTTTAAAGCATGTCATGTTTGGTATCCATATACTCGGCCTAAGATCATCTTTTTTATTTCATCAAACATTTGGGCAATATAGTGTGTTTTAGTGCATTAAAATTTTAAAAAGTGTGTTTTTTCCCAAAAAAATGCTATTTGAAAAAGCTCTGCGCAAATACTGTGTGAAAAAAAAAAAATGAAACACCCACCTTTTAAATCTGTAGGGCATTTGCTTTAAAAAAAATATTTCATGTTTGGGGGTTCAAAGTAATTTTCTTGCAAAAAAAAAAAAAAATGTTTTCATGTAAACAAAAAGTGTCAGAGAGGGCTTTGTCTTCAAGTGGTTAGAAGAGTGGGTGATGTGTGACATAAGCTTCTAAATGTTGTGCATAAAATGCTAGGACAGTTCAAAACCCCATTTTGGAAAATAGACACCCTAAGCTATTTGCTGAGAGGCATGTCTAGTCCATGGAATATTTTATATTGTGACACAAGTTGCGGGAAAAAGACAATTTTTTTTTTGTTGCACAAAGTTGTCACTAAATGATATATTGCTCAAACATGCCATGGGAATATGTGAAATTACCCCCCAAAATACATTCTGTTGCTTCTCCTGAGTATGGGGATACCACATGTGTGAGACTTTTTGGGAGCCTAGCCACATATGGGACCCCGAAAACCAAGTACCGCCTTCAGGCTTTCTAAATTTTTGATTTCACTCTTCACTGCCTATCACAGTTTTGGAGGCCATGGAATGCCCAGGTGGCACAAAACCCCCCAAATGACCCTATTTTGGAAAGTAGTCACCCCAAGCTATTTGCTGAGAGGTATAGTGAGTATTTTGCAGACCTCACTTTTTGTCACAAAGTTTTGAAAAAAAAAAAAAAAAAGTTCTTTTCTTGTCTTTCTTCATTTTCAAAAACAAATGAGAGCTGCAAAATACTCACCATGCCTCTCAGCAAATAGCTTGGCGTGTCTACTTTCCAAAATGGGGTCATTTGGGGGGGTTTGTGCTATCTTGGCATTTCATGGCCTTCGAAACTGTGATAGTGGGGAGTGAATCAAAAATTTACGCCCTTAGAAATCCTGAAGGCGGTGATTGGTTTTCGGGGCCCCGTATGCAGCTAGGCTCCCAAAAAGTCCTACACAGGTGGTATCCCCATACTCAGGAGAAGCAGCAGAATGTATTTGGGGTGTAATTTCACATATGCCCACGGCATGTTTGAGCAATATATCATTTAGTGACAACTTTGTGCAAAAAAAAAAAAAAAAAATGTGTCACTTTCCAGCAACTTGTGTCAAAATATAAAATATTCCATGGACTCAACATGCCTCTCAGCAAATAGTTTGGCGTGTCTACTTTCCAAAATTGGGTCATTTGGGGGGGGGGGGGGGTTGTGCTATCTTGGCTTTTTTTGGCCTTCGAAACTGTGATAGTGAGGAGTGAATCAAAAATTTACGCCTTTAGAAATCCTGAAGGCGGTGATTGGTTTTCGGGGCCCCGTATGCAGCTAGGCTCCCAAAAAGTCCCACACATGTGGTATCCCCATACTCAGGAGAAGCAGCAGAATGTATTTGGGGTGTAATTTCACATATGCCCACAGCATGTTTGAGCAATATATCATTTAGTGACAACTTTGTGCAAAAAAATTTGTCACTTTCCCACAACTTGTGTCAAAATATAAAATATTCCATGGACTCAACATGCCTCTCAGCAAATAGCTTGGGGTGTCTACTTTCCAAAATGGGGTCATTTGGGGGGGGGGGGTTGTGCCATCTGGGCATTTTATGGCCTTCAAAACTGTGATAGGTAGTGAGGAGTGAAATCAAAAATTTACGCCCTTAGAAATCCTGAAGGCGGTGCTTGGTTTCGGGGCCCCGTACGCGGCTTAGGCTCCCAAAAAGTCCCACACATGTGGTATCCCCGTACTCAGGAGAAGCAGCGGAATGTATTTTGGGGTGTAATTCCACATATTCCCATGGCATGTCTGAGCAATATATCATTTAGTGACAACTTTGTGCAAAAAAAAAAAATTTGTCACTTTCCCACAACTTGTGTCAAAATATAAAATATTCCATGGACTCAACATGCCTTTCAGCAAAAAATAGCTTGGGGTGTCTACTTTCCAAAATGGGGTCATTTGGGGGGGGGTTGTGCCATCTTGGCATTTTATGGCCTTCAAAACTGTGATAGGTAGTGAGGAGTGAAATCAAAAATCTACGCCCTTAGAAATCCTGAAGGCAGTGCTTTGTTTTCGGGGCCCCGTACGCGGCTAGGCTCCCAAAAAGTCCCACACATGTGGTATCCCCATACTCAGGAGAAGCAGCTAAATGTATTTTGGGGTGCAATTCCACATATGCCCATGGCCTGTGTGAGCAATATATAATTTAGTAACAACTTTTTGTAAATTTTTTTTGTTGTCATTATTCAATCACTTGGGACAAAAAAAATTAATATTCAATGGGCTCAACATGCCTCTCAGCAATTTCCTTGGGGTGTCTACTTTCCAAAATGGGGTCATTTGGGGGGGTTTTGTACTGCCCTGCCATTTTAGCACCTCAAGAAATGACATAGGCAGTCATAAACTAAAAGTTGTGTAAATTCCAGAAAATGTACCCTAGTTTGTAGACACTATAACTTTTGCGCAAACCAATAAATATACGCTTATTGACATTTTTTTACCAAAGACATGTGGCCGAATACATTTTGGCCTAAATGTATGACTAAAATTGAGTTTGTTGGATTTTTTTTATAACAAAAAGTAGAAAATATCATTTTTTTTTCAAAATTTTCGGTCTTTTTCCGTTTATAGCGCAAAAAATAAAAACCGCAGAGGTGATCAAATACCATCAAAAGAAAGCTCTATTTGTGGGAAGAAAAGGACACAAATTTTGTTTGCGTACAGCATTGCATGACCGCGCAATTAGCAGTTAAGTGCCAAATTGTAAAAAGTGCTCTGATCAGGAAGGGGGTAAATCCTTCCGGGGCTGAAGTGGTTAATGTAAATGAGTCTAGTCTGGCTTACCACAGGTTCTAAGAGTATTCAACTCATTGTTGTTTGTATTGTTAATTGTAATTAGCTCCTGCTATTGTGTTTAATGTACTGTGTGAAGCTCGGTGACAACAAGTCTGACCTGTCGTGAAATCCTGATGGGCACAGAGTCACATCAGCTGCTTAAAGGGATTAGTTAGCTAGCTCATGTTAATTAGGTTACAGTTGTATTGTTAGAGTAATATGAGCAGGAGGGGGGAACCTCCTCTTCTACTGTATAAAAAGTCTTGTATTCTGGTTATAATAAAAAACAGTCCATGTTAGCAGTGAAACAAGTCTCGCCTTGTTTTGTGCTTATGAGCGGTTGGAATATCTGATATCTGTATCCAGACTGGGAGGAAGTGGTATACTGACAGAAGCACTCAAGTGGAGTGTGGGACGTTCCGTCACATTTTGATTGTCATGAAATACACTTTAAAGTTATTTGAAACCTTTTTGTATAACAAAAATGTTATACGTACCTGCTCTGTGCAATGGTTTGCACAGAGCAGCCCCAGTCCTTTCTGGGGTACCCAAACAGCACTCCTGGCTCCTCCTGCCCTCTGAGTAACCCTCTAGCAAGCCACTTGCTAGAGGGGGGTATTCATGCAGGCTCGCTCCTGTGCCCCGCTGCCTGCTCCTCTGTCCTTTCTCCCTGCCCCATCATAGGATTTGATTGAAAGCAGCAGGAGCCTTTCAATCTGACCAGTGAGAAGGAAGAGAGAAATGCTGCTTTCATGTACAGCATTAGATCAAAATCAGGCTGCGATAAGTATGGGGGAGGAGGGGGATCCTGTGCACAAAGGTTTTTTACATTAATGCTGAGAATGTATTGACGTAAAAAAAATATAAAACCTTGAGGCTTTAGAACCATTTTAAGCCTTTAAAAAAATGAAAAATTATATTGCAGGAATATAAAAAAATACATTTATAGGGATTTTATTAGATCCAGACTCACCAGCCTATTTAGGGTACGTGTTAGCTCATACACTTTAACGTCCAACTAAACTTTCCTGTATAACAGTCTAAACAGGTCACAATGTGAGGCATGGGCCTAAAAAAAAAAGAAAAAAAAAAAAAGAAAAAGTTTATTTTACCCTCCCTGCCTGAGCCAAATCATCCTTCATTTGGGTCTCATATGTTCCCCCTCCCAGACACTGTAGATCAGAGTGTGGAGGATTCAGCAACAGCGTTGGTACTCTATTCATCCAGAAAGCAGTGGGCAGGACTGGACATGACCAGGTGCTAAATAACACAGGCTACAGACTTGTGAATTAGCAGTAACAATGCTGATATCCATAGTAATAAAGGGAGATTTTTGGAAATTTAAATGAAGCGCATACAATTATACGCCTCCATCCCTATATCTGGAAATAAAAGAAAGAAGAAGTATATATAGTATGTATGAATTGCACTATGCATTTTGGTGTGTGTATATAAACTGTACAATACAGACCAGTTAGCCTAACATCAATAGTATGAAAGCTCTTGGAGGGGATGATAAGGCACTCTATACATGATTTTAGTAATG
Source organism: Aquarana catesbeiana (assembly GCF_042186555.1). NCBI lineage: Eukaryota > Metazoa > Chordata > Amphibia > Anura > Ranidae > Aquarana > Aquarana catesbeiana. The sequence goes on from NC_133328.1 coordinate 98,773,351, forward strand.
AGAATGGTATCATTAGCAGTAGGGATGAGCCAAACACCCCCCTGTTTGGTTCGCACCAGAACTTGCGAACAGGCAAAAAATTTGTTTGAACACACGAACACTGTTAAAGTCTATGGGACACGAACATGAATAATCAAAAGTGCTAATTTTAAAGGCTTATATGCAAGTTATTGTCATAAAAAGTGTTTGGGGACCTGGGTCCTGCTCCAGGGGCATGGATCAATGCAAAAAAAGTTTTAAAAACAGCCTTTTTTTCGGGAGCAATGATTTTAATAATGCTTAAAGTAAAACAATAAAAGTGTAATATTCCTTTAAATTTCATACCTGGGGGGTGACTATAGTATGCCTGTAAAGGGGCGCATGTTTCCCGTGTTTAGAACAGTCTGACAGCAAAATGACATTTCAAAGGAAAAAAAGTAATTTAAAACTACTCGCGGCTATTAATGAATTGCCAGTCCGGCAATACACATAAAAGTTTATTGATAAAAACGGCATGGGAATTCCCCACAGGGGAACCCCGAACCAAAATTTAAAAAAAAATGATGTGGGGGTCCCCCTAAATTCCATACCAGGCCCTTCAGGTCTGGTATGGATATTAAGGGGAACCCCGGCCAAAATTTTTTTAAAAAATGGCGTGGGGTCCCCCTCAAAATCTATACCAGACTCTTCAGGTCTGGTATGGATTTTAAGGGGAACCCCACGCCAAAATAAAAAAAATGACGTGGGTTCCCCCCAAAAATTTATACCAGACCCTTATCCGAGCACGAAACCTGGCAGGACGCAGGAAAAGAGGGGGGGACGAGAGAGTGGCCCCCCTTCCTGAACCGTACCAGGCCACATGCCCTCAGCATTGGGAGGGTGCTTCAGGGTATCCCCCCAAAACACCTTGTCCCCATGTTGATGGGGACAAGGGCCTCATCCCCACAACCCTTGCCCAGTGGTTGTGGGGGTCTGCGGGCGGGGGGCTTATCAGAATCTGGAAGCCCCCTTTAACAAGGGGACCCACAGATCCTGGTCCTCCCCCTGTGTGAAATGGTAAGGGGGTACAAAAGTACCTCTACCATTTCACAAAAAAACTGTCAAAAATGTTAAAAATGACAAGAGACAGTTTTTGAAAATTCCTTAATTGAAATGCTTCTTCTTTCTTCTATCTTCTATCTTCTTTCTTATATCTTCTATCTTCCTTCGGTTTCTTCCTCCATCTTCTTCTTCTCCTGGTTCATCTGGTTCTTCTGGTTCTCCCTCCGGTGTTCTCATCCGGCATCTTCCTCAATGGCGTCTTCTTCCCTTCTTCTCCTCGGGCCGCTCCGCATACATCATGGCATGATGGGAGGCTCCCGCTGTGTGACACTTCTCCTCTTCTGACGGTTCTTAAATAATGGGGGGCAGGGCCACCCGGTGACCCCGCCCCCTCTGATGCACCGGGACTTGACGGGGACTTCCCTGTGGCATTCCCCGTAGTGTCAGAAGGGGGGTTACGTAATGGGTGACCCCGCCCCCCTCTGACATCACGGGGAATGCCACAGGGAAGTCCCCGTCAAGTCCACGTGCGTTAGAGGGGACGGGGTCACCAGGTGGCCCCGCCCCCCATTATTTAAGAACCGTCAGAAGAGAAGCGTCACACAGCGGGAGCCTCCCATCATGCCATCATGTATGCAGAGCGGCCCGAGGAGAAGAAGGGAAGAAGACGCCATGGAGGAAGATGCCGGATGAGAACACCGGAGGGAGAACCAGAAGAACCAGATGAACCAGGAGAAGAAGAAGATGGAGGAAGAAACCGAAGGAAGATAGAAGATATAAGAAAGAAGATAGAAGATAGAAGAAAGAAGAAGCATTTCAATAAAGGAATTTTCAAAAACTGTCTCTTGTCATTTTTAACATTTTTGACAGTTTTTTTGTGAAATGGTAGGGGTCCTGAAGGGCCTGGTATGGAATTTAGGGGGACCCCCACCGCGGAGAAAGATGCCGGACGAGAACACCGGAGGAAGAATAAGAAGAACCAGAAGAACCAGAAGAAGAAGAAGAAGATGGAGGGAGAAACCGAAGGAAGATAGAAGATAGAAGATAGAAGAAAGAAGAAACATTTACAAAAAGGAATTGTCAAAAACCATCTCTTGTCATTTTTAACATTTTTGACAGTTTCTTTGTGAAATGGTAGGGGTCCTGAAGGGCCTGGTATGGAATTTAGGGGGACCCCCACATCATTTTTTTTTTTTATTTTGTTTCGGGGTTCCCCTGTGGGGAATTCCCATGCCGTTTTTATCAATGAACTTTTATGTGTATTGTCGGACTGGCAATTCATTAATAGCCGCGAGTAGCTTTAAATGACTTTTTTTCCTTTGAAATGTTATTTTTCTGTCAGACTGTTCTAAACACGGGAAACATGTGCCCCTTTACAGGCATACTATAGACACCCCCCGATACAAAATTTAAAGGAATATTACACTTTTATTGTTTCACTTTAAGCATTATTAAAATCACTGCTCCCGAAAAAACTGACATTTTTAAAACTTTTTTTTGCATTGATCCATGTCCCCTGGGGCAGGACCCAGGTCCCCAAACACTTTTTTATGACAATACCATGCATATAAGCCTTTAAAATTAGCTCTTTTGATTTCTCCCATAGACTTTTAAAGGGTGTTCCGTGGCTTTCGAATTTGCCGCGAACACCCCAAATTGTTCGCTGTTCGGCGAACTGGCGAACAGCCGATGTTCGAGTCGAACATGAGTTCGACTCGAACTCGAAGCTCATCACTAATTAGCAGTAATCAGCATGGATTGATGAAAAATCGTTCCTGCCAAACCAATCTATTAACCTTCTATGAGGAGGTGAGCTGCCATGTAGCTAAAGGAAGGACCAAAGATGTGGTGTATCTGGATTTTGCAAAGGCATTCGATACAGTTCCCCAAAAATGTTTACTGTACAAACTAAGATCTGTTGGCATGGACCAAAGGGTGAGCACTTGGATTGAAAACTGGCTACAGGGGCAAGTTCAGAGGGTAGTGATTAATGGGGAGTACTCGGAATGGTCTGGTGTGGAAAGTGTCATCCCCCAGGGTTCTGTCCTGTGACCAATCCTATTTCATCTATTCATAAATGATCTGGAGGATGGGATAAACAGCTTAATCTTAGTAGTTGCAGACAAAACTAAGTTAAGCAGGGCAATAGCTTTGCCGCAGGCTGTGGAAACCTTGCAAGAGGATCTAAACAAATTAATGGGGTGGGCAACCACATGGTAAATGAGGTTTAATGTAGAAAAATGTAAAATGATGCATTTAGGTGTCAAAAACATGAATGCAATCTACCCACTAGGGGGAGAACCTCTGGGGAAATCTAGGATGGAAAAGGACCTGGGGGTCCTAGTAGATGATAGGCTTAGCAATGGCATGCAATGCCAAGCTGCTGCAAGTAAAGCCAATAGAATATTGGCATGCATTAAAAAGGGGATGAACTCCAGAGATAAAATGATAATTCTCCCACTCTACAAGACTCTGATCCGGCCGCACCTGTAGTATGCTGTCCAGTTCTGGGCTCCAGTCCTCAGGAAGAATGTGCTGGAACTGGAGAGAGTCCAGAGAAGGGCAGCAAAGTTAATAAAGGGGCTGGAGGACCTTAGTTATGACGAAAGAATACAAGCACTGAACTTATTCTCTCTAGAGAAGTGACGCTTGAGAGGGGATACGATTTCAATGTACAAATACCGTACTGGTGACCCCACAATAGGGATAAAACCTTTCCGCAAAAGGGAATTTAAAAAGACACACGGCCGTACACTAAAACTAGAAGAAAAGCGGTTTAACCTAAAACTACATAGAGGGTTCTTCACTGTAAGAGCAGTAAGGATGTGGAATTGTCTTCCACAAGCAGTGGTTTCAGCAAGGAACATAGATTATTTAAAAAAACTGTTAGAAAGGCACCTAAACGACCACAACATACAGGGATATACAATTTGATATTGACATAAAAGCGCGCACACACACAGGTTGGACTTGATGGACTTGTGTCTTTTTTCAACCTTACCAAATATGTAACTATGTATGTAATATAATCAATAACCATGTATGTACATATAGTAATGTACTATGTCATTTGTAAATAATTTTGTCATTACGGATTGACTATTTACTTAGATGTATGTCACGTACCTCATATAAAGTCCCAAACTCCTCATTTCTTTTTGATATCCATGCCCCCTTTCAAAAAAATTTAATTCAACTGTAGTACAGGCAGGCACAGCCTACATAAGAGAAGTAACTCTGAATTTAGAGCAGTGCAGTATCATTGCCAAATTATCACAGTGGACTTCACTGGCAGGTTTAACAGTTATTTGTGTGACTTTGTAGAGGGAATAAAAGAAAACTGTAAGGGCTCATGCACCTGGGCATGCTAGATCCTGCTTAGTAGTTTCACGTGGTCACAGAATATATTTTTATAAAGAGCATAGTTCTACTTTAGAGTAAACCTGTCATAATCCTGGGAAATCTATAGAGCTGATATTATATGAACAGCTGACTTTTCCTGTAGTAGCTCCTTTTGGTGCTTAAAGGCACTATAAAACTTAAAATCTAAAATCACACCCCACTCTGCACTGAAATATTGCCCTATAACAAAACTATAAATATCCTAATAGAAAACAAAAATGTGGAATAATCTCAAAAAGTTAATTTAAACAAATCACATTGCTGCTGCAATAAATCCTACAGGTAAACTACAACCCCTGGCAAAAATTATGGAATCACCAGTCCCTGAGGATGTTCCTTCAGTTGTTTATTTTTGTAGAAAAAAAGCAGATCACAGACATGGCCAAAAACTAAAGGCATTTCAAATGGCAACTTTCTGGCTTTAAGAAACACTAAAAGATATCAAGAAAAATAATTGTGGTGGCCAGTAACAGTTATGCCGCGTACACACGGTCGGACTTTTCGTCTACAAAAGTCCAACGGACGCTGACGGACTAAAGCTGGCTGGTAATCCGATCGTGTGTGGGCTTCTCCGGACTTTCAACTGACTTTTTCAGCCTCAAATCCGACGGACTTTAGATTTGAAACATGCTTCAAATCTTTCCGACGGACTCGAGTCCGGTCGAAAAATCCGCTCGTCTGTATGCTAGTCTGACGGACAAAAACCCACGCTAGGGCAGCTATTGGCTACTGGCTATCAACTTCCTTATTTTAGTCCGGTGTACGTCATCACGTAAGAATTCGACGGACTTTTGTGTGATCGTGTGTAGGCAAGTCTGTTCGTTAGAAAGTCCGCCGCAAGTCCGTCGAAAGTCCGTCGAAAGTCTGTCGGACAGGCTGTCGGACTTTTGTAGCTGAAAAGTCCGACCGTGTGTACGCCCCATTAGATTTATAGAACAAGCACAGGGAATAAATTATGGAATCACTCAACTCTGAGGAAAAAAATATGGAATCATGAAAAACAAACAAACAAAATAACACTCCAACACATCACTAGTACTTTGTTGCACCGCCTCTGACTTTTATAACTGCTTGCAGTCTCTGAGGCATTGACTTAATGAGTGATAAACAGTACTCTTCATCAATCTGGCTCCAGCCTTCTCTGATTGCTGTTGCCAAATCATCTTTGCAGGTTGGAGCCTTGTCATGGACCATTTTCTTTAACTTCCACCACAGATTTTCAATTGGATTGAGATCCGGACTGTTTGCAGGCTTGGACATTGACCTTATGTGTCTTTCTTCAAGGAATTTTTTCACAGTTTTTGCTCTATGGCAAGATGCATTATCATCTTGATAAATTATTTCATCATCCCCAAACATCCTTTCAATAGATGGGATAAGAAAAGTGTCCAAAATTTCAATGTAAACTTGTGCATTTATTGAAGATTTAATGACAGCCATCTCCTCAGTGCCTTTACCTGACATGCAGCCCCATATCATAATTGACTGTGGCTATTTGCATGTTTTCTTCAGACAGTCGTCTGCATAAATCTCATTGGAATGGCACCAAACCAAAGTTCCAGCATCATCACCTTGCCCAATGCAGATTTGAGATTCATCACTGAATATGACTTTCATCCAATCATCCACAATCCACGATTGCCTTTCCTTAGCCCATTGTAACCTTTGATGACGCTTTGATGTCTTCCATGGTCTACCAGTATGCTTGCCTTTAACCACCTTCCCATGTTGTTTGTATTTGGTCCATGTTTTAGACACAGCCGACTGTGAACAACCAACATCTTGTGCAACACTGCGTGATGACTTACCCTCTTTACCTACATACTAACAAGCAGATTTAATCTGATGCAGGTGTTAGTGTTTGTAATGAAAATTTACAGGGTGATTCCATAATTTTTTCCTCAGAATTGAGTGATTCCATAATTTTTTCCCTGTGCTTGTTCTATAAATTTAACTGTTACTGGCCACCACAATTATTTTTCTTGATTTCTTTTAGTGTTTCTTAAAGCCAGAAAGTTGCCATTTGAAATGCCTTTAGTTTTTGGCCATGTCTGTGATCTGCTTTTTTTCTACAACAATAAACAACTAAAGAAACATCCTCAGTAGGGATGAGCCGAACACCCCCCGGTTCGGTTCGCACCAGAACCCGCGAACGGACCGAAAGTTCGCACGAACGTTAGAACCCCATTGACGTCTATGGGACTCGAACGTTCGAAATCAAAAGTGCTCATTTTAAAGGCTAATTTGCATGGTATTGTCCTAAAAAGGGTTTGGGGACCCGGGTCCTACCCCAGGGGACATGTATCAATGCAAAAAAAACTTTTAAAAACGGCCGTTTTTTCGGGAGCAGTGATTTTAATGATGCTTAAAGTAAAAAAAAAAAAGTGAAATATTCCTTTAAATATCGTACCTGGGGGGTGTCTATAGTATGCCTGTAAAGTGACGCGTGTTTCCCATGTTTAGAACAGTCCCTGCACCAAATGTCATTTTTAAAGGAAAAAATCTCATTTAAAACTGCTTGCGGGTTTAATGTCATGTCGGGTCATGGCAATATGGATGAAAATCAGTGAGACAAACGGCATGGGTACCCCCCAGTCCATTACCAGTCCCTTTGGGTCTTGTATGGATATTAAGGGGAACCCCGCACCCAAATTAAAATAAGGAAAGGTGTGGGGCCACCAGGCCCTATATACTCTGAACAGCAGTATACAGGCGGTGCAAACAAGACAGGGACTGTAGGTTTGTTGTTAAGTAGAATCTGTTTGTAATTTTGAACATTTTTAACGTGTTTAGCTCCAGCCAAAAAATCTTTTCTAAGCTTTTTGGAAAACATAGGGAAGGGTTATCACCCCTGTGACATTTGTTTTGCTGTCTTTCCTCCTCTTCAGAAGATTTCACCTCACTTTTTTGTCCCAATGAAAAATGTTTTTTGAAAATTTGGGTTTTTTTGTGGAACAAGGATTGGAAAGCATCAGTGGAAAGGAGAACTTGTTTTCCCATATTAACTCTTACAGGAGAGAATTTCCCTTCCTAGGGGTAGATTTCATCTCACTTCCTGTTGTCTCCTTCCGTTTGCAAGTAGGAGTCGTTTGTAAGTTAGATGTTTGAAAGTAGGGTCCTGCCCTATATACTCAGCAGAAATTTGGGCCTTAGGTGTTGCTGTGGCCACAACACTGTAAGCCCTCACAGGGCCCTGCTGTGAAATATTAGATCAAGAATTGTAATTACATGCCCCTGTTGAACAGGAGCTGAAAAATTAGGCCTTAGGCACTGGTGCTGGTGCCACAACACTGCAACCCCTCACAGACACTCTAGTTGGAACGCAGGAACGAGCCCTGCTGCAAATTATTGCTTCAAAAATTGTAATTACACGCCCCTGTTAGACAGGGGCAGAAAAATTGGGCCTTAGGCACTGGTGCTGGTGCCACAACACTGCAACCCCTCACAGACACTCTAGTTGGAACGCAGGAACGAGCCCTGCTGCAAAGTATTGCATCAAAAATTGTAATTACACGCCCCTGTTAGACAGGGGCAGAAAAATTGGGCCTTAGGCACTGGTGCTGGTGCCACAACACTGCAACCCCTCACAGACACTCTAGTTGGAACGCAGGAACGAGCCCTGCTGCAAAGTATTGCATCAAAAATTGTAATTACACGCCCCTGTTAGACAGGGGCAGAAAAATTGGGCCCTAGGCACTGGTGCTGGTGCCACAACACTGCAACCCCTCACAGACACTCTAGTTGGAATGCAGGAACGAGCCCTGCTGCAAAGTATTACATCAAAAATTGTAATTACACGCCCCTGTTAAACAGGGGCTGAAAAATTGTGCCTTAGGCACTGGTGGTGGCGCCCAGAACCAAAAATGTTCTTACAAGCTATCAGCGTGATGATTGAGGAGGAAGAGGATAATTACTCAGGGATAGTCACTCAGCATCAGCATAGGCAGTCTTTGAAGGGATCTGAGATTTCAAAAAAAATTATTCGGTTACATCAGCATCAGGTGCTTGGTAGCTGGTGGTGATCCAAGACTCATTCATTTTTATGAAGGTCAGCCGATCGACCGAGTCGGTGGACAGACGCACCCTGTGATCGGTTACCACGCCTCCAGCAGCACTGAATGTGCGTTCCGAAAGAACGCTGGATGCAGGACAGGCCAGTAGCTCAATTGCATACTGTGCAAGCTCTGGCCAGTGATCCATCCTCAAGACCCAGTAACCCAGAGGATTTTCGGTGGGAAAGGTGTCCAAGTCTGATCTTGCCCCTAGGTATTCCTGCACCATGTAAAACAGACGCTGGCGATGGTTGCTGGAACCGATCATACCTTGGGGCTGCGGACCAAAAAATTGTCTGAACGCATCGGTCAGACGGCCACCTTCTCCACCGCTCCTTCTTTGACTGACCGAAGCCTCAGCAACACGTTGTCCAGAAACAGGAGTTTGTAACCTCCCAGTCTCTGGGAACGCGTTGCACAGACCTTTCTGCAAGGCCTCCCGAAGATGTTTCATCCTCTGCTCCCTCTGCGATGGCAAGATAAGGTCCGCAACCTTACCCTTGTAACGTGGATCAAGGAGGGTTGCCAGCCAGTATTGGTCCTTCTCCTTGATACCACGAATACGAGGATCCTTACGCAGGCTTTGCAGGATCAGGGAGGCCATGCAGCGTAGGTTTGCTGAGGCATTCGGTCCGGAGTCCTCTGGGTCACTAAGAACGACATGGTCCGCAGCCACCTCCTCCCAGCCACGTACAAGTCCATGTGTTTCTTGGGACTGATCCCTTAAAGACTGCTGCTGATGCTGAGTGCCAGGCTCCACCTCCATACTGACACAATCTTCCTCCTCCTCCTCTTCCTCCTCGTCCTCTTCCTGTGTGATCGGCGGGCACGCAGGAACACTGTCTGGATAAAGGGGGCCTTGAGAGCTAAGGAAGTCCTCCTCTTCCTGCCTCTGTTCTGCCTCAAGTGCCCTGTCCATTATTCCACGCAGCGTGTGCTCCAACAGGTGGACAAGGGGGACAGTGTCACTGATGCATGCACTGTCACTGCTCACCATCCTCGTGGCCTCCTCGAATGGTGACAGGACAGTGCATGCATCCCTGATCATGGCCCACTGGCGTGGGGAAAAAAAACCAAGCTCCCCTGACCCTGTCCTGGTGCCATAGTCGCACAGGTACTCATTGATGGCCCTCTGCTGCGTGTGCAGCCGCTGCAGCATGGCCAACGTTGAGTTCCACCTGGTGGGCATGTCACAGATTAGGCGGTTCTTGGGCAGGTTAAACTCCTTTTGGAGGTCCGTCAGCCGAGCACTGGCATTATATGACCGGCGGAAATGCACACAGACTTTCCTGGCCTGCCTCAGGACATCCTGTAAGCCCGGGTACCTGCCCAAGAACCGCTGCACCACCAAGTTAAGGACGTGAGCCAAACAGGGCACATGGGTCATTTGTCCCTGTCGGAGGGCAGAGAGGAGGTTGGTGCCATTGTCGCAAACCACCATTCCTGCCTTAAGTTGGCGTGGCGTCAACCACCTCTGAACCTGCCCCTGCAGAGCTGACAGAACCTCTGCCCCAGTGTGGCTCCTGTCCCCCAAGCACACCAGCTCAAGCACCGCATGGCATCTTTTGGCCTGCGTACTTGCGTAGCCCCTTGAACGCCTACGGAGCACCGCTGGTTCCGAGGAAGAGGCCATGGAGGAAGAAGAAGAGGAGGGGGTGGAGGAGAGAGGTGTGTCACAATCAGCATTTTGGAGGCGTGGTGGCGGAACAACCTCCAACACTACTGCACCTTGTCCTGCATCCTTCCCAGCTGCCAGCAGAGTCACCCAATGCGCCGTGAAACTTAGGTAACGTCCCTGTCCATGCCTGCTGGACCATGAGTCAGCGGTAATATGCACCTTACCGCTGACCGCCCTGTCCAGCGAGGCATGGACATTGCCTTCCACATGCCGGTAGAGAGCCGGAATCGCCTTCCGTGAGAAAAAGTGGCGTTTGGGTACCTGCCACTGAGGAACCGCACATTCCACAAACTCACGGAAGGGGGCAGAGTCTACCAACTGAAAAGGCAGCAGTTGAAGTGCTAGCAATTTTGCCAAGCTAGCATTCAACCGCTGGGCATGTGGATGGCTGGGAGCAAACTTCTTTCGGCGGTGCAGCAGCTGGGGCAGGGAAATTTGCCTGGTACAATCTGACGTCGGTGTACCAAAAGCAGATTGCCCACAAGTACTTGGCTGTGACACACCTAATTCTACACCTTCATTCCTCTCACTGCAGGTCTCAGAGAGGACTGAAGGTCTAGTGGGGTTGGAAATCTCAGCTGATGAGGAGCAAGGAGAGATCCTCTTTGTTCTTTGGTGTGGGTCTTTTAGATACGCTTGCCAACGAACTGCATGGCAGGTCAACATATGTCTGGTCAAGCATGTGGTACCCAAGCGGGAGATATTTTGGCCACGCGAGATACGCTTGAGACATATGTTGCAAATAGCAGCGGTGCGATCTGATGCACTCGTCTCAAAAAAGGCCCACACCAAAGAACTTTTTGAATAACGCGCAGAGACTGCAGCGCCCTGCACATGTGGAGCTTTGGGGTGTGATGCAGTCAATGTGCTGCCCTTAGGCTGGCCCCTGGAGGGCATCCTGCCTCGTTGGTGATGTGCTGCCGCCTCCTCCTCCTCCTCCTCCTCCTCCTCCTCCTCCTCCTCCTCCTCTCTCCTATCAGGCACCCACGTTGAGTCAGTGACCTCATCATCCCCTCCCTCCTCATCACTGGAGCAAACCTGGCAGTATGCTGCAGCAGGGGGAGCATGACTGCCAGATTGCTGTCCTTCTTGGGCACCCCCTCTGTCCGCGCTCATGTTACTGCCTTCATCGAGCTCAGTATCGTCATCAGAGCCTTCCAAACGCTGGGCATCCTCCTGGAGCATGTACCCAACACTGTGGTCAAACAGTTCGAGGGAATCCTCATGAGGACATGGTGGAGCTAGGGAAGGAGTCACTGATGACATTGAGCTGAGGGAAGAGGCCGCTGCTTTGCCAGACAAAGCACCCTGGGCATGGGTGAGAGAGGATGAGGAGGATGAGGACGGCTTGGTCATCCACTCGACCAAGTCTTCCGCATGTTGCGGCTCAACATGGCCAGCTGCCGAAAAAAAGGCCAAGCGTGTCCCATGGCCACGTGCTGATGAGGATGCACCGTCTCCACGACCAGCACTAGACACAGAGCCTGCTTGCCCTCTCTTATTGGCTTGTGACTGTCTGCCTCTCCTTCTTGGCCTTCCAGACATACTAATGGCCTGTAGCTGCACTAAGCTGGGATAGAACACCTGTAATTTTCTTCAAGTAGCTTTATATACTGTAACCAGACAAGCCTGCCTGTCAGTAGGAAGATAACAGGAACGGATCTAGCTGAACACTGTGAGCAGGACGCACTGTACTAAATGTAAATAGTCTAGCTGCCTGACCGTGGTACTAATAGGATCAAATAGAACACCTGTAATTTTCTTCAGGTAGCTTTATATACTGTAACCAGACAAGCCTGCCTGTCAGTAGGAAGATAACAGGAACGGATCTAGCTGTACACTGTGAGCAGGACGCACTGTACTAAATGTAAATAGTCTAGCTGCCTGACCGTGGTACTAATAGGATCAAATAGAACACCTGTAATTTTCTTCAGGTAGCTTTATATACTGTAACCAGACAAGCCTGCCTGTCAGTAGGAAGATAACAGGAACGGATCTAGCTGAACACTGTGAGCAGGACACACTGTACTAAATGTAAATAGTCTAGCTGCCTGACCGTGGTACTAATAGGATCAAATAGAACACCTGTAATTTTCTTCAGGTAGCTTTATATACTGTAACCAGACAAGCCTGCCGGTCAGTAGGAATTTAACAGGAACGGATCTAGCTGAACACTGTGAGCAGGACGCACTGCACTAAATGTAAATAGCAGGAACGGATCTAGCTGAACACTGTGAGCAGGACGCACTGCACTAAATGTAAATAGTCTAGAAGATAACAGGAACGGATCTAGCTGAACACTGTGAGCAGGACGCACTGCATTAAATGTAAATAGTCTAGATAGAAGATAACAGGAACGGATCTAGCTAAACTGAATACAGTGTATATATATATATGCAACACCTGGGATGCATATATATACACAATACACTGTAAGTGCAGCTAACTGACTGACTGTTCTGCCTAATCTATCTAACTCAAATCAAATGACACTGTCTCTCTCTCTCTCTATCTCTCAGCACACCGGAACACACACTACACAGGGCCGCCGTGCAGGCGGCCTTATATAGTGTGGGGTGTGTACTAAATGCCCTGAGCCGTAATTGGCCAAAGCCACCCTGGCTTTGGCCAATTACAGCTCTCTCTACTGACAGCGCTGTGATTGGCCAAGCATGCGGGTCATAGTGCATGCTTGGCCAATCATCAGCCAGCAATGCACTGCGATGCCGCAGTGAATTATGGGCCGTGACGCGCCACACGAATTTAGCGCGAACGGCCCATAACGTTCGCAATTCGGCGAACGATCGAACAGCCGATGTTCGAGTCGAACATGGGTTCGACTCGAACACGAAGCTCATCCCTAATCCTCAGGGACTGGTGATTCCATAATTTTTGCCAGGGGTTGTACAACAATGAATTCAGTCATTACTAAATCCTAATGCAGCGCGATGTAGCAAATAGCAAAAAACACAAATATAAAAACAATGAAAATAACAAAACATATAATCCACCCTATGAAACACCTAAACAATAATCATAAGATGTCAGTCAAACCCACAAAGGGAAAAAAAAATGACCATAGCACCCAGTGAAGTACAAATCATTATTACAATACAAGTCCAAATGAAATATTTTTATTTCAGTGCTCGAAGTGCCTCCACCCTAAATTAGACCATCACTCATCATAATAGAATGCCTCTCTGATTAAAGATAGGCATGTAACTCTATGGATCAAAACTGTCAGATTCTGCAGACCCACTTTGCCCTGGATAAGCTAAAGAGCTTCTTAATGTCCACAGCAACCCCCATAACAAAACATGAAGAAACTCGATAGTATGATAACCTCAAAACTAGTGTTTTAACAAAGAAGAGATGCACTCACAATTAGAAGCACACAATCAGCATTAACACGTAGCTGCCGCTGGTAAGCCAGCGCCTCCCCCACGTGAGAGACAAAGCAACTCAGTGAACAGACAGGTGCACTGCTAGCCCCACATTCCTAATAGCACCTTGTGTATTTCACCTGCGTTAGATGTGCATTGTTTAAGCAGTTTCATGATATCATTTGTTGCCCTGTATGCACAGACTATTGTAGAGTAAAACTTCACATTTCTGTTTCAACAGTTTCTGTTTATGTTCAAACATGAGGCATGGTCTGCACAGGTTAATAAATGACCTCTAGGAGAAAAGCAAGGTATGCCAAAAACTAAGCGCAGCAGAAGATGCAACGAATGGTATATTTCATTAAGATCAGCCAAATGGCTACTCACACTTATATAAAGATGAATAGGCATATAACAGTACAGTACAACACAGTATTATACTGTTATATGCCCTATTGATCTTTATATAAGTGTGGGTAACCATTTGGCTGATTTTAATTAAATATACCATTCGTTGCATCTTCTGCTGTACTTAATTTTTGACGCACCTTGCTTTTCTCCCATTGTTCTTAAAGAGACTGCTTCACTCTCAAGGGAGCTGCCACTAATGCTGCATATGTATACTGCCTGGACTCTATAGACTTTTAGTTGTTTTATCAGTGTCTTTCAGTACCCACTCGTGCGCAATTCTGTTTTGTCTTAATGCATGACCTCTGGTTAAGAACTGATACTTCCTATGAAGGATCTGCATATCCCACAACCCATTTGTCTCATCACAATAACAAGCCCGCAATTGTGATGTAACACAAAAGGAGAAAATAGTGAGGTATGGATTGAACACTGTGGGGGTCATTTACTAAAGAGCTGTGGCGCTAATTAGCGCTAATTGCCATGCATTAGCGTTAATTAGCGCAAATTCACAGTAATTAGAGCTAATTCGGAGTAATTAGCGCTAAAACGGTATTCACTATAGCGCTGGTGAGAAAATACTCCCAAAATCGAATTTACTATAGTTCCCTGAAACCACATAGCGCCCAAACCCTTACTCTGCTAAAACCTGGATAATTGCACATGGAATTAATGTTTAGAGCATGATATAACTGCCTAAATGGTACTGAAATATGCGGTATATTATTTAAAGTTAATCTGCTTTTAAACTGTGTGAAAAAGTGATTTCTACACTGAAATATCTTTTAAAGTCTGAGAAGTGAAAAATTACCCATTTTGGACAACTAGGTGCCAACACAACTAAACATGCTCAGGCCTGAAAATAACTCTCATTTTAACTCAAGTGTCTTTTTTAGCCGACGCTATAGTAAATACCAAAATGAGAGCTAATTAGAGAGTATTTTTTTAAGTGAAAATCTGCTCTATTTTAGTCCAAATCAAGTTTCAGCCATTGATTCTAATGGCACAATTCTAACTTTCACAAAAAAACCTTTTAATGTTGAGATGAAATGTATCTTTCTGTGAAATAAATTTTCCTTTTCAACATTGTTGCTTCTACTTAAAATATTTTGTTTTTAAGAATACTAGAATGTGGAATGTTTCGACGTTTTGGTAAAATATATTTTTCTCTGTCACTTTCACTTGTTACTCTTCATCTCACAACAATCTTTACCCAAACTCACACAGATGTCTTTATAATCCACAAACAATATCATTGCTGATGCAAATTTAAAATGAATTACAATTTTTTGCGCTTTTTATTATTTCCAAATATTCATAATTTGAGCCCAAAAAATGTGATATGTGTACCAACATCAGAAATCAAAATGTAATTCCCAAAAATTTAAGGGTAATATTCTATTCTCACCCACAAAAAAACACCAAATATCACAGAATAAATCAAGAATAACTTTTGAGTAATGTAATTCCATCACCTGTATGTCCAAAGAAATGCAGTATTTATGTGTATTTATGTTTAGTTATGTGTAGGAGGGTCACACATGTGGCAGCTATGTGGCTTAGAGTTTAAAACTTCTGCTTATTATCCCTGAGTGTCTGGGTTCAAATCCCAAACATGTTGCTTCATGTAGAGAAGTTGCCTCATCTCCCAGGAGTCTAAATGTGGTATTTATGTGTAGGAGGGTTCTACCACCATTGTAAGTCTTTTCCAGATACACTATTTAGCCAAAAGTATTGGGATGCCTGCCTTTACACACACACATGAAATTTAATGGCAGCCCAGTCTTAGTCCGTAGGGTTAAAATTTGATTTGGCCCACCCTTTGCAGCTAGAACAGCTTCTGGGAAGGCTGTTCACAAGCGGCGGTCGGATTCAGGTCAGGGTCGATCGAAGGTAAGGGGGAGGCCACTCATTCGTGGCTCCCCCCTCGCGATCGCTCCTGGCCAATGATGGGCTTCCTCGGCTTCTGTGAATGTAAACAGAAGCGGAGGAAGTGATGTCATCTCTCCTCGAGCCGGTCTTTTTGATCCGGCGCCGAGGAGAGAAGACATCCAAGTAAGTGCACCAACACTACACTAACAGTAGAACACGCAGGCACACTTGTCACCCCCCTGTCACCCCCCAGTCACCCCCTGATCACCCCCCTGTACCCCCACACATACTGACACCAATAGCAGGTTTTTTTTTTTCTGATTATTGCATTGGTGTCAGTTTGTGTCAGTTATAAGTGTTAGGGCAGTTAGGTTAGCCCCCTTTAGGTCTAGGGTACCCCCCCTTAGGTCCAGGGTACCCCCCTAACCCCCCCTAATAAAGTTTTAACCCCGTGATCACCCCCCGTCGCCAGTGTCACTAAGGGATCGTTTTTCTGATCGCTGTATTAGTGACACAGGTGACGCTAGTTAGGGAGGTAAGTATATAGGTTCGCCGTCAGTGTTTTATAGCGACAGGGACCCCCATATACTACCTTCTAAAGGTTTTAACCCCTTGATTGCCCCCTAGTTAACCCTTTCACCAGTGATCACCATATAATTGTTACGGGTGACGCTGGTTAGTTGGTTTGTTTTTTGTAGTTTTTTATAGTTTATTATAGTTTTAGGGCACCCGCCGTTTATTACCTTATAAAGGTTTAACCCCCTAATTGCCCTGCGGTGATATAAGTTAAGTTTTTAGGGTCAGATAAGGTCTGCGTCGCCCCAGGCAGCCTCAGGTTAGCGCCAGTACCACTAACACCCACGCACGCAGCATACACCTCCCTTAGAGCTACAGTATCTGAACGGATCGATATCTTATCCGATCAGATCTATACTCCCCAGCAGTTTAGGGTCCCCCAAAAAAATGCAGTGTTAGCGGGATCAGCCCAGATACCTGCTAGCACCTGCGTTTTGCTCCTCGGCCCAGCCCTGCCCAGCCCACCCAAGTGCAGTATCGATCGATAACTGTCACAAAACACTAAGCACACATAACTGCAGCGTTCGCAGAGTCAGGCCTGATCCCTGCGATCGCTAACAGTTTTTTGGTAGCGTTTTGAATCAGTCGCTGACAGTCAGGAGCTTTTTTGCCTGTGAGTCTCACTAGTGTACCCCTAAATTTAGAGCCCAAAATGGCAAATCGAAGGTACACTAGTGAAGAGGCCTACACGTTTCTGAGCATGACAGATAGTGAAGAGGAAGTCACTCATCTGTCAAGTTCAGGCTCAGAATACGATCCTGTAGAGGACAGCGGCTCCATGACAGATAGCTCTGACGACGGAGTTGTGGTCCCTGCTAGGGTCAGGCGTACCAGACCCCGAACTTCTTCTTCTGTCCTTGAAGTGCAAGAACCGCAGGTCCCTCGTATGGAGCAGAGCAGTACTAGTGCCGCTATTCCTTCTGGTGAACTGGAAAGCACCAGCGGCCTAGTACACCCTGGTCGTACATCCAGCACTGCAGTATCACGTGGTGATGTGGCGAGTCCCATAAGTGCAGTTCAAGCTGGTGAGGTGGCAAGCACTAGTAGGGTCCCGCTGCCACCAAGAAGACGAACACAGGCCCGTCGTGCCCATAGTGCCCTTCCTGCTGCATTCGCCAATCCGATTTGGGTACCCACCACTTCTGCAGCACCCGTATTGCCCCCATTCACTGGCCAACCCGGAATTCCGGTGGAAACAGTTGATTTTACGCCACTGGATTTTTATTCACTGTTTTTCACCGAAGATCTCTATAGATCTATTGTGGACCAAAGCAATTTATACACTGGTCAACACATCGCCACTATTCCCCAGTCCTCCCTTGCCAGAGATTGGAGACCAATTACGGTCTCCGAATTTAAGATCTTTATGGGCCTTTCCCTCAACATGGGCATAACCAAAAAGAGTGAGTTGCGGTCATATTGGTCCACTGACCCAATTCACCATATGCCCGTGTTCTCTGCTTCCGTGGCCAGGGCACGATACGAGCAGATTTTGCGGTTCAAGGGGTACCACTTGTACGTGGACAATTATTACACGAGCGTGCCACTTTTTAGTCACCTTTTGAACATCAAATTGGAGCATGTGGCACCGTGCGACCTAATCGCCGGGGCTTTCCTCAGCGGCTTGTAGATTCCCGTCTTAGGCTGGGGGAGAGAGCCTGCTTGCAGTGTAATAACTTGCTCGCTATGAAGTGGAGGGACAATAAGAATGTTTTCGTTCTTACCTCCCTTCATGCAGACACAACAACCCAAATTACTACGGCGACTGGTGTTGTGGAGAAACCCCTCTGTGTCCACGAATATAACCAAAATATGGGAGGGGTGGACCTCAACGACCAGTTGTTGGCGCCGTACCTAATTGCCCGTAAGGCCAGACGCTGGTACAAAAAAGTGTCTGTATACTTATTTCAATTGGCTTTGCTGAACGCTCATGTGCTATACAGAGCTTCAGGACGGACTGGATCCTTCCTTAAATTCCAGGAAGAGATCGTCAGAGCCCTTCTGTTTCCAGACGGTGCTCCACCTCACCTTCCCCAACCAAATGCAGTAGGCCGGCTGCATGAGAGGCATTTTCCTTATGTCCTCCAGAGTACCCCTACCCAACGAGCCCCCCAAAGAAAATGTCGTGTCTGCAGCAAGCGCGGATTTAGGCGTGACACCCGGTATTATTGTCCCTCCTGTCCTGGCAATCCTGGTCTTTGCATTGGTGAATGTTTTGAACGCTACCATACACTAGTTGAGTTTTAGCGTAGGGTACAGCACTGCACAGACTAGGACACACTTTCACAGGGTCTCCAAAGATGCCATCACATTTTGAGAGACCCAAACCTGGAACCGTTACAGTTTTAAAAGTTACAGTTATAAAAAAAAAATGTAAAAAAAAAAAAAAATACACAAAAAAATAAAATAAAAAAAACAAAAATAGTTGTCGTTTTATTGTTCTCTCTCTCTCTATTTTCTCTCTATTGTTCTGCTCTTTTTTACTGTATTCTATTCTGCAATGTTTTATTGTTATGTTTTATCATGTTTGCTTTTCAGGTATGTACATTTTTTATAGTTTAATGTGTTTTAACCATTTTTTTGTTTTCAGGTACGCCATTCAGCTGCAGCGCGGATTTATTTATCTTGACAGCAACAGCGTTTGCTCCCACGATACATAAAGCCGTGACTCCAGCGCTGTCGGAGGTGATTTCACCACCACAGTTACATACTTCAGCATATATGCCGAAGCGTGGGGACAGCAGTGGGTGGAGGAGTGATTTGCTCCTGCCTTTTGTGGGAGGATGCCCCCATGCTTCGGCATATATATATTTTAGGTAGGCACAGGTTGCGTTAAATGTTTTATTTTTTACTATGTTTTTTTTTTGTATTTGCTTTGCAGGTATGGTAAGTATTACTGTTATACTGTAATGTTACTTTGTTTTTTGTTAACCATCATTTGCTTAGCAGGTACGCCATTCAGTTGCAGCGCGGATTTATTTATCTTGACAGCAACAGCGTTTGCTCCCACGATACATAAAGCCGTGACTCCAGCGCTGTCAGAGGTGATTTCACCACCACAGTTACATACTTCAGCATATATGCCGAAGCGTGGGGGCAGCAGTGGGTGGAGGAGCGATTTGCTCCTGCCTTTTGTGGGAGGATGCCCCCATGCTTCGGCATATATATATTTTAGGTAGGAACAGGTTGCGTTAAATGTTTTATTTTTTACTATGTTTTTTTTTTTGTATTTGCTTTGCAGGTATGGTAAGTATTACTGTTATACTGTAATGTTACTTTGTTTACCATCATTTGCTTAGCAGGTACGCCATTCAGTTGCAGCGCGGATTTATTTATCTTGACAGCAACAGCGTTTGCTCCCTCGATACATAAAGCCGTGACTCCAGCGCTGTCGGAGGTGATTTCACCACCACAGTTACATACTTCAGCATATATGCCGAAGCGTGGGGTCAGCAGTGGGTGGAGGAGCGATTTGCTCCTGCCTTTTGTGGGAGGATGCCTCCATGCTTCGGCATATATAAAACGGTGCATGTATGCCCATCATTAGAAGTGGGTGGATGAAGGGAGGTATTCTAATGGTGGGCATACCCACCGATCAAGATCTTTTTTTCGTTCAGCCCACAGGCTGCATGAAAAAAAAGTTTACAATGTATGCCCAGCAAGGACCAGCAATGTACTGGTATGTTGCTGGACTTTGAGTGGTTATACCAGAATGATGCCTGCAGGTTTAGGTATCATCTTGGTATCATTCTTTTCAGCCAGCGGTCGGCTTTCATGTAAAAGCAATCCTAGCGGCTAATTAGCCTCTAGACTGCTTTTACAAGCAGTGGGAGGGAATGCCCCCCCCCCCCACCGTCTTCCATGTTTTTCTCTGGCTCTCCTGTCCCAACAGGGAACCTGAGAATGCAGCCGGTGATTCAGCCAGCTGACCATAGAGCTGATCAGAGACCAGAATGGCTCCAAACATCTCTATGGCCTAAGAAACCGGAAGCTACGAGCATTTCATGACTTAGATTTCGCCGGATGGAAACAGCGCCATTGGGAAATTGGGAAAGCATTTTATCACACCAATCTTGGTGTGGTCAGATGCTTTGAGGGCAGAGGAGAGATCTAGGGTCTAATAGACCCCAATTTTTTCAAAAAAGAGTACCTGTCACTACCTATTGCTATCATAGGGGATATTTACATTCCCTGAGATAACAATAAAAATGATTAAAAAAAAAAATGAAAGGAACAGTTTAAAAATAAGATAAAAAAGCAAAAAAATAATAAGGAAAAAAAAAAAAAAAAAAAAAAAAAAAGCACCCCTGTCCCCCCCTGCTCTCGCACAAAGGCGAACGCAAGTGTCGGTCTGGCGTCAAATGTAAACAGCAATTGCACCATGCATGTGAGGTATCACCGCGAAGGTCAGATCGAGGGCAGTAATTTTAGCAGTAGACCTCCTATGTAAATCTAAAGTGGTAACCTGTAAAGGCTTTTAAAGACTTTTAAAAATGTATTTAGTTTGTCGCCACTGCACGTTTGTGCGCAATTTTAAAGCATGTCATGTTTCGTATCCATGTACTCGGCCTAAGATCATCCTTTTTATTTCATCAAACATTTGGGCAATATAGTGTGTTTTAGTGCATTAAAATGTTAAAAAGTGTGTTTTTTCCCCCAAAAATGCGTTTGAAAAATCGCTGCGCAAATACTGTGTGAAAAAAAAAATGAAACACCCACCATTTTAATCTGTAGGGCATTTGCTTTAAAAAAATATATAATGTTTGGGGGTTCAATGTAATTTTCTTGCAAAAAAAAATAATTTTTTCATGTAAACAAAAAGTGTCAGAAAGGGCTTTGTCTTCAAGTGGTTAGAAGAGTGGGTGATGTGTGACATAAGCTTCTAAATATTGTGCATAAAATGCCAGGACATTTCAAAACCCCCCAAATGACCCCATTTTGGAAAGTAGACACCCCAAGCTATTTGCTGAGAGGCATGTCGAGTCCATGGAATATTTTATATTGTGACACAAGTTGCGGGAAAAAGACAAATTTTTTTTTTTTTTGCACAAAGTTGTCACTAAATGATATATTGCTCAAACATGCCATGGGAATATGTGAAATTACACCCCAAAATACATTCTGTTGCTTCTCCTGAATACGGGGATACCCCATGTGTGAGACTTTTTGGGAGCCTAGCCGCGTACGGGACCCCGAAAACCAAGCACCGCCTTCAGGCTTTCTAAGGGCGTAAATTTTTGATTTCACTCTTCACTGCCTATCACAGTTTCGGAGGCCATGGAATGCCCAGATGGCACAAACCCCCCCCCCAAATGACCCCATTTTGGAAAATAGACACCCAAAGCTATTTGCTGAGAGGTATAGTGAGTATTTTGCAGACCTCACTTTTTGTCACAAACTTTTGAAAATTGAAAAAAGAAAAAAAAAATACGTTTTTCTTGTCTTTCTTCATTTTCAAAAACAAATGAGAGCTGCAAAATACTCGCCATGCCTCTCAGCAAATAGCTTGGGGTGTCTACTTTCCAAAATGGGGTCATTTTGGGGGGTTTTGTGCTATCTTGGCATTTTATGGCCTTCGAAACTGTGATGGGTAGTGAGGAGTGAAATCAAAAATTAACGCCCTTAGAAATCCTGAAGGCGGTGATTGGATTTCGGGGCCCCGTATGAAGCTAGGCTCCCAAAAAGTGCCACTCATGTGGTATCCCCATACTCAGGAGAAGCAGCAGAATGTATTTTGGGGTGTAATTCCACATATGCCCATGGCCTGTGTGAGCAATATATCATTTAGTGACAACTTTGTGCAAAAAAAAAAAAAAAAATTGTCACTTTCCCGCAACTTGTGTCAAAATATAAAATATTCCATGGACTCAACATGCCTCTCAGCAAATAGCTTGGGGTGTCTACTTTCCAAAATGGGGTCATTTGGGGGGGGTTTGTGCCATCTTGGCATTTTATGGCCTTCAAAACTGTGATAGGTAGTGAGGAGTGAAATCAAAAATTTATGCCCTTAGAAATCCTGAAGACGGTGCTTGGTTTTCGGGGCCCCGTACGCGGCTAGGCTCCCAAAAAGTCCCACACATGTGGTATCCCCGTACTCAGGAGAAGCAGCAGAATGTATTTTGGGGTGTAATTCCACATATGCCCATGGCATGTTTGAGCAATATATCATTTAGTGACAACTTTGTGCAAAAAAAAAAAAAATGAAATGACATAGGCAGTCATAAACTAAAAGCTGTGTAAATTCCAGAAAATGTACCCTAGTTTGTAGACGCTATAACTTTTGCACAAACCAATAAATATACGCTTATAAATATAAATATACGCTTATGTGCGTTTACGCACATCTAATTCGCATAGCAGGAGAATGTGACTGGCTCCCTATGGAGCCGGTTCACATATCTCCGGGGCGGCTGCGGTGCGCACTGCACAAAAACGCTGTGCGTATTTGGCTGCGTTTCAGGGCCGAATTCCGGCATAGAATCGGCCCTGATTCGTCCCTGAAATGGTGAACAGGGACGCACAGCGCTCCTGTGCGGTCCGCAGCGAATTATGGTGTGAACCCGGGCTCACGCTATGTCCACTTGGATGGTGGGGCTTAAACCTGGACTCAAGGCAGAATGTAGTGCGCAGGCACCGTGTAGAGCTGACAATCAGCTGTTCAACTACAGAGACTTTAGGCGGCTCCGTAGTCGTTCATACTGTGCAAGCGCAGCGCATGTGCAGTACAGGGTTTCCTTATCCACCAGTGGAACTTTCTCGGCAAGACACTGGCTATTAATGAATTGTCGGTCCCAACAATACACATAAAAGTTCATTGATAAAAACGGCCCAGGATTCCCCCACAGTCCATTACCAGGCCCTTTGGGTCTGGTATGAATATTAAGGGGAACCCCAAACCAAAATTTAAAAAAAAAATGCATGGGGGTCCCCCCAAATTCCATACCAGGCCCTTCAGGTCTGGTATGGATATTAAGGGGAACCCCGTCCAAAAAAAAAAAAAAAAATGGTGCGGGGTCCCCCTCAAAATCTATACCAGACCCTTCAGGTCTGGTGTGGATTTTAAGGGGAACCCCGTGCCAAAATTAAAAAAAAAAATGGCATGGGGTCCCCCCAAAAATCCATACCAGACCCTTATCCGAGCACGCAACCTGGCAGACCGCAGGTAAAGCGGGGGGGACGAGAAAGCGCCCCCCCCGAACTGTACCAGGCCACATGCCCTCAACATTGGGAGGGACAAAACACCTTGTCCCCATGTTGATGGGGACAAGGGCTTCACCCCCACAACCCTTGATCAGTGGTTGTGGGGGTCTGCGGACGGGGGGGCTTATCGGAATCTGGAAGCCCCCTTTAACAAGGGGACCCCTAGATCCCAGCCCCACCTGTGTGAAATGGTAAGGGGGTACAAAAGTACCCCTACCATTTCACAAAAAAAGTGTCAAGAATGTTAAAAATGACAAGAGACAGTGTTTGACAATTCCTTTATTTAAATGTTTCTTCTTTCTTCTATCTTCTTTCTTATATCCTCTATCTTCTTTCGGTTTCTTCCTCCATCTTCTTCTTCTGGTTCTTCCTCCGGTGTTCTCGTACGGCATCTTCTTCCCTTCTTCTCCTCGGGCCACTCTGTATCCATGATGGGAGGGTCCCGCAGTGTGACGCTTCTCGTCTTCTGACAGTTCTTAAATAACGGAGAGCGGGGCCACCCGGTGACCCTGCCCCCCTCTGACATCACGGGGAATGCCACAGGGAAGTCCCCGTGAAGTCCCTGTGCGTCAGAGGGGGCGGGGTCACCGGGTGGCCCCGCCCACCATTATTTAAGAACCGTCA
The DNA here is from genome assembly GCF_042186555.1 of Aquarana catesbeiana. NCBI lineage: Eukaryota > Metazoa > Chordata > Amphibia > Anura > Ranidae > Aquarana > Aquarana catesbeiana. The sequence goes on from NC_133328.1 coordinate 98,797,566, forward strand.
GAAGACGAAAAGCGCCACACAGCGGGAGCCTCCCATCATGGATTCGGAGCGGCCCGAGGAGAATAAGGGAAGAAGACGCCGCAGAGGAAGATGCTGGACGAGAACACCGGAGGAAGAACCAGAACCAATGGATTTTTGGAGGGACCCCACGCCATTTTTTTTTTTTAATTTTGGCATGGGTTTCCCCTTAAAATCCATACCAGACCTGAAGGGCCTGGTATGGAATTTAGGGGGACCCCCCATGCCTTTTTTTAAAAAAAATTTGGTTCGGGGTTCCCCTGTGGGGAATTCCCATGCCGTTTTTATCAATGAACTTTTATGTGTATTGTCGGACCAGCAATTCATTAATAGCTGCGAGTAGTTTTAAATTACTTTTTTTTCCTTTGAAATGTCATTTTGCTGTCAGACTGTTCTAAACACGGGAAACATGCGCCCCTTTACAGGCATACTATAGACACCCCCCCCGGTACAAAATTTAAAGGAATATTACATTTTTATTGTTTCACTCTAAGCATTATTAAGATCACTGCTCCCGAAAAAAAACATCTGTTTTTGAATTTTTTTTTTGCATTGATACATGTCCCCTGGGGCAGGACCCAGGTCCCCAAACACTTTTTATGGCAAAGAACTTGCATATAAGCCTCCAGTGAGAACTTTGGATTTTGCAGGTTCGAGCCCCATTGACTTCCACTATTCCAACATATGTGATCTGACAGGCATTATTGCTAGCAATAGCGCTGCTTTCCATTTGCATTAGCGCTGACTTTCTGAGAGTTGAAGTCTTTCTGCCCTTTTTTGAGAGTTATGTTTTGGTACTGCAGGATAATTTTTTGGTGCTATAGTAAATGACCCCCTGTGTGTCCCTGAACAAGAAGCTGCCTGTCCCTGATGAATAGTGACAAGCAAGCAACATGTGAACAGAGGGGAATCAATCAGCTATACCACAAAAAACTTCAACCACAACATGGGAGCCCATGATTACAAGGTACAGCAAACAAGCAGCACAGGGAATATAACTATGCTAATACCTAGTTAAAACAACAAAAACTTTTGAAAGTGTGCAATGACTTTAAAGTGGATGTAAACCCGATTTTTTTTTATCATACTGTAGAGTATAAGATTTCCTATCATTTGAGCCCAGTCTTGCCACACAGAGTTAATCCATCTCTGAGCAATCCTCTTTTATTGTTCAGTGAGACAAATCTTGACAAACTGAGAAAAACTTTGTCAAATCCTCCCCCTTGCTGTGAGTGACAGGTGATTTACATATCTCCTGCATTAGCCTAAGACACATGCAGTATTTTTTAATTCCCTCCCATTCCTTTCTTCAGCAGCTCTGCAAGGATTGGCTGTTTCACACCTCAGCATGATTTGGCATGCTGAAGTCATGTGGTTACTTTCCTGTCTTTTCACATGGGTGTTAGAGATCATAGCAGAAGTTCATTGTTAGAAATACACAGGAGAAAACGCATATTGACAAGGGGAGTGTAGAGGTGGGCGGGGAGTCTACTGACATCACGACTCCACCCACCGAGCTCCAGACAACAGACCCACCCACAGAATATGCAGTTTTTCGGCTCTCATAACAGACAGAGGGGAGACATTTGACAAGTAAAGATACATGCAGGAGGCATGTATATCCTTATAGATAACCCCTATGGCAGTAGTTTAGAAAGGATGACATTGGGTTTACATCCACTTTAAGTTCAAATATTTGAACAGTCACTTAAGAAAGAATTAAAGACGAGCCAACTGCATTTTGTTGTTTGCAGATCCAGAAGCTTACGCAAAGTATATAGGTGTGACCTGACCTAAAAGGAACACTTGTTCTAAATTTGCTTTGCATTGACTCCTGCAATAGCCCTCACAGTAATAAAGTATTGCCCCTTTCTGGGTAGAATTGTGTTTCCTGTATTCACAATTAAGTATAAGCATTGTCTTCAAAACATGCCATACTTATTCTATGTATTTGGATTTTACAACTGACTTCGAAACCCACAAAATGTATTAATAATCAAATTCCAAAAGGTGGGAAGCATTTAGCACTGTTGCCATGACAACATAAGTTATGGAAAATGTGAGTTCCAAATTTAGAACACACCAAATCAATCATGATGCACAATGGAAAATGTCAGGAGTACAAACTGCCTGTCACTGGGCAGGAAATGCCCGTAAGGAAATATATTTAAATAATGTTTAAAAAGAAAAATTATAATGAGCCAGAACTTTTCAGGACTGGCTGTTTGACATTTCTAGAACATGAAATATGTTATAGAAGTGCATGATGTGTGATTTTTGAAAGGTTTAGAGATAATTAAGTAAAGATGATCTCGTATTATGTATGACATTACTGATCTGTGTAGTGTTTGACATGTGCTGATATGATTCCTTTGCAAAATTCTAATATTTTCAAAGGGCACGTCTAAGGATTTACAAAACTATGATTAAGTTGTGTTTCCCGTTAAAAGTTGACGTCCTGGGTCTGTAAAATAAATCGTATTGCCAGCACAGCATTTTTACATACCTGAGTACGTTGTGAACTGGAATATGGCCAACCTTACCAGAATCTATTTAAGAAAATTGCACTCCACTACAGGCTGTACGTTTCTCTCCTCTCACTTGGTTGCGGAAGCTGGCTCCAGTTTGTGAGCTGCTGAACATCCAACGTAAAAGTCCTCCAGAAAGGGTAGTGAGAGCCGGTCACCATAAAAGCAAATATACATTTATTGAAATCAAACGGATGCTGTTACAAAGTCCATCTGGTGCAGTAGCTACCATTAGGGTCTATCATTATCTTTTTTTTTCCATAAAATTTTTATTGAAGTCAATAACAGAAAAATGTTACAAATCAAACATCAGGAACATCATACAAAAGATTTTGTGAACTACAAATGTTCTTCAGGTCATGTTATGTTATGCAGAGAGAGAAAAAACGAATGCAAAACAGTCAGGGAGTCATATAAATATTTTTTCCATTTAGCACATTGGTTATAGACTTAATCATTTATTTATGCAAATGGTCAACAACCCTGCTATATCAGGTACATTAAGATTACCAAGAACCCGATTTCAACAACGAAAAAAGGAAGGAGAGAAGAAGGAAAGAAATGAAGATAGAGGGGAAAATAAATAAATAAATAAAAAGGGGGGAGGGAGAGGAGGGCCAAGAATAACTGTAAGAAAAAGCTTGGGGGAAGAAGACGGGGAAGGCCCCAAGAAAAAGAAGTCAGCGTGGTATGGATTAGCGGGGTAAAAATAATATGTCCTGTCATCTCTGCTCCCCCCCTTGCCCCCGCAATTAATTAAGTGTGAGCTGTATATGTAATACATTAGTCAGATCAATATTTAGGAATTGGCAGTTTAAAAGTATTCGGTCGTCTTAAAGTGGGTCCAGCACGCCCATACATTCATAAATTTTTGAATCTGCTCTTGTGAAATATGTATCAGTTCTTCCATCTCTTCTATTTTGGAGAGCCTGGTGAACCACTCTCTGACAGTTGGAGGTACTAGATCGCCAATGTATTGGAACACAAAGTCTCGCCGCATTCACCATATGCATAGTTAGTGATTTGTAGTAGTCCCTTTTAGAGAATGTCCTGTGATGCAATAAATATTGCTCTGGGGTATAATTTAAGGTATATGTAGTGACCTTTGCGATGATATCATGTACTTTTTTCCAGAAAGGTTGGATGGAATCACAGTCCCACCAAACGTGGAGCATAGTACCTTCTGTCGTACCACACCTCCAGCACGTGCTAGGTATAGTAGGTTTTTGTGGAGAATTTGTGGAGAAGAGAGGGAGTTCTATACCAACGTGTTTCGATTTTGTAGCAATTTTCCTGAATAGCTACGTTCATGGAATCCTTATGTGCGTATTCGTGTATTGTTTCCCATTCCTCGTTGGATAAGGAAGTATGTAATTCCCTATCCCATGCGTTGCGTGCGGGATCATTAGTAGTGTTAGGCTCTTTTAGCAGCAATGTGTAGATAAAGGATATTAAATGCCTTTGTGGTGTTTTTCTTGTGCAAAGGGATTCCAATGGTGTAAGTTGTCTTGTCCATGTAGATGGTGTTGGTTGTGTAAACAAGAAGTTCTGTACCTATCTATATGTCCAAAAGGGGAAGGATTTGGTTAGTGAAATGTCTACCAAATGGTCATAAGAGCAAGGGGCGCCTTTCGAAAAAAAATGTTGTGGCCTCATATCTTTGTAGGGCCTTTCGCGACTTAGGAATGAGCCTATGTTTCCTGGTGGGAAGTCAGGGTTTCTTTTTAGTGTGGTTAGAGGCCATGGGACAGAGGAAAAGGCTGTAGATTTAGCTGTCCATGTGAAGGCAACCAGGGATGGATGAATGAGTTGGTGTGTCAAAGACTTGGCCAGTGTCTAGGCCGGAGCCAGGAGAGATCGTGAATTGGGAATTGTGAAAAGAAGTTTTCAATATATACCCATAACTTTTTATCGCAATGAATATTCCAGTCAGCGATTCTGGTGAGATGGCAAGCTAAATAGTATTTATAAAGGTCAGGCAAGCCTATCCCTCCCTTTATTTTGGTACGGGTCAACCGAGTATATTTGATATGTGATGGGGAATCCTTCCAGATAAATCTTGAACAGGCCTGTCTATACGTCACAAAAAAGGCTGTCGGAAGATGGATTGGAATGGTCTGCATCAAGTATAAAAAGCGTGGGAGAATAGTCATTTTGAAAGAGGCTGAGAGGCCAAACCATGGGACATTTAAACCAGGTCTATCATTATCTTATTGGTACATTGGCTGCTTTATAACTGAAATAGAACCAACAGAGGCTGAGTCAGGGCCCTGATGAAAAATCTAAACTCCTATTCCCTGCCATAATACAGCATCCAATAGCCTTGGTTGGCCTTCTAGCTGCTGATTTGTGCTATAATGTCATATAGAATTAGATTCTGTTAAATCCAACTTATAAGTCCTTCAAAAGGAAAAAATGAGCTACTCACCCTAAAAGCAGAAATTAATTTTATTGAAATCAAATGGATGCAATTTCTTAGGCTAGCTTAGGCCACCTACTGCACCATGTGGACTTTGTAACTGCCTCCATTTGATTTCAATAAATGTACACTATATTATCAAAAGTACTGGGATGTCTGCCTTTACACACACAAATAAATTTAATGGCATCCCAGTCTTAGTCCGTAAGGTTCAAAATTGAGTTGGCCCACCCTTTGCAGCTATAACAGCTTCAACTCTTAAATAAAGGAATTGTCAAAAATGGTCTCTTGTCATTTTTAACATTTTTGACACTTTTTTTGTGAAATGGTAGGGGTACTTTTGTACCCCCTTACCATTTCACACAGGGGGAGGGCCGGGATCTGGGGTCCCCTTGTTAAAGGGGGCTTCCAGATTCCGATAAGCCCCCCGCCCGCAGACCCCCACAGCCATCGGGCAAGGGTTGTGGGGATGAGGCCCTTGTCCCCATCAACATGGGGACTAGGTGTTTTGGGGGCTACCCCAAAGCACCCTCCCAAAGTTGAGAGCATGTGGCCTGGTATGGTTCATTTTTTTTTAAATTTTGGTTCGGGGTTCCCCTGTGGGGAATTCCCATGTCGTTTTTATCAATGAACTTTTATGTGTATTGTCGGACAGGCAATTCATTAATAGCCGTGAGTAGTTTTAAATGACTTTTTTTCCTTTGAAATGTCATTTTGCTGTCAGACTGTTCTAAACACAGGAAACATGCGCCCCTTTACAGGCATACTATAGACACCCCCCAGGTACAAAATTTAAAGGAATATTACACTTTTATTGTTTCACTTTAAGCATTATTAAAATCACTGCTCCTGAAAAAATGGCCATTTTTAAAACTTTTTTTTGCATTGATCCATTTCCCCTGCGGCAGGACCCGGGTCCCCAAGCCTTTAAAATTAGCACTTTTGATTATTCATGTTCATGTCCCATAGACTTTTTAACGGTGTTCGCGTGTTCAAACAAATTTTTTGCCTGTTCGCATGTTCTGGTGCGAACCGAACAGGGGGGTGTTCGGCTCATCCCTACCAGGGTTTATTTCTGCAGCAGTTCCACTGACTTAGTATAAAGTGTCTTATTGCAAGTGTATACTTACTGTGAAATAATACAATGTAAAAAAAGTTTATAATTCTAACTTATTTGTTGATTTTCCTTCCTCTTTAATTGTTATCAATCATTATTGAATGCTAAAATCGGACTTTTTGCTGTAAGATGTATTCCTGGAAGAAACTGTTGTTGGCATTAAAAGATAATGATTTTATGTCATTAGCAGATTGATACTGATTGAGCAAAGGTGCTATGCATTCCCCCAAACCATTAGAAAATTTAATCAACTTATCTCAGCAGTCGATTGGGAAATAGTACAGCAGGAACATGTTGTCTTATGATATATTGATAAGAAATTAACCAATGGACTGAAGTGCTACTGTGTCTGGCGAAACATTTCACGTGTGCTTTCCTAAATTGTGGCATATCTCTAAGATATAAACATTAAAGTCACTAAAGGCAAAACTTTTTTCATTTTTGGATAGAGTAAGGGAGGGTTATAATCTCTGTCTGTTTTTTGCCATCTGTGCCCCATTAGGGAGATTTTCCTCTACTTCCTGTTTCAAAGTATAAACAGGAAGTGAGAGAATATCCCTCCTTCCTGAGGGAATCCCAGTGTGTCAAACAAGCATATCACAATGGTTAACCCAGAAATATATAATGTAAATTCCTTCTTAATGCTGATGTTCTTGCTGCCCTCTCAGGACGATGGGTATTCTGAGACTGAAAAACAACAATAAAAAGAAAAGGGCGCACCGACCTAACACATTTCCTCAATAAACTTTAATAAAGGATAAAAACAGCAATAAATATACTTACAAAATGCATATTGTATAAACGCACATCATAGCAAGTTGGACCAACTGCCTGAAGGTCTAATAAAGTCCATCTGTACTGCAGGAAGTCCAGGCGGCATCCAAAATGGCTGATGCGTTTCAAGGGTGAACCCTCTTTGTCAGAGCCAAGGTAGTGAATGACCCACTGGCATCCTAAATGTTCATATATACATATCGAGCCACAATGTCCCCGCTCCCGCAGTTAATTAGGATCTTGTTATTCCTTATCGCTCTGTAAGAGCATTTGCCAGTATTAATGGGGCCAGGGCTCATCTCATAAAAAGCGATGATGAATAACAAGATCATCCCCTCATAGTAAGCAATATCAGGTATGGTACTTATGCTGGCGTTTTTCCTTTTTTATAATGTACTACATTTTATCTACTTTCTACCATAAATTATGGATGTGTATGGGATTTTTTTTTATTTATCAATCATTTATTGTTTGTGTATCATTTACATCTGTGGGATGAGCATAAGCTAGATCCCACCTCATAATTAATTGGGGGGTGGGGACATTGTGGCTGGATATGTATATATAAACATTTAAGATGTCAGTGGGTCATTCACTACCTTGGCTCTGATAAAGAGAGTTCACCCTTGAAACGCGTGCCATTTTGGACGCCGCCTGGACTTCCTGCAGTACCGATGGACGTTATTAGACCTTCAAGCAGTTGGTCCCACTTGCTATGATATGCATTTATACAATATGCGATTTTTGAGTATATTTATTGCTGTTTTATCCTATATTAAACTTTATTGACATAATGCGCTAGGTCGGTGCACCCTTCTCTTTCTATTGTTGTGTTTCAATCCCAGTTTGTCACCAGAATTAGTGTCCCCATTGGAAGATCTCCCCTCTATGACTCACCTGATCTTGATCCAAAATGTGAGATTTTCTTTAGACAGCAATAAAACCTGACCAAGGTTCTAATCCCTCTCCACTCTATCCAAATCTAAACTAAAAAAAAAAAAAAAAAAAAAAAAAAAGGTTTGCACTTCTAAATAAAAAGGTGTGGTTCCACATTTTTCCTTACATGGGTTGTAAATAAAACATTGCCAGCGGACCTTGTCCCCTATGTTCTACTGCCCCTGTGGATAGATTCCAAACCTTCCACTGTCTCTACTGATCTAAAGTTTGCAGAATTTTACAGACCTGGCCTTCACAGCTACTATCATGAACTGGTTGGTTAATCCTAAGGAAAATTCCTGTTAGGATGGCTGATATAAAAACAGGAACACAGTACTCATGGCTACCCTCTTCACTGCAGTCACCGCATGTTGGCAAATCATAAGGCACAGTTAATCGGTAAAATTAAGGCCACACTCTGCACTCTCCACTGTTTGCCCTGCCAGACTGCCTCTGAAACAGAGCAATGCGAAATGCGTAAGCATAAAGAGTTTTGCAGGATATTAAGACTTCTTCGAACAGAGTGGGCAGAGTGATTGACTATATTTTTCTAATAATGGTTTGGACTTTAAAATGCTTAAGACTCTGAAGCGGTAGTGTTGATTAAGATTCATAGGCAAAACAGGATAGATAAAGGTTTAACATTATATTTTATTTGAAAAAACATTGAAGGTTAATTATAATCACATTAACCCCTCCTCTTTAGTGTCAAATATGTTTTTATTAACAATATCAAAAAAATTTTGTACAAAAGAGTTAGTGGTCAGTCGTCAATAAGAAAGACAGTATGGGGTATATCCTATTCCAATGTACAATGCTAGATTAAATCAAACTAGATAGGAAGCCCTCATTATCAAACAATACTATATAGTAATAATCTGTCTATAAACACGTGTAGATTAATCTAGGAAAAGACTATAACCTCTGACTATGAGATAGAAATGGAATTCGGGAAGACGAAGAGAAAGAAAAGAAAAGTGGATGGAAGAAGAGAAAAGAAGGATAAGGTATAAGGGGGGGGGCTTGGAATAGACCTTGGTGCAACAACGCATGCATGGAGTAGTAAGGGTAAGTATCCGAATCTAACCTTGGGTAGTCAACAAGGTTTTCAGGGAGTCCAATGTAGAATATTCAATCCAAATAAGCCATAAAGTTTTAAATTTATCAAAAGTGTCATTATCCATGGCTATCCTCTCCTCCATGCGCATAATATCATTCATTGTAGAAACCCATAAGGCTAGTGGGGGTCTAGTGGTGGTTTTCCAAAATAAGGGTATGATCTGCCTAGCAGCCGATAGGAAAAAGCGCAGTAGGGAACGCTTCTGTGAGGTTATGGAACCTGGGAGCATGGATAGTAATGCTATTTCCGGGGAGGGTGGCAAGGGCTGGTCGTAAAGATTACTGTAAATGGAAAAAACCTGGGACCATAGTGGCTGAATAAATGAACAGTCCCACCATATATGTAAGTAACTTCCGTTTTCTGAACCACATCTCCAACATGAGGATGGAACAGAGGGGAATATTTTGTTAAGGGATTGAGGGTCCCTGTACCATCGGGAGAGAAGTTTAAAATTTTTCTCTTGGGTATAGCAGGATATTGAGGATTTGTGTGTGAAATAATATGACTTTTGCCAATCTTCTAAATTAAGTTCCTTTCCCAGCTCCGTGGACCACTTCCTGATATATGAGGGAGGTTGGTTATGTAGCAGTGTGTTCTGCATCATGTATATGGTAGAAAGTAAATGTCTGGGGGTTTCCGGAAGAGAGCACAGCTGTTCATATTCAGGGTCTGTGAATTTGAGAGGAAGAGAAAAGATCAGAACAAAAGGAGGATATACGGAGGGCTGTAAGCCAATTACCCTGCGTGTTTGGCAGGATGGGTGCACCGGAAGTAGGGTTCACAAATGAACTCGCTACAGGCCACATGGAACGGGAATATGGGCCTAGTGTGTTGGAACCTTTATCTTGAGGGAGTGCAGGGTGGTCAAATAAAGAAGTGAGGGGTGAGGGGTCTGAGGACAGTAGAGACTGTATACCCTTCTTGTACCAGATATGTAATGCTGCAATCGTCAATGGGGAAGTAGAGGAGAGTGATTGTAAGTTTCGTCCATGTCCCCAAAGTAAGGCCCTGAGATCAAGAGCGGATAAATCTTGTTCCACCATGGTGGACGCTTTGGGGAATGGGCGAGGGAACCATTCGAAGACCCTGGATAACAATGCAGCTCTATGATAGAGCTCAAAATCAGGGAGGCATACTCCGCCCTGTATTTTGGGGCATGTAAGTAGGTTGTGACGAATACAGGACATACCATTTTGCCATATGAATCGTATGGACATAGAGCGAAGAGATGTAAAAAAGTGTTTGGGGACCATAATAGGAACGGTTTGGAATAAATATAGCAATTTTGGTAAGGTGTCCATTTTTAACGTATTGATACGCCCAAACCAAGGTAATGCAGAGGAGTTCCAGGATTCCAATTCCTCCCTAACACGGATTAGGAGGGGTAGATAATTTAGGGCATATAGATCGGAGAGGTTAGAGGGAATCGTGATCCCTAGGTAAGAGTTGCCCCTGGAACCCCATTGGAAGGGAAAGTTGACCTGTATTTGGGTGAGGGTAGTTCGGGGTAGGGATATATTTAGGGCCTCCGTCTTAGACATGTTCAATTTAAAATTACTAAACTGTCCAAACCTGTGAAATTCCTGCATAAGTGAGGCCAGAGTAGTGTGAGGTTGTTGTATGTAGACCAATAGATCGTCTGCGTAAAGCAAGAGTTTATGTTCAACCCCTCCTCTTTAACATAAGGGGTCTTTTCTCTTTCTGGAGCACCAGGATGCGGAGATACAGGCTTACAATCCAGGTACCAGGTAACCATGGGGCATGGGACATTTCCCCTTTATTAAAAAAGGGACCTGACCACAGTTTCAACACTGTTACTAATGCTTACTAGCAAAGTATAAAATACTTAGAACATCATTTGTTCCATTTGCTCCTACATTAGCCTTTACCTAATTGCCATCATAGTAAGATAAATCAGAGTGACAAGCCCTCTTTCTTTTTATAAGCCCAGCTAAGTGTTTGACTCATTGCTTAGGAGCTGCCTACATGTCTTTAAATTAGCTTTTTCATATTTTGCTACATACATTACAGAATGGCATAGCTTCCATATAGAGGTCTTCCTCGCACTCTGCACAAGGATGTCTCATTTATTATAGCCATATCTAGGACTAGATAATGTTGTATTTAATGTCTACATTTCCTTCCCAGTATGAATTCTGCTGGAGCCCTTTAATATGAACTGTTTCTATGGAATATCTGCATATTGTGAGCAAGTGGCAGACAAATGGATTTCTGATTAATTTTCTGCATTGATTTGGTGAAAGAAGCACCTACTTTTTAATTAATTTGTCTTGTCCAGGACTGCAGTACTGTTTTCATAACTGTACTTTATAAAATAAATTTTATACTGTATTTGTGTCTCATAATAGGCTAGGAGCTACGTGAATACCATTATTTTATTTACATAATTAGATTTACATTGTCCTTTTTCTTCATTTTTCTGCAGTTAAAGGGAAACTATACTGGTTTAGTGTAAATTGTACTTTTTCTTAAATTCTTACATTTTTGTAGATCTGATTTTTTTTTCTATACTGTATCTTTGTTGTACAAATAAACATTTAATATAGAGTGCCCCTGTGACAAAAGAATGTACAGAGCATTGTAGGTCTACCAAAAGAGGTGCACAGCAGAAGATGTTTCATTTTAGACACACAGGGGTTTATTTACTAATGCTGAAGAGTGCAAAATCAGGCCCACTTCTCCATAGAAACCAATCAGATAAAACGTGTATCAAGGGCGCTCCGAATATCAGGGCCAAGCAGATAGTGTCTGTATTGGACGGATGATGTGGTCTTCAAACACTTAGGGCTGCACTCGAAAAGAAAACAAATAAAAGAAAAAAAGCACCTCTAAGTGCCGAATTAAGATTTTTAACCACTTCAGCCCCGGAAGGTTTTACCCCCTTCCTGACCAGAGCACTTTTTACAATTCGGCACTGCGTCGCTTTAACTGCTAATTGCGCGGTCATGCAATGCTGTACCGAAACGAAATTTGCGTCCTTTTCTTCCCACAAATAGAGCTTTCTTTTGATGGTATTTGATCACCTCTGCCGTTTTTATTTTTTGCGCTATAAACGGAAAAAGACCGAAAATTTTGAAAAAAAATAATATTTTCTACTTTTTGTTATAAAAAAAATCCAATAAACTCAATTTTAGTCATACATTTAGGCCAAAATGTATTCAGCCACATATCTTTGGTAAAAAAAAATGTCAATAAGCGTATATTTATTGGTTTGCGCAAAAGTTATAGCGTCTACAAACTAGGGTACATTTTCTGGAATTTGCACAGCTTTTAGTTTATGACTGCCTATGTCATTTCTTGAGGTGCTAAAATGGCAGGGCAGTACAAAACCCCCCCAAATGACCCCATTTTGGAAAGTAGACACCCCAAGGAAATTGCTGAGAGGCATGTTGAGCCCGTTGAATATTTATTTTTTTTGTCCCAAGTGATTGAATAATGACAAAAAAACAAAAAAACAAAAAGTTGTCACTAAATGATATATTGCTCACACAGGCCATGGGCATATGTGGAATTGCACCCCAAAATACATTCAGCTGCTTCTCCTGAGTACGGGGATACCACATGTGTGGGACTTTTTGGGAGCCTAGCCGCGTACGGGGCCCCAAAAACCAAGCACCGCCTTCAGGATTTCTAAGGGCATAAATTTTTGATTTCACTCCTCGCTGCCTATCACAGTTTTGAAGGCCATAAAATGCCATGATGGCACAAACCCCCCCCAAATGACCCCATTTTGGAAAGTAGACACCCCAAGCTATTTGCTAAGAGGCATTGTGAGTATTTTGCAGCTCTCATTTGTTTTTGAAAATGAAGAAAGACCAGAAAAATTTTTTTGTTTTTTCTTTTTTCAATTTTCAAAACTTTGTGACAAAAAGTGAGGTCTGCAAAATACTCACTATACCTCTCAGCAAATAGCTTGGGGTGTCTACTTTCCAAAATGGGGTCATTTGGGGGGGTTTTGTGCCACCTGGGCATTCCATGGCCTCCGAAACTGTGATAGGCAGTGAAGAGTGAATTCAAAAATTTACGCCCTTAGAAAGCCTGAAGGCGGTGCTTGGTTTTCGGGGTCCCGTGCGCGGCTAGGCTCCCAAAAAGTCCCACACATGTGGTATCCCCATACTCAGGAGAAGCAACAGAATTTATTTTGGGGTGTAATTTCACATATTCCCATGGCATGTTTGAGCAATATATCATTTAGTGACAACTTTGTGCAAAAAAAAAAAAAAAAATTTGTCTCTTTCCTGCAACTTGTGTCACAATATAAAATATTCCATGGACTCGACATGCCTCTCAGCAAATGGCTTGGGGTGTCTACTTTCCAAAATGGGGTCATTTGGGGGGGTTTTGAACTGTCTTGGCATTTTATGCACAACATTTAGAAGCTTATGTCACACATCACCCACTCTTCTAACCACTTGAAGACAAAGCCCTTTCTGACACTTTTTGATTACATGAAAAAATTATTTTTTTTTGCAAGAAAATTACTTTGAACCCCCAAACATTATATATTTTTTTAAAGCAAATGCCCTACAGATTAAAATGGTGGGTGTTTCATTTTTTTTTTCACACAGTATTTGCGCAGCGATTTTTCAAACGCATTTTTTGTGGAAAAAACACACTTTTTTAAATTTTAATGCACTAAAACACACTATATTGCCCAAATGTTTGATGAAATAAAAAAGATGATCTTAGGCCGAGTACATGGATACCAAACATGACATGCTTTAAAATTGCGCACAAACGTGCAGTGGCAACAAAATTAATACATTTTTAAAAGCCTTTAAAAGCCTTTACAGGTTACCACTTTAGATTTACAGAGGAGGTCTACTGCTAAAATTACTGCCCTCGATCTGACGTTCGCGGTGACACCTCACATGCATGGTGCAATTGCTGTTTACATTTGACGCCAGACCGACGCTTGCGTTCGCCTTAGCGCGAGAGCAGGGGGGACAGGGGTGCTTTTTTTTTTTTTTTTTCTTTATTATTTTTTTGCTTTTTTATCTTATTTTTAAACTGTTCCTTTCATTTTTTTTTTAATCATTTTTATTGTTATCTCAGGGAATGTAAATATCCCCTATACCTATAGCAATAGGTAGTGACAGGTACTCTTTTTTGAAAAAATTGGGGTCTATTAGACCCTAGATCTCTCCTCTGCCCTCAAAGCATCTGACCACACCAAGATCGGTGTGAAAAAATGCTTCCCCAATTTCCCAATGGCGCTGTTTACATCCGGCGAAATCTAAGTCATAAAATGCTCGTAGCTTCTGGTTTCTTAGGCCATAGAGATGTTTGGAGCCACTCTGGTCTCTGATCAGCTCTATGGTCAGCTGGCTGAATCACCGGCTGCATTCTCAGGTTCCCTGTTGAGACAGGAGAGCCAGAGAAAAACACGGAAGACGGTGGGGGGGGGGCATTCCCTCCCACTGCTTGTAAAAGCAGTCTAGAGGCTAATTAGCCGCTAGGATTGCTTTTACATGAAAGCCGACCGCTGGCTGAAAAGAATGATACCAAGATGATACCTAAACCTGCAGGCATCATTCTGGTATAACCACTCAAAGTCGTGAATGGCGTACCTGAAGACAAAAAAATGGTTAACAATAAAGCACAGTGAACAGTAAAGTATAAAAAATTGCATACCTGAAAAGCAAACATGATAAAACATAATAACAATAAAACATTGCAGAATAGAATACAGTAAAAAAGAGCAGAACAATAGAGAGAGAGAATAGAGAGAGAGAGAACAATAAAACGACAACTATTTATTTTTTTTTATTTTTGTTTGTGTTTTTTTTTTTTTTACACTTTTTTTTGTAACTGTAACTTTTATAACTGTAACCGGTTCCAGGTTCGGGTCTCTCAAAATGCGATGGCATCTTGGGAGACCCTGTGAAAGTGTGCCTAGTCTGTGCAATGCTGTACCCTACGCTAATACTCAACTAGTGAATGGTAGCGTTCAAAACATTCACCAATGCAAAGACCAGGATTGTCAGGACAGGAGGGACAATAATAGCGGGTGTCACGCCTATATCCGCGCTTGCTGTAGACACGACATTTTTTTTGGGGGGGCTCGTTGGGTAGGGGTACTCGGGAGGACATAAAGAAAATGCCTCTCATGCAGCCGACTGCATTTGGTTGGGGATGTGAAAGGGGGAAGTACGGGCGCTGCAGAAGCGGTGGGTTCCCAATTAGGATTGGCGAATGCAGCAGGAAGGGCACTATGGGCACGACGGGCCTGTGTTTGTCTTCTTCTTGGTGGCAGCGGGACACCTACTTGTGCTTGCCACCTCACCAGCTTGAACTGCACTTATGGGACTCGCCACGTCACCAAGTGTTACTGCAGTGCTGGTTTGACTACGACCGGGGTGTACTAGGCCGCTGGCGCTTGCCTGTTCACCAAAATGCTACAAAAAAAAACTGTTAGCGATCGCAGGGATCAGGCCTGACTCTGCGAACGCTGCAGTTATGCGTTTAGTGTTTTGTAAGTGACAGTGATCGATCGATACTGCACTTAGGTGGGCTGGGCTGGGCCGGGCGGAGGGGCAAAACGCAGGTGCTAGCAGGTATTTGGGCTGATCCCGCTAACACTGCATTTTTGGGAATCCTAAACTGCTGGGGATGCTAGTATAGATCTGATCGGATCAGATATTGATGCGTTCAGATACTATACCACTAAGGGAGGTGTACGGTGCGTGGGTGTTAGCGCTACTGGCACTAACCTGACGCTGCCTGGGGCTGGTGCTTGCCATTTCACCAAAACGCTACCAAAAAAACTGTTAGCGATCGCAGGGATCAGGCCTGACTCTGCAAACGCTGCAGTTATGCGTTTAGTGTTTTGTAAGTGACAGTGATCGATCGATACTGCACTTGGGTGGGCTGGGCCGAGCCGGGCGGAGGGGCAAAATGCAGGTGCTAGCAGGTATCTGGGCTGATCCCGCTAACACTGCGTTTTTGGGAACCCTAAATTGCTGGGGACACTAGTATAGATCTGATCGGATCAGATATTGATCCGTTCAGATACTATACCACTAAGGGAGGCGTATGCTGCCTGCGTGGGTGTTAGCGGTACTGGCGCTAATCTGACGCTGCCTGGGGCGACGCATATCACCGCCGGGCGATCGGGGGCTAAACCTTTATTCGGTAATAAACGGCGGGTGCCCTGACACTATAAAAAATAAACAAACTAACCAGCGTCACCCGTAACGGTTATACAGTGATCAGTGGTGAAAGGGTTAACTAGGGGGCAATCAAGGGGTTAAAACATTTATTAGGTAGTATATGGGGGTCCCTGTCGCTATAAAACGCTGACGGCAAACCTAAATATTTATCTCACTAACTAGCGTCACCAGCGACACTAATACAGCGATCAGAAAAATGATCGCTTAGCGACACTGGTGACGGGGGGTGATCAAGGGGTTAAAACTTTATTAGGGGGGGTTAGGGGGGTACCCTAGACCTACAGGGGGCTAATACTCACTGCCCTACCACTTCTAACTGTCACAAACTGACACCAATCAGTAATCAGGAAAAAAAAAAAAAACAGCTTGGTGTCAGTTTGTGACGGGGGGGGGGGTGATTGGGGGGGATCGGGGGGGGATCGGGGGTGTTTAGTGTGCCTGGCATGTTCTACTGTGTGTGTGTAGTGTTTTACACTTACTCGGATGTCTTCTCTCCTCGGCGTCGGAACGGAAACTGCCAAGCCGAGGAGAGATGACATCACATCCTCTGCCTGTGTGTACTATACACAGGCAGGGGATGTTTCTCATTGGCTGGGAGCGATCGCAAGGGGGGGGCCATGATCGGATGGCCTCCCCCTCATCTCTGATCGCTCCTAGACAAATGCCGACCGCCGCTGGCACCGGGGGGGGGTCCGATCGGAAGGCAATCACGTATCAGGTACGTGATTTTGCCTGCCCGTGCCACTCTGTTCACGTATATATGCGTGAGGCGGTCGGCAAGTGGTTAATATCCCCAAAAAAAGATTAAAAACACTTACAGAATCAAAGATAGGAAGGAGCATTTCATGGATGTATAAAACAAGTGATCCGGCATCAGGGAGGTTATTTGCTTGAAGAAGGAACCAATCAGTAGTTCCAAAACGCGTCCCATTTTGATGACCTTCCTGTTTGTGGTCCAAGCTGGTTGTTGTCCCCTCTCGCTGACGTCATTTACGGGATTCATGCTCCACGCTGATTCAAACAGTGCGATTGCTTCACCAGTGTTCCCAGAGCCTGGGGCTTTCATCTGCCGGTTATCCTGGGTCCTTCCGCTGCTGCCTATCAATATCCTTGGAAAGCTGTGATACACTGGGACCTCCCTGATGCCGGATCACCTGTTTTATATATCCATTTAATGCTCCTTCCTATCCTTGGTTCTGTAAGTGTTTTTAATCTTTTTTTGGGGATATTAAAAATCCTAATTCTGCACTTAGAGGCGCCTTTTTTCTTTTATTTATAGAAACCAATCAGCTTCCAGGTTTTATGTCCAAAGCTTAATTGAACAAGCTGTGGTTAGAAGCTTATTGGTTTTTACACAGAAGTGAGCCTGATTTTGCACTCTCCAGCTTTAGTAAATTGACCCCACAGTCTCTAATTGAAACCAAAATGGTGTTATATAAAGGTGGGAGGGTGTGCATGGGTGGTTAACAGGAAAGTATCACTATTTAAACAAAAGGCTAAGTTTTACAGGAGGAAAGGAGAAAATGCAAGATATGTAAAAGTATATTTGAGAGCTTCATTTGCTGGATTAATATGAAAATACAAAAATATTAATTTACAATATGTTTTACATGTTTATTTTATTTAGCCTTGACCATAATAAATAAAGAATACATAAACCATTCAATATTTATTTCACATACCTGGATCGAGAGCCTGACGTGTAGAGGAGAGCCTCTCTTGCCGCACTGGCTTGTGGGCCTCTGGGGTTGAGACAGCGGCCACAGAAGCACGGTGACGCAGGAGTGCCTATGATCAGTCCAGTATCGATATGATTGGATGCTTGTGGCTGGAGATGCAGTAGGCAGACCAGTAGGGCTTGGTAGACCAGAATTGTGGCAGACTGGATCGCAGATGAAACAGTAACTGGTGCAATTCGCAGAGTAGAACTGCAGCAGGCTGGAGGAGTAGATGCAGAGTCAGATAGGCCGGGTCAGTAATGTTCTGGTGGATCAGGCAGAGCAGCAGGCAGAAGAGGAGTCCAAGAAACAAGCCAGGGTCAGGGTATCAAGCAGACAGGGTAGTAAGAGCAAGCCAGGTCAAGGATTAGAGGTCAGCACAGATAACTGGTTTCAGGACACACAGAAGCTGCAGACCAAACAGCAAAGAGTCTTTGGTGTACTCACTTTAAATAACCCCTTTGGTGCCAATGTTGGTGACAGGCGCACGTTTAACGCGTTGTGAATGTGCGCGTCTGCCGTGCGATTCCTGCTGCACGGCCATGCCCTCCCTGACATTTTATCTGCCATTATATATCTTTATCATTATTAGTCTTTGTAATTCCATAGTGTGAGGCTCTATTCTACACTTGAACTTGAATCCTTTTAGAACACTGTTACAAGTGACATGTCACAAAGCAAAAAATGGGATATACTAATTTAGGTTTCCAATCTTATTTCAATACATATTGGATTTTGGATCTTATTACTATGGCCTGGAATCTGCATAGCCAATATAAGCCATAGCCTAGTCCTGACACCATGCCAAGTGTGGTATCCAGTCAAGTAATCATCTTGATTGCAACTATTAGTAACACATTCCTTTTAATGATGTAAGGTTCAAGACTGCCAGTCTTCTTTTTGTTAGGTTGTTGCTACACTGAACAGTTTTGCATTTTATTTAATGGAATAGTGTACTCCTGTAGTATTTTAAAAATCAACAGTGGTAGGATGGTAGGATGGGAGCATCATAAGGCAGTTGGCCTAATGTAATTCTAGTCTTGGTTGTTACACAAGAGGAAATCCTAACTCTTTCACTGTAGCCAGTACATTATATAGTCTCAGCACCAAAGCTTTCATTTGTGTAATTTTTTTGTTTATTTTACCTTTAAAAGAATATGTAATTGGTTGCTGTTTATCTCTATCCAAAGAACCTCAAAAACAGAGCTCTTCTATGCAAATCTCAATTGTAAACCTTATATAGGAAGCTGCTGTTTGGCCTTAATGGGCCAGAAGCCAACTTCTTCAATATAAAATGGAGTTAATTGAAAAACAGAATTGCAAAATAATGTACCATGGGTTCCCAGTATCCCATGAAAAAAAAGTCCCTACTATTTCCTGGGCTTCAATCAACCCCGAAGATGAGCAGTGCTGGACCTCAAAAAAAATATTTTGCCCAGGAGATGAATATCGATATTACAGCAAAAGCTTTTTCTTTTTAAATTATTAATCAAAGTGGGCATTTTAATTGACATATTGTAGTAAGCTGGCGTTGCACTTTGAACACACAGTCTGATTCCTTTTTCGCTATTCCTAAAGGGTAGATTATTAATGCTTAGGAAACACTGGCATATTATGATAAGAAGATAGGAAATATTGTACAGCGATTTCCAATGATTTCTTGTTCCGAGTGGTGAGGATGAACAAGTAGTCCAGACTGGGTCACTCTGTTGCCCACTGCACACAGCAACATGGCAGCGAGTGCAAAGCTTTTGACAGGTAGGCAGGGGAGGGATGAGGGTTCAAGAATGTACCTATACAAAAGAAAATATGCAACTATAGAAAAAACACGCCTAAGGGGAAAAACAGCTTTAGGCTCAATTAAATTATTTATTACTTTCATGCTGAGAACATAAAACTCACAGCTTTAACTTAGCAAAGTGTGCATATCTCCCAATCTGGTAATTCTGCATATACTACAAAACTCCTTTCGCTGCCATTTCATAAATCAAAGGAAACTTTTAGTAAAAAGATAAACATTTTACAGTGAATTTCTCAACATGCGCATTGCTCGAAGTAGCATTTAAAACTTGTCATTAATGTCTCCCAGCTGGGATATTTCATTTATAATTGTTATCGTAAAATGGCCCAATTCTTACAAAGTGCCATTGCATATTTCTAAATGTTGTTTACTATATAATTGGTTTATATATTGTCTTGGCACTTTGCAGTTTTATGGGAGTTCATGAATCTTAGTAATGTGCATTTATAAACATTAATTGTCTCCTATCAAGAAGACAGGTCAGGTAAAGTTACTAAATGGAACCAAATAAATGTAACAAAGGCACATAATAAATAAAAATAGTATCATTAATATAAAATCTCCAGACGATAAGAAATGGCAAAAGCCATGTGTGTGATTGATTGCTCTGTGTTATCCTTGAAAGTAATGAATGTGCTCGCTACTTATTTATTTAAATATTGTACACAACAGGAAAACACATTACTTTTTATAGAACAGCTATGCAAAATGCAATCAAGTAAGAAACATTTTAGTGCATTCTAATGTTAATGTGCAGCATATTGACTAGATAATATTGACATTATCTACTGTGTGGTTTAAAATAATTGCACATTCAGAACAGATCCTTCTGTTTTCTCAATGTAGACCTGTTTCAATATTCTATAGTTTTCTTATGTAGTCTCTTGTGGAGTGCCTGGAACACTTTTTGCAGTTAACATTTCAGAATTATATGGGTACTGTCCCAACTGCTGTGTTAATGTCATTTAGACATTCTGTCTGCCACAGAAGCTGTCAAGTATACAGGGGGTCCCCGGGTTACAAACAAGTTAGGGACTATAGGTTTGTTCTGAAGTTGAATCTGTTTGTAAGTCGGAACGGGTACATTTTTTAAGTGTAGCTCCAGCCAAAAAATCTATTTTTAAGCTTTTTGGATAACATAGGGAAGGGTTAACACCCCTGTAACATTTGTTTTGCTGTGTGTGCCCCTGTTCAGAAGATTTCACCTCACTTTCTGTCCCAATGACAATTGGATTTTGAAAATTTTGGGCTGTTGTAGAAACAAGCCTTGGTGATAAAGCATCAGCAGAGGTACCTTTTCCCCATAATAGCTCTTACAGGAGTGAATTTCCCTTCCTAGGGGTAGATTTCCTCTCACTTCCTGTTGTCTCCTTCCGTTTGTAAGTAGGAGTCGTTTGTAAGTCGGATGTTTGTAACTAGGGGACCCCCTGTATATATATATATATATATATATATATATATATATATATATATATATATATATATATATATATATATATATATAAAATTTAAAACATGTAAATAATTTAAATAAACGAGTAACAACAAAAATGTTTTCATCTAAAAAGAAGCGAATGGCACTCTAAAAAAACCCATTATATTGGTAACTTGCCGCATGAACAATCCCCTGTGGGTGAGCAGTGTACATTGCAAGGATTTTAACAAATTTTTTGAAGATTCCTGCCTGCTTCTGCTCTAAAGGATAAGGCCCCTTTCACATGGGCTTGTCCGCTGATCCTCACTGAGCAGGCGGATGACAGGTCCGTCTCCACTCATTGTGCGGAGATGGACCTGTCAAAGCCCTGCTGTCCTATATGGAGATCAGATGAAAATGGACCGCCTGTCCGTTGTCATCCGATCCTATCCGATTCTCCAAACGGCTGGAAAATAGGGTTTCCATCTGTCTGTATTTCACAGACAGGATTAGATCGGATAGCGGCAGGTGTCGGCGGACACCTGCTGCTCCATAGAGGTGCAGGGAGCGTCCGTTCAGGTCCGCCTAAAAAACTGGCAGACCTGATCGGAAAGCTCGTGTGAAAGTGGCCTTAGCCTTTTGTTAGACAATGTCATGTGCAAAGTGATTCCGAATGGGAATGACTAAATCATTTCAATCAGCTGATGCACTTTGTGTGCTCTCATGAGAAAAGCTGCAGTGTCTGCTCCCCTTAGAAGTGATTAACCCCTAGGGAGTATCTTACCAAAAATTAAATTTTTGTTGCAGAGGATGCCTAAAACCTGACTAATGACTAGTTTTCTACCCAAGTAGGAAAATACATTATCGGAGGCGTTCTGTAAACCATCAATGTACAGGACGCCTCCAGGTTGCAATAGCACATTGAAGTTTACAGAAATTGACTCCACTGCAGTCTGAAAAGGCAAGGTAATTGTATTACATTCAATTACAATATGGCTTGTGTAAAAAATGGTAAATGCTATATTATTATAATTATTTTTTTTTTTTAATTTACAATTTTTTTTCACAAAAGCGAAGTTACCCTTAAAGTTCTACAACAAGTGTACGGCAGATTTTTAAAAGAAATACCTTCAAATCTTGACATTTTAAATGCAATGTAGCATCAATATTAGTTTTGTCTATTCAGTGTACTTGTCTTTGTATTAAAATCTATCCTGGACCTGGAGTATACAGTCCAGCATAGTGAGCAATGGGGAGGCAAAACAACCACTCAAAAAGTACATACTCTGCAGATTTCTTAAACCTTAAGGGAAATGGATGTTCTTTCGAGGATACTGAGGTTCACATTTTGGAGAGGAAGACCACTGTTTTGCAGGAGGTGTGATAGAGGGCATCTATATCAAGCCGGACACGCATCCCTAAACACAAATGGGGGGCCTTTAACTCATATGTCACCTATATGTAATGTTTTAAAGGAGAAGTATAGCCAAAGCTCATTTGGCTGTACTTCTCCTATGGATCACAGGAGTGCAATTCGTTTTGCACTCCTGTGACCCGTTTTCACCAGAGAGCGGGCATCATCCATCTACCTCTGAATGATCCCATCCCTCCACCATCATCACTCTGCCTCTGACTGATCCCATCCCTCCACCCCCACCATCATCCCTCTGCCTCTGACTAATCCTATCTCTCCACCATGACCACCATCATCACTCTGCCTCTGACTAATCCTATCTCTCCACCATGACCACCATCATCACTCTGCCTCTGACTAATCCCATCCCATCCCTCCACCACCACCACTATCATCCCTCTGCCTCTGACTAATCTCATCCCTCCACCACCACCACCACAGCTGTCTCTGACTTATCCCATCCCACCACCATCACAGCTGCCTCTGACTGATTCTATCCCCATTACCTCCACTGAGGTCATCCTTATCCCCACCACCACCACTGATGTCATCCCTATCCCCACCACCACCACCGCTGCCACTGATTCCACTCCCCCACAACCCTCAGTTGACTGATCCCATCCGCACCATCACTGCTGCCACTGATCCCATCCCCCCACCATCCTCAGTGGACTGATCCCATCCCCACCACCACTGCTGCAACTGATCCAGTCCCCCCACCACCATTAGTGGACTGATTCCACCCCCCTCACCACCACCACTGCCACTGATCCCATTCCCCCAACTCCCTCAGTGGACTGATCCCATCCCCACCAACACTGATGATCCAATCCCCCCCACTACCATCAGTGGACTGACCCCCACCCCCCTCACCACCACCACACCGCTGCCACTGATCCCATCCCCCCACCACCCTCAGTGGACTGATCCTATCCCCGCCACCACCTTTGCCATTGATGCCACTGAAAAATTGGAAAAATGAAGCCTCAAGGCGAATCTAAAATAAGCTTCTCCTACTTTGATGTACATTAACTGTTTGCGTGCCAAGTCCTGGACACTTAGGCAATTGGATATTTCCTGGATCACAAGTTCTAATTACCTATAAATGTTAATATCCAGTTATATTTTGTGCATTTAGGAGAGGAATGCATTTCAGGTCTTTGTTAAAATAATCTATTGAGCAGCCAAGAACTAGTTTTTGAGAGAGCCAGTCTATTCCACATTTTCACAGCTCTTACGGCAAAGAAGCCTTTCAGCTTTTCCTCTAGATGTAAAGAATGTCCCTTTATTCTATGTAATGAACTGAAAGTGAATAACTTGTAGCCCTCTTTTGGGATGGTTATGAGAATTTACCCTCCTCAAATAGGATATTGCGCTAAGAGCAGTTGAAAATAAAAAAATGGGGTTCTTCTGGCTGCTTGAATGTTTGAATAAAAGCCATAGGCATTAATTGTGATGCATTGCAGAATCAAATTAAATCATTGACAGGATAATTGTAATCAAATCGAATCATGAGACCAGTGAAGATGCGCACCCCTAATGAGAATTGGATTAAAGTGGCTGAATATCCCCTGTAGGTATAAATATTAGGCTATGTTCCCAACACCCATTTGAACTGAGGAAGCCACTTTGATGAGTGGTGAAGCATCTTTAACATTACAGTACAAGTCCAGTTGATGTGACTTACTTGTGCTGTGCTTAACCACTTCAGCCCCGGAAGAATTTACCCCCTTCCTGACCAGAGCACTTTTTGCGATTCGGCACTGCCTCACTTTAACTGACAATTGCGCGGTCGTGCGACGTGGCTCCCAAACAAAATTGAATTCCTTTTTTTCCCACAAATAGAGCTTTCTTTTGGTGGTATTTGATCACCCCTGCACTTTTTATTTTTTGCGCTATAAACAAAAAAAGAGCGACAATTTTGAAAAAAACGCATTATTTTTTACTTTTTGCTATAATAAATATCCCCCAAAAATATATAAAAAAAACAATTTTTTTCCTCAGTTTAGGCCGATACATATTCTTCTATATATTTTTAGTAAAAAAAATCGCAATAAGCGATTATTGATCGGTTTGCGCAAAAGCTATAGCGTTTACAAAATAGGGGATAGTTTTATGGCATTTTTATTAATCATTTTTTTTTTAAATGGCAGCGATCAGCGATTTTTATTGTGACTGCGACATTATGGCGGACACATCGGACATTTTTGGGACCATTGTCATTTATACAGCAATCAGTGCTATACAAATGCACTGATTCCTGTGTAAATGACACTAGCAGTGAAGGGGTTAGCCACTAGGTGGCAGTGTAGGGGTTAAGTGTGTCCTAGGGGCGTGTTTCTAACTGTAGGGGGGATGGGCTGTGTGTGACATGTGACTGATCTCTGCTCCGATGACAGGGAGCAGAGATCCAGTGACACTGTCACTAGGCAGAACGGGGAGATGCTTGTTTACATTAGCATATCCCCGTTCTTCCTCCCCGTGAAGCGATCAAGGGTATCCCCGAGGCGATTGAGTCCACGGGACCCGCTCATGGAGCTTGCCGCGGGCGTGCCCGCTGGCCGCCTCTTAAAGGGGAACGTACAGGTACGTGATTTTGCCTGTACGAGCCCTTCTGCCGCAATATATCTGCGTGAGGCAGTCGGCAAGCGGTTAAAGTGTTACTAAATCCACAACAGTAAAATCAGTCTTTATATGCAGTAAAGCATGCTTGTTATATTCACTGTGGAACCTAAGGTGTTAATCTTCCGCATTGTGTAAAAAGGCTGTTTGATCCTCCCCTTCTTCCACAATCCCCAATACATCTGCTGAAATAACAGAGCCTTGTGGGCACTCTGCACATGCTCAGTTTGGTCTGTATTGCTAGAGAGTTGTTTTTTTTTATTGGGAGGGTGCATGTGATCGGCACAGGGCCAATCAGCACTATCCAGACAGAGGGTCAGGGGTCCTGCAGCCTCATAGGACAGTGAGAGGAGAATGAAAACTCGCCCTACAAGCTTTAACCAGATAGAAGTCATAAGACTGTTATATAAAGCTGATGAGAAAAGGTATTTAGCAGTTTATATTTACTAAAAAAATTGCATTGACATGTTCTGTGTACTATAGAAGACCAGATATACTGAATGCAGGGTCCTGGGTTTAGTAACACTTTAACTACTACTGGGAAGGCTGCCCATAAGGTTTAGGATTGAGTCTATGGGAATGTTTGGCCATTCTTCCAGAAGCGCATTTGTGATGTCAGGCACTGATGTTGGATGAGAAGGCCTGGCTCACAGTCTCCGTTCGAATTCATCCCAAAGGTGTTCTATCGGGTTGAAGTCAGGACTGTGCAGGCGGGTCAAGTTCCTCCACCTCAGACTCGCTCATCCACAGTATATTGCCAACAGTATTGAGCCACCCCTCCAAATCATTTGGTGGAGGGGGGATTATGGTGTGGGGTTGTTTTTCAGGGATTGGGCTTGGTCCCTTAGTTCCAGTGAAGGGAACCCTTAAGGTGTTTGCATACGAAGACATTTTGGACAATTTCATTCTCCCAACTTTGTGGGAACAGTTTGGAGTTGGTCTCCTCCTGTTCCAACATGATTGAGCACCAGTGCACAAAGCAAGGTCCATAAAGACATGGATGAGTGAGTTTGGGGTAGACAAACTTGACTGGCCTGCACAGAGTCCTGACCTCAACCCAATAGAACACTATTGGGATGAATTAGAGTGGAGACTGCAAGCCAGGCCTTCTTGTCCACATCAGTGCCTGACCTCACAAATGTGCTTCTGGAATAATGGTCAAACATTCCCATAGACACACTCCTAAACCTTGTGGACAGACTTCCCTGAAAATTTGAAGCTGTTATAGCTGAAAAGGGTGGGCCAACTCAATATTAAACCCTACGGACTAAGACTGGGATGCCATTAAAGTTCATGTGCGTGTAAAGGCAGGCATCCCAATACTTTTGGCAATATAGTGTATGTTCTTCTAGCCTTTAAAACACAACGTCCCTTACTAAACGTTGACTTGAAGTTTCAGTTTGATGCACACAGATCCACAGATACAGATCTGAAAACAGGTAGCTTTATCGCCTGCGTGTGGTCACACAGTATTGTTTTCTGCATGGTTAATCACGGCTAATTGCAACTACAAACAACCTCACTATAAAAGTAAATTGTCACATTCTAAGTTATTCAAAGCAGGATTCAGAGATCAATTTGGGGTGATTAATGGTCGCACAAGCTGAATAAATAAAATGCCTGCGGTATGGCCCACCTTAAAATAAGGCCGTTCAATTCAAATTACTAATAACTTGTATTTGAAGTGTTAACTATTCTAAATCAAAGCAAGTGTACAGTGTAATTCACTTTTACTGCTAGATAAATATTTAATGCTAATTTCAATACTCATTAGATAGCAATTTCAGTATATGTGCCCTCACTGCTATTATGGATTGCAGCAGTAATCTGCTTACAGATAAGTGAATTATTAGTGTTTGTATCCAGTAAATAGTTTTAGCTGATATTTAAGGCACCTTCATTGAATGTTACCCTAAATTGTTTTGCTAGGTCTTTTACACAAATTCTGGACATTCCAAACTGAAGATTTCAGTGTCAGTTAATGTATTGGTATTTATACATTTAGATGCATAACATATCTGCATGAAGATAAGAATCTTTTTGTCTGGCATTGATCTGTTAACTTTAAAAAATATCTACACAAAGAAGAGGAGGGTGGGGTAAATAACCCCGGGACCTTTAAGGTGCTTATTGTACAAGTTAAATAGAGTAAATAGACATATATAATTTATCCATAAAAAAGGTTTTATTACAATTATTACATATTACACAAAAATGGTTAAACATCTCTCAATATCCACATTCAATTTAGATAAATAATAGGAGGGATACCACTCAATAAATACCACTCGACATGTTTCGCTCATTTGGAGCTTCCTCGGGAGTTTTGGTGTAGTTTGTGGTATACTAGAAATAATAAGAGACATGGATAAGATATCATGTTTTAACAATTAATTTTAAAACCACATGGTTGGAACTATTTTATGTAGACAAGGATAACATGTTGTAGTGAGATTACAAAAGACTGACAAAAAAAAAAAAAAAATCAAAGAAAAATCTCTAGCTCAATGCATAAAAAATACTATAAGAAACCCCCTAACGGGGCTTTAAAGCAGCCAATGAAAAAGACTATAGATAGTCAAAAAGTTAATTTTATCAATACAGAAAATGGTATAAAACATATGAGTTCTGACCTTTGAGTCAGGACACGAACTGGAGTACAATATAAAAATCACAGCGGACAATGCCCGTAATTGGGAACAATGTACAGTACAGTATATAGGACACAGCAAGATCATGGAAAATGGAATCCTGACGCGTTTCGACCCTCACTGGGTCATCTTCAGAGGATAAATGTCAGCTGTTGGGGTGGAAGCATGTGTCAGGCATGGCGTAAATAATCAACAGTGGCAAACTCATGTACATACAGCACAGCATATATGCATGATTTGTATAGTTACCCGTCACAGAGTTCCCAATGTTTCAGAATGTTCCCAGTGATGCAATCCCTCCTCTGCCGTCCGTCTCCCCAATGACAGACCAGCTCCCCGGAGAGCGGTCAATCGACCAGGTATGCCTTGCAAGGAATCACGCATATATTACCCCCCTCAGGGGGGGGGGGGAAACACAGGCAGCGAATGGTATGCACTACACCCAAAATGGGGTAACGGTAATGCTGAAAACAAAAGTAAGAACGAGGGATCAGTTGATTCCCAAAGGGACTTTTTTTTTTTTTTTTTTAAAAAGGCAATTTAATTATAGTAGAGCGTGGATTCAGGGTTAAGCAGGGAAAGAAAGGTGCAGTGAAACACAAGGAAAAGAGGGGAAGGGACAGGGTGAAAGGGAGAGGGGGGAAAGAAAAAAAAAAAAAAGGGGGGGGGAGGGGGAGGAAGAAAGTGTGGGAAGGAGGAAGAGGGGAAAGAGGGGGGGGAAGGAAAAACCAAACACCGAATAGACAGTGAAAACCCCAGGAGGGAAAAGAATGACTAACAGGAACAAACAAACCACAAGGGCCCTGCCGCCCATAGAAACCATGCAACGATGGAAAAGTTGGAGAAAAGAGCACTGAATGTGCACCAGTGAAGGGACCAAAGTGTGAGGTGAAGAGGACCAGAAAAACTGGATAGGATGGGAGGGAGAGGAAGGGGGGGAGGGGGGGGGAGGGGAAATTTGGGAAGGGGGGGGAAAGGAGGGGGGAGGGGGGGGAAATAGTGCAGTGCAGGGAGTGAGGAAGGTGACTGGGAAATGTGAGAAAGGAGAGGATGGGGGGGGGGAGGGAGGGGAGGTGATGGGATGGGGTATGGTGAGGGGACACAGCAAAAGAACAACAAACCACAAGACCAAACAGTGCATGTTAAAGAGTACTAAAAGTGTGGGAGTGCGTGTGGTGACTACAGTGCTATTTACCAATTCAGGAAAAACCGCAATAGTTGGATCGAATGCCCAGGGTTCTAGAGATTTAAAATATAGTAATCAGACATGGCTGAATAGTATGGTTCATTGGGCAGAAGATACTGCAAAGCCATGGTAGTAAAACACTTGAATAAAGCAATAAAGCCATCTAAAATGTACTTACCAGTCGTTCAGACCGGTGATTGCATACACAGGCATCACAGGGTTAGGAGAGAGTCAATGAGCCTCAGCCTAGGCTTGGTGCATATAAAGGGGGTGTTGATTAATTGAGCCCCCACAGGTGCGGATGCCAGATCGCTCCCCTCCCCCCCCTCCATTGGGGGAACGAGCGGCACAGCTGCGCGCCCACAGCGTGACCCCCCTGGCGTTCCGGAGGAGAAGGATATTCTCTCGGGTCCCCGTCGCTCCCGCCGCAACTGCGCAGGCGCCGTGACGTCACGCGCACGGCGTCTCTAGCTCAATGATCAAAATTCAACTTAGTCAACAAATAATAATGATAATAATGATCTTACCAGGCTGGGCAACTATTAGGATAGAAATTTGGATTGATAAAGAAATATTCCCGATGGATAACATCAGAGATATAAGTAGGTCCCACTTAGTAGAGGTTCCCGTCAAATTTGGCCACAGAGGGGCAAGTATCCGCATATTTTTTAACCATTTTTGTGTAATATGTAATAATTGTAATAAAAACTTTTTTTATGGATAAATTATTCATGTCTATTTACTCTATTTACCTTGTACAATAAGCACCTTAAAAGTCCTGGGGTTATTTACCCCACCTTCCTCTTCTTTGTGTATTTTTTACATGGGATGCAGTGCTATGGTTGATTGTTCCTGCCCTCTTCATTAAAATTTAAAAAAATGTCTGGTTTGTAGACTTTGCAGTTCAGCATTATACTGTAGCTTGTGTTATCTCTGATAGAAAAACTTGCCTAAGGATTCTTACCCAGGTAAACCGGGTATATAAAAAGAATAAAACCTTCTCTTTATAAACAGAACATATTTAAACTGGGATACATAAAATTACATATATTCCTTTTTAAATGAACTAGTGAATGTATGCCTGTCCATAAACAGGTTAATGTAGCCATAATGTTTTTTGACATCTACCCAATACAAAACTACCTGAATAATTAAGATTTGTCAAATGTACCAAAAAACCCTTACACAAGTAAAAAAAAAAAAAAAAATTTATACTACATAAATGGTTAAAATCTTACTTCACATACAATTAATATAAAAATGTATGAAAGCAACATCACCCTCATGGCTTTCAACACCTCATATATAGATATTGATTCTCATTCAAACCAGTTATGGTTGGTAAGCATCAACAATCACATGATGCGACCCTCCATGAGCCTACATTTTCTACCTGTTTCTACCTGTTTCATTGAACTTTTAACTTCTTCAGGAATGGAGATGGGGTATTCATTATTACAAAAAAAATGCAACAGATGAAGGTGTTAAACGGAGGGGCCCAAATTCCTATGAGACCCAACACTGCCTGCCCACAGAGAGGGAATGTCAAGGAGGGGGGACAAGAAGCTAATGCAACCAAAGTATTGGAGTATATCTATTATATTATTGTAAATCCTCATCAAAGAAAATACAGGGAACCATGATAATGACCCTGAAGATGTGATATGATTTCGACATCTATTACAAAAAAAACCTCTTGCCTTACTGGCCAATGGCCATTATAATCAGGCATTCATTTAGCCGGACACTTATTGTTTTGTTAGATGGACCACCTTTCTAAAACTGAAAATGGGAGTAGAAACGGGTCATAGAGCTGGGGTCGGAGAAACCATGTAGGAAGCTAATCATGAACCATAAAGAAGGGAGCAGAATAGGGGCTGGACTCTTTAATGGGGGGTATATAAAAAGCAGATTGGCAGCATCTGATTGTAGACCTGTGGGCATAGGGGTGGCAGAGTGAAAGCTGTAGGGGGTGGATTGGGAGAGAAGAGCAACAGCCGAGCAAGCAATACTGGATAGGATTAGTAGGAGGAGTAAAAGGAGGAAAAGTTACATTGATCAAGTACCAGGGAGAAAGTAGATAATCTTGGAAAGAGGAAAGAAAAAGGAGGCAGACCATGAGCTGGTCAAGGACAAATGGAGGTGAAACACTGGAGACACAGAGAAGATGATTGTGGACTGAGGGAGGAGAAAGAAGGTAGTTGATGAGTGTTATCTTATCATGGAAGACTGGAGGAAAACCTGGGGGCAGGGGAAAAACTATTGTTGGCTGGAGGGAAAGGCCTCTTTCACGTGAACGATCCATTCAGGTCCGCCTGTCAGGTTTTTAGGAGGACCTGAACGGACCCTCCATAGACCTCTATGGAGCGTCGGATGTCAGTGGTGACATGTCCGCTGACATCCGACCCGCTCCGATCCGAAAAAGTGTAACAGAGGAAAAACCTACTTTTACATCCCTTTTCAGATCGGATCGGGTGATGACGGACTCTACGGTCCATCGTCATCTGATCCCCCATAGGGGAGAGTGGCACTGTGACTGCTTGCTCAGCGGGGATCCACGGAGCGATCCCTGCTGAGCAAGCGGATGTTCACGGGGCGGATTATCTCGGATCCGTCCCATGTGAAAGGACCCAAAGTGATGAGGAGCTTCATTGCGGGCAGGAGAAAGAGAGAGAGGAGGTAGAGTGACAAGTGAATGGGAAGCTGATTAACTTTACTGAGAAAGTATTGGTGGGTGAAAAGAGAAAAGGCAGAGAAGGAGAGGATTGTGGACTAGGGGTAGGGATCATGTATGAACTGTCACTGCACACCTCTGCCAAAACAGTTGATTTTACTATTTAGGGGCAGGTTCTGGAATCACTTGTTCAGGGCTAATAACTAAAATGTGGGTTCTGTTGTATGCACTGAGCTTTACAGACTCAATAGCCTGAATTCCCCATTAAAAACAGGAAGTTTCAACACGTCCAATACTTTTTAATGTATATAAGACATAGGATAATATTTCTGATCATCTTTTACATACAAGCCTAAACTTCAAATCAGGCTCTAAACTGCATTTGGAAGGGAGAAAAGTAAGACCCCTTTCACACTGGGGCGGTTTGCAGGCGTTATTGCGCTAAAAATAGCGCCTGCAAATCGCCCCTAAACAGCCTCCGCTGTTTGTTCAGTGTAAAAGCTCGAGGGCTTTCACACTGAAGCGGTGCGCTGGCAGGAGAAGAAAAAATCTCCTGTCAGCCGCTTCTTTGGAGCGGTGAAGTAGCAGTGTATTCTCCGCTCCTAAACCGCCCCTGCCCATTGAAATCAATGGGACAGCGCGGCTATACCGCGGTAATACCGCAGCTATAGCCGCGCCATACGAGGGGTTTTAACCCTTTTTCGGCCGCCAGCGGGGGGTTAAAACCGCACCGCTAGCGGCCGAATACCGCAGTAAAACAGCGCTAAATATAGCGCTGTTTTACTGCCGACGCCCCCTACCGCCCCAGTGTGAAAGGGGCCTAATAGAGGGCAGAAATGAGTAACATAAATCCATAACTTATTGGATTTATAAACACCAACAATGACAGTCTACTGTTTGTAGAGTCTGTCCATTTTCAGATACTTTGTTGGAAACACTTATAGTGGGAATCTGTGACCACTTACCTCTGTGTGTGATCTATATTCTAACATTTTTACATCTTCAATGTATATGCATCAGGTGAGAGCTATTCTAGTATAATATGCTTTTGATTTGGGGATTTTTATTTAAATCAAATGTATAGGTGCATCCTATTCCATAATGCATATTTTTCTCTTTCATTTAGTGGTACTTACCATAGACCACATGATATGTGTGTACTTTATTACTGCACACATATATATGAAATTTGAAAGTTCATCTTTCCGGTTGTCTGTGTAGTTTTGTGAGGTTCTCCCATACCCTGAGCCACAAGTTCACCAGGCAAGCATATATGTTGTTATGTCTATATGTACTTGATTTTTGTGTATATGTACTCCTCCTGGAAAAATGATGTAAAAACTATTGTTATACTTACATGGATATATACTACATTAAATACTTATACATGTACTTCTTGGTTTTTAAATATACCAGCAACTACCCAGCACTTGTCCTGAGGAAGCTAATATTTTAGTGAAACACATCACTGAGTGAGCCTTATTATTATTATATTACCAAACCAATCTTTGTACCTTTATATCCAGCCCTCTGTAACTGCATTATTGGGTAACTGGTAACTGTGTCCATACAGGATGTTGTTTGTATGTTGTTTATATGTTTTTTAATTAAGCTGTAATAAAATGTATATCTTTTTATTGATTCTCCCTCTCATTATGTGCCTACAAAGTCCACCAATTTTTTGACTTGGTCAATCCTTACATATATATCTTGGATGTTGGCATGGTGAGGGTCTTCCCATCCTTTTTTATAAGTGATCACATTCCCTCTGTTCTCAGCTGCATACAAGCTGAAGGAAGGAGAAGCAGCAGCACACTGAGCTTCCCAGTGAATGGCTGTGCAACAAGGGGGGGGGGGGGGTGTCAGGACAACTCTGATCATTGGAGGAGAGTACACTGAGTTCCCAGCATAGCTAGAGAACTGACCATGGTGTGTTCTCCTGCTTAGTGTGGTCAGTTTTTAATAGGAAAGCAGAGGGACTGGCAGGCACACCAGGAATTTCACACAAAGGAAGCAGTACAAAAAGAACAGGATACATTCTCATACAAGTACCTGGTACAGCAGGTACATATCAGGAATGTGAAGTATTGGGGTAATAAGATCTTTAGAACTGGTAAGCTGCAATATATTACATTTTTGTTCTTGGATCTAAATTCACTTTAACTAATTAATTTAATTGAAGGATGAATTCTAGAAAAAGTATAATGAGGAAAAAAAACACAATTTTATCAGGTATGTGTTAATTTAAGTCATTTTATCATTAATTGTAATTTCTATGGAGCTTTCTGTTTTGCACACAGCTTTCACTGCAGCAATTACACTGGAAGAAGGAGGGATAGCACACCGAGTCACTTCTGAGCCAATCAAGGATCTATTGCTTTGCCAGCAACACGGTTTCTGAAGTACAGTGATGATCTTATCAAGTTGCCAGTGGCGTCACTAGGGTTGGTGTCACCCGGTGCTGAAAAAATTGGTGTCACCCCCCTCCCCCCGCCCTCCACCAAATATAGTCCCCCCTCAGTACAGACCCCTCTCCGCTAAGTACAGATCCTGCAGTATAGATCCCCCACCCTCAGTATAGATCACCCTCACTAACAACAGACCTCCACCCTCAGTGCAGACCCCCCCATCAGTACAGACACCCCCCCATCAGTATAGACCTCCAAACTCAGTGCAGACCCCCATCAGGGTAGAATCCACCCCCTTAGTGCAGACCCCCCCCCATCAGTATAGAATCCCCCCTTAGTGCAGACCCCCACAGTTTAGACACCCCCTTTAGTGCAGACCCCCCATCAGTATAGAATCACCCCCCTTAGTGCAGACCCCCCATCAGTATAGAATCACCCCCTTAGTGCAGACCCCCCATCAGTATAGAACCTCCCCTTAGTGCAGACCCCCATCAGTATATAACCTCCCCTTAATGCAGACCCCCCATCAATAGAGACACCCCCTCTTAGTGCAGACCCCCCATCAGTATAGAATCCCCCTTAGTGCAGACCCCCCATCAATAGAGACACCCCCTCTTAGTGCAGACCCCCCATCAGTATAGAATCCCCCTAGTGCAGACCCCATCAGTATAGAACCCCCCTAGTGCAGAGCCCATCAGTATAGAATCCCCCCTAGTGCAGAGCCCATCAGTATAGAATCCCCCTAGTGCAGAGTCCCCATCAGTATAGAATCCCCCTAGTGCAGACCCCATCAGTATAGAATCCCCCCTAGTGCAGAGCCCATCAGTATAGAATCCCCCTAGTGCAGAGTCCCCATCAGTATAGAATCCCCCTAGTGCAGAGTCCCCATCAGTATAGAATCCCCCTAGTGCAGACCCCATCAGTATAGAATCCCCCCTAGTGCAGAGCCCATCAGTATAGAATCCCCCCTAGTGCAGAGCCCATCAGTATAGAATCCCCCTAGTGCAGAGTCCTCATCAGTATAGAATCCCCCTAGTGCAGACCCCATCAGTATAGAATCCCCCCTAGTGCAGAGCCCATCAGTATAGAATCCCCCTAGTGCAGAGTCCCCATCAGTATAGAATCCCCCTAGTGCAGACCCCATCAGTATAGAATCCCCCCTAGTGCAGACCCCATCAGTATAGAATCCCCCCTAGTGCAGAGCCCATCAGTATAGAATCCCCCTAGTGCAGAGTCCCCATCAGTATAGAATCCCCCTAGTGCAGAGTCCCCATCAGTATAGAATCCCCCTAGTGCAGAGTCCCCATCAGTATAGAATCCCCCTAGTGCAGACCCCATCAGTATAGAATCCCCCTAGTGCAGAGTCCCCATCAGTATAGAATCCCCCTAGTGCAGAGTCCCCATCAGTATAGAATATCCCTAGTGCAGACCCCATCAGTATAGAATCCCCCCTAGTGCAGAGCCCATCAGTATAGAATCCCCCTAGTGCAGAGTCCCCATCAGTATAGAATCCCCCTAGTGCAGACCCCATCAGTATAGAATCCCCCCTAGTGCAGAGCCCATCAGTATAGAATCCCCCTAGTGCAGAGTCCCCATCAGTATAGAATCCCCCTAGTGCAGACCCCATCAGTATAGAATCCCCCCTAGTGCAGACCCCATCAGTATAGAATCCCCCCTAGTGCAGAGCCCATCAGTATAGAATCCCCCTAGTGCAGAGTCCCCATCAGTATAGAATCCCCCTAGTGCAGAGTCCCCATCAGTATAGAATCCCCCTAGTGCAGACCCCATCAGTATAGAATCCCCCTAGTGCAGAGTCCCCATCAGTATAGAATCCACCTAGTGCAGAGTCCCCATCAGTATAGAATCCCCCTAGTGCAGAGTCCCCATCAGTATAGAATCCCCCTAGTGCAGAGTCCCCATCAGTATAAGCACCCCTGTCCCCTCCCATAGCGCCCCCCCTGCACATGTCTATCTACTAATCTACTTAGAGTGTACAGTACAGTACCTCAGTACAGCGTGGTCGCGGAAGAAAAAACACACAGAGGTGTGTGTCACTCGGAGCTCCTCCTCCTCACTGGATGTAAACAGAGGAGGAGGCAGCTTCAGTCCGCTCCACGGGGGACACAGAGTGAGCAAGACGAGAGGCACAGGGCAGAGGGCGGTGTCAGCGGCTGCGGTTCTGCTATACATGGGTGTCACCCCTCTGGCGGGTGTCACCCGGGTGCGGTCCGCACCCCCTGCCCCCACCTTGCAACGCCACTGCAAGTTGCTACTGTGCTCCTTCATTGCCCAGTCACAAGCTGGAATGGGTCCTGGATCTGACTGTACTTCTTTGCTTCAGAGTAGTTTTTTGAAAAGTCCAGGACCTCGTGATGCTGTCTGGTAGGGGTGCTTGGGTCATCAGACAGAATTATAAATCCTTTGGAATATAAATAGATCACATATACATATTTGAACTATATAGCTGTTTTTTCAACCTCCGGCATTCAAATAAAAATCATTTCTCTTGTGAATAATGCTTCCATCTCTAGCTAGACAACATGAGTGAAAGGGTAGCATAATTTGTATTACTAAGTAATATAGATTTTATTACTCGTGTGAAAATACACAATTATTACCTAGCCCTAGCTATTTACAGTACGGTGACTATATTCTAAAACAGATGGTACTGGTCACAGATTTATGTAATAGTGATCTGCAGAAATCATTTACATTTACAGTAAAAGCCTCTGAAATGCTGATGCCCTGCTGTGAAAAAGAATATTAAAACGCTATATATTAAAAGCTAAATGAGGCAGCACATATTGGAAGTAAATGCCTTGTTCTGGTGTGTGTAAATAAATAAAACCAGAGCAAATGGGTGACTTGTGCAATTGGGCAAAAAGGCAAAACCCTGTCAGTACTGCTGCTAAAGCAAATGTAAACCGACCAACATTTCTATATCTGTTCCGAATTTTTTAAAGGCCATTGCCATTGAGTGCACATACTATGTTAATATATATTACACACTCATGGTATTCCTTATTCTGTATTAAAATGTATTTAGTACATCACTACAATGAATGCATTGTTCACTTTCAAATGCCGTTTTATGCTTTATCATAGCTCTTTAGACCCACTCTGTCTGGACAGTGTGATCACGTGTGTCGACTTGATACCATTCACAGGCAGCTTAACTCTTCAGTAAGACACAGAAGTTGAACGCAGCTAGTTTTGCATGCTCGGACTAAGGCCAGCCATACGCAATTTGAATCTCAGCCAGTTCAGCAGGACTTGATTGAGATTTGAACTGTGTATGGGTAGGCTGAATATACCAAGTTGATCGATCGATCAACTTGGGTAGAACCAGCATGCGGGGTTTTACCTGCGATTATCGCTAGCGACTGCTATAGCTGCTAGCATTAATCACTGTCTTCTCCCGGCGGGGACAACTTCACCCGCCCTCCCCCTAGGGTTACCACCTTTTCGTCAAGCCAAAACCGAATGCTTAAGCAGTGCACGCCAATTTTTTTTTTTTTTTTGTAGTACATTAAAGTGGAGGGCCACCCTGGGAAAAAGAAATTACACCAAAAATCCTAAAAAAATAAAAAAAAAAACATTTGGAAAAAAAAAATTAAAAAAATTTTTTTCTAATCTGCCTCTTCCTATCCTCGGTGAGCGGTCCCGTGTGTTTTCCCAGAACACCACGGGGCCATTCACAGATCGCTGCGCCTCTCGCGTGTGTGCAGTAGGAAACTGGCAGTGAAGCCGCAAGGCTCCACTGCCTGTTTCCCTTACCTAGGATGGCGATGCCGGGACCCGGGAGCCGAGGGACGGGTCGGCCTCGGGCGGCTGACCTCATGGGCACCCAGGACAGGTAAGTCTACTTATTTAAAGTCAGCAGCTACAGTGTTTGTAGCTGCTGACTTTAATTTTTTTTTTTTAGCTGGCAGGAATCCCGCTTTAAATTCATTACCTCTGTACAAAGCAATGCACAGCAATTTTGTTATGTAGTATATATACACTATACCTATATTTTTGTGATTAAATAACATTTCTAATCATATGGAATTGATCACAAAAGTCTCCCTTTACACCAGAGTCAACAGAGT
This sequence comes from Aquarana catesbeiana, assembly GCF_042186555.1. Classification (NCBI taxonomy): domain Eukaryota; kingdom Metazoa; phylum Chordata; class Amphibia; order Anura; family Ranidae; genus Aquarana; species Aquarana catesbeiana. Next base: position 98,835,650 of record NC_133328.1, read on the forward strand.
TTCCCTTTAGATCTGAATCCGCAACGTTCCCCTTTACATCTGAATGCACAGGGTTTGTTCCCCTTTACATCTGAATGCACAGGGTTTGTTCCCATTTACATCTGATTCTGCAGGAGAGGAGTGTGGAAGGTATGATGGGAGCAGTATGTACAGGAGAGGAGTGCGGAGGGGATGATGGGGGCAGTATGTACAGGAGAGGAGTGCGGAGGGGATGATGGGGGCAGTATGTACAGGGGAGGAGTGCGGAGGGGATGATGGGGGCAGTATGTACAGGGGAGAAGTGTGGAGGGGATGATGGGGGCAGTATGTACAGGGGAGGAGTGCGGAGGGGATGATGGGGGCAGTAAGTACAGGGGAGGAGTGCGGAGGGGATGATGGGGGCAGTATGTACAGGGGAGGAGTGCGGAGGGGATGATGGGGGCAGTATGTACAGGAGAGGAGTGCGGAGGGGATGATGGGGGCAGTATGTACAGGGGAGAAGTGTGGAGGGGATGATGGGGGCAGTATGTACAGGGGAGGAGTGCGGAGGGGATGATGGGGGCAGTATGTACAGGGGAGGAGTGCGGAGGGGATGATGGGGGCAGTATGTACAGGGGAGGAGTGCGGAGGGGATGATGGGGGCAGTATGTACAGGAGAGGAGTTCCGAAGGGATGATGGGGGCAGAATGGTTAGGGATTTCTTGTAGTGTCTGTGGGGTGACCAGGGAGTGATGTTGGGAAGATAAGGAAAGGAAAGAGACTATGGAATGATGTCCCTCAGCTGGATGTATAAAGTGGTCTGGGGGTGATATAAGCTGGGGGGAGTTGGGGGCTGAGAAGTGGTCAGATAGTAATGTCTATAATCAAAAGAGCTTTTCTACTCATCTAATAATATATACAGCAATAAATCATACAGCAATACTATTCAATGAAAAGAATCTGTTATAAACTGTAAGCACACACACTTCATATATTATAACCCGATGTTATCCAAGCTCTGTACAATCAGAAGTGTAGACTCATCACATATACAGTACAGAGTTACATGAATGGTCACACATTACTTTCACATTATCTGGTCTGAGTGATTGGTGGATGTTTGTATAGACATGTGTGCTGCTCAGGAGGTATCTGTCATCTGTGATCGCACACTCCCCCTCCCCCATACACTCACTACCTCCTCTGATATTCTTGTCACCTTAACCCTTCACTGCATCACTTGCAATACAAATACTCATAAACTTTGCAGCTTTACTTCCTAGGAGACTTTTCTCGGGCAAAAAATGATTCAGCTCACCTCCTCGTCAGGAGGTTCAGTGAGCTCCACCCCCCGATTCTCTCAGCACTCCGCACTGGTGATTGGAGGGGGAGAGGTTGAGTCAGAGATACCAGAGACTGTGCAGGAGACTGGAGGGGGGAGACAGAAAGGAGCTTTGGATTCCAGCACACACCGCAGGCACAATGTACTTACAGTGGGGACGGAAAGTATTCAGACCCCCTTAAATTTTTTACTCTTTGTTATATTGCAGCCATTTGCTAAAATCATTTAAGTTCATTTTTTTTCCTCATTAATGTACACACAGCACCCCATATTGACAGAAAAACACAGAATTGTTGACATTTTTGCAGATTTATTAAAAAAGAAAAACTGAAATATCACATGGTCCTAAGTATTCAGACCCTTTGCTCAATATTTAGTAGAAGATCCCTTTTGATCTAATACAGCCATGAGTCTTTTTGGGAAAGATACAACAAGTTTTTCACACCTGGATTTGGGGATCCTCTGCCATTCCTCCTTGTAGATCCTCTCCAGTTCTGTCAGGTTGGATGGTAAACGTTGGTGGACAGCCATTTTTAGGTCTCTCCAGAGATGCTCAGTTGGGTTTAAGTCAGGGCTCTGGCTGGGCCATTCAAGGATAGTTATGGAGTTGTTGTGAAGCCACTCCTTCATTATTTTAGCTGTGTGCTTAGGGTCATTGGCTTGTTGGAAGGTAAACCTTCGGCCCAGTCTGAGGTCCTGATCACTCTGGAGAAGGTTTTCGTTCAGGATATCCTTGTACTTGGCCGCATTCATCTTTCCCTCGATTGCAACCAGTCATCCGGTCCTTTCAGCCAATACACCCCCACAGCATGATGCTGCCACCACCATGCTTCACTGTTGGGACTGTATTGGACAGGTGATGAGCAGTGCCTGGTTTTCTCCACACATACCACTTAGAATTAAGGCCAAAAAGTTCTATCTTGGTCTCATCAGGCCAGAGAATCTTATTTCTCACCATCTTGGATTCCTTCAGGTGTTTTTAGCAAACTCCATGCGGGCTTTCATGTGTCTTGCACTGTGGAGAGGCTTCCGTCTGGCCACTGTGCCATAAAGCCCCGACTGGTAGAGGGCTGCAGTGATGGTTTGGCTTTCTCCCATCTCCCGACTGCATCTCTGGAGCTCAGCCACAGTGATCTTTGGGTTCTTCTTTACCTCTCTCACCAAGGCTCTTCTCCCCCGATAGCTCAGTTTGGCTGGACGGCCAGCTCTAGGAAGGGTTCTGGTCGTCCCAAACGTCTTCCATTTAAGGATTATGGAGGCCACTGTGCTCTTAGGAACCTTAAGTGCAGCAGAAATTTTTTTGTAACCTTGGCCAGATCTGTGCCTTGCCACAATTCTGTCTCTGAGCTCTTCAGGTAGTTCCTTTGACCTCATGATTCTCATTTGCTCTGACATGCACTGTGAACTGTAAGGTCTTATATAGACAGGTGTGTGGCTTTCCTAATCAAGTCCAATCAGTATAATCAAACACAGCTGGACTCAAATGAAGGTGTAGAACCATCTCAAGGATGATCAGAAGAAATGGACAGCACCTGAGTTAAATGTCACAAGTGTCACAGCAAAGGGTCTGAATACTTAGGACCATGTGATATTTCAGTTTTTCTTCTTTAATAAATCTGCAAAAATGACAACAATTCTGTGTTTTTCTGTAAATATGGGGTGCTGTGTGTACATTAATGAGGAAAAAAATGAACTTAAATGATTTTAGCAATCGGCTGCAATATAACAAAGAGTGAAAAATTTAAGGGGTCTGAATACTTTCCGTCCCCACTGTATTTAAAAGCAATGCCGCTGCTGCTGTCTCACAGTGACAGGTGTGCCGATGGTCCCCCCCACCTGAATGGTCTCTTCCTGTTCTGGGCTGAATCATGTGCCTGGGATACAGGCAGTACAAAACCCGGGCACATGATTCAAGACCTGTACTGTCCGGGTGAATCCCAGACAGGTAGCAACCCTACCTCGCCCCACATGCTGGTAGAAGACAATGGCGTGGCAGAAGGGATTCTCGTATCAACACTGTCTGTTTTGTGGGGGAATCAAGCAAATTTCTTTCCTGCAACCCAAGGTTGCAGGAAAGAAATTTGCTCCATGTATGGCTGGCCAAAGGGTCTGGCATAGATTTCCTGGGGACCTCATGCATTTTTTCTGTTCTTTATTGCATAGAGATCCCCTAAAACATCTACACCAGACCCCCCCCCCCCCCCTCAAAAAAAAAGAAGCTGGAAATGAAAAGTAATTTGTTGGAAATTTCAAAAATTTCAAAATTTCTTCTTTTGTAATGCCCTATACACACGATAGGATTTTCCGACTACAAAACCGTAGCTTTTTTTCTGAAGGATGTTGACTCAAACTTGCCTTGCATACACACAGTCACACAAATGTTGTTGAAAATTCTGAATGTCAAGAATGCGGTGGCGTACAACACGTACGAGGAGCCGAGAAAAATGAAGTCCAATAGTCAGTGCGGCTCTTCTGCTTGATTCCGAGCATGCGTGGACTTTTGTGCATCGGACGTATGCACGCGATCGGAATTTCCGACAACAAGTTTTGTTGTCGAAAATTTGAGAACCTGCTCTCAAACATTTGTTGGCGGAAATTCTGACAACAAATGTCCTATGGAGCATACACAAGGCGGACTTTCCGACAACAAGCTCACATCCAACATTTGTTGTCAGAAAATCCTATCGTGTGTACGGGGCATAAGTGTCAGTGTTGTTGTAGCACTTTCTGTACATCACAGAAATGCGCCCTTTCACATAAAGGATTAAGGGCAGCCCCCCCCCCCCAGGTGTGTTATTTAAAGGAATTAGGCATTTTTAATGTTTCACTTCAAGCTGTTCGAAATTACTTCTCCTGACCAAATTTAATCTCTCCACTGGAGACTTCTACTTCTATAAATTCTTACATCTCTGGTCAGTTATGGCCCTAGTTCTACAAGGAAATATTCAAATTCCAAAAGAGATTCTATCGTTCTATGACAAACCTTCGGCTCATTTTAGATCAATCACCTTCCTCTACTGCATCCTCACACACAATATCTCCTTGGGGAAAACACCCTCCATGAAAATATGGGAAGCAGAAATCTCCCGAGACTTTCAACTTATTCAATGGCATAAAGCAACATGGTTACTCCTTAAATCTACAAAATGCGCTACTCACTGGGAGACCTCCCTGAAAATACTACTTTGCTGTACTATACCCCGGTCAGGCTGACTAAATTTAATGCATCCATCTCTCCTGACTGCTGGAGGGACTGCGGTTGTGCTGGCTCACTACTGCATATCTGGTGGTCCTGCCCCAAAATCCTACCGTTTTGGAGTTATGCATTTACTTTTCTTTCTATGGTACTTAACACCCCCATAAAGTGCAACTCAGAAACAGGCCTTTTTCTTCTACAACATAAATCTTGGGACCCTGTCTACCACCCTTTCAAAGTTCAAGAATTAATTGCCACCGGGAAGGCCATTGATATGGCTTGGAAACAAGTTGATCCTCCTGACAGAACAACCTTTCTCTAAATTCTCAACACCCAAACCCAATATGAGATCATGTTTGGCAAAAAAATGGAGCTTGAGCATTCTTCTAGATACAATGGTCTCTTTAGCTGTAACACTTAGCATGTACCGTCCACTTATAGCAATAGATTACTATCCTTTATAAAAGTATTAGCATCCCCAAGGGTATCACAAAGAGGTCTCATAATCTTTTTTTTTGAGGGGGGGTTCCATATTAACCCTTATCTAGCCCTATGTACCAGACTGAACACCCCAATATGTTTTTTCCTTGTATAGGTATTGTTACTATGGATTCCTGACCATGACCATGTGTTTTCCTCCTTCTCTTCACACAGCTACTTACTTTTTTTTGAAGGGGGTGGGGAGGAGGGGTCCTCACATTCTCTCCACATTGATATTTGTTACTTTTGACAAACAATGTATTTCTGAGGAAACTTCTTCCAATATTAATATAAAATACAAATTTAAAGTAAAAAAAAAAAGCGCTAACTGGGTAAAAAGGGAGCTGGTTTTCTAACTCCCCTCATCTAGTTAGTCTGTATGTTTTAAATGGTAAAAACATACCTGAATGTGCTGTCACGTGATCTCAGAAGTGCCTCTTGTGGTATCAGTGACCAGTGGCCTGAAGCAGTTCTTCCTCCTTTTCACCGGTCCAGCTGACCTGACTTGTGTCCATCCCAATGTTACTACTAAGGGCTACAGGACCTTATGAGGACTCTGTGATTGACATTTGTGGCAGACAATAGGCTTGAAAGAGACATTCCACCTTCATTCCACATGCTCTGGGGAAAATTTTCTCGCAAAGTGCAACTTTCCTTGCAAAGAGAACAGTCTTTTTGCCTTTAGCAAATGAATCACACAGTGATCACTAGAGATGGGGCAACCCCCCCCCCCTTTTTGGTTCACGCCAGAACTTTCGGACATTACAAAAGTTCTGAACCACGAACCCTATTAAGATCTATGAGACCGAACTTGAAAAATCAAAAGTACCCATTTTGAAGGTTTATATGTAAGTTATTGGCTATAGAAAGGGTATGGGGGCCTGGGTACTGCCTTGGGGACATGTACCAATGCTAATTCTGTTTTTAAAAAAAGATCATTTTTAAAGGAGCGGTTATTTTAATGATGCTTAAAGTGAAACAATAAAAATTAAAAATTCCTTTAAATATAGTGCCTGGGAGGAGGGGGGGGTCCCTTTAGTCTGCCTGTACAGTGGTGCATGTGTACTGTGTATAGAACCTGCTGCAGCAAAACTGATATTTCTAAAGAAAAAAAAATGACATTTAAATTGATTTTCCCTGCCAGCTTTTATTATTTAGTAAACAATGGCTTGGGGAGCCAGTCTGTCTGATGAGGTCACATTTTGGTGCACTCGGAACAAGATTAGAGATTTTTTTAAAACATTCTCATGTCTCTTTGGAAGACTTTGGATGGAAATAACAAAGTTTTACACCACAGTGAACAAGCCTTATGTGAAGAAGCCAAATTGTAGTACACTCGGGTCAAGATTAACAATTTTTTTTAGATAAAGTCTTTTTGGTGGCTTTGGATAGAAGTAACAGGTGTAAAAAAATTGGGCTTTGGGTGTTGGTGGTATCTTTACACCGTAACCTTCTACAAGTACTCTTGATGACAGCAGGAATTGGCCTTGCTGTAAAAAAATTAAATTTGATGCCCCAGTCAAACAAGTGCGAAAAAATTGGTCCTTGGAACCTATACCAAACAATTACTTCAAGATAAAATCAACACCCACAAAGCTAGGCAGCCTAGACAGTCTTGCAGAGATTCCAGATCCCAATAACACTTAATCAGTGACATCGGCATCAGGGGCTTGATAGCTGCTGCAAACCCAGGACTGATTCATTTTGACAGCCAGTCAACAGAGTCTGTGGACAGACGTGCTCTTTTATCTGTCACAAAACCTCTGGCAGCACTGAATGCCCATTCGTAAAGCACGCTGGATGCAGGGCAGCCCAGCAGCTCAATTGTATAAATGTTCTGGCCAGTGGTCTAGTCTCATGACCCAAAAACCCAATGGATCATCTACTGGAAAGCTCTCTATGTCTGTTTTTGCCCCTAGATAACCTTCAACCATATGATGCAGACGCTGCCGATGGGATGTGGAATCTGACAGCCCTGGGCGCCAAGGACTTAAAAATGTTTGAAATGCATCACTGAGGAGGTCCCCTTCTCCTCTGCTCCTGCTTTGACCAACAGAAGCCTCAGAACTAGCTTTTCCATGAGACTATAACCTACCATAAACTCTTCTTTAAGGTGTCATCAAGATATTTCATCCTGTGCTCACTCTGCAAGGGCAGGATAAGTTCCGAGACTTTCCCCTTGTAACAGTGGTCAAGGAGGGTTGCCAACCAATAACGATCCTTCTCCTTGATGTCACAAATTCTCAGGGCTTTTTTCAGGCTTTGAAGAATAAGGAAACATGCACCACGAGTTTGCAGAGGCATGAGAAGCAGAGTCCTCTGGGTCACTGAGGATTACAGTATCTGAAGCTGATCCTTCCAGACATAAACTACTCTCAAGGTTTCTGGGAATTGTAAACCATCTTTTAAGGTTTGATGTATGTCTTCCACTGCTTTTATGCCTAAAAAACTGCCAGAATCCTTCTCCTCCCTCTCCTCTTGTGTGTTTTGTGGTGTCGCAAGAATGGTATCATCATAAAGTGGGCCTTGAGAGGAAAGGAAGTCCTTCTCTTCCTCCTGCTGCTCTGACTCGAGTGCACTATAATGCCACGCAGAGTATGCTCAGCAGGAACACAAGAGGGATTGTATTACTGAGGCAGACATTGTCATGGCTCACCATCCTTGTCGCCTCCTGGTGACAATACAGTGCATGCATCCTTTGTCAGCAGCCATTGGTGTGGGGAAAAAAGCTGAGCCGCCCTGAGCCTGTTGTTGTGCCATACTTACACAGGTACCTGTTGATGGCCCTATGCTGCATGTGCAGCCACTGCAGCATTGCCAAAGTTGAGTTCCACCTGGTGGGCATTTTACAAATCAGGCAGTTTACAGACAGGTGGAATTCCCACTGAATTTCAGCCAACCAAACACTGGCTGTGTATAACCACCTGAAATGACTACAGACTCTTCTGGCCTGCCTTAGAAGATCTTGCAAACCTGGGTACCTGTTTAAGAAACGCTGCATCACCAAATTGAGGACATGTGCTAGGCATGGCACATGTGTCAACTTTCACATTAGAAGGGCGGACAGAAGCTTAGTGTCATTATCGCACACCACCATTCCTGGCTCAAGCTTCAATGGTTTGAACCACCACTGGGCCTGCCCCTGCTGAGCTGGAAGAATCTCTGCTCCAGTGTGGCTCCTGTCCCCTAGACAGACCAGCTGAAGCACTGCATGACATTTTTTAACCTGACTCGCTGAATGACCCCTCGAACGCTTAGGGGGTACTGGTGGTTTACAGGACAATTTAGCAGAGGAGGGCAGAGAGGAGGAGGAGGGGGTAGAGCTGACAGATCTTGCATCATCACCACCAACTATTTGGGGACGTGGCAGGAAAACAAACACACGCACTGAGCCCTGTCCTGCATCCTTCCTAGTTGCAAGCAGAGTTACTGAGTGTGCTGTTAACAAAATATATTACCCCTGACCATGCTTGCTGGACCACGTGTCAGCAGCAAAGTCAAATTTACTGCTGACTGCCTTGCCCAACGATGCCAAACTATTGCCACTGTGGTACAGCACATTCTGGAAATTCATGGAAGGGGGCAGAATCCACCAAATGGAAAGGCAGGAGTTGTGAAGCCAGCAATTTGGACAAGCTTGAATTTAGACGCTGGGCATGTGGGTGGCAGGGAGTGTATTTTTTTTCAATGCAGCAGCTGGGGCAGAGAAATTTTCCTGCTATACTCTACAGCTGGTGATGTGCTGCTGGCAGGTGTGTTGCAAGGACTTGTGACACCCTTTGCTATACCATCATCCCTGTCAGTGGAGGCTACTGAGAGGTCATGAGATATAATGGAGATAGATATGAAAGGTGAGGAGTGAGGAGGAGAAAAATTGTGTTCCATGTGTGTGGCTTTCAGGTGCTCTTGCCAACGGCCTGAGTGGTGGGAGGTTAAATGCCTTGTCAAGCAAATGGTACCCAAATGGCTGGTGTTTTTGCCATGCTTGATCTGCTTGCGGCAGAGATTGAAAATTGCAACAGTGCGATCGGCTGCACATGTGCTAAGAAAGGCCCACATAGGTGAGCTGTAGGAAGTGGGTCGGGAGATTACAGCTCCACAATCTGAATAGGGTGGCTGCTCTCTACTCTTTCATGACTATTCTTGGCTGCTTGTGGAGGACATCCTGCCTCGTTGGAGTTGTTTCTCCCCTTTACTTTCCTCCTCTGCTCTATCCAGCACCCAAGTCATATCAGAGACCTCATCATTATCATCCCCTCCATCCTCATCATCACTGGAGCCAACTTGGCATTACGCTGCGGCTGGGGAAACATGGCTGCAAATTTGTTGTTTATAAGTCTCCTCCCCTCTCTGTAGGCTCATGTTACTCCCTTCTTCTACCTCAGAACCAAAATCAGAATTAACTAATGTCTGTGCATCCTCAAGAAGTGGTTGATGCTGTGTTCAAATAGTTCAGCTGTGGACAGGGAGGCAGAATAAGCTGCTCTGGCAGCTGCAGAGGACTGCGCATTAGTGTCAGTTTGGGTCATAGAGGAGGATGGTTTAGTAAGCAAGTCCACCACTTCCTCTGCATGCTGTGGCTGGATAGCACTGGTAACATCACTAAACAGAGACAAATGTGCCTTGCCTGAGGACGGATCACGTCCACCTTTGCCTGTGGACACAGACGCTGCTGGCCCCCTCATAGTGCCTGTCTTTGTCGGCCTCCCAGACATGATAGGGGGGTAGGGGGTGGTGCTTATTACACAAATTTAATAGAAACTAGGAAATGTATTGGATGCACTTTATTGAATGGAAATTGGTGTTTAGTGCTCTTTAAATTGAGGACTGACTTGCAGGGAACAAAAAAAACATGCAGCAGTCAAAAAAGGGTATACGGCACTGTATACAGCACTAAATGTTATGTAATGCCGTGTTAAACACTGCACTACACTTACACTACTATACTCACATTACACTATACTGACACACTATACTCATGCTATACTAATACTACTTTAACACTCTACACTCAAAGTCACAATAAGTGAATGTGAATGCACTAACTCATTAGCAGCAAACTGAGCCCTGCTCTATCTATCTCCACTCCAACACACTGCAAAAGCTTTCTATGGGTAGGAACCTTTTATAGAGTGGGGTGGAGCTATAAGCACTTAGCCGTGATTGGAGAAAGTTATCACTTTGTCCTATCAGGGCTCTGACAGTGTTCTGTGCCCTGGTCTGGTGCAAAGCTTCATCCAATTAGGGCCAATTGTGGGGTGCTCAGCAGGCGAACAGTCTATGTTCGGGCTGAATTTTTGCTTGGCCAGAACTTGGCTTGGCCTTCAACTAACACTAGTGATCAAAATGATTGGGAATAAAACTGATTTGTTCCCAATTGTTAATATAGATTGGGAGCTGTCATCGACAGCACCGTCTAATGCCCCATACACACGGTCGGATTTTCCGACGGAAAATGTGCGATTGGAGCTTGTTGTCGGAAACTCCGACCGTGTGTGGGCTCCATCGGACATTTTCCATCGGATTTTCCGACACACAAAGTTTGAGAGCAGGCTATAAAATTTTCCGACAACAAAATCCGATCGCGTCAATTCCGACCATGTGTGGCCAATTCCGACGCACAAAGTGCCACGCATGCTCAGAAGAAATTCCGAGATGGAACAGCTCGGTCTGGTAAAATTAGCGTTCGGAATGGATATAGCACTTTCGTCAGGCTGCAATGTTTAAAATTGTTTAATACAGCGCACTCTCTTTTTCTTTATAATGCTAGAAGAATTAAGTATTTTTGCTGCTCATATTCACACAGACTTCTCACAAACTTCTTTCTTTATTATTTATCATGATTTCATCAATATATTTAGATTTGTCACATCGGAAAAAATATATATTATTTTTTTTTTTTTTTGGTTTGCATTGTTTTCAAGTCTGATCTTGTTGTTAATTTTTTTTTTTTTTAATTTTAGATCCTGAATATTTTTGTGTGTGTTTTGTGTGTCAAGTTACCACAACACAATTATTATCTGGTATTATTTAATCTTTAATCTCAAGGAGATTGGTTGTTGTTGGTGCCCCTTGTTAATTTCACATTGTATTTTTGAAATGTACCTGAATCCTCACAAACAAACTGTCCTTTTTGAAGTAAACACACATAGGCGAGTATAATTGAAACAAAAATTCCTTTATTAAGGGATCCAAACCAAACAAAGAGGAAGGCAACGCTGGAGAAACAGCGGAAATTGGTGAAGCCTTTGGCCCCCAGAGCACACATCAATTATTTCATGGCAAAATTGGTGGCCTGAGGAGTCCATATCTAAGGGAGGGCAGTCTGGTCCAGAAGTGCCAGAGATCATGAAAGCAGCAGATGACATGTATGTTCCCAGGCTGTGGTCATACAAGAGCCTGCATCTTTTGTCAGACCAGACTGAGCCCACGTCATCACTCTCGGGTCTTCCTTCCACGCTTCCTTCCACGCTGTGGCTCTGGTGGTGGAGTTGTGGCAGGAAGAGGAGGATGGTCCAACTCACTCAGGTGGGTTTTGTGTGTGATTTCGCCCCTCACCCCCTTAGTTAGGACTAGGGATGAGCCGAACACCCCCCGGTTCGGTTCGCACCAGAACCTGCGAACGGACCGAAAGTTCGCACGAACGTTAGAACCCCATTGACGTCTATGGGACTCGAACGTTCGAAATCAAAAGTGCTCATTTTAAAGGCTAATTTGCATGGTATTGTCCTAAAAAGGGTTTGGGGACCCGGGTCCTACCCCAGGGGACATGTATCAATGCAAAAAAAACTTTTAAAAACGGCCGTTTTTTCGGGAGCAGTGATTTTAATGATGCTTAAAGTAAAAAAAAAAAAGTGAAATATTCCTTTAAATATCGTACCTGAGGGGTGTCTATAGTATGCCTGTAAAGTGACGCGTGTTTCCCGTGTTTAGAACAGTCCCTGCACCAAATGTCATTTTTAAAGGAAAAAATCTCATTTAAAACTGCTTGCGGGTTTAATGTAATGTCGGGTCCTGGCAATATGGATGAAAATCAGTGAGACAAACGGCATGGGTACCCCCCCAGTTCATTACCAGGCCCTTTGGGTCTTGTATGGATATTAAGGGGAACCCCGCACCCAAATTAAAATAAGGAAAGGTGTGGGGCCACCAGGCCCTATATACTCTGAACAGCAGTATACAGGCTGTAGGTTTGTTGTTAAGTAGAATCTCTTTGTAATTTTGAACGGGTACATTTTTAACGTGTTTAGCTCCAGCCAAAAAATCTTTTTTAAGCTTTTTGGAAAACATAGGAAAGGGTTATCACCCCTGTGACATTTGTTTTGCTGTCTTTCCTCCTCTTCAGAAGATTTCACCTCACTTTTTGTCCCAATGGATTGAAAAGCATCAGTGGAAAGGAGAAATGTTTTTCCCATATTAACTCTTACAGGAGAGAATTTCCCTTCCTAGGGGTAGATTTCACTTCCTGTTGTCTCCTTCCGTTTGCAAGTAGGAGTTGTTTGTAAGTTAGTTGTTTGAAAGTAGGGTCCTGCCCTATATACTCAGCCGAAATTTGGGCCTTAGGTGTTGCTGTGGCCACAACACTGTAAGCCCTCACAGGGCTCTGCTGTGAAATATTAGATCAAGAATTGTAATTACATGCCCCTGTTGAACAGGAGCTGAAAAATTAGGCCTTAGGCACTGGTGCTGGTGCCACAACACTGCAACCCCTCACAGACACTCTAGTTGGAATGCAGGAACGAGCCCTGCTGCAAAGTATTGCATCAAAAATTGTAATTACACGCCCCTGTTAAACAAGGGCTGAAAAATTGGGCCTTAGGCACTGGTGCTGGTGCCACAACACTGCAACCCCTCACAGACACTCTAGTTGGAATGCAGGAACGAGCCCTGCTGCAAAGTATTACATCAAAAATCGTAATTACACGCCCCTGTTAAACAGGGGCTGAAAAATTGGGCCTTAGGCACTGGTGGTGGCACCCAGAACCAAAAATGTTCTTACAAGCTATCAGCGTGATGATTGAGGAGGAAGAGGATAATTACTCAGGGATAGTCACTCAGCATCAGCATAGGCAGTCTTTGAAGGGATCTGAGATTTCAAAAAAAATTATTCGGTTACATCAGCATCAGGTGCTTGGTAGCTGGTGGTGATCCAAGACTCATTCATGAAGGTCAGTCGATCGACCGAGTCAGTGGACAGACGCACCCTGTGATCAGTTACCACGCCTCCAGCAGCACTGAATGTGCGTTCCGAAAGAACGCTGGATGCAGGACAGGCCAGTAGCTCAATTGCATACTGTGCAAGCTCTGGCCAGTGATCCATCCTCCAGACCCAGTAACCCAGAGGATTTTCGGTGGGAAAGGTGTCCAAGTCTGATCTTGCCCCTAGGTATTCCTGCACCATGTAAAACAGACGCTGGCGATGGTTGCTGGAACCGATCATACCTTGGGGCTGCGGACCAAAAAATTGTCTGAACGCATCGGTCAGACGGCCACCTTCTCCACCGCTCCTTCTTTGACTGACCGAAGCCTCAGCAACACGTTGTCCAGAAACAGGAGTTTGTAACCTCCCAGTCTCTGGGAACGCGTTGCACAGACCTTTCTGCAAGGCCTCCCGAAGATGTTTTATCCTCTGCTCCCTCTGCGATGGCAAGATAAGGTCCGCAACCTTACCCTTGTAACGTGGATCAAGGAGGGTTGCCAGCCAGTATTGGTCCTTCTCCTTGATACCACGAATAAGAGGATCCTTACGCAGGCTTTGCAGGATCAGGGAGGCCATGCAGCGTAGGTTTGCTGAGGCATTCGGTCCGGAGTCCTCTGGGTCACTAAGGACGACATGGTCCGCAGCCACCTCCTCCCAGCCACGTACAAGTCCATGTGTTTCTTGGGACTGATCCCTTAAAGACTGCTGCTGATGCTGAGTGCCAGGCTCCACCTCCATACTGACACAATCTTCCTCCTCCTCCTCCTCCTCCTCCTCTTCCTCCTCGTCCTCTTCCTGTGTGATCGGCGGGCACGCAGGAACACTGTCTGGATAAAGGGGGCCTTGAGAGCTAAGGAAGTCCTCCTCTTCCTGCCTCTGTTCTGCCTCAAGTGCCCTGTCCATTATTCCACGCAGCGTGTGCTCCAACAGGTGGACAAGGGGGACAGTGTCACTGATGCATGCACTGTCACTGCTCACCATCCTCGTGGCCTCCTCAAATGGTGACAGGACAGTGCATGCATCCCTGATCATGGCCCACTGGCGTGGGGAAAAAAAACCAAGCTCCCCTGACCCTGTCCTGGTGCCATAGTCGCACAGGTACTCATTGATGGCCCTCTGCTGCGTGTGCAGCCGCTGCAGCTTGGCCAACGTTGAGTTCCACCTGGTGGGCATGTCACAGATTAGGCGGTTCTTGGGCAGGTTAAACTCCTTTTGGAGGTCCGTCAGCCGAGCACTGGCATTATATGACCGGCGGAAATGCACACAGACTTTCCTGGCCTGCCTCAGGACATCCTGTAAGCCCGGGTACCTGCCCAAGAACCGCTGCACCACCAAGTTAAGGACGTGAGCCAAACAGGGCACATGGGTCATTTGTCCCTGTCGGAGGGCAGAGAGGAGGTTGGTGCCATTGTCGCAAACCACCATTCCTGCCTTAAGTTGGCGTGGCGTCAACCACCTCTGAACCTGCCCCTGCAGAGCTGACAGAACCTCTGCCCCAGTGTGGCTCCTGTCCCCCAAGCACACCAGCTCAAGCACCGCATGGCATCTTTTGGCCTGCGTACTTGCGTAGCCCCTTGAACGACTACGGAGCACCGCTGGTTCCGAGGAAGAGGCCATGGAGGAAGAAGAAGAGGAGGGGGTGGAGGAGAGAGGTGTGTCACAATCATTAGCATTTTGGAGGCGTGGTGGCGGAACAACCTCCAACACTACTGCACCTTGTCCTGCATCCTTCCCAGCTGCCAGCAGAGTCACCCAATGCGCCGTGAAACTTAGGTAACGTCCCTGTCCATGCCTGCTGGACCATGAGTCAGCGGTAATATGCACCTTACCGCTGACCGCCCTGTCCAGCGAGGCATGGACATTGCCTTCCACATGCTAGTAGAGAGCTGGAATCGCCTTCCGTGAGAAAAAGTGGCGTTTGGGTACCTGCCACTGAGGAACCGCACATTCCACAAACTCACGGAAGGGGGCAGAGTCTACCAACTGAAAAGGCAGCAGTTGAAGTGCTAGCAATTTTGCCAAGCTAGCATTCAACCGTTGGGCATGTGGATGGCTGGGAGCAAACTTCTTTCGGCGGTGCAGCAGCTGGGGCAGGGAAATTTGCCTGGTACAATCTGACGTCGGTGTACCAAAATCAGATTGCCCACAAGTACGTGGCTGTGACACACCTAATTCTACACCTTCATTCCTCTCAGTGCAGGTCTCAGAGAGGACTGAAGGTCTAGTGGGGTTGGAAATCTCAGCTGATGAGGAGCAAGCAGAGGTCCTCTTTGTTCTTTGGTGTGGGTCTTTTAGATACGCTTGCCAACGAACTGCATGGCAGGTCAACATATGTCTGGTCAAGCATGTGGTACCCAAGCGGGAGATGTTTTGGCCACGCGAGATACGCTTGAGACATATGTTGCAAATAGCAGCGGTGCGATCTGATGCACTCGTCTCAAAAAAGGCCCACACCAAAGAACTTTTTGAATAACGCGCAGAGACTGCAGCGCCCTGCACATGTGGAGCTTTGGGGTGTGATGCAGTCAATGTGCTGCCCTTAGGCTGGCCCCTGGAGGACATCCTGCCTCGTTGGTGATGTGCCGCCTCCTCCTCCTCCTCCTCCTCTCTCCTATCAGGCACCCACGTTGAGTCAGTGACCTCATCATCCCCTCCCTCCTCATCACTGGAGCAAACCTGGCAGTATGCTGCAGCAGGGGGAGCATGACTGCCAGATTGCTGTCCTTCTTGGGCACCCCCTCTGTCCGTGCTCGTGTTACTGCCTTCATCGAGCTCAGTATCATCATCAGAGCCTTCCAAACGCTGGGCATCCTCCTGGAGCATGTACCCAACACTGTGGTCAAACAGTTCGAGGGACTCCTCAGGAGGACATGGTGGGGCTAGGGAAGGAGTCACTGATGACATTGAGCCAAGGGAAGAGGCCGCTGCTTTGCCAGACAAAGTACCCTGGGCATGGGTGAGAGAGGATGAGGAGGATGAGGACGGCTTGGTCATCCACTCGACCAAGTCTTCCGCATGTTGCGGCTCAACATGGCCAGCTGCCGAAAAAAAGGCCAAGCGTGTCCCATGGCCACGTGCTGATGAGGATGCACCGTCTCCACGACCAGCACTAGACACAGAGCCTGCTTGCCCTCTCTTATTGGCTTGTGACTGTCTGCCTCTCCTTCTTGGCCTTCCAGACATACTAATGGCCTGTAGCTGCACTAAGCTGGGATATATATATATATATATATATATATATATATATATATATATATATATGTACTGATACTGCAGCTAGCAAAATCAACTGCCTGCCTGTAGTATGAGAACACCACCAACCTTCTACAGGTAGCTTTAGCTGAACACTGTGAGGTGGACGCACCCCACTAACTTGTAGGTTTAGCTGAACACTGTGAGCAGGGCGCACCCCACTAACTTGTAGGTTTAGCAGAACACTGTGAGCAGGACGCACTGCACTAACTGTAAATAGTCTAGCTGCCTGACTGTGGTACTAATAGGATCAAAAGAACACCAGCAATTTTCTTTAAAATACTGTAACAAGACAAGCCTGCCTGTCAGTAAGAAGATAACAGGAACGGATCTAGCTGAACACTGTGAGCAGGACGCACCCCACTAGCTTGTAGGTTTAGCTGAACATTGTGAGCAGGACGCACCCCACTAGCTTGTAGGTTTAGCTGAACACTGTGAGGTGGACGCACCCCACTAACTTGTAGGTTTAGCTGAACACTGTGAGCAGGACGCACCCCACTAACTTGTAGGTTTAGCAGAACACTGTGAGCAGGACGCACTGCACTAACTGTAAATAGTCTAGCTGCCTGACTGTGGTACTAATAGGATCAAAAGAACACCAGCAATTTTCTTCAGGTAGCTGTATTTACTGTAACAAGACAAGCCTGCCTGTCAGTAAGAAGATAACAGAAACGGATCTAGCTGAACACTGTGAGCAGGATGCACCCCACTAGCTTGTAGGTTTAGCTGAACACTGCGAGGTGGACGCACCCCACTAACTTGTAGGTTTAGCTGAACACTGTGAGCAGGACGCACCCCACTAACTTGTAGGTTTAGCAGAACACTGTGAGCAGGACGCACTGCACTAACTGTAAATAGTCTAGCTGCCTGACTGTGGTACTAATAGGATCAAAAGAACACCAGCAATTTTCTTCAGGTAGCTGTATTTACTGTAACAAGACAAGCCTGCCTGTTAGTAAGAAGATAACAGAAACGGATCTAGCTGAACACTGTGAGCAGGACGCACCCCACTAGCTTGTAGGTTTAGCTGAACACTGTGAGGTGGACGCACCCCACTAACTTGTAGGTTTAGCTGAACACTGTGAGCAGGACGCACCCCACTTACTTGTAGGTTTAGCAGAACACTGTGGGCAGGACGCACTGCACTAACTGTAAATAGTCTAGCTGCCTGACTGTGGTACTAATAGGATCAAAAGAACACCAGTAATTTTCTTTAAAATACTGTAACAAGACAAGCCTGCCTGTCAGTAAGAAGATAACAGGAACGGATCTAGCTGAACACTGTGAGCAGGACGCACTGCACTAAATGTAAATAGTCTAGCTGCCTGACTGTGGTACTAATAGGATCAAAAGAACACCAGTAATTTTCTTCAAAATACTGTAACAAGACAAGCCTGCCTGTCAGTAGGAATATAACAGGAACGGATCTAGCTGAACACTGTGAGCAGGACGCACTGCACTAAATGTAAATAGTCTAGAAGATAACAGGAACGGATCTAGCTAAACTGAATACAGTGTATATATATATATATATATATGCAACACCTGGGATGCATATATATATACACAATACACTTTAAGTGCAGCTAACTGACTGACTGTCCTGCCTAATCTAGCTAACTCAAATGAAATGACACTGTCTCTCTCTCTCTCTAAGCACACCGGAACACACTGCACAGGGCCGCCATGCAGGCGGCCTTATATAGTGTGGGGCGTGTACTAAATCCCCTGAGCCATAATTGGCCAAAGCCTCCTTGGCTTTGGCCAATTATGGCTCTCTGTTAAGGCGGCGCTGTGATTGGCCAAGCATGCGGGTCATAGTGCATGCTTGGCCAATCATCAGCAAGCAATGCACTGCAATGCCGCAGTGAATTATGGGCCGTGACGCGCCACGCGAATTTGGCGCGAACGGCCCATATCGTTCGCAATTCGGCGAACGATCGAACAGCCGATGTTCGAGTCGAACATGGGTTCGACTCGAACACGAAGCTCATCCCTAGTTAGGACCTTATAAATAAGGTCCTCACACAGGAGGCGTTGGCCCTCCTGCATGCCCTGCAGTTTGGTGGCAACCATGCAGGCAAAAGCCTCTTCAGGAGTGGGGGTGGCTCTGAGGGACGTAGAAGCCTCCTGAATAAGCCTGAGTGCTGAATCCTGCACGTGACTCCCCTTCCTGGGTCTTTTGTTTGGAAGGCGGGGGGGAGGAACCTGCGATTCTGTCAGGTTCCTACTGGGCCCAGGCTTCTTCTGGCTGCCACTTAGCCCCGCCTCCTCCTGGCTACCACTGACCCCCACCTCCTCCTGGCTGCCACATTTCACAGCCTCCTCCTGTGTGGCACATTCCACAGCCTCATCCTGGCTGAGGTCTTACTGTGTATGAAAAAGGGACATAGTTTTAGTTTTTTATTCATCAATCACACACAATTTTCACCTCATGATTGTTGCAAATTGAATGTTAACAAATATAACAGACTACCATTCTGAGCCCAGCATTTTTCATTCTTGTCCCAATTATTTTTGCCCACTACTGTCTGTTGATATGTAAAACACTTTATTAAATCAGCAATTAGTTATCAATAATAAACATCATTTATTTATTGCCCAAAAATCTGTAGAAGAATGCTATACCTGGCTCCAGCTGGGCTCCTCCACTTCTTCCTGGCTGGAAGTTCCAGGTTGGACATCGGAAGCCTCAGCTGGGGTGGAAGATAGGGTGGAAGGAAGAGTGGAAGGAAGGGTTGAGAGGGATTCCCTGACTTCAGTCTGGTCTGACAGAAATCGCAGTCTCTCATAGTACCACAGCCTGGGGACATAAATTTCATCTGCTGCAGCTCCGGATCTCTGGGAATCCGTGACCCTCTTGCGCTCCCTTAGATAAGTGCTCCTCAGGCCACCAATTTTGTCTTTTAAATAGGGGATGGTTGCCTTGGGGACCACCGGCTTCACCAACTCCAGCAGTTTCTCCAGCGCTGCCTGCCTCTTTTGTTTATGTTTAAAATGTGGATGTTTCACCTGCCACAGACAGGGCAGCTCCCTGTATTTATCTATGAACAGGGGGAGGAAGTTGTGGTCATTGAAGCCATCCATTTTATCTGCAAGACACAAGACAAGACAAACCTTAATGTCAGGCAAAACTCTCCTAATCTTGTTACAATATAGGCCTCAATCTAGAAGCAGTATAGGCCCAAGTTTAGATCTTACCTTCGTTATCACGATCGGCGCCTCCAATACTCCTTCCTCCGCTCACAGAGTACATACTACGCACGCGTGTTACGCTTTATATACACTGCGCATGCGTGAAACTCCGCCCGCCCCTGACATTCTTTCTAGTCTATTCCCCACCCCTTCTTGTTCGGCTCAGTGGGGGAAGAGCACATGGCGGAGACACAACAGGTGCGTGCTAATTACAGCAACGAGGAGGAGGAAAGCCCGGAGCCTGAAACGTCCCGATCCAGAAAGAGACGATTTAAGGCTTCAAATATGTCCTTTGGGGAGATGTTGGAGATGGTTGACATCCTGAAGAGGGCCGACTATGAGGGGAAGTATGGACCTTACCCCAACCCCAATGTCCGAAAGGTAAAGATCATGGAGAAAGTAGTCAAGAGTCTGCACCGGAATTTTGGGGTACGACGATCGAAAGATCAGCTCAGGAAGCGGTGGTTGGACCTCAAATTAAGGGAGCACGAGCAGTACAGAAGGATAAGGAGAGTACTGCAAAAAAGTAAGTAGTTGTGCTGTGTTCCTATTCTTTATTTTTATTAGGTTCGTGCTGCTCCATGTGCTTTTCTTAACTGTTGTACAGTTTAAAATGGCAACTTTCATGTTCATGGGCACATTATTCGTTCGTATGAAACACTGTTCGTTCGGCCTAGAAAACACAATTTTTTTGGCCATATGCATTTGAATAGATTTTTTTATGGCCTACTTCTCTTAAAATAATTTGGTTGCGTAGATGGGTTTGTAACTAGAATGAAATGCAAACTAGATTCTGGGTAAGGAGAGGACACTCAGCAGCTGTTTACACATCTGGACGCTGGAGCACTAGAGCACACGTGGGACACCAGAACACCCTTTTTATTAGGGGATCCCACACAGGTGCTCCAGTGTATACTATAGGGGTGACTCCATCTGTGAAGCTTGTACAAAACAGCTAAGTATTCAAGCTTGACAAAGGCCAAAAAAATTTCTTAATCTTGGAACTCTGCCAAAATAGACAATTGTACCCCACTTCCAAGCAATGTTTCATATTCCTATTTCTTCCATCAAATATCTGTGTGCTAAGTATACCTATTTTTTTTTTACATAGGGGATAAAAGACTTGGAGGATACCCCTCATCCGAGGAGACAACAGACCCCCCACCTCAGGAAGAAGTGGAGACCCACCAAAGACAACAGGAGGAGAAGGAGGAAGGAGATGTGGTGGAAATTGTCACCACAACAGGTGAGTGTCTGCGACCACAGGCTCGGGTAAGAGATGGATGCCAGCATATTTATAATACATGGTGTGTTTTTGTTTCTATCTTTTTAGGTGATCGTGATGTTGTGGATCCAGATCATTTCACCTCTGAAAGTGCACAGATCCTGATCGGGGAGATCATGGGGTGTAATAGGGACTTGGAAAGCATCCAGAAAAACATCAATGTTGTTAAAAAAAAAAAGAAGAACATCATTGATGTTTTAGGGAGAGTTTAAAACCCCTCCAAATCCCTTCCCTTTTTTGTGCTTTTTGTGCTCTAAAAATTTCAAACATTTTTGACATATTCTCGAAAAGCCAAATTTTGAAGATGCACACAGTGTGTCAACATGTGCTATCTGCCATCACGGGAGATCAATGGACGCGTTTTGGGGGTGCAACCCCTTCCTCAATAACAAAGTAGATGGGAGGAAGGGGTTGAACCCCCAAAACACGTCCCTTGATCCCCCGTGATGGCAGATAGCACATGTTGACATTTGACAATTTGTGTGCATCTTCAAAATTTGGCTTTTCCAGGGGTGACTTCACCCCATCTGAACGCAATATCAAACACAGTTTAGAAATACTCATGTCTGATATTGCCTTCAATTTCTTGAAAAATGGAACTTTGTAAGTTCCAGATTTGTGTCTTTCTTGTTGTTTTTAAACATGCTTGTTTTATCTTAAATGGACATTTCTACCTTTAGTAATTTGACCCAAAAAAATGTTATACAGCAAACATGTTGGTTTGTTCTAAAAACCTTTTATAAATGCACATGTGATTGTGATGGTATTAAAAAGATTGATACTCAAGAATGTGTGGATTATTGTTTGAATGCTCCAAAAATTTTGTTGTGCTCAAATTGGTGTTTTCTGTGACAATAGGGGTTATTTCCTAAGGGCAAATCCACATTGCACTACAAGTGCAGTTTCAACTGCACTTGTAGTGCAAAGTGTCTTTGCCTTTAGTAAATAACACCCAACAGTGCTTTGGAATGTTACACAATCAATTCATTTTCAGGACTCACCACATTTCTGTCACGGTCAGTTAAAAGAAACACAAGCAGTAAATGTCACCAAAGATTTTAGTAGTTCAAATATTTTTTTCATTTTAAAAATATTTCAGACATTGTCTGGCATATTGATGGCCCCCCTACCCGCAAAGTAATCAAGGTATCTTAGACGGACCTCACGGGCACTCAGGGGGGGCAAGCCAGGACGGGCACTTTCAAGCCAGGGTTGGTTCATTATGGATTCCGGTCTCAGGCCCAACTGAGCCAGCATAGTTGCCAGAATTTTGCCGTAAATAGTTGTGTAGAACACAGCACGCCAGGATAATATGATTTAGTTTGTACTCCGCCATGTGTATGGGTGTAATAAATAGGCAGAACCTACTGGCCATGATTCCAAACGTGTTCTCCACCACTCTTCTGGCTCTGGCCAGCCGGTAATTAAAAACCTTCTGGTCCGGGGTGAGGGTCCTCAACGGGAATGGCCGCATAAGATGGTCCCCCAGCGCAAACGCTTCATCAGACAACGAAGACGAATGGGAGTCCTTCCACATTGTCTTCTGGAGGTGGCAAGTCCAAGCTGCCATTCTGGAGACACCTGTAGAACTCTGTCTGGGCGATGACTCCACCATCGGACATCCGGCCCTTCTTTCCCACGTCCACATACAGGAACTTGTAAGTAGCCGACACCACTGCCAACATCACAATACTATTGAACCCCTTATAATTATAATATTATGACCTCGAGTTGGATGGTGGGATGATGTGGACGTGTTTCCCATCAATTGCCCCTCCGTAGTTAGGAAGGTCCCACCGCTGGGCAAAGTGGGAGGCCACAGTCTGCCATTCCTGTGGGTTGGAAGGAAACTGTGGAGTCAAACAAGAAAAAAAAAATTAATCATTTTGCACCTAAACAGGGAAAGCAGATTAGACACAAACATTCTAGACCAACATCAGTAAAACATTTAGGGAGTTTGGAAAGACCAAGGTATAAGGTCCACCTATCAGATTCCCCCTCCCCCCACCCTCTCATGGGCCATTTCTGACATTTTAGGGGGGGGGGGGACTCTTGGACAGGTAACCCTCTCCACTTCATTGAGAGATGAATGCCTAAATAATGTGTGTTACTTTGGTCAGCCCCTCCTTACTTACACTATTGACAGCCCACTGGACAGGTAAGAAGTGCACATTTGGACATTCTGCTATTACCTATCAAGATAATAATAGTATACAAAAACTTGAAACAGTACCATTTGAAAGTATACAGGAAGCCCTTGCACTACATGCTTTGGGGAATTCATCCATACATCTGACCACAAAAGAGATGGGTATAGTGTGTATGGGTTTGGAAAAGTCAGCAGATAGATGATTGAGGATAGATAGAGAATTGGTATCAGCTGACTTAGCAGTTGGGGGGAGGGAGGGTTCCAACTGATTTGGGGAACCCAAACAAAAAGCCTCTGCCACTCTGCCTGAATTTAAAGCACAAATCACATTTTTAAACATTTTAGGTGGTATTTAGGGGAAAGCACTACTATGGAGCTGATAAAATACATTGTTAAATGACTACATGAGGTGAATATAGGGCCAGGAGACCATGCTGGGGAGGTAAGTGAAGGCAAATATGTATGATGGACAAAAAAAATAATTACATAAAAATCCAGCATGCATGAGGACAAAGGGGACATTCACAGCATATTACAATCATGGTAATTAGGGAATGAGAAAAGAAATACAATATATTATCAAACATTAAATACAATAAAATGTGATATAAAAGGATAAATCTTACCTTAATATACTCCTTCTGCAGGACCTGAATGATGGCAGAACAGGTCTCTGGGATAATGATCCCCAGAGCCTGGGGGGAGATGCCTGTCGAGAACTTGAGGTCCTGCAGGCTTCTCCCCGTCGCCAAGTACCGCAGGGTGGCGACTAGCCTCTGCTCCGGAGTGATGGCTTGCCTCATGCAGGTATCCTGCCTGCTAATATAAGGGGTCAGCAAAGCCAACAAACGGTGAAATACGGGGTCCGTCATCCGGAGAAAGTTCCTGAAATCATCAGGATTATTCTCACGGATCTCACGGAGCAAAGGCATATCACAGAACTGATCATGCTGGAGCAACCAATTCTTGGTCCATGAACTCCTCCCCACTCTATTCATGGACTGGACTTGTGTCAAGGTAAGGACCCCAACACCAAGCCCTCGCACAGCACAAACTCTACGAGGAGTAACATGGCTAGAAAACGGTCTACTGCTCAGAACGAAGTAACAGAATGCACTGAAGAACAGCAAGGCCTGTGAAGAGCGACCTGAAAAACAGTAACGAACAAACAAGAACACAATGACAGAGTCACGCGTAACTAGCTGCACGCACTAAAGACCAGATACAAACCTACAAGCACAAACTGAACAGCAGAAAACGATCTGAAAGCCACGAGTCTGAAAAAGCACGAATCGTCTCTCACCAAATTTTACTAACACGAGATTAGCAAAAGGAGCCCAAAGGGTGCCGCGCTTGGTTCGGACCTGCCCTTTTCTAGTCTTGTCGTACGTGGTGTACGTGACCGCGTTCTTGGCGATCGGAAATTCCAACAACTTTGTGCGACCGTGTGTATGCAAAACAAGTTTGAGCCAACATCCGTCAGAAAAAATCCATGGATTTTGTTGTCGGAATGTCCGGTCAATGTCCGATCGTGTGTACGGGGCATTACAGTTGGAGCATGCACAGCTGCACACTTTGCATGGCTCTACCTGTGAAAGGAAATGTAGAATAATGTTCTCTCAACAGAGAACATTGCACTGAAAAATGTTAATTTACATATTGTAGCTGTAAATCAGATAACCAGTTCAGCCCCGGAAGATTTGGCTGCTCAATGAACAGAGCACTTTTTACAATTTGGCACTGCGCTGCTTTAACTTGTAATTGCGCGCTCATGCAATGATGTACCCAAACAAAATTTGCACCCTTTTTTTCTCACAAATAGAGCTTTCTTTTGATGGTATTTGATTGCCTCTGCGATTTTTATTTTTTGCGATATAAAGGGAAAAAAAACTAAAATTTTGAAAAACAATGATATTTTCTACTTTGTGTTATAAAAAAAATCCAATAAACTCAATTTTAGTTATACATTTAGGCCAAAATGTATTCAGGCACATGTGTTTGGTAAAAAAATGTCAATAAGCGTATATTTATTGGTTTGATAAAGAAAAGCCCGGAGCAGCAGCATGTAATGCGTTATGTGCAGGGCGTACATGACGGTGGTAGCAGTGTAGGAAGAGAGAGAAGGTGTGGTAATATGGAGCCGAGGGGGAGGGACTGGATGGGAGGGGTTATATAAAGGAGATCCCGCCCTGGGAGGGATCAGCAGAAAGTGGAGGAAAGTTGAGCAGAAAGTGGAGGAAAGTTCCAGGTCAGCAGCATGTCTGAGGTGGAGCGGTGCAGTATGGCTCCAGGAGACGATCGGGTCCGCTTTACACAGAGCGGAGCAGCAGGTAAGTGTGGGCGGTAGGAGCGGCACAAGAGCGCGCCGGTTACGGCCGCCTGAGCGGTTCTCCCCGGACCACCTGACGGCTGCACAGCGGCCGTCGGGTAGTCCCGTGTAGGGACTCCCGGTGGGCCCACCGGCTAAACAGGCAATGGGGGGAGACTGTGGCAGCACATCTATGGCCCCAGCGGGACAGAACAGGCGGCAGGAGGGAGCGAGAGCCGCGGTGCGGCCTAGTAGAAGAGGACATGCAGGGAGCGTGAGCCCTGCCCCCAGGATGACGGCGGGGAGCTCCACCATCTTTGCAGTGGGAGAACATGGAGGGGTCCCGGGGCCTGCTAATTCCTCGGCAGGGGACAGGAAGAGGGGAGAGTGTGGAAGAGCCGGACTGACAACAGGAAGAGCGGAGGCCTGCAGGACTGAGGTATCCCACAGCGGTCCTGGGAAGGCTGTCCAAAAGTCATCCAGCGGCTTCACTGCACGGAGGCGGGGAAGGATGGAGATTTCTGCGGCAGCCATGGTAGCCAGGCCTGGTGGGCCTTCATCGGAGGAGGGAAAGGAGACGGGTCTGAGTTTGCTGGATGACTTATCCAGGTCGGAAGAGGAGGCGGCCCCCCTTTCCAGGAGAACAGCTGCAGGGGAGAGCAGAAGGTCGGCTGATGGGGCGACACCTGTGCAGCCCAGTAAGTCTCCTCTATTAGGGTCTAATGTGGGTACGAATAATGGTGCGGGTGTAGGGGTTGAGTCATTGGTGACAGGCGCAAGTACAGTTGGAACTGAAACAACTGGGGGGGCTTCGGGTTTGTTGGGTATTTGCGGGCATAAAGGAGCTAGTGCAGAGGTTTGAGGCTGCAGAGCGGCCTGCTTCGGGCCCAACGTCTGCTTGGGTCCCACCAGCAGGGGGTACCGGGTTAGGCGGTACTGCAGGGGGGTGGCTGGAGTGCCAGCAGTTGCGGCTGTGGTCACTTTGCCCATTCCGGAGGCAACGGTGAGTGGCGTTCCGCAGGGGAAGGAGAAAGCTGCGGTATCAGGAGAGACTGCGGGGAGGCAGGACATAACCAGGCTGGCTGATGCAGCCCGATGTGAGGTGTATGTGTAATATTAAGGGCCGTTAGGAGCTCACCTGAAATGGGAGGTTTGTGAAAAATTGTGGAAGGGTGAGTATGTGGAAATTTTTTCGCTGCTGCCCTTAGAGAAGTTTAATCTTGATAGAGTAAAACCAGACGATTCCAAGAAGGAGGATGAGGAGAAGAGGAGGTATCGGTTAATCCCTAGGACATTTGCTAACTGGTTGCAGGCATTTGCAATTATGGCAAGTGTAATAGGAGAAAAGCAACCCGAACACTGTTCGGCGCTGTTTTGCTATGAAGATGTGATCGGGGAGGCATATAGAGTGTATGGTGGCACAGCTTGGCTGAGGTACGACGAACAGTTCCGGCAGCGGAGAGCGGTATGTCCGGATCTGCGCTGGGACCACAAAGACATCAGCCTGTGGATGCGTTTGATGACGACGGCGAGGGCACCTAACCAGTTTTTACAGGGAGGGGCCGGTGGACCTTCGGCCCAGGGACACTCGGCTGGAAACAAAAAAGGGATTTGTTGGCAATATAACACCGGGGCCTGCAAGTTTGGCGCTACATGTAAGCACAAGCATGAGTGTTCAGGCTGCGGGGGAGCTCATCCAGCATCCAGATGTTTTAAACAAGGTAAGGGTCGACCTGGAGAGGCTGGGAATAAAAGGGAGGACCCCGGTGATGGTGGAAAGGATGCGGCCATTTCTCGGTAGGTATCCAGATAGCAATGCGGCACTTTTATTAGAGGAAGGTTTCTCGGCAGGTTTTAGGATCCCATGCACACTAAAAGTTATTCCCCCTGTACCTCCAAATTTACGGTCTGCATTGCAACATCCGGAGGTGGTTTCGGAGAAACTGAGAAAGGAGGTTGCATTGGGGAGAATGGGTGGTCCTTTCCCGGTGGTGCCGTTGGCTGATTTGGTTGTATCGCTGCTGGGGGTGGTGCCCAAGTAAGAGCCCAACAAATTTAAGCTCATTCACCACTTGTCCTTTCCGAAAGGGGGATCAGTTAATGATGCCATAGATCAAGAGGCGTGCTCGGTGACTTATACTTCATTCGATGCCGCAGTGGGGTGGGTGCGTCGTTACAGAAAAGGAGCTTTGATGGCGAAGGCAGATGTGGAATCAGCTTTCCGACTGCTGCCAGTTCATCCGGGAAAGTTTCTGGTTGTTCGGGTGCCATTGGAATGGCGAATTCTACGTCGACCAATGCCTACCAATGGGTTGCTGGGTTTCTTGTGCGATATATGAGCAATTCAGCTCTTTTGTGGAATGGGTAGTACGGGATGTATCGGGAGTGAATTCAATAATTCACTACCTGGACGATACCCTGTGCATAGGCCCGGCTTCTTCCAGAATCTGCGCTGTGCTTCTGGCTTCATTGGAGCACATCGCGGACAGATTCGGCATTCCATTGGCTGCTGACAAGATGGAGGGACCTTGCACGGTTATCACGTTCTTAGGCATTGTCCTGGATTCGGAGGCAATGGAATGTAGGTTGCCGGAGGACAAGTTGGAGGATTTAAAAAAGGAAATAGCAGGTTTGATTGGATTGCGGAAGGTGCCACTGCGATCGTTACAATCGGTGTTGGGCAAGCTTCATTTTGCATGCCGCATACTACCGATGGGGAGAGTGTTCAGTCGCTGGCTGGCGGCTAGCACGAGTGGTATCAAGTCACCAAGGCATTTCGTTCGATTAGTGAAAACGCACAGGGAGGATTTAAGGGTATGGCATACCTTTCTGGAATCTTTTAACAGTAGGGCGATGTGGATGTCGGAACCAGTCAGCAATTTTGACTTGGAGCTATTCACCGATGCAGCGGGGTCCACAGGTTTTGGGGCATTTTTTCAGGGTTGGTGGATCGCAGGTCCTTGGCCGCAATCTTGGATAGATGAGGACTTCACAAAGAATTTAGTACTGCTGGAATTGTTTCCAGTGGTTCTAGCGGTAGAACTGTGGGGTGCATCGTTCAGGGATCTGAAGGTGCATTTCCATGGGGACAATTTGGGGGTGGTGCAGGTGATAAATAGGATTACGGCATCATCTCCGCCGGTGATCAGGTTGCTACAGCATTTAGTTTTGCGATGTTTACAACTGAATGTCTTCATTCATGCTGTCCACTTACCAGGGGTTGAAAACGTTATAGCTGATGCGTTATCTCGCTTCCAGTGGGACAGGTTCCGAGAGTTGGCGCCGGAGGCGGAGCAACACGGAGTACCTTGTCCCGAGTGGCTGTGGGGGATAGCATTGGCCTCGTCGCTGGATGGTTAAAGCAGTCGGTAAGTGGGGCTACCTGGTCAGCATACACGAAGGTATGGCGGGAGTGGATATCTTTCGTACACGGGGTAGGTGAAGAGCCGACCGGACAGGCGGTGCATTTGCTATTGCTATATTATATTGCCAGGAAAATGGAAGAGGGTGTGTCAGTGTCTGTGGTTAATACAAACTTAGCAGGGTTGGCTTTCCTTTTCAAGTTACAAGGGCAGCTTGACGTCAGAAAAGATTTCTGGGTGCGGCAAGCGTTAAAGGGTTATCGGAGGTCGGTGGTCAAGCGTGACTCCAGGAGACCGGTGACTTTTGAGATTTTGAGGGGTATTGTAGCCCAGTTGGGGGGGGTGTGTTCATCGGCTTATGAAGTCATTTTGTTCAAGGTGACTTTTGTGTTAGCATTTTTTGGGGCATTTAGGATAGGAGAATTGGTTAGTCCTTCAAAAAAAGTTCAAGGGGGATTGGGATGTCAAGAGGTGAAGTTGGAAAACGAAGGGTTAACGTTGTTCTTAAGGAGGTCTAAGACGGATCAAGTAGGAAAGGGCAGGCTGGTACAAGTTTATCCAGTTCAGGGATCACCCCTGTGCCCTGTTGGTACGGTCAGGGAATTTTTAATGGTTCATCTGGATTTTCTGGGCCCTTTTTTGGTGCATTTGGATGGGAACCTGTTATCCAGGTTTCAGTTTGGGCAGTTTTTTAAAAATGTCTACGGGGTTTGGGACTGGAGGATAAGGAATTTTCATCCCATTTGTTTAGGATAGGAGCTGCTATGGAGGCTGCCAGAAATGGGCTGGATGTGGAGGTGGTGAAACGGATTGGGCGGTGGGAATCTAACAGGTTCCAATCTTATGTCCGGCCTCATCTGGTTGTTGGATTGTAGTGAGGAAGTGGGGTTTAGATTCTTCAGTTATTGACAGTTTGTTCATAACAGTGTTTGAGTATAGTGTTCTTGTCTTCTTCTAATTTCAGGTTCGGTGCCAGGACTGGTCTGGATTATGGGCCATTCTTATGTGTGTTGGGGGGCACGGAGGGGGGACGTTCGTTATGATGGTAGGCAGTTAGGCTTTGATAGGCGGGAGGCGTATATCAAGTGGTTGGGGATACCAGGTGTGTTGTGGGGTAGATTGGTTTCGGAGGTGCTTCATTATGCACAACGAGACAGGTCGCCTGACGTTTTAGTTTTGCACGTTGGCGGCAATGACCTAGGAATCTATGGCGGACATCACGCGTGACATCAAGTTTGATGTGTGGCGCTTGATGGAAGAATTCCCCAAGACGATTATTGTATAGTCAGACATGGTGGCCCGGACGTCTTGGAGAATGGCCAGGTCGGTGGAGGGTGTGAACAGGGCCGGGAGGAAGATAAATAGGGAAGTGAGCAAATTTGTGGTGTACAATGGGGGGTTGGCAATTAGGCATATGGAACTAGAGTTTGAGACCTGGAGGTATTTAAGGCCTGATGGGGTCCATCTCAATGATGTGGGCATAGATTTGTGGGCTTTAGGCCTACAGGATGGGATACAGCGAGCTATTCGGGTTTGGAGGGGCACCCAAGAGTAAGGTATTACTCGTGGGGTGCAGTGGCAGGCATTGGTCTGTGCAAGGGAAGGAAGATGGCAAAAGGAAGAGTGGGATCTAACGTTGGTATGGGTCCGGATGTTGGTTCCCGGTTAACGGAGGTTAGCCGGGAAGTGATAATGGGGCACTGCGGTCATTGGCAGTCTCTGAGCCAGCTTGTCAGCTTGAGGCCTATTTTATATATATTTGATAAGGACTGCAGTGCCATATTTGTTACGGCCATCAGACTGATTACTAAGTTATTGCCCAGACCAACGCTCATTAGATTTATGGGGTTGTGTAACAGATGTTTTTTGTTATTGTTTTTTGATGACATATTTTTTATAGGTTAATTTGAAGATATATATTGTTTTAAATAAAGTAGGCTGCTACGGCCTTTTTGTTACTCCAATTCTGGTGTGGTCTTATTTTATTTGGAGTACACGTTTAAGGGGTGGTTAGATAATGGTTGATAATAACATCTGTTATCCAACAGTCAAGTTATATCGTCTACAAACTAGGGTACATTTTCTGGAATTTACGCAGCTTTTAGTTTATGACTGCCTATCTCATTTCCTGAGGTGCTAAAATGGCAGGGAAGTGCAACCCCCCCCCCCCAAATGACCCTATTTTGTTAAGTAGACACCTCAAGGAATTTGCTGAGAGGCATGTTGAGCCCATTGAATATTTTAGTTTTTGTCACAAGTGATTAAAAACTGACCAAAGAAAAAACTTACACAAAGTTGTTACCAAATGATATATTGCGGAAACAGTTCCTATCAGAAAATGCAATCATCTGTACAAATTCCGACGCGCAAAATTCCTACGCATGCTCGGAAACAATTCGATGCATGCTCGGAAGCTTTGAACTTCATTTTCTCGGCTCGTTGTAGTGTTATATGTCACCGCGTTCTTTACGGTCGAAAGTTCAGAGAACTTTTGTGTGACCGTGTTTATGCAAGGCAAGCTTGAGTGGAATTCCATCGGAAAAACCATCCAAGTTTTTTCCGACGGAAAATCCGATCGTGTGTACGCAGCATTAGAAGGCCTGAAGGCAGTGATTGATTTTCGGGGTCCTGTACACGGCTAGGCTTCCAAAAAGTCTCACACATGTAGTATCTCCGTACTCAGGAGAAGAAGCAGAATGTATTTTGGGGTGTAATTCCACATATGCCCATGGCATGTGTGAGCAATATATAATTTAGTGACAACTGTGCAAAAAAAAAAAGAAAAGTTTGTAATTTTCCCGAAACTTGTGGCAAAATATAAAATAGTCTATGGACTCAACATGCCTATCAGCAAACAGCTTGGGGTGTCTACTTTCCAAAAAGGAATCATTTGGGGTGTTTTGAACTGTCCTGGCATTTTATGCACAACATTAGAAGCTTATGTCGCACATCACCCACTCTTCTAACCACTTGAAGTCAAAGCCATTTCTGACACTTTTTGTTTACATGAAAAAATATTTTGTTTTTGCTAGAATATTATTTTGAACCCTCAAACATTATATATTTTTTTTTAAAGCAAAGGCCCTACAGATTAAAATTGTGGGTGTTGCAATTTTTTTTTTTTCACACAGTCTTTGCGCAGTGATTTTTCAAACGCAATTTTTTTGAAAAAAAACATATTTTTTTCATTTTAATGTACTAAAACACACTATAGTGCCCAAATGTTTAATGAAATAAAAAAGATGATCTTATGCCGAGTACATGGATACCAAACACGACATGCTTTAAAATTGCACACAAACGTGCAGCGGCGACAAACTACATACATTTTTAAAAGCCTTTAAATCCTTTACAGGTTACCACTTTAGATTTACAGAGGAGGTCTACTGCTAAAATGACTGCCCTCGATCTGACCTTTGCGGTGATACCTCACATGCATGGTGCAATTGCTGTTTACATATGACACCAGACCGACGCTTGCATTCGCTTTTGCACGTGAGCACGGGGGGACAGAGGTGCTTTTTTTTTTTTTTTTTTTTTTTTTTTTAATTTTGCTTATTAATTTTATTTTTAAACTGTTCCTTTCATTTTTTAAAATCATTTTTATTGTTATCTCAGGGAATGTAAATATCCCCTATGATAGCAATAGGTAGTGACAGGTACTCTTTTTTGAAAAAATTGGGATCTATTAGACCCTAGATCTCTCCTCCGCCCTCAAAGCATCTGACCACACCAAGATCGGTGTGATAAAATGCTCTCCAAATTCCCCAATGGTGCTGTTTATATCCAGCGAAACTTAAGTCAAGAAATGCTCGTAGCTTCCGGTTTCTTAGACCATAGAGATGATTAGAGCCATTCTGGTCACCGATCAGCTCTATGGTCAGCTGGTGGAACCACCGGCTTCATTCTTGGGTTTCCTGTTGGGACAGGAGAGCCAGAGAAAACCAAGGAAGACGGTGGGGGGGTGGGGGTTGTTCCCTCCCACTGCTTGTAAAACCAGTCTAGAGGCTAATTAGCCACTAGGATTGCTTTTACATGAAAGCCGACCGCTGGATGAAAAGAATGATACCAAGATGATACCTAAACCTGCAGGCATCATTCTGGTATAACCACTCAAAGTCCAGCAACATACCAGTACGTTGCTGGTCCTTGTTGGGCATACATTGTAATGTTCTTTTTTTTCATGCAGCCTGTGGGGTGAACAAAAAAAAGAGATTGATTGGTGGGTATGCCCACCATTAGAATACCGCTCTTCATCCATCCACTTCTAATGATGGGCATACATGCACCATTTTTTTAACTGTGGTGGTGAAATCACCTCCTACAGCGCTGGAGTCACTGATTTTCATATTGTGAGAGCAAATGCTGTTGCTGTCAAGATAAATAAATCAGTGCTGCAGCTGAATGGCGTACCTGAAAAGCAAACAATGGTGACGATAAAACATTAACTCAATAAAACAACTTGATTTTTTAACGCAATCTGTGCCTAAAAAATATATGCCGAAGTGTGGGGGCAATCCACTCTAACGCCCCGTACACATGGTCAGACATTGATCGGACATTCCGACAACAAAATCCATGGATTTTTTCAGACGGATGTTGGCTCAAACTTGTCTTGCATACACACGGTCACACAAAGTTGTCGGAAAATCCGATCGTTCTGAACGCGGTGACGTAAAACACGGGACTATAAACGGGGCAGTAGCCAATAGCTTTCATCTCTTTATTTATTCTGAGCATGCGTGGCACTTTGTGAGTCGGATTTGTGTACACACGATCGGAAATTCCGACAACGGATTTTGTTGTCGG
Organism: Aquarana catesbeiana; assembly: GCF_042186555.1. Taxonomy (NCBI): domain Eukaryota; kingdom Metazoa; phylum Chordata; class Amphibia; order Anura; family Ranidae; genus Aquarana; species Aquarana catesbeiana. The sequence goes on from NC_133328.1 coordinate 98,869,186, forward strand.
AAAATTTTATAGCCTGCTCTCAAACTTTGTGTGTCGGAAAATCCGATGGAAAATGTGTGATGGAGCCAACACACGGTTGGAATTTCCGACAACAAGGTTCTATCACACATTTTCCATTGGAAAATCCGACCGTGTGTACGGGGCATTAATGTTAGCAGCAAATCGCTCCTCCACCCCTGCCCCCATGCTTCGGCATATATGCTCTTTTTTTTTAACTGTGGTGGTGAAATCACCTTATACAGCTCTGGAGTCGCGGCTTTACGTATCGTGGGAGCAAATGCTGTTGCTGTCAGAATAAATAAACCTGTGCTGCAGCTCAATGGTGTACCTGCTAAGCAAATGATGGTTAACAATAAAAGAAAAGTAACATTACAGTATAACAGTAAGACACACCATACCTGCAAAGCAAATACAATAAAACATAGCAAAAATAAAACATTACAGTTCTAAAATACAGTAAAAATAGAGAGAGAACAATAGATATAGAACAATAGAGCGGACAATAGAGAGCGAACATAAGAGAGAGAACAATAGAGAGAGAAGAAAAATAAAACCACAACTATTTTTGGCTTTTTTATTCTTTATTTTTTTGTGTGTTTTTTTTTGCACTTTTATATAAACTGTAAATTGTAAACGTTCCAGATTAGGGTCTCTCAAAATGTGATGGCCATCTCATCTTTCGAGACCCTGTGTAAGTGTGCCCTAGGACTGTGCAATGCTGTACCATACGCTAATACTCCATTAGTGTGTGGTAGCGTTCAAAACATTCACCAATGCAAAGCCCAGGTTGGTCAGGACAGGAGGGACAATAAAAGCGGATGTCACTCCTATATCCATGTTTTCTGCAGACACAACATCTTCTTTGGGGATTTCCTTGGGTAGGGGTACCAGGGAGGACATACGGAAAATGCCTCTCATGCAGCCGGCTCACTGCATATAGATTGGGAAGTTGGGCCACAGCACCATCTGGAAAAGGTCTGTGATGATCTCTGGAATTTAAGGAAGGATCCAGTTCATCCTGAAGCTTTGTATAGCACATAGGCATTCAGCAGAGCCAATTGGAATAAACATACAGACACTTTTTTATACCAGCATTTGTCCTTACGGGCAATTAGGTACTGCGCCAACAACTGGTCGTTGAGGTCCACCCCTCCCATGTTAAGGTTGTATTCATGGACACAGAGGAGTTTCTCCACAACATCAGTCGCTGTTTGAATTTGGATCATCATGTCTGTGAGGACAGAACAAAAACATACCGTATTTATATAAAATCAGGGGAAAATCGTGGGTGCGTGTTATACGCCGGTCCCCGCTAATTGTGATCTATCGGCAGCGATCGCCGCCGACATTCACATAGCGTGTAGTTTTAAACATGGCGCCGTGGAGTTCGGAGGGACTCGGCGGAGCTGAACGAACACCGCCGCCATATATAAAACTACATGCTATGTGTATGTCGGCGGCGATCTGTCCAAGCATGGACACTGGGGGCAAGGCTGCACTGACCACTGGGGCAAGGCTGCACTGACCACTGGGGCAAAGCTGCACTGACAAGGCTGCACTGGGGCAAAGCTGCACTGACAAGACTGCACTGGGGCAAAGCTGCACTGACAAGGCTGCAATGGACACTGGGGCAAGGCTGCACTTACACTGAAAAGGCTGCAATGACACTAACAAGGCAACAGATGGACACAATAAGGCTGCATTGATGGGCATTTTAATGTAAGTTTTTTTTCCTTAAACTTCCCTCCTAAAAGTTTTTTTCCTTAAAATTCTCTCCTAAACTTGGGGTGTGTGTTATACACTGGCGCGTGTTATACGCCGATAAATACGGTACTTATTATCCCTCCACTTCAAAGAGAGCAAATTATTACATCTCAAGCAGGCTCTCTCCCCCAGCCTAAGACAGCAATCTACAAGCCGTTGGGGTAAGCCCCGGTGATTAGATCGCACGGTGCCACATGTGCCAATTCCATGATCAAACAAGTGACTAAAAAGTGTCACTCTTGTGTAATAATTGTCCACATACAAGTGGTACCCCTTTCCGAATAAGGGTGACACCAAGTCCCTCACAATCTTACCAGCGCTCCCTATGTAGTCTGGGCAGTTCTCCGGCTCTACATAACTATCTCTTCCCTCGTGAATCATAAAACTATATGTATAGCCTGTTGCCCTGAGCTTATGCATCTTGACCCCATATCTGGCACGCTTGCTGAGAAGATACTATTTGAATGACAAGTGGCCAGAAAACTTAATCAGGGACTCATCAACGCGGACAACTTCGGGAGTAAACAAGGCTTTGGGAGTAAACAAGGCTGCAAACTGCTGGTTGAAGATGTTTACGAGGGGGCCGAATTTTGTAGAGCTGATTGCATTCAGGGTCACCCCGAGGACGACAGAGTTTATTGTCATTGAAATGCACGAATCACAAGATCAGCTCGTATTGTGTTCTGGTCATGGAGACGGAGAACAAGGGCATATGGTGAATTGGGTCAGTGGACCAATATGACCGCAACTCACTTTTTTTAGTTATGCCCATGAGGAGGGATAGGCACAAGAAGGTCTTAAATTCAGAGACCATAATAGGTCTCCAATCTCTAGCAAGGGTCAACTGGGGATTAACGGTGATGAATTGAACAGCATACAAATTGCTTTTGTTCACAATTGATCTATAGAGATCTTCCATGAAAAACAGCTAATAAAAATCAAGTGACGTAAAATCAACTGTTTCCACCTGAATTCTGGGTTGGTCAGTGAATGGGGAAGTACTGTTGCTGCAGAAGTGGTGGGCTCCCAATTCGGATTGGCAAATGTAGCAGGAAGGGCACTATGGGCTCGATGAGCCTGTCTTTGTCTTCTTGGTGGCTGCGGGACAGTAAATGTGCTGGCCACCTCACCAGCTTGAACTGCACTTATGGGACTCGCCACGTCACCAAGTGTTACTGCAGTACTGGATGTACGACCAGGATGTACTAGGCCGCTGGTGCTTGCCAGTTCACCAGAAGGATGAGTGGCACTAGTACTGGCTCTCTGCTCCATACAAGAGCCCTGCGGTTCTTGCACCTCAACAACAGCAGAAGAACGGGGTCGGGTACACCTGACCTTGGCAGGGACCACTACTCCGTCATCAGAGTTATCTGTCAGGGTGCAGCTGCTGTCTACAGGTTCATATTCTGGGCCTGAATCTGACAGATGGGTGAGTTCCTTTTCAATCTCATCTGTCATGCTCAGAAAAGTGTAGGCCTCTTCACTAGTGTACCTTCGATTGGACATTTTGGCCTCTAAATTTACTGGTACAACTAGTGAGACTCACAAGAAAAAAGAGCACCTGACTGTCAGCGACTGCTTCAAATGCTACCAAAAAAACTGTTAGCATTCGCAGGAATCAGGCCTGACTTGTAAGTGACAGTGATCAATTGATACTGCACTTGGGTGGGCTGGGCTGGGCGGAGGGGCTAAACGCAGGTATCTGGGCTGATCCCGCTAACGCTGCATTTTTGGGAACCCTAAACTATTGGGGACGCTAATATAGTTCTGATAGGATCAAAGATATCGATCTGTTCAGACACTATACTACTAGGGGAGGTGTATGGTGCGTTCATGGGTGTTAGCACTACTGGCACTAATCTGATGCTGCCTGGGGCAACGCAGACCCTAACTGACACTAAAACCTCATTGATAGCACCCGCCGGGTGATCAGGGGGTTAAATCATTTATTAGGTAATGTACGACGGGTGCCCTGACGATATAAAAAAAAAACTAACTAACCAGTATCACCTATGACACTAATACAGTGATCACTGGTGACAGGGGGTGATCAAGGGGTTAAACCTTTGTTAGGGGGGTTTAGCAGGGGTCTCTAGACCTATCTGGACCTACTACTAAGTACCCAAATGCTGATCAGTGTCACAAATGACACCAGTACAGTGATCAAAGAAAAATATGAACACTGCACTGGGTGACACAGTGACAGGGAGTGAAGGGGTTAACTGGTGGGACGATTGGGGGTGATTGGGGGGTGAAATGTGTGCCTACGTGTACTGTGTCAGTGTAGTGTTGGTGCAACTCACGTTTGGATGACCTCTCTCCTCTCTCTGGAACGGAAAAGAATTCCAGAGAGGGAGATGACATCACTTCCCCTGCCTGTGTTTACATTTACAGGCAGGGGAAGCATTTCATTCGTCAGAACCGATCAGCAGGTCCAGGCCAGAAATCATTGGCCTGGGCCTGGAGACTGATCGGTTCTGAAATGAATCCGATCATCGCGGCCATCGTAAGGTAACGTCGTTTCACCCACCCGTGCCATTCTGCCACAGTAAAACTGCGGCAGCTGGTCGGGAACCGATTAAAGTGTATCTAAACACAAACCAAGACTCAATATCACATTAATCCAAGTTTATGCACCAACCTCTGATGCTGAAGAAGCTGATGTTGACCGCTTTTATGAAGATCTACAACATCTTTTAGAACTAACTCCAAAAAAAAATATCCTTACTAAAGTAGGAAGTCAAAGCATATCTGGAATAACAGTTAAATATGGCCTTGGAGTACAAAAGAAGCAGGACAAAGGCTAACAGAGGTTTGTCAAGAGAACACACTGGTAATAACAAATATTATTTTCCAACAACCAAAGAGGCGACTCTACACATTAATATCACCGGATGGTCAATACAGAAATCAGATCGATTATTTTCTCTGCAGCCAAAGATGGGGAAGCTCTACACAGTCAGTCAAAACAAGACCTGGACCAGACTGTGGCTCAGACCATGAGCTTCTTATGGCAAGATTCAGGCTTAAATTTAAGAAAGTGGGAAACACCACTAGACAATTCAGACATGATCTAAATTGGATCCCTTGGGAATACTCAGTGGAGGTGACGAACAGATTTAAGGGATTAGATCTGATAGACAGAGTGCCTGAGGAACTATGGAAGGAAGTGTGTAACATCATACAAGACACAGCGATGAAAACCATCACAAAGAAGAAAAGCCAGAAAGCAAAGTGGCTATATGATGAGGATATACAATAAGCTTGAAAGAAGGAAGGCAAAATGTAATGGGGAAAGGGGAAAATATACGCAACTGAATGCAGACTTCCAGAGGATAGCAAAAAGAGACAAAAATACCTTCTTAAACAATCAATGCAAAGAATTAGAGGAAAACAACAGAATGGGAAAGACCAGAGAGTTTTTCAAGAAAATTGGAGATATCAAGGCAAAGTTGTGTGCAAAGATGGGCCGATAATAGACAAAAATGGCAAGGACCTGACAGAAGCAGAAGAGATAAAGAAGAAATGAAAAGAATACACAGAAGAACTATACAAGAAAGATCTGAATGTCCCATGTAATCACGATGATGCAGTCACTGACCTTGAACCGGATATCCTGGAGAGTGAAGTCAAGTGGACCTTAGAAAGCATTGCTAATAACAAAGCTAGTGGAAGTGATGGTATCCCAGCAGAGTTATTTAACCACTTCATTACCGGCGTATAGTAAAATGACATCCACAGATGGGATCTCCCATCCTGGGTGGACGTCATATGATGGCCTGGGCTTCCCGGCCGTCTAGGGGGCGCGCGCGCCTGCCGCGTTGCTCGGGACCTGGTGCGTGTGCCCGGCGGCTGCAATGTCCGCCGAGCACCCGCGATTGCCGGTTAACCGGGCAGGACCGTGGATCTGTGTGTGTAAACACACAGATCCACGTCCTGTCAGTTGAGAGGAGACCGATCTGTGTTCCCAGTACAGAGGAACACTGATCGGTCTCCTCCCCTTGTGGGTCCCCTCCCCCTACAGTTAGAATCGCTCCCTTAGGAAACATAATTAACCCCTCGTGTCCCCCTAGTGGTTAACCCCTTCCCTGCCTGTCACATTTACACAGTAATCAATGCAATTTTATAGCATTGATCGCTGTATAAATGTGAATGGTGCCAAAAATGTGTCAAAAGTGTACATATTTAAATAGTGTAAATATTTTTTTTTAAAAATTGCCATAAATCTATCCCGTATTTTGTAGATGCTATAACTTTTGCGCAAACCAATCAATATACGCTTATTGCGATTTTTTTTACCAAAAATATGTAGAAGAATACGTATCGGCCGAAACTGAGGAAAAACATTTTTTTTTTTTTTTTTAAATTGGGATATTTATTATAGCAAAAAGTAAAAAATATTGTGCTTTTTTTTTAATTGTCGCTCTTCTTTTGTTTATAGCGCAAAAAATAAAAACCGCAGAGGTGATCAAATACCACCAAAAGAAAGCTCTATTTGTGGGGAAAAAAGGACGTCAATTTTGTTTGGGTACAATGTCACACGACCGCTCAATTGTCGTTTAAAGTGCGACAGCGCTGAAAACTAAAAATTGGTCTGGGAAGGAAGGGGGTGAAAATGGCCTGTATTGAACCGGTTAAAATCCTAAAAGATGGTGCTGCACTCAATATGCCAACAAATTTGGAAAACTCAACAATGGCCACTGGAGGTCACAGGAGGTCCGTTTACATTCCAATACAAAAGAAGGGCAGCGCCAAAGAATGTTCAGACTACCGTACAATCACACTCATCTCACACTCTAGCAAGGTTATGCTGAAAATTCTACAAGCTAGGCTTCAGCAGCATGTGAACTGAGAGCTACCACAAGCTGGATTTCGAAGTGGCAGAGGAACTAGAGGTCAAATTGACAACATTTGCTGGATCATGGAGAAAACGAGGGAGTTCCAGAAGAATGTCTACCTCTGCTTTTTTCACTACAGTAAAGCCTTCAATTGTGTGGATCACAACAAGATATGACAAATACTGAAAGAAATGGGAATATCAGACCACCTCACTTGTCTTCTGAAAAGCCTGTATGCAAGTCAAGAAGCAACAGTTAGAACATGACATGGAACAACTGACTGGTTCAAAATTGAGAAAGGAGTGCGGCAAAGATGTATATTGTCACTCTGTATTTAACTTATATTATTAATCTTAATTGCGAATCGCAAGCCAGAATTAAGATCACTGGGAGAAATATCAACAACCTGAGATATGCAGACAATACCACACTAATGGCAGAAAGTGAAGAAGAACTAAAGAGTCTCTTAATGAAGGTGAAAGAGGAGAGTGCAAAAGCTGGCCTGAAATTGAATATTAAGAAAACTAAGATCATGGCAACTGGTTCCATCACTCCTTGGCAAATAGAAGGAAAAGAAATGGAAACAGTATCAGATTTTATCTTCCTAGGCTCCAGGATCACGGCAGATGGTGACTGTAGCCATGAAATTAAGAGACGCTTGCTTTATTATTTATTTATTTCAGGTACTTATATAGCGCCATCAATTTACGCAGCGCTTTACATATACATTATACATTCACATCAGTCCCTAGACCCTCAAGGAGCTTACAATCTAAGGTCCCTAACTCACATTCATACATACTAGGGACAATTTAGACAGGATCAAATTAACCTACCAGCATGTCTTTGGAGTGTGGAAGGAAACCGGAGTACCCGGAGGAAATCCACGCAGACACAGGGAGAACATGCAAACTCCAGGCAGGTAGTGTCATGGTCGGGAACCAGCGACCCTTCTTGCTGCTAGGCGAGAATGCTATCCACTACACCACTGTGCCGCCTATGGGAGGAAAGTAATAGCAAATCTATACAACATTATAAAAAGCAGAAACGACACCCTACCGACAAAGTGGAAGTCATAGTCAAAGCTATGGTATTCCCAGTTTTAACCTATGGCTGTGAAAGTTGGACCATAAGGAAGGCTAAAGGCCGAAGATTTGATGCTTTTGAACTATGGAAATCAACCATGAATATTCACTGGAAGGATAGATACTGAAGTGGAAACTCAAATATTTTGGCCACCTAATGCCACCTCACCTGATGTGAGGAGAGGACTCATTGGGGTCCTGATGCTGGGAAACAAGGAAAAAGGAGAAGAGGACAACAGAAAACAAGATGGATAGTTAGCATCATCGAATCAATGAACGTGAAGTCAAGCAAGCTTCGGGAGGCAACAGAGGACAGAAAAGCCTAGCACGGTATGGTCCATGATGTCACAAAGAGTCAGACACGACTAAACAACTGAACACAACAAACACAAACCAAAATGTAATATATTGAAGATTACCAGCCCATAGATGTGGTGACGACATTCGTTTTCTTTTTTTCAGGCAAAGAACATTTTCAGCAAGTACAGAAAATACCTGCTTATCTTGTCACAAATGCAGTGTCCTTCTAACTTCTCATGAGTTTTAAAGAAAGCACAAAGAACCTTGTCTTTGCTATGTAAACAACTAGTCCCAAAAATCCATCATGTAATGGAGATGAACAAAGGCAGATATGTTTTTAAGTCCAACCTGTATAGCCCCACACAGATACAGTGGAGAAAAAAAGCATAGACTTGGTAGAACAGGAAGTATATTATTCATATAGTGAAAATTCGTAGTGAAACAAAACTAGGGAAAAAAAAACCAAATGCAGCCATGGCATCTAAGGACTATTACGGTTTTTTAAACTCTTTTCCTTGGATTTAGATAAGACCTAACCCCTGCCAAACTTTTTTTATTTTTACTTTTGGTAAAAAAGTGGTGAAGGTTTAGAACCGTTTTTTGGTCTGTTTTGCCCTGGGGTCTCTTCTATTGGATCAATTTCTCCTCCTTTTCCTGTCTGGTGACCACATGGGAAGTGAAGGAAGATCATATAACTAGAAGTTCTAACCCTTGCACACTATCTCTCATGGATATTCCTTTTATTTCCCATCCCAAACAGAAAGTAAAGGAAAAATCTCCCCAACACCGACCACAATTAGAATTTTTAACATTTCCTGTATGCTATACAAAATAAAAAAAATAAAACTTAGCATGAAGTTGGGTTTTAAACCAGAAAAGTAAAGATATGCCAAAGAGAAAAGTATTATGTACCTTATGGAGTAGGTCATGTTGGGGAGTCTTTCACTCTCTGGATCTTGCAGTCCCCTAACACATGAAAAAGGAAAGAACGCTACTGCACATTATGTTTTTATTTCAATGAATTTACATTTTTCAAGTAGTAGCCCATCATTGGATTGTGTAGCGTAGCTCCAAATTGTATGAATTGGGAGGTCTATGCTGTGCACGTAGAACAGCTCAAATACATTTTTTGTTTGCGCCTGTTCTTTTTAACAGAAACAGGCCAAAACAAGAAGTACAGACAATTAGGGAATAATATTCTCAGACATGGACGGTGTTATGTATGCTGGCTCACACACCTTTTTTCTGTGTTATGAATGCCAATGAATACAGAAGGGATATCATGGCATCATCAGGTGTCTTGCAAATCACAACTGCATGTTAACACAGTATTTATGGAAAGTACTAAAATCATTCATTATGTCATTTTTATGCAAGGGGTTGCAAAATGATATGTCAATCAGTAGGTTGACAATGTATACAGTAGATTTATTATATAGTAGGTGTACATACTAAACATGACTGAAACAATTCGCAGACATCCAGATTTGCTGAGTCTGACATCCATAGGACTTGTCAGTTTTTTCTGAGAATCTATATTGGTTTTGTACATGTTTTACTTCTTTATCTATTATGGAAAGGTCATAATAATGCAATAGTTTTTTGGGGGTAAATGTGAAATATTGATTTGAACATTCATTTTTCATATGCAGCCAGCAGGTGGAGCTTTTGACTCTGTTTCACATGTAGTGCAATCTTCACTGTTGAAAGAAAGCTCTGTAGCACAAGCTGAAGTTTATCAAACAGAACTGAGTGAGAGATTTAGGTTTCAATCAGAGAGAGGGGATCCCGAAGTCAAACAGCTTCTGCTGTGCTCTGTCTTTAAAAAAAGAAACAAAGTGCTTGCAGAATCCTGTGTTATTGTTGTATTGGAAGTTGATTGTAAAACGTAGGCCTTGTGCACACGTAAGCTCAAAAACAGTGTCTTTACAGGTGTTTGAGCTTTTTTTTCTGCCTCTAAACGCCCCTCAATGTTAACCTATGTGTCTATCTATGCACACATAGGAGTTTAGAGGCATTCAGAGGCAAAAAACAATTGGCACTTGTATGTTCAGGAGTGGAGCTTTTGAGTATGAAAAATGAGTAAACGAGCTTTAACATTAGTCACGTTTAGTGGTGTTCTAGCGTTAATGTATTCTAATGGCCAGAATTCTGGTCCATAGAATGTATTAACACTAGATACAGGAACGGCGAGAACACACAGGCAAAAATGCAACTTTTGACCACGTTTTTGCTGCTGCTTAACTCCTGTAGGGGAAAAAAAGCGGCAATAGAATACAGTGTGCTTGAAGCCAAAAATTTTAAATAAATATAAATCAAGTAAAAACACAGATTAAAAAACATCAGTTTCAAATCTTTCAATTTTAACAGTTGACCCAGAACCATTATACTTACCTCTTTAAAAATGTGTGCATCTAATCTAAAGTCCAACTCAGGTATACTTAGTCATCGTAGGCAACAATTCCATTTTCTTTTCTCTGTTTTTTAAAAACCCATTGCTCAGAATAATGGAGGATGTGAACATAAAACTCACAAGAGTAACCATGCCAAATCTCCCAGTGAGGACTCAGCAATGGATACCTAGACAGCAATGGATACCTAGAAGAAGTTCTAACCCTTCTCAACTCTGCCCAAAACAAAAAAGGAATTAGTCTGACAAGGGCCCCCCCCCCTTACAAACAATTTCCCCCACTCTGGCTAATTGCTGCAGCAATTTTAAAGAAAATATCTAAATGTCCCTTTTACTTTCCTATATCTCTGGTCACATGACGTGCTGAGTCCCAAGATTTCTATCTTCTGAATTTCAGAGTGGGAGGTTCTTCCTTTGGGTGACATGGACAGTTCCCATTCTTGGACGCTTGGTTCTTTAAGACTACAGAAGACTGCAGTGCCATGATGACATCACAAAGAGGAGTGGCAACAAGACAGTTGGTGGTGGGCCAGGACTGCAGTGCTGGATCCACCAGTCCAGTTAGAGGCTCCCGTGAGGAACATATGACAGCAGATTTAGATGAGTAAAAAACAGCTTTGCAAACTTTTTTTTTACAAAACACATTACTCATTGATTGAAATTAGGGGGAGGGAGGAGGAAGTTATATTTGTCCAGAGATAGACTTTAACTAGCATGCTGCCATCATCTGTTTTGCTGCAGTGTCTCGATTGTTGGTGTTTGCATAATAGATATTGACAACATAATAAGTGGTGTGACTTGTATACAAGGGCACCATTATTTATTTGTGCTTAGGGCAGCAACCTCACTGGTCAACATTACAATTACAACATTACGCTTTTCTGCTATACTTGTAATAAAAATATGACAGGAACAATAATGCAGAGATATCTAGCTGAAGAAATGAGGGAAACAACTCAATTCCATTCATTTTAAGCCAATACACACCAGTGCACTGCCAAAAGACATAAATACAAAATCGCAATTTTTAAAAAATGCCAGCGCTTTGCTTTTTGTATTCATTTTGATTATACAAGATCACAGTAATGTGATAGGTAGGCAACCTTTGAAGAGAAATCATCCATGAATGATTTATTCTTTCCTCTTTTGTGTTTCCTATTCTAATTATTTCAATGGGGTATTTCATTTTTTTTCTTTAAAAATGCATATAAACAGATAAAAACCACACATTTATTTAGATGTATTAAAATGTGTGCATGTTCCAGTGTGTATAGTGTAAACTAGCCCTCAATTACATCGTGCTAAAAAATAAACATAAATAAGCTATTTTCACATTAATTATTTTGTGGTCCATATTTGTTGAATTATGTGCTCAATATGTTGAGATCTCAAACATCTGAAAACATTTCTAAGGGAAAAAAGAAGGCATAGGGGGGTGAGCGGTATAACCAGCATTAAGTTATAGAAATGCTACAAACCGAGTTGGTGAGTTGAAATGGGAATTTTCTTTGGTTTTGTTTTGCATGCATTGCCCTTCCATGTGCTACTTGCTGTGAAGGCCAGTTATTGGTGAGGGCCATAACCATTTGTTGTTACTAAGTTATAGAATTGTGTGAACTTCAAGTTCTTCATTAAGACCCCCTGGTTTCAGGCTTTGATAAATTCATCCCAGAGGGTTGATTAGACTGATGAAGGAGGGGGCTTGCTCTCCGAAATGCATCTCCCATTATTCTTTGCACACAGACACAAGCAAGCGAGTCCTGAACTGTGTTCCGGTGCAGAGGAACCCAATATAGTTGACAGTGTCAGCGTTCCTTCACAGCAGCAGTGGCTAATTACCCAGTGGTGGCTGCAGCCAGCTCTGCTTGATCCATTTGAGGAGTGACTTTCTCTAGTACTAGTGATCGCTTAATTAACTTGGGTACATTGGGTACAACAGCCTGCCATATTGTACTTGCGACAATCGCTTGCGGCGGGCATAGCTTCCCCCGCTCCCCGCCGGGTGAATACAATTTCTCGGCAAGACAGTCAGCACTGTCTGTGTTGATGGGGGAATCTTGTGGACCTATGGTTGCAGGAAACAAAATTGCACTGTCTATGGCCTGCCTTAGTCAAGATGATGGAATCTCTTTGAATAAAACCACACTGTATACAAAAAATGTTTTTGTGAGTTTGTTGAACAGGTTTTATACCTGGAGATCCTGTCACTAACAGTACTTCATTGTGCGGGTTTATGTGGAACCACTGCCTCTCAATTACCTGTGTTGTCAGCCTGCAATGTATGTTCCTTAAATTGGCCTTTATGCTGTCTATCAGATCTAATATGTAGCACCCTCTAGTGTGCTAGATTATGTAATGATAGTTTTTGTTTGTTAGTGTAGGTAAAATGTTTGGCTTGGCTGGCAGCCAAGCCTGTATTTGAATCTGGGTCAGGGTGAGTGACTCAGCAGGCAGCATCTCTGGTACCTTCGTATACAGTGGTTACTTGTTATTGTGGTTGGAGATTTATATTTATTTATCAATAATTTTTTCCATTTTTGTAATCTTCTAAAGTTTGTGTGTTCCTCTCTGAAGAATCCTTTCCCTAGACCCTCTTGCGAGAAACTTCCAGAAAAAAGGGAGGGAGTTTAGGAGGAGCTGCTTGGGGTACTCATGAGGGCCCTAACCAATCCCCAACAGATGGGTTGGCAGGGGGCAGGCCACCTCATAAATACTCGGGATCAGCCCAGCATGGGCAGGAGAGTTTGGGTAGAAGCTGGAGATGGAGTGCTAAGGAGGCTGTCTGAGACCCTTGAGGGTAGCCCCCTAGTCTGGGGGGGTGATCTCGGGTCTGGGGCTCTGTTGCTGGAGGGACACTCTACAACACATGGAGGAATCCTTCGTGGATGCTTGGGAGCAAGTGTGAGAACAGCAGGATTCAGTGAGTACGTCCAGGAGAGGTCCAGGAAGAAGAAGAAGCTGGGTGGCTGGTGAGTGTGACAGTTTGGGATGACTATGGGAAGATTAGCCAGGAGAGCTGGTGAAGGGAGCAGCTACAGCCAGGTCGGCTGGCAGTGCCTGAAGAGGTTGTGCTGGGAACAGTAGCCACAGGAGAATAGGTGGACACTAGGACTTTTTCTACACATCATAAAAAGGGGCTCGCGGTCCCTGCCTGTAATGGGCAATTGATGGATCTGACAGAGTGTCCTGTCAGATCCAATCTAAACAGTGTTCCAGCTGGATCTGTGATTTTGTTCTGCAAGCAAGTTTTGTGCAGGAGGCAGAAGAGGAGTGTATATAAAGATTGTACACAGAGACCCCGAAGAAGTTTTGCAAGTCAAGTGGGCATCCTATAATACCCCTATCCCCATTCAAGTTGTATCCCCTCAATAAATAAATAAAGCACTGGACTGTTTCCTGACTGCAGTGTGCTTGTGAAGATGCGATGTGCCTGGCTGTGCAGGGCGGGGATCCCTTTCTACTTGCGGCTCCTTAGGGGGTGCACTACAAATAGATAGGTAGTCCAATAGACAATTTAAGGCAGAAGGCTGACATGCATATAAATTGTAATAATATCCTGTATTTACATGTAGGCAGAGGTTTGCTTAAAGCGGAGTTCCATCAAAAAGTGGAACTTTCGCTCATTTCTCTCCTCCCCCCCTCCAGTGCCACATTTCGCACCTTTTGGGAGTCTGGGCCACGATGAATTACCTCAGCAGCTCGGCTCCCTTCTCCTCCCTCCTCCGCCGCCGGGCCAGTATGAGAGCGCAGTGGTGCCTCACACATGCGCAGTAGGGACCCGGCATGAAGCCGTAAAGCTGCACTGCCAGGTTCCCTTACTGGGAATGGCAGTGGCAGCACCTGACAGCTGATGGAAACATCAGCTGCGGTGCCAACAGTGTAAGTGTCCTATTATTAAGCTGCAGTATGTGTAGCTGCTGGCTTCTAATTTTTGCAGGGGTGCGCAGGCCTCCTCTTTAATGCATAGTTGGGAACTTTTTCCTACAACGTATATTTAGCAGTACTGCACATTAGTTGTGACTTGTGAAATTGAAAAATAGACTTACTGCCCAAATACATATTTGTCTTTGGATTTATTACCACTTTAAATAAGCTTGATAAAATGATTTAGGTGTATTCTGTTTTAAAAATAAGAAAGAAGATATTCTGGATTTTTATGTTTGAACTGTATATTTTCTATGCTGTCTTTTTACTAAAATCAGTTCCTTTGCAGGAAGATGAACTCATCAATCCATGTCTGAACAATACATATTTATATCATGTATAGTACAAACAGATTTGCTTTGTGAGAAGCGGCCCTAGTGTGTAATCGGAGAGGAGATGGTTTGAAGGTGTATTGGTCTCAGAAGCCCTGCTCAAAGCCAAAGCGGTGAGTGGAAGGTAGAACTCTGTGACTTGCTACATGAAAACATATCCATATTATGGGGTAATAGAGACTGAGACATGGTCTCTAGGGAGGAATTCAGAGCAGGAAGTTCTGTCAGGCAAATCTCCGATGTACTCTGTGGCTCTGACTATCTATCTTGACTATTAAAGTACTGCTCCTAAGTAAAAAGGCCCTTGTTTCAATATTTGTTATGTTGTGAATGATACTTCTCTATGAATATTTTAAGGAATATGTAAACAGCTGAATACAGTATGTAAATCAGATTTTCTCTTTTACCGTTACTAAAGTAGTGCTGTGTGCTTATCATGCGTGTGTTGTGAAGCCTGGTGGCCTGCATCTATTTCACATTGCTAAGCCTCCTTTATACTATGGGGACAGTTAAAACTCCTTGTGGATCAAAAACAAAAGTATGTCTTTTCTTATTCCCGATGCAGGGATTGCCATCTTATGGAAAAAGTTTGTATATTTGTCACTTAACCATAATTGCTTGATCCTACATATTGGTTCCTTTGCCCTTTGTTGGACACTGGACAATGATAATTTACCTTATTACATGTACTTGTATAGTCTACTCTATCTCTTTTTTATAGTATTTTGTTTTATCCAATATCCTTTCTGACATATGATACCAACTTACCCACAAGGGGTAATAACGTCCTGGATCACCCTACTTGGACTATAAACCATAGTAATGAAAACATGCTACAAGATTGGTTATATACTTTTTTTTCTAAGGACATTTTTATATTACTTTTACATCTATTTGGTTGATTTGAATCTTGTGGCATCTGCCTTTGCACACATTTTTTATTCCCCACAGTCTCCCTTGGGATGTTCAGGGCTAAGATATGGTGCCATAGATATTTATATTTAAGTGATAATTCAAGGAAATATATATAAGCCTTTGTGAGGCATGGAAAAAACTGTATACTAACATTATTGCTATTGTATCATCTTCAGATGCCTTGCCATACCTTCTGATGAAGCAGACTGTGGTCTGAGAAACACATCAAAAGCTAACATCATTCTACTATAAATTATCAGCGTATTCTGGCAAAGAAAAGCTACAGAATATAAAAGCTATATAGTGCATGGTAAAAGGCAGACATAAAGACGCATGTGTTGTCAATAAACTTGTATTATGTTTACATCATAATGCCCTTATGGAAGAATAGATTTTATGCATGCTTTTATATTCATGTTAAAAAATAAAATTTATGTTTTATTGATCATAAATCTTCTTTAATGGCTATGACATCTTAAAAGTATCATGGTACAATATTTCTTTTCTTTAGATCAGATATATTGAGATGTAGTGTGGTGACCCATTATCAGTCTAAGGACAAGTTTTATTATTCTGTGACTAAAGTTACTGAAACCTCCTTGGTCTTATGGGTACATTGACTCCCATCAATTATATTTTGGTTCAGCTGTCGCCACTGAGTTCCTGTAAAAATCAGACAGCTCGTTAAATTGTCCTCTTTGTTACAAAGTGACCCTAATGCTAAAGAACCTACTTCCTCACTTAACCTTCCTCTGCTTGAACCCTTATCACCATCCCTCCTAATAGCCTTTGCTTTCACATTAAATCCTTAAAGCAGATCTTTACACTGTAATCCACGTTGGCTCCTCTCCACCCTCTCCTCCCCTCCACTACACAAATAGCATTTTGTTTGTTTATGTACCTCTTTTTTTAGGGAAATTGCTCAGTCCAGCCCCCCTCCATGCACGTCACTCACCTAGGCGCACTTAGGTGCACTGTTCTTACTGTGCCTCCTGGGATATGCACGTAACATATTCCAGGAGGCATAGTCCTTCATACACAATGGAAGAGGGGGTGCAGGCCTGGCGGTGCATCATCAGAAGTGCTGCCTGCTAATCCCGGAAGAGCGGTAAACCTCCCGATGATGTCACAAAGAACATGGTGGCACAGAACCAAACAATGGCAGAAGACAAGAGGATCTCAGCGGTACAATGCTGCATCCGCTGTGTGGGTGAGTATCTGAACTTTGCAGAACCCAGCTCCCAGTAAGCAGGGGATCTTGTTAGGTGTCAGGATTTGTTTGAATCTTGGAACATTAAAGGTAATTATTTCTACGCAATCATTACTCATTATGACTCTAATATTGGCCATACGTACTTCAGTAAATAACTGATTTATTTTCCGATCGATCCCTCCTGGATAGCAATAATAAATCAATAGTCAAAAACACAATTAATCAATATGCTACACACAGGGAAGTGGAATTTGATCAACAATTGGAAGTAGCATTTGTACGTTATTGTTCCTGTCCCCGTTTCCACCATTCAAGATCATAATTTGATCGATAGAAAAACGATAGAATTTATGAACAAATCATTTCAGTGCTAGCGATTGATCCAAAATATTTGATCATTTTTGTCCTTGGCCGATTGACACAATTTGATCAAATGAGATCTAAACTAAGTCTAAGTAAATCGGAAAGGAAGCTTATGGCTATTTGATTGGCTTTTGATTCAGTCGTTTTGATGGAATTGCATATCAATCAGAGAATAAAATTGAAGCGCGTATGGGCATCTTTAGAGCATGAGTGGGCAGAGTAAGGGAGTGCAGGGGTCGTATTTAATCAGAGGTATTTTATTATTTAATAATTACAGGTATTTATATAACTCTGACAATTTAAGCATCACTTTGCACATTGTAAAAATAAATGATAGGCTCCGCGCTCAGGACAATACGGGTTGCAGCCCCCCCCTGTGGGTTCCCAAAAGAACTAAAATATATAAAAATGTGAAGATGGGGTGGTTGGCGCTACCCTAAAAGTGTGTGTGTGCCAGGAGGGTATGTGAGCAGAAAAGGAAAATTTGTATTCGCTGTATATGATTGTGTGACCGGGAAGTGTCTATACTATACAACTACACATTACATACTACACTTTGCATATTGTACATTTAGATCAGTCCTTGTCCTCAAGGAGCTTACAATCTGAGGTCCCCATCTCACATGCATACAGTACATACATGTACTAGGGCCAAGTAGACAGGAGCCAATTAAAGTGGTTGTAAAGGTAGAAGTTTTTTTTATCTTAATGTATTCTATTCTTTAATATAAAAAAACTTCTGTGTGCAACAGCCCCTCTCAGCCACCCTAATACTTACCTGAGGTCCATTTAGATCCAGCGATGTTGCACGAAAGACTTGCCTGTTTGGTACTCCACTCTTCATTGGCTGGGACAGCAGCGTCATTGGCTCCTGCTGCTGTCGGTCAAAGTCAGGGAGCCAATGAGGAGAGAAAGGGGGCAGCGACGTGCCACGGCTCCATGTCTGAATGGACACAGGGAGCTGCGGCTCAGCTTGGGTGCCCCCATAGCAAGCTGTACACTTAACAGGAGGGACCCGCGAAGAGGAGGATCTGGGCTGCTCTGTGCAAAACCACTACACAGAGCAGGTAAGTATAACATGTTTGTTATTTTTAACAAAAAAAACAAGACTTTAGTATCACTTTAACTAACCAGCATGTTTTTGGAGTATGGGAGGAAACTGGATTACTTGGAGGAAACCCACACAAAAAGCACATTGAGAACACACAGATACAAATTAGGGACCCTAGTGCTGCTCCCATTGTTAAATTAGAAAACGCTATTTCTTCCGGGGCAGTATAATTATCCAGTAAAATGAATGGCACCAGTAAGATGAATAATTCAACAAATCGAGTGAAGCTGCAAAAAAAAAAAAAGTAGAGCAGGGGTCTCCAAACTTTTCATTATGAGGCACACATTGAATATTTCAGAGGTATTTTCCGTCCAAAGAAATCCGTTTTAAATTAATACAATTTGAAAGAAGTCATTTTGCCTGATTCATAATTCAGTACAACAGAGAAAGAACTTCAGTAAAACAAAGCAAATAAATTTCGAAAAAACCTGAGACCATCAGAGTCCCCACTTTCATCAGGGTCCCCATCAAAATCCACCTTTACATCAGAGTTTCTCTTTACATCAGAGTCTACATCATAGTCTCCTTCACATCCCTTCAGAGTCCCCCCCCCCTTACATCAGTGTCCTATTGTTGTGCCGATCACACCAGAGTTCCCCTTATATTATTCTGGTGTTCCTGACCTCCTACCAGTGTGCGCCACATACTGTACAGAAACCCAACTTCACCATGCACCATACTCGCTGTGCCCCTCTTCCATAAATCACCCACAGCCACGTTCAGCCTCTTTACATCTTTTCACCAGCACCTGGAATGGCACAACAGCACTTTCCTTTTCTCCCCTCTCCTAAATGCCACATACTTCCTTGATTGAAGTTTGGGGCTTAGGAACACTGTGATTGGATGCAGAACTTGCCTTCATGTAAATAAGGCTATTGCTAAATTTAAATAAATGGCATGGTATGTATGATAGTGACACAAAAAGGACAAACGCTTTTTTTTTTTTTTTTTTTTTTTAAACGCATGGTCAGCAACTGCATAAGTTCTACAGGGGATGGTCAAGGATGTTATACAGGAGTTAGGGACCGAGGACATTATACAGGAGACAGTCAGAGAATGCAGACATTGTGTAGCAGATGGTCATGGACTGTGGACATTGTACAGAAAACTATTTGAACTACTATCCCCCCCATTCCATGTCCCTTTTATAGCCCTCACACATAACATACAGACAAAAACAAACTCTGGCAAAAAAACTTATGAGATTCTGGGTCCATGAAATCAGAGCTCTTTCTGCAGCAGGAGAACAGAAGGCTGCCATGGTAACAATGCTAAATATCACACTTAATTTAGGCATCTGAAGTCTGCATGGCCCCGGTGGTGCCCCAGTGTTCTGACACCAGTGATAACAAGGTGCTCCTCCAATAGACTGTATACAGAGCCCCCTCCCCTCCATGAGATGGAGACCCTGTGCGGCACTGCTAGGACTGAGCAGGTGGAAAGACAAGAAGCAACATCCAGAGGGAGCTTTTCATTACCATTATGATAACCAAATATTTTGAGCTCCAGGGGAAAAACTTATGCTTGCAATGGGTCCCCTATATAATATATATATATATATATATATATATATATATATATATATATATATATATATAGCCTATATCTCTATGCTGTAGGTCTGCTTCCCCAAACCAGCTTCTCTTGACTACCCTACCGTGTGCAGCTCTCTGGCATCATGCCATACAATAACGAAACAGCAATCCTGCATTGTACATAATGTTATCAAGGGCCTGCCCACAGCCCAGTATATCAGACAGTATTGGACAGGCAAGGAAGCAAGGGATCATGCAAATATAATACCTTATTTATCATCCCCTAGGCCAGGGGTCTTCAAACTGCGGCCCTCCAGGTGTTCAGGAACTACAATTCCCATCATGCCTAGTCATGTCTGTGAATGTCAGAGTTTTACAATGCCTCATGGGATGTGTAGTTCTGCAACAGCTGGAGGGCCATAGTTTGAGGATCCCTGCCCTAGCCAAAACAATCACCCCGTGTATTGATGAGGGGGACTTGCCACTAATGTAAAGTTTGTTTGTTTTTTATTTCCGGAAATTCAGCTTTACTTTAACTTAAAGTGGAAATTACACTGTATCTGAGCACCACAAACCAAAAACACTATTTCATTAATTTTTAATATTAAAAGCAAACACTCCCATCCATACATGTCGCCATGCTTTATTTTGTTGAGAAATCACTTTCACTTTAGCATTTCTGGACATGGCCATCTTGAGAAAGGGCAGATGATTCATGTAGCATTTACCTCCTGGAATGCATTTGCCCTTAGCTCAGGTATACAGGCAGGAGGGTGTGCTTAGCTGAGAAAACCCCTCCTCCTCTCCTGAAGACTCCTGGGATGTATGACATCATTTGCCTAGGCAAGGAAACTAGGAAGTACCTAAAGAAAAGTAAAAAACAGTTTAAAACAAGAAATTATGATATACCTTCCTATCAATTTACTAATGCTAGCAGCACAAGTATTAAAAAATGTCAATGTTGATTGAGAGAGCACAGAATTAATCCATGGGATACTATGAATTAGCTTTAGTTTCTTGCTACATGAGGCTGATTGTCATTTTAATACATAGCATACAGTTTATTGTGTGGATGTACGTTAAATAAATGACC
Organism: Aquarana catesbeiana; assembly: GCF_042186555.1. Classification (NCBI taxonomy): domain Eukaryota; kingdom Metazoa; phylum Chordata; class Amphibia; order Anura; family Ranidae; genus Aquarana; species Aquarana catesbeiana. The sequence continues at coordinate 98,890,069 of NC_133328.1, forward strand.
AGTTCAGCCACATGGCCTCTTTAGACCCTTTCAAACTCTATAAAACCTGTGACACCGTGAATCCTCTCCCTCTGTAGCAGCAACCTCTGCCTAGTTAGGGACCTCCATTGGGAATGGCCTGCTGGATGGAGATTTCCGGTGGGAGTGACTAGAGCTGTGATTGGATGTCTCCTCCCCTGTCTGAAGGTGTGCGGCATTGAGCATGCTCATTAGGAATGGCTGATGATCACTAGGTCATCTTTCTAATCTATCTCATTCCTGGTTAGCTGACTCACTTAGCCTAAAGAAGAAAGTTCTCCTTTGTCTGACTCCTCCCAATGCCTCTCTTTGCAGCTTAGAAACAACCATGTGGGTGGGGTCACCTATGATTGGTTCAACTACAGCAACCAGCAGGAGGCACTAGAGGCTGTTCTCACTGATTTATTGAATACTAGTGCACAGGGCTACAATAACAGTTGTCAACAATAGTCAAAGAATAAAACAAAATACTGTCCCTTTTTAAACTAAACAGAACAGCAGAATGGCAACTCTAACCTTCAGCACACCTAATGCCCTGTACACACGGGTGGACTTTTCAGCAACAAAGGTCCGACAGTCTTTCCGACAGACTTCTGACGGACTTCCGATGGACTTTCTAACGAACGGACTTGTCTACACACGATCAAAGTCCGACGGATTCGTACGTGATGACGTATGACCGGACCAAAATAAGGACCTTGATAGCCAGTAGCCAATAGCTGCCCTAGCATCAGTTTTCGTCCGTCGGACTAGCATACAGACGAGTGGACTTTTCGACCGGACTCGAGTCCATCAGACAAATTTGAAACATGTTCAAAATCTAAAGTCCGTCAGATTTTTGACCGAAAAAGTCAGCTGCAGGTCCGATGGAGCCCACACATGGTCGGATTGTCTGCCGGATTCGGTCCGTCGGACCAGTCCGGTCAAAAAGTCCGCTCGTGTTTATGCGGCGTTACAAGCTTCTGTTCAGCTTATCAGTAGATGGCTCATGCAGTCAGACTCAGTAGATGGCTCATGCAGTCAGACCCATAGTTGTGCAAGAGCAGCAGGTTCATGGTAGGCTGGTAGGTTTAGAGCAGGGGCTGGTATGTCCAACAGCAGGCGATGACAGTTGGCTAACTGCTGTATGGAGACCGGCTAGAGAAGAGAGAAGACATTGTCCTGCTCAGAGCAATCAAGATCCTTTACTTTCCAATAGCTTACTGGGACCCGTCGTCTAAGGATTCACGTGTGAATTTCATCTTTTCCACATAGTTAGGATAAGCAGGTAAGAAGTATTATAATTTTATGTTAATTTAAAGTGATTTAAAGTGTGTATTTTGTGGGTAGTAATATATATGTGGGAAGTGTATACCAGCAGACTTTTGTTAACTGTAACACCATGCCAAAATTTCTGCACAATTTAGGTTCTTTTTTTTCCACAGCAAAAGGATTAACCCACAGACACCAATGACTTTTAAGCTCCCACTGACAACCAACTTAAAGCAGAACTTAACCCATTAATTTTAACTGTTTCCCAAAACAGTTACATTCAAGACATGCCGTGAATGATAATTCACAGTTGTTTGTGTTCTCAATCAAATTGTCAAGCCATAAAGTGGCTGGTGTCATAACTGATCACATGTGCAGCACCATGGCAACTGCAGATCAAACAGAGACTAAGATGATAGCTTCCTTGGCTGCACAAGTTAGGAGGGCTTAGTTATGCTTTAAGGGTCACCAAAACCACTGACAACCCATGTAAGAAATATTCAAAACCACTGTTTACCATCTGCCGACCGCAATACATTATATATATATATATATATATATATATATATATATATATACACGTTGCGGTTTGCAAGAGGTTTACTGAGATTATGGCCGAAAATATCAGCCATAACCCCGGTAGCATTTTTTGCAGCCGATGGCTGGCTATCTCATGAAAGCATTTTGATTGGCTCATGAACCGCTGGAATGATTTCCGAACCTGCGGCCGGGGGGGGGGGGATTGGTTGGGGGGGGGATGTTTCCACCGCTTTGCCTGAGAAATAATCCGACGGTGCATCCGGCTGCTCTCATAGGCGATCAAAGACACAGAGTAGATACTCTTTGTTCGACTCTATGGCCTTGGAGAACCGGAGCAATGTCATGATGTCACTTTCGGTATAGGCTGAAAGATATATATATTTTTTTTTTTACAGTAGAATACAAAAACAATGGTTTCTTTTGGTCATTTGCTTTTAAAGGTAAAGAAGAGATATGGGGTCTTTTTGACCCCAGATCTCTTCATAAAGAGGACCTGTCATCATTTCTATTAGTGTAGAAGTGTATTAGTGTAGTGTATTAGTGTACAGTGTAAAAATAAAAAGTAAAATAAGGGGACATTTTTTTTTTTTTAAAGCGCACCCATCCCTCTGTGTTCGTGCACAGAAGCGAACGCATACATGAGTGGAACACGCATATGTAAATGGTGTTCGCACCACACATGTAAGGTATCGCTGCAAACATTAGAGCGAGAGCAATAACTCTAGTGTTAGACGTCCTCTGTAACTCTAAACAGGTAACTTGTAAAGGCATTTAGTTGCCCCCTTGGCAAAAAGGAGGATATCTCCAGTAGGTACACAGGCAGCAATCAATAACCTTTATTTAGCAGCATGGGAAAGGGTAAGCAAAGTATTGCACAACATCTGTTGATAGTAGAAAATGATGGGATGTCAAACACACACAAAACTCAAAAATAAAACCTTCAGAGATGTTCTAATCTTTCCTAATTTTCTTTAAAAAATGTTTTGGCAGGAGTGTTGTACTCTGTATATGTCATTCTGGCCTACAGTAGTTATACTGTACCTTATATTTGATGGCTTATTATCCTTACAGTGTTTAGCTGTAAGACCAGGAACGACTAAAGAAAACCGGAAGAGATTCAGAATAACACCAAAGGAATCAAAAAGACAAGAAGGGGATATCTTGAAAAACAACACTTGGAGAAAAAGTAAGGAGAATTAGTTTTGTTCTCACACTCCTTTACTAAATGAAAAAAAAAAGAAGTCAGCACAAGAGGTGGTATTAACATTTAAAGCAAAGTGCCCTCTGCCTTTCCCCCCATACCCCCACAGTTGTAATCTTGCAGTGCTGCAGAGGCTAACTACTTGCCATCTAATGTACATCATAATGGTTGATACCAGGATGATGGCTGCAGCCATGATCCTAGTACAGTTTTTCCAGCAGGCGATGGGCTGTTATGTAAAAGTGATCTGAATGGCTTTACAGTGCTGGGAAGGACTCTGTCCCCAGTTTGCCACTACATGTAGTGGTTCCCAGGCTCTTCTGTTCCTTCAGGGAACCTGGGACCACAGTGAGTGGTCAGGATGGATTCCAGTAGGGGAGATGTGTGACGAATGAAGCTGGAAGTAATGAGGATTCCATCATTTTTAATTTCTAATAGACCCCTAATGCTTCTAATAGACACATGCTCAAGGCTATCACAAAGTTAAATGAAAAAATGTTCCCCATTACTAAGCTCCAGGGGTGGAGCGAAACGCATTGGGGAATGGCCTGGAGGGAGCCTGGGCTGAGTTTGTCTCTTTCAATTCAATACTACTTAATACTACTTGCATGGATGTGCGGCACTGGGGATTCCTTCTCTCTTCTCTTCAGCGGTCACAGGAGTTGGGACGAGCTCCACTCTCTTGCAAGCACTTCTGCAGCAATGGACATTTACATCATCTCACAAAAGTGAGTAAATATTTATTTTATTATTTTATTATATCTTTTCATGTGACAACACTGAAGAAATTAGACTTTGCTACAATGTAAAGTAGTGAGTGTACAGCTTTTATAACAGTGTCAATTTGCTGTCCCCTCAAAATAACTCAACACACAGCCAATAATGTCTAAACTGCTGGCAACAAAAGTGAGTACACCCCTAAGTGAAAATGTCCAAATTGGACCCAAATTGTCAATATTTTGTGTGGCCACCATTATTTTCTAGCACTGCCTTAACCCTCTTGGGCATGAAGTTCACCAGAGCTTCACTGGTTGCCACTGTAGTCCTCTTCCACTCCTCCATGACAACATCACAGAGCTGGTGGATGTTAGAGATCTTGCGCTCCTCCACCTTCCTTTGAGGATGCCCTACGGATACTCAATAGGGTTTATGTCTGGAGACATGCTTGGCCAGTCTATCTCCTTTATCCTCAGCTTCTTTAGCAAGGCAGTGGTCGTCTTGGAGGTGTGTTTGGGGTCTGTATCATGGTGGAATACTGCCCTGTGGCCCAGTCTCCGAAGGGAGGGGATCAAGCTCTCCTTCAGTATGTCACAGTACATGTTGGCATTCATGGTTCCCTCAATGACCTGTAGCTCCCCGGTGCCAGCAACAGACCATGACACTCCCAACACCATGCTTGACTGTAGGCAAGGCAAACTTGTCTTTGTACTCCTTACCTGGTTGCCACCATACATGCTTGACACCATCTGAACTAAATAAGATTATCTTGGTCTCATCAGACCACAGGACATGGTTCCAGTAATCCATGTCCTTAGTCTGCTTGTTTTTAGCAAACTGTTTGCGGCCTTTCTTGTGCATCATCTTTATAAGAGGATTCCTTCTGGGACAACAGTCATGCAGACCAATTTGATGCAGTGTGCGGCGTGTGGTTTGAGCACTGACAGGCTGACCCCCCACCCCTTCAACCTCTGCAGCAAAGCTGGCAGCACTCATACGTCTATTTCCCAAAGACAACCTCTGCATATGACGCTGAGCATGTGCACTCAACTTCTTTGGTCGACCATGGCGAGGCCTGTTCTGAGTGGAACCTGTTCTGTCCTGTTAAACCGCTGTATGGTCTTGGCCACTGTGCTGCAGCTCAGTTTCAGGGTCTTGGCAATCTTCTTATAGCCTAGGCCATCTTTATGTAGAGCAACAATTGTTTTTTTTAGATCCTCAGAGAGTTCTTTGCCATGAGGTGCCATGTTGAACTTCCAGTGACCAGTATGAGAGAGTGAGAGTGATAACGCCAAATTTAACACACCTGCTCCCCATTCACAACTGAGAGCCTGTAACACTAACGAGTCACATGACATGGGGGAGGGAAAATGGCAAATTGGGCCCAATTTAGACATTTTCACTTAGGGGTATACTCACTTTTGTCGCCAGTGGTTTAGACATTAATGGCTGTGTGTTAAATTATTTTGAGGGGACAGCAAATTTACACTGTTATACAAGCTGCACACTCACTACTTTACATTGTAGCAAAGTATCATTTCTTCAGTGTTTTCACATGAAAAAATATAATAAAATATTTACAAAAATTTGAGGGGTGTACTCACTTTTGTGAGATACTGTACATCGCTCCCCGAATAACCACACGAGCCTGAGCAGCACACTAATCTATCATGGGTCACCCTAGGACCACATTAAGTAGTCAGGACAGCTTACAGCAGGGGGAGTTTCTGCTTCCCCTTCTGTGTGACGAAAAAATTCTGGTAATGAGGATGCTATAATTTCTGGTTTATAGTAGACCCCTGATGTTTCTAATAGACCCCCTGTCACCTGATCAAGGTTATCACAAAGCTAAATGAAAAAATGAATTTAAAACAGTGTATACATTATACATTTAAATAAAAAAAAATAATAATAAAAAAAATTCAAAGCACCCCCAATCCCCAGCAAATGCAAACGCATGCATAGGTCAAGCACACATATGTAAATGTTGATGTTACCACACATATGATGTATCGTTGCAAAAGACAATGTTAAAGCAATAATTCTAAGTCCATAAGGCCCCTTTCACACAGACATTCCAATCCGATCCATCTGTCAGTTTTTCAGGCGGACCTGATCAAAACCTCCATTGTTTTCTAGGAAGTAACTGGACATGTGTCCAGTTACACCCCGCCGACATCCAATCCAGTCCGATCTGCCAAAGAGAGGGGGATGGGGATCCGTTCCCCTTCTGTCCAGCGGATCGGATGGCAGCCGGGTGTAAACGGACAGGCAGTCATTTACATTCGATTGCCCATAGAGGAGAGCCGGCTGCGTCAGCTGAGCCGACACAGATCTGTCATCTGCATGCTCAGAGGGTAACAGATCCCCTACTGAGAAAGTGGATCGCAGCCGTAGCCCACCCCGTGTGAAAAGGACCTAATTCACAATTAACTGTAAACTGATCATCTATAAAGGCTTTTAAATCATCATTTTTATGTACCATAATTTGTCACCATTTTACGGGCATATGCAGTTTAAAATTTTGACATGGTTGTTATCTATCTACTCAACACAACAGCATATTTTATATTTTGCCAAAAATTGGGAATTATATTGTGTTTAATTGCACTAAAATTCAGATAAAGGGGTTGTAAAGTCAGAAAGTTTTTTAATCTTAATGCATTCTATGCATTAGGATAAAACACTTTCTGTGTGCAGCAGCCCCCCTAAGCCCCCTAATACTTACCTGAGGTCCCTCTGTCCAGCGATGTCCATGAGTCCCTCGGCCGTCTGACATTCTCCTTCCTGATTGGCTCCCTCTGCTAGCCAATCAGGGGAGAGAGAGAAGGCGGGGCCAGGCTGGGGCTCCGTATCTGAATCGACACAGGGAACTGTGACTCAGCTTGGGTGCCCCCATAGCAAGTTGTTTGCTGTGGGAGCACTGAACAGGAGGGAGGGGGCCAGGAGAGCGGTAGAAGGACCTGAGAAGAGGAGGAACCGAGCTGCTCTGTGCAAAACCAGCTGCACAGAGGAGATAAGTAAAACATGTTTGCTATATTTATAGGAAAAAAATGAGCCTTTACAATCACTTTAAGTGTATTTTTTTGTGAAAATTTGTGTTTAATGGCTGTACAAATATTGCGTGGCGTAAAAAATTGCAACAGCCACCATTTTATTCTCTAGGGCTTCTGCTTTTAAAAAATAAATAATGTCAGGAGTGCGCATGCGCGAGAGCTCCAACATGGCTGCCTGAGCCAGGAGCTCCGCTCCACCCCGGACCGCCGAGCCGCACATCAGCCGCCTCAGCCCACTACCAGGCGAAACAACACCCCACCCGAGTAGGGGAACCGGGGGAACCGAAGGGGATGTCTGGGCCCCCTACGAGACGCGATCTCGGCCCCCAATTTGCCTCAGCAGGTGCGGACGGGAGTCCCAAGATGGCTGCCAGCACGGACGGGCCCCTGCAACAGGCAGGCATTCACTCCAGGATACAGGAGCACAGGCCAGTACTTTCTCCCCCGACCCTGACCTATGCACAGGCAGCACAGGGACCCCCCCAAACGTCCCATTTACCCCTGCAAGGCCCCATGAAGCCCCAGGCCACAGCAAAGGCCTCCACAGAGCTTCTGAGCCTCACACAACAGGAGCTGTACTCACAGGCCCTCCCTGCACAGGCCCAACTTCCTCCTCCAGCCACCCAGCAATCAGGCTTCTCAGTAACTGACCTCACAGCAATGCAGGAAGACATGTTTGCTAAATTCTCATCCTTATTAGAGAAAGGACTGGCTAATACAGCAAAACAGATTACCAACACTATTAAAGCGGACCTGTCCAATTTAGGCGCCAGAATTGAAGCCATTGAGGATAAAGTAGAATGCACAACCGCTAGAACCAACCAAAACGCAGCACACCTCCTGACCATACAAGAACAATTAAATGTCGCCCTTTCTAGGATCGACGAGCTCGAAAATCAGTCCAGGAGGTATAACTTTTGAATCAGAGGACTCCCGGAAACTTTTACTGACATCCCCTCCACGGTTCAGGACATTATTGCTGCCCTTATTCCTAATATACCGCCCCAGCGTCTTGAACTGGACAGAGCACACAGGTCACTTGGACCCCCCAGACAAGATGGCTCCCCAAGGGACATAATTGTCAAGCCGCACTTCTTTGCAGTAAAGGAAGAGGTCATGCGTCAATCTCGTCAAAATCCTAAGCTGCAACACCAGGGTCATCAGATCCAGATTTTTGCTGACCTCGCCCCTACAACTATTCAAAGACGCAGGTCGCTAAAACCCCTCCTCACGGTCCTCTCTCAACGGGATATCAAATACCGCTGGACCTTCCCCTTTGCTGTAAAGTTTGCCATCCAGGGCAAGACCCACTCATTTGCTAGTCTCCAGGAAGGGGAAAGACTGTTTCTCGCCCTCAGGCTAATCTCCCAAGAGGCACCAATGGACTTTTCGTCTTCTTCCTCGGGCTCCACTAAACGCCCTCCTCCAGGCAGCCCCGTATCCCCCCTCTGGTTGAAGGGCCCTTCCAAGAAGAGCAAGGATGGGAAACCACCCTAAGGATCGCCTTACTCGTCCTTTTCCTTCAGTCTCTGCAGAGACTTCTATGGGCCATTTACCCCCCTAGTTGATGGAGCAGGTGCTCCAAACCCTCTCACGTCTTATGGACATGGAAAACCCCACATCTAGATTCACATCGAGTTTTACAGTTTTGCACCCCATTATCCACCTTTGTAAAATTACTTCGATAGCGGAGGTCTGAAACTAACACTTACCATCTTTTTCTTCAACTTGCACCCTCCGAGAACCAGTTAACTAAGCTTGCAACCTTCTCAGAAGAAGAGGACTTTCACAGAAAATAAGCTCCTCCATGAAGACCGCGGTTCCTCTAACATAAAGAATAGGTTACAGGACTAGAATTCAAGTGTTAATTATTTTTGGTCATATCCTAGTTCAGTTAGGAGTCATGGTTTGCCCGAGATACCCATATATCTTCCCCACTTTTGGAGGGAGGTCCTGATCGCTAGGCCATTATGGCCTCCCTCATTTCCCGGGGACCCCCCAGGAATTCTCTCTCACCTAGTTAGATAGGGGGCGGGGGGACTATTGAGGATGTGAAGGGGGTGGGATTCTCAGGTTCTTGATTATTTGTTACTGTCTGGGTTGAATATTTTTCAGGCGTTTAGAGCCCCGCAAATAGGGCTGACACTACAGTTATTTTGTTTTCCATATATGTGTGTATATTTTATGGTTCAAATTGGACATAACAAGGGTCCGGGGTGGAACCCTTGTGCCTCCACTCGATTCCAAAGAACCTATGGTGTCCTTCACCGCCCCCGGGCGGTCTGAAGTGGTTCATAGGGGCTATAGCGGATTTCAATTCGCATAACCCCAAGGGTATTTTCTGGGTAGCCATGTCTATGTTTTTGTCTTTTTTTGTCAGTAAGTCTCTTATCTTTTTCTTCCCCAACTCATCCCTTTTCTTTTTCTAGCCATCCCGGGGGGGGGGTTTCCCCTCACACCCCAGAGTCGGTCCTGGGACTATTCCGCACAACTTGGCTTAAATCCAGTATTAGAAGACTCCCAAGGGTAAGTGACTGCTTGATTACTGACGTCTATCCCCTCTGCTCTTATGGCTGACCCGAATGTGAAGGGTAATGACCTCAAGATAGGTCACATAACGTCCAGGGCCTAAACTCTCCTAGGAAAAGGAGACTAGCACTGGATCATTATAAATCCCTGAGAATCGACGTGGTGCTTCTGCAGGAGACGCACTTCCACATCCGGTACACCCCCAAGTTTCTCCATGCACACTTTCCATCATTTTATTTAGCGAATGCCCCTAATAAGACGAAGGGGGTGGCTATTCTCTTCTCTAAAAATAGCAAATTTTCACATCTATCTGACTACAGGGATCCAGAGGGCAGATTCATTTTGGTGAAAGGCACCCTGGAAGGAGTTTTATACTCTTTCGTCTCCTACTACGCCCCAAACAAGGGCCAGCGTCTTTCTTCCAGGACCTATTCACAACTTTGGAACCGCTCCTGGAAGGTAAAGTTATCCTGGAAGGGGACTCAAATGTGGCGTTTGATCAGGGTCTAGATAAAACTAAACCCCCTAAAGACCAACTCACACGCCCCACAAAACTTAGCACTAGGATCGCCAAAATGGTCCACTCTCAGGGCTTGGTAGACATATGGAGGGAAATGAACACCAACAAAAGGGATTACACGCACTTTTCCGCTCCCCACCATTCTTACGCTAGAATTGATCACATCCTCACCCAGACAGCCCTCATTCCTTTGTCAACTAAGGCAGCAATACTAGACACTGCTTGGTCTGATCATTCATTGGTTCTCCTTACCCTGAGAAATGTTCTGTCTGGGCGAGGAGGTTTCTTTTGGCGCCTAAACGAATCCCTTTGAGCTGACCCTAGCCTGGTCCAGGAAATAGCTAAAGCCATCAAAGAATATTTCCTCTTAAATGATGTGGAGAACATCTCCCCCGAAACCCTGTGGGCAGCCCACAAGGCAACCGTTTGAGGAGTTATAATAAGGTTAGTGACCAAATTTAAGAAGGAGCGATTGATAGATATTCAAAGACTCGAAAAATCCTTCCTCCAACTAAAAGCGGAACACAAAAAACACCCGTCCAGGACCCTTTTAAGTAAACTTGACGCCACCAGACTCGAGCTGAATCTCGCTTTAACGGCTAAAGCAGAGAAAAATCTTAGATGGAGTGGAGCCAAATTTTACTGCCACAAGGATAGATTTGGCTCAATGTTGGCATCTAAACTAACACCTAAATTTCGTTCTCTCTCCTTCCCCAAATTGAGGATAGCAGGTCAACCTCCAACAGCAAATCCGAATAGTATTATGTCTGCTTTTCACGATTTTTATGCTACTCTCTACAACCCACCTCAATCTGAGAAAGGCCCCTTAGTTAATAAGTTCCTACAGAATCTACAACTTCCCTCACTCTCCAAAGAATGCAAAGACTTAATGGAAGCACCCATCACTGAAGCTGAAATTAGAGAGGTAATTAAAGGTCTAAAATCCGGCTCTGCCCCTGGGCCAGACGGCCTCTCAGTCCCCTACTATAAGGAATATAGCGATATCTTAGCCCCGTACCTGGCGAAGTTTTTTAATTCTAAAAAGACAGGATCCCCCTGGAACCCCAACTGAACACAGCATTTATTTCAGTGATCCCCAAACCCAACAAAAACCATGAGGAAGTAGAGAATTACAGGCCCATATCTTTAATTAACAATGACCTCAAAATTCTTACAAAAATTCTAGCCAACCGCCTTTCCTCTTTCATCAAACTCTATATACACAAGGATCAGGTTGGTTTTATACCCGGTAGGCAAGGACCTGACCAAATCAGGAGAGCTATAGATATCGTATCCATTCTACAATCTAACTGGGAAGGGGGACCGAAACAAGAAGGTATGACCCTCTCGCTTGATCTTCACAAAGCTTTCGACTCGATCGAATGGCCATATCTTTTCTCCATATTGGAGAGGTGGGGCTTTGGACCCAACTTTATAGGGACCCTTAGATCGCTATACTCCACTCCACAAGCGGTGATTCGCTTACAAGGCCAATATTCGAAACCCCTAACCATTGCAAGAGGCACTAGGCAGGGATGCCCACTCTCCCCCCTAATTTTTGCTATTGCGATCGAAACGTTAGCAATAGCAATAAGAGCAGATCCCAACATTCAAGGGCTTTCCTGTGGTGACCAGGTTCACAAATGTGGGTTGTTTGCGGACGATATGCTCCTTTTTATCACGTCCCCAACCACCTCCCTTCCAAACCTATGTAAACTCCTGAAAGAGTTCTCGAAGATTTCAGGGTTAAAGGTCAATTATGCCAAATCCTCAGCCTTAAACATCTCCCTTAATCCAACTTTGTTGGCATCCCTGCAGAGTGCCTTTGAATTTAAATGGAGTGACTCCTACATCGATTATTTGGGGATAAGGCTCACAGCTAAAACAGAACTCCTTTATGCAACCAACTTCCCTCACACATACCGCAAACTCGAGGCAGACTTATCCAAATTGGCTAAAGGGGGTTTATCCTGGTTAGGGAGGATTCATGCAGTCAAGATGACTTTGCTTCCCAGAATCCTCTACCTCTTTAGAGCCATCCCTATAAACATCAATAAAGAGCACTTGAAATCGTTCCAAAGAAAGATAATAAAATTCATTTGGGGAGGGAAGGGGTACAGACTTCAACAGAGCACTTTATACTTAAATAGACCACAAGGGGGATTAGGCCTCCCGCAGCTATTTTGGTACTACCAATCAGCCAGGCTAGCCCAGATCTCGACGGTATACGCGAAGGCTGAGAGACCAGATTGGATACAGATAGAGAGACAGGCAGTTCCTTCTTTCACTATCGACTTTCTTTTATGGGTCCCCCCCAAAAAAACGTCCCCCCATTTTGTCCCCTATCCTCTCGCAATTCTTTAAATTATGGGATTCTCTGAGAAACCTTCAAACCATAACTTCCTACAGACACCCCCTTGCTCACATCTTCAATAACCCGGACTTTCCCCCGGGAACTGACATTAAAGCATTCCGCTGGTGGTTGGACAAGGGGATGTACCGGATTGGACACTACTTCACATCAATGGGGCCTATTTCCAGGGCCTTCTGTGTGAGTCAATTGGAGATGCCTAGCTCTGAGAACTTTCGTTTCCAGCAGATCAGACACTTCCTCACTCATTTGGGAAAAGACAAACCCTCAACCCACTCATTCACCCCTTATGAAATATGGTGCGGTCGGTCTACAGAGCAGAGGGGTGGAATCTCCATCATCTACCAGTCACTTTCTAATCAAACCGCCAAGACCCCATACATGTCAGCTTGGGAGTCAGACTTGTCCTTGGAGTGGGACCTAGAGAAGTGGAGGGTCACATTTAGTAGGGCATATAAGGGCATTTTGAACATCTCACTGGTTGAGTCCAGCGTAAAGGTCATCACAAGATGGTACCTTCCACCGGAGAGACTGGCCAAAATGTTCCCCTCTACGGACCCCAGGTGTTTCAGGGGATGTTTACTCAGGGGCTCCTTGGCCCATATCTTTTGGGAATGTCCACGGCTGAGGCCTTTCTGGAGCAGGACTTTTCACATGATTAAGAAAATTACTGGAGTACAGATCCCGAGGACCCCAGCCTTAGCGCTATTAAACGACCATTTACCTAAGACACCCAAACTTGCCAGTAAATTGATACACTTCATTTTGCTGGGAGCTAAGCTCTCCATTGCCAAGGCATGGAAACAACCCAAGGTATCCTTCAAAGCGGCTATCCGCAAAATTTCTTGGATCATGGCCCAAGAGAAGCTTGCCAGTACCCTGAACAACACCAAAGAGAAATTTGAAGCCACTTGGGAACCCTGGGCTAATTTCATGGGCATTTCCTTGATTCCAGGGGTTCAACCATGATACGTCTGGCTGTCTCGGGGTCTGGTGGGACTCCTCCCGTGGATTGGCTTCCGACTACTCTCTCCTCCTCTCTCTCTCTCTCCCCCCTATCATTTCAACTTTTTTCTTTTCCTCTCTTTTGTTATTTGTCAGGATGATTTATCAGGACGATGTTGTGTCTGTTTTCGACCAAACCGTAGTAGGGACCCCTAGGGTGTCTCGCTCCCAAGGGAAGCATACGACGTAGGTTTCTATTCACTTGTTCATTGCCAAGAGATCTTTAACGTTAACTAATGGGGCGCAAGGGGAGAGTTGGAGTGCTCCGTTCAGGCACAGTGTGTTCCCTTTTGGGGTGCAGACGGTCTCTCCTTCCTCCCTTTCTCCCAACCCTCTCAAGTTTCAGGGTTCTATGGTTTAAGTGAACGAGTTTTGGTCTACAATGGTATTAATGTATGGTCACAGACCAGAGATATACTCATATCTACAGTCGTCAGTTGGACTTGTAACCCCAAGGGGGTCCGAATTATTCTGCGTTATATTTACTCATTTAATGCTGATGATTTGTATGCTTTTTCTTGAAAAATCAATAAAACATTTTGAAAAGAAAAAAATAAATAATGTTTGGGGGTTCTGAGTAATTTTATAGCAAAAAATGCTGATTTTAGCATGTGAATAATGTCAAAATTGTCGCAGTTAGTGGTAATATGATGGAGCTGTCACAGGCACTAGGCAGAGGGAAGATACAGTATGGCTTCTATGAGTGGAGGAGGAGGGTGGAAAGGACAGTTATAGTCAGCACTGTTGACAAGAACCTCTAGTTGATTGTACTAACATCTGCAGCTGTAGTTTCCGGCTGAGGAAGCATGGTGGAGAGGGACAGATTTCAACCAAGAGAACAGCCAACAGCACAAGAGGCTTTAAGGAATCAATTCTCTCATCAGATCTGTGATTGTGCCTATCTTAAAAAGTGCTAATAATCTTTAATACAAATGTAAACTATGAGTGTATATATTTTGTGGGATGTAGTACATAAATGTATTACATTTATGATATGATGATTTTTTTGCTTTTTTGTTTACAACTCATATATAAATGTTATAATATATTTTATTAGTTTATTTATTATAATTATTTTTGATTAAACCTTTGATTCATGGATTATAGAGACAGCCATTGCTGAGCTCTTGTGAAAATGTTAGTTGTCTGACTATTATGCTGTTTCAATGGCTTTAACACTTTCTCATCCATTGACCTGAGACATGTTTGCAACTCCTAATCTGCATGCTTATTCCAGGTCAGTGCTGAAGTCAGAGACAGTCAGGCAACTAGTATTCTTAGTTGGGGATCAGCAGTTGCAGCCACGGTACTTCTCACAGTACAGTGTTCCATTATTAGTCAATAGGTCTATAAATGTTCAAACAATGGCCTTACCTCAGAGGACTGCTTTAAAATAAAAAGAACTCTATATATTTACAAAGAACAGTTGCATACTTTACAGATGAATTCTACTTTCTTGCAACACATAGTGAAGGCAAAATGCCTTGTTTCTTGTGTCAGTTGATGAAAAAAAAAAAAAAAACCACTGCATTGCGGTGAAATTCACCAAGCAAGTGAAACACTACTCAAGTTTTTTTTCTCTTTTGGAAAAAATATAGATGCACATATTTTTACAGAAAAAAGTGTGCATTTTTTCCCACAGGAGCCTGCAAAGCATTGCATCTGTGATCAGTGGATCATGGGTGCAATGTCAGGCCTCTGCAGACAAGCCCTACAGCTTTCAGCCTGTACCTCTGTATGGGCTATAAGTTTCAAAGCTGCAGGGCTTGTGAATGCACTACGAAGGCGCTCATCAGTGCCCTCGCAGTTCATTGAGAACTACAAGATGTCTACTGTGGAGCCAGACAGGACTTCAGTAATTCTCTCATTCACAGATTGCTGTATACCCACATTGGAGAAGAGAAGTGGTTTGGAACTCCACATGTATCAAGAGCATGTGGATTGCTTCAATATACGAGGAGTTCCTTACAGTACAGTAAACTAGTGGTAGAGACTTTGCCTTTATTCTTCTCTCCCTTATCTGAGATATTGAAGTTATGCTGCACCATCCTCCTCTAGCCAGCAGTGGGGGGAGCTAAAGCCAAGCAGATCCAAAGACTTCTATGCAGATCGGTGAGACTCTTGGGAGTCGTAGTTTGAGACTGCCGCCATATAATGGATACACTATAATGGTTACACTACAGATCCCAATGGACACTGTGCAATAGAAGGGGTGGAGAGATGATTTTCATTAAAACTGCCTGGGAAAGCTCTGCCTCTTAACTTCAAAGGAGTTAAAGAGAGAGCACCTCTGTCTGATAATTTGCCTGCCAGCTGGAGACCATACCAGCAGAGATTTGAGCCTGAGACTTGGAGTGAAGACACAGGGGGCAGCACAGCACTGCCCACATCACATGTGCACTTCTGCCACAGGGTGGCTGGAGTGTCCACTCACCCTCTGCTTCCCACTGCTGATCATCGGAGGCTTTCATGGAGAGACTGAGGGGGCCCCCCTTTTCAATAGCGAGAGGTCACCACAGCATCCTGGGGACTGGTAAGAGGGATTTTCGCTCATTGCTGATACTGCTAGCAGGGACTGAGCCACTGGGAGTAGAACATCAAATTTACCAAACCTAGACTGCACCTATATCAACCCTATACTGCATTATACCAAACCTTTACTGTATCAGAACCACATCTACCTTGCACCTGTGTCATGACTATACCATATATATATTGTACCTATACTGCATGCAAGTTAACTGGGACTGTTGTTTGGTTTACCAAACAAGGCCCCAATGATAGCTGGCAAAAGAACATATCCAAGGACTGCACCTCCCGTATTATTTTATTTTGCAAGCCCCCTTTCTTCCCCTGCCCTCTCTGCTACTTTCGTCCTTTTCTTTTGGACTGGTAATACCCAGTTGATCTAGGACTAGAATCGCCGCCATAAATGCACTGTGGCAGTACGTTTCAGTACTCAGTAGATTAAACATCACTACTGTTCACTGTTGCACTTGAGGTGGCCTTGCTACAGTTTATGCTGATTTGGACTCCAAATGTCATCTTATGCCTAGTACTTACTGTTAATTTCTTTGTATGCTAAATTTTGTTATTACCATTGTTAATCTATTTTATTCTTGCCTAGTTACCAACCATATTGGGTAACAATATATTAGTATGCCTTTACTACCTGGCTTGGTGCCTATTTTCTGTGCTATAGCATTACTAATGGGTAATAAGTATTACATTCAGTGATTTCCTGTGATATTGGATGTTTGTGCACTCAACCTGGTGTGTCTGAGGGGTTGAGGTTCTTGAGAAGGTTAAGGCAAAGAACAGAGAACCCATCCTATCCAGCTGCTCCCATTGGGGTAGTGTTTTGTTAATTTTGCCTGAGTTCCACCACCTCCTGCTTCTCTTTTAATATTTATTACACTGACATTTTTACAACATACTGTATACTAATCTATTGGCTCATATAAGCACTTATGTGCTCCTTATGTTATGGTCACATGCATACTTTGGAATTTTTAAAAAAGAGTGATAGACACTCTTTAAAATTGTGTAGTGTGTCCACACAACAAATGTCAGTGCCTGTGACAGATTCACATACCTGTCAGGAACAGGTAAAATAATACAACACAAGGAGACATGGTGGGGCAGCACTGAGGCCATATAGTCCATATTAGACATATCACCCTGGGCCATACAGTGCTACTGGTTGCTAGGACGTCTCTGCAATGCCTAAAAATATATAGCTTATCGATTAAAATGAACCAAATGCAAATCTCCCCAGCAGGGCTACAGATAGCAATTAAAACCTGACAGAAGTTCTAGCCTTTCCAAACCCTATTCAAAGCTACAAAAAAAAAAAAAAATAAAACATTTGGGCTTTATATACAAAATGCATTTTGAGATATTAACTTATAAATGACTGAATTTTCTTTGTAAAGACTCATACACATCATATGAATGTATCCAAAAACAAAACATTTTTTTTTTCTAATTTGGAAAGTAGAGTTGAAAATTTTTAAAACTGTTTTTTGATTTTGTTGCTGTCTGTTTTCCTACTGGGCAGATTTCCCCCTCTCTTTGTGACAGTGGTCACCAAGGCAGAAAATTATGGGATATTTAAATTTTATAGCTAAAATCAGCAAAAAAAAATGACATGGGACCACTCCCTACTCTCTCCAAAACAAGAGAACAAGTTCTGATATTAAATCTGGTAAATAACAGTGCAATAATATGTGGGCTTTTAAAAAACTAATTAAAATAAGTAAAATAAGTAGACTGGATAGAATATCTAAATCTATACTTGTTTTTATCACTGTCAGATAGTAGCTGAGCAATAAGAATAATGTCATATCATGTGCACACTGCCTGTTTTAATCTTCCTGAAGAAATCGGTGAAAATGTAATGTAAAACATTCTGTTGTGCCTCTTCCAGTGGCAAATCACAATGAGGAGTGGCAAACATCCAGAACTTCTGGGGAAAGTAACGAGGATAATGGCTCCAACCCCGATGTCCAAGATCAGGATGTTATAGGTATCTCCTCCAATGATTTTGGTACGTCTATCTATCTATCTATCTATCTATCTATCTATCTATCTATCTATCTATCTATCTATCTATCTATCTATCTATCTATTGCAGATCAAGGGGGCAAAGATCCTATATTTAGTGCAGAAACTCAGAGTGCAGAAACTGCTATATTCAAATCAGTTAAGAATTTGTTCTGATTGCTATGGGTTTCTGCACTTTTCTTACAGGTTGGACATGTTTGGAAGAAAGTCTGTAGTATGTTTATCTCAACTATCATCAATTGTGCTAAGCTCATAAAACCTGTATACGTTTTGGTTAAAACCACTTTAAGACTGCGAGCACGCTGATCAGCACGATTGTATTCCATTGACAAGTCCTCAAGGTATGGGCAGAAAGCTGAAGGATGTGTCCTGCAGGAACCTGACATTGTGCCTGCAGTCCGTTGCAATGCTTTGTAGGCTCCTGCGTTCAAAAATTAATAAATTCACTTTTTTTCTACAAAAATATGTGCATTTACCATTTTTTCATCAAAGGTGAGCTTATCCTTTAAAATGTATCTAAACCTTTAACATTTTTTCTAATTTGGAGTAGAGCTAGGACCGTTTGTAACTTCTTTTAGATGTTTTTTTTTCCTACTGGGCAGATTTTCTCCTCTCTATGCGACAGTGGTCACCAAGACAGAAAGTGATGTGATACCCAAATTTTACTATTGTCTGTGAACAGAAGGTGAGGGGGAATATTCCATTGGGACACCTGTAAGAGGACAGCTGTGTAGGGGGAGATTTTCACTTATTTTGGAGTGATTTCCTTTCATTTCCTGTTATGTCTGAAAAAACTTTCAGATGAGACAAAGACAGAGAAAAAAGTGTCATGGGATCCTACCATTCCCTACTCAATCAAAAAAAAAAAAAAAAATTCTGATTTTAAATCTGGTAAATATCAATGCTAATATGTAGGCTTTTAAAAATAAATTAAAATAAATGAACTGGATAGAATATCTAAATCCATACTGTTTTTTTTTACTATTGTCAGGTAGTAGCTGAGCTATAGAAATAATGGTTATGTGTGTACAGTTTTAATCCAAGAAATCAGTGCTAATGTTATGTAAAACATTTTGTTGTACCTCTTCCAGTGGGAGATCACAATGAGGAATGGCAATCATCCAGGACTTTGGGAGAAAGTAACGAGGAGAATGTCTTCAACACTGATGTCCAAAATCAGGATACCACAGTCATCTCCTCCCATGAAGATGGTATATCTATCTATCTACAGTATCTATCTATCTATCTATCTATCTATCTATCTATATATCTATCTATCTATCTATCTATCTATCTATCTATCTATCTATCTATCTATCTATCTATCTATCTATCTATCTATCTATCTATCCAAATCTGTTTTTCTGTTCTTATTTAGTAATGCAGTTCAATTGTATACGCAGTGCAGAAATTTAAACAAGCAATCAGATTAAAATTTACCATATACAAATCAGTTAGGAATTTAATCTGATTACTATTGGTTACTGCACTTTGGGTTTTTTTCACAGAATGTTTAGTATGAAGTCTTTAGTATGTTTATTTCAACTATCCTCAGTTGTTTGTTTTCAATAAACCCCAGGATTGGAGGAAACCTACAGGGAGTGGAGACCTATAACAGATTCATCCATAAACACGTCTAGTGACACAGAAGGTTCTGCAGAAGACAACACAGATCTGATTGACTCTGAATGGAACAGATTTCCGTTGCCCTTGGCCCAAACACTAACAGTAAGGCAAATTATTTTTAATGTTCTTATAGAGTTGAGCACCTGCACTCCTTTGCAGAGAATTCATCTCACTAAATGTGACTATGATAACAGTTCCAGCTTTCTTTGTTCCTGTAGGAGATTTTCCTTCACTGTCTTTTTGGTAGCACAATTGTCCCAGTGCCAGCAAGTAAGGGTAATCTCTCTGAAGGAGTCCTGGACAGCAGTAAGAACAGGGATTCTAATACTTCCCTGGTCCTACCTTAAAGTGTTTGTTACCACAACATTTCATATTCCTGATGTGTGCCTTCTGTACCATGTACTTGTATGAAAAAGTATCCTGTCAAGGCGCATGTGTGGAGGACTCCAAGATGGCTGCTCAAGCCCAGAGCTCTGCTTCACCCCGGCCGATTGGCGCACCGCATGACTGCCTGCGACTAGCGGGGCCAGCAGAAGACCACCCCAGCGCCTAAGGGACACTCCCGGGAGCCGATTATTGTACAAGGGGATGGCCGGGAGGGGCCTAGAACCCGAGAACTGGACCCGCTTGGATCCAAGATGGCGGTATATGCTTGCTCTGACATGGAGGAGGAGATGCCCATGCTCACAGCTCTTCATTGACCTTTATCTTGCAAGATCAAGGATCAATCTTACATCAGCATCTCTAATATAGCCCTTCTACCATACAGGTTATGTACATTTTATTCTTTTTTTTATTATTCTTTATTATCGAGCAAGGAGTTACTCAACACCTAATAAATCTAGATTAGAATGGTTACCTAACCTGCTGTAGTTGGTATAAGAAATGTTGACTGAAATGTTCTGTATGTCCTGACCCTCTTTAATGTCATTGTGGCATGTAAGTAACCTCTACAGGTCAACCTTGTTCGACTGTATCACAAGTGTGGTAATTCTGCAAATTTCAATGTACGAAAACTTTGTTTGCTCTGTTTGATCTAATGCTCAATAAAAAGTTATTGATAGAAAACGTATCCTGTCCGCTTTGTATTGCTTCCTTTGTGTGAAATCCCAGGTGTTCTTGCCAGTCCCTCTGCTTTACTATAAATTACGGACCACACTAAGCAGGAGAACATACCATGGTCAGTTCTCTAGCTGTGCCCTCCAATGATCAGACTTGTCCTGACACCCCCCCCCCCCCACACACACACACACACACACAGCTTTTCACTGGGAGGTTCAGTATACTGTTGCTTCTCTACTGTTGTGATCACTTATAAATAAAAGGTTAAAAAGAAAATATTGATAATGTTTTTTAATATTGAAATTGATAATGTTTTTTAAAGGCATTTTTTTGAGCTTTCAGTTTTTGTGCCTCCCCTCCATGTTAACCAATGTGTCCATTCACACTATTACTTTTTCAGGAGTTTACAGACATATGCTCTTACAGGCAGAAACCCCCCCCCACCAAGCTTAAGTTTTTGAGAGGCGCTTTTGAGCAGAAAGTGCCCAAAGTGCCCAAAAACACACGAAAAAGCACGAAAGAACATGAAAAAGCTCCAAGAAGCTCGAAAACACACAAAAAATAGGAAAAATGAGCTGAGGGATGGGTTTGTGAAAAAAAACGCTAATGCTCAAAAAAGCTCAAAGGAGCTCAGAGGAGCTCAATAAAAACGCGCAAAAGAGTCCAAAAAAGTTCAAGCTTCTTTAAGCCTTTAAGCCGAAATAAAAGCTCAAATGCCTGTAAAAGCAGATTTTTTTTGAGCTACAGTGTGCATGGGCCCTAATGCTGCGTACACACGACCGGACTTTCCGTCAGAATAGACTCCGATGGTCTTTCCGACGGAGTTCCGACGGAGTTCCGCTGAAACAGACTTGCTTACACCCGATCACACCAAAGTCCTTTCATTTAGAACACGGTGACATACACCACGTACGATGGGACTAAAAAAACGTAAGATCAATAGCCATTGTGCCACCCTTTGGGCCCCTTCTGCTAATTTCGTGTTTATCTCGTGTTAGTAGAAGTTTGGTGAGAGACCATTCACGCTTTTCAGACTCATGTTTTTTTAGATCGTTTAACTGCTGTTCAGTTTGTGTTGTGGGGTTTGTATTTGCTTTTCAGTGCGTGTAGTCAGTTCGCATTTGTTCATTCAGTGTGTTCTTGTCCGCTTGTTGCTGATTTTCAGCTCGCTCTTCACAGGCCTTGCTGTTCTTCAGTGCGTTCTGTTAGTACGTTCTGACCAGCTGACCGTTTTGAAGCTATGTTATGGGTACGTACTTGTCGTAGAGTTCATGCTATGCTGGGGCTTGGTGTTGGAGTTCATTCTTTGACCCAAGTCCAGTTGTCAGGAACTTGGTAGAAGGCCGAGATGCCGGGAGGGCTCCCCTTGCGTCCGAGTGCAGCACAACCCTGAAGATGACACAGGGATATGGTGCACACAGAAGCACGGGTTGCCTGGTAGTAGAAGCTGGTGCCAGGAGCTTGGTAGAGCAAGTCACTGGAGGAAACGTGCTTCAGAGATCCAGAGGAGAGGACCAATGGAAGTCCAGTAGCAAAATCAGAAGCCAGGCCAGGGGTCAAACATGGTAAGACAGTCCAAGATCAGGATCAACAAGTCCAGGTGCAGGAGACAGGAATATGCGGAGTCCATTAGCCAGGTCGGGGTCAGATGCAGGAAGAAGGCAGAAGAAGGTCAGATGCAAGCCAGTAGGTAGAGCCAGGAGGTCAGGAGGAGCAGGTCAAACAAGCCAGGTTGGTGCACATGAGATCGAGAAGCAGGAATCACAAACACAGTTATACAGGG
The DNA here is from genome assembly GCF_042186555.1 of Aquarana catesbeiana. Classification (NCBI taxonomy): domain Eukaryota; kingdom Metazoa; phylum Chordata; class Amphibia; order Anura; family Ranidae; genus Aquarana; species Aquarana catesbeiana. Next base: position 98,912,314 of record NC_133328.1, read on the forward strand.
AGAGCTGATGATAATCCAGCGATGCAGCACTGTGGAGTGTTTAAATAAACAAGGCGCCTGTGTCACGTCGTGAGCACGTTCGCACGATTGTGGTCTTGTTGCGCACGCACACTTGCCCGATCACCACTCCCCTGCGTCGTCTAGTAGAGACATTGTGCATCCGTGTGCGCTGATGCGCATTAGCGCAACTTTGCCTGTGCTGGTTCACTAAGCTTGCGGAATTGTGCATAGGGATGCGCCTATTTCCCTGACACCAGTCCATGAACAATGAACAGGGTGGGGAGGAGTTCATGGACCAAGAATTGGCTACTCCAGCGTGACCAATTCTCTCACATGCCTTTGCTTTGTGACATCCGTGAGAATAATCCTGACGATTTCAGGAACTTTCTCAGGATGATGGACCCCATTTTTCACCATTTGTTGGCTTTGCTGACCTCTTATATCAGCAGGCAGGATACCTGCATGAGGCAAGCCATCACTCTGGAGCAGAGGCTAGTCGCCATGTTGCGGTACTTGGGGACTGGGAGAACCTGCGGGACCTCAAGTTCTCAACAGGCATCTCCCCCCAGGCTCTGGGGATCATTATCCCAGAGACCTGTTCTACCATCATCCAGGTCCTGCAGAAGGACTATATTAAGGTAAGATTTATCCTTTAACATCTATGTATTTAATGTTTGCTAATGTATTGTATTTATTTTATCAATCCCTAATTACCATGATTTTAATATGCTGTGAATGTCCCCTGTCCTCATGCATGCTGTAATCTTTTAATGCTTCTTTTTTGTCCTTCATGCATATTTGCCTTCACTAGCCTCCCCAGCATGCTATCCTGGGCCCATACACACCTTGTCTAGTCACTTAACAATGTATTTTGTCAGCTCCATTGTAGTGCTTACCCTAAACACCTTCTTAAAATGTACCCAAATGGGGGCGCATGCGCGCGGCTTTACATGGCGGACGTCTCTCTGTGAAGCTCCGCACTCCCCGCCGCATACCCGGGACTATAACGCTCCTCTGAACCAGCAATCGAGCTCCCGTTTTCCAGGGATCACCTCCTCATACACCAGTGCCTCCTCCGGTATGGTGCTTACGGGTCATCGTGGCAAAGCAAAGCCAAAACCCATAAAAGAAGCGCTGGCCCGCGCTTCCTCTAAGATGGCGGCGAAGGCCCGAGCCCTGGCTGAACAAGCGGCGTCCTCTCCAGCACGGTCAGATATGCTAGACAGTGAAGAAGAAACGGACATGCAATCCAATCCAGACGGCTCCCCTTCCATACCACAAGCAGGTATGTCACAAACTGCCTTTATAAAACTGATGGAATCTATGCTCCACAAGGCACTAAAGGCAACTTCAGACCAGATCACCAATAACTTGACACGTGAAATCCATGAGATAGGCCAACGCACAGCAGACCTTGAAACCAGGGTTGATGATATGGAGCTAACCTTACAAGAACAGGCCCAAGAACAAATTGCCCACCGTGAAGAAAACGCTATGCTGTTATCACGTCTGGAAGACGCTGAAAATCGTTCTTGCAGGTCCAATTTGCGCCTCTGAGGTATTCCGGAGGCGATAGATGATTTACAATCGTTTACCACAGCTTTGTTTCAAGAGCTTGCGCCTTCTATACCTATCGAACGCCTTGAGTTTGACAGAATCCACAGGGCGCTCACCCGTCGCCAAACTGATGGACCGCCGCAAGATATCATTGTCAAGCTGCATTTCTTCCACACTAAGGAACAACTACTAGCAGCAGCACGAAATAAGAACTCCCTCCAGTTCCAAAACCACGATTATCAGCTGTTTACAGACCTAGCACCCCTTACCATTGCTAAACGGCGTGCTATGAAGCCGCAGCTGCAGATACTACAACAGCATCAACTTAAATACACATGGCGATTCCCATTTGCCTTGCAGTTTTCCTACCAAGGGCAGCAACATACCTGCACCACCCCTGACTCGCTGCAACGCTTGCTTGAATCTCTTCACCTGTCGCCCCAGGTACGCCAATCCGAAACAGCACTACCTCGCACACAAGCCAGATCCACCTCCCAACCATACTACACGACCTCGAAGAGGAATAATCCTGATCCACAGTCCATCCGGAAAGGAACCCCAGCACGATCATCTGGGAACCACCACCCTAGCCCGAAATCTCAAGCCCTCCGCTGACAACCAGGAAGATAACTTTCTTCTTTTGTTTTTTCTCTTCCTTTGTCTTTCCAGCGTACAGTTCCTCGGTTGCGCCTACAACGACTGACTCTGCGTAGAACATACCGGTGACCGAGAGCTACTGGATGACAACAGTCGGTTTCAGTACTATCTCAGCGCCCTGCATGCTTTCTCTACAGGGCTCCCAGGCTCTTTAAGGTCTGCTCAGGTTCAGTTACTTAATGTCTTACAGTTTTTTCTTGTTTTACTTTAATGCTGCATTATTGTTTGCTTTTATAATGTACCCACAAACTGTATGTGTTTACGTATGATTAAACTGGCCCGCATTTAGTAAGCCAGGTTAATTTCATTATCCTGCTATTCCCACTCTAATACTATAATATTATAGTAATCACAATCCCACTAGACTATACCTTGTATGTAACTCATGTCAGACCTAATTCGCTAGATTATTTTCTATATTCCTTCCCTCCAATTTCCCTCATTCCCCTCCCCCCTTCCTTCTCTCCCCCCATCCCCCTCCCCCCATTCCCCCCCTCCTCCCCAGGCCTCCTCCCTAGGCCTTTCCCTTCCCACATCTTATTCCCCACTCCTCCTCCCCCCCCCCCACCCATTCCCCTGTTCCCACTTAACCTCTCCACATTTACATAATTTTATCTTTTGGGAATGGCACCATAAATACATAAGTATATATACCCGTTAATTATTTACAATCTATATTCTATATGTTTTTACCCTCCCCCCTTTTTATTTTTTATTTTATTTTTTTTGGGTTAATACCCTAATGTTAATTGCAGTATTGAAGGTTTTGATGTTAAACTGATTCTAATATCCCCGTCTGCGGAGGGGGGCAGTCATTGCGCTCCCTCTCAATGGTGCACGCTCTCCCTGACTGGTTTTCTGGTTGCGGAGTTGGTGCACTCACTTGTCGGGCATTACTGATCTATTGCCTCCCCGTTAGGAGGAGACCTCAGTGGCGTGCCCTACACCCCTCACACTCCTTTCTCTTCTCCTCTCGCTTCCCCCTCTCCAACTCTACACCTCTACTTTTCCTTTTCCTTTTTGTTGGTCGGCTCGCATGGGCCCTGTATCCCTTGACACTAGCCCTTAATATACCCATCCATGGCTCCGCTTAATATACTAACCCTAAATGTTAAAGGGCTTAACTCTCCGCATAAGCGGGTTAAAGCCTTTCAAACGTTCGCATCCCTTAAAGCCAGCATAGTGGCTCTTCAAGAAACCCATTTTTCTAGGCGCCATACCCCTAGCTTCTTTAGCTCTAAATATCCACAAGTTTTCACCGCCTCAGCAGACACGAAACATCGAGGGGTCCTGCTAGCCTTTCACCACACTATGCCATTCACTCCTTTAACTGAGATAAAAGACCCTGAGGGCCGTTACGTGCTTCTTGTAGGCCTGCTACAAGACGTTACAATGACTTTTGTTTCCTATTATGCCCCTAATTCAAATCCAAACCCCTTTTTCTCACATTTATTGCAGGTTGTGAGAACACACTGTAAGGGAACTTTGTTTCTCTGTGGTGATTCCAATTCAGTACTACAACCACATACAGATAAATCTCCCTATGCAGCCGAACACCACACCCCCTCTATCCAATTTCGTAAACAAATACAAAATGCCTCTCTCTTAGATACATGGAGAGAATCCAATCCCACAAAGAGAAATTACACATTTTATTCGCACCCTCATAAGTCCTTCTCTAGAATTGACCACATTTTTATTTCCATAGCATCCGCCCCACTCCTCCTTCATTCGCATATTCAACCAATCACATGGACAGACCATTGTGCTGTTATCACCACAGTATCATCCTTAATACCACAGGCTACTCACAGGTCGTGGACCATGAATGATTCTCTCCTAACCAACCAATCATACTGTTTAGATATCCAGATAGCCCTCAAAGACTACCTAACACATAACGCCACTCCAGACATCTCCCCTATATTGCTCTGGGAAGCACATAAACCAGTTATACGAGGCACATGCATCTCATCGCGTCACATCTTAATAGAGATAAAAACCTCAGATTACACCAACTTGAGTCAGAATACCACAAACACTTCCTACAATTCCAAACTAGTCCAACTGAAGCACACAAAATAACTCTGGAAAAAACTAAACTTGAATTAGACCTACTCCTGGCTGAAGTGGCTGATAAGACTATCCGCAGATCCAATCATACGATTTATACCAAAGCAAACAAACCAGACACATACCTGGCCTTACGCCTCCGCAGACCAGACCGTGTCCGGGTCCCTATCAGACTCAGACTGACTAAAAATACCATTACCACTAATCCATTCAAAATTCTTTCCGAATTTCGTAAACAATTGGCAAATCTGTACGAGTCCAAAACAGCGTTCCTGCTGAATCAGGCAGAGAAACTCTTCCGTAATCTGCCTATTCCTATGCTGTCTGATGCCAGCCGTGAACTTATGGAGAGCACTATCACAACAGAGGAAGTCTTATCAGCCATCAAGTCGCTCAAACCCCACAAACGTCCAGGTCCGGATGGCCTCCCGAGCCTTTATTATTATAAAAAATTTGCAACTGAATTAGCCCCCCTTCTTACCAATTCTTTTAACGCCATACTTAGACAGCACTCCTTTGGGAGAGACACATTGACAGCGCTCATATCGATGATCCCGAAACCGAACACAGATGCCACCCTATGGTCCAATTATAGACCAATCTCACTCCTAAATGTGGACATCAAAATCCTGCCCAAAATTTTAGCCCTACGCCTCAATCCTATTATAGGGGGATTGATTCATAAAGACCAAGTAGGTTTTATACCTAAACGACAAGCGAGTGATAACATTTGCCGTGTAATCCTCCTACAACACCTAGCCCGCTCCCGTAGAATTCCGATGCACCTCCTGTCCTTAGACATCCAGAAAGCTTTTGACACAGTCTCTTGGCCCTACTTATTTTATATTCTCCAACGATGGGGCTTTGGCCCGCATTTTTTGGGTTGGATCAATGCTCTATACAACCATCCACAGGCATATGTGCACTATTCAGGATTTCGTTCAGATCCCTTCCCAATTTTGCGAGGAACCAGGCAGGGCTGCCCCTTATCCCCCTTATTGTTTGCGCTCGTGATCGAACCCTTAGCTGCCCTGATAAGAAATAACCCTGATATCCGAAGCCTGGAGGTTGCTGCAACCTCGCACAAACTCTGTCTCTTTGCTGATGATGCCCTCATGTTGTCAGCCTTGAAGCTATTGACTTATTTCCGATTACTATAACTAATTTGCTATGGCTCCCCTCAACATCACGAGGCCCCATTACCAATCCATTAACGCAACACACACTCAAACTCTGGGATAAATTGAAGATACCCTTCAAATTGATCTCTCCGCACTCCCCCCTCTTGTCTTTTCTAGGTCACCCTAAATTTTATCCAGCCTACACAGCACCAACCTCATTTCAGTCCTGGGTGCGGGCGGGCCTGACTCGCATATGTGACCTAGTTAACGGTGATACTATTAAATCATTCCCAAGTATCCAAGCACAAACACAGCTCCCCAGCAGAGAATGCTTTCGTTATCTCCAAATCGCTCATTTTGTCCAAACAACAATAAAATCTCTCTCTGGGCTGGATACTTTAACAGAGTACGAAACCATGTGCGACTCGGAGCCGCATGCCCCAGGAATTATCTCTCGTCTCTACGCCCATCTCACTATGCCACCTTCAAGTCCTCCCATTTACGCGCAACGATGGTTAAAGGACTTAGATATTAATATTGAAGTGGAAGACTGGGTGGCCATTTGGACCAACACAAAAAACTCATCTCAAAATGTTATTGCCTCAGAGGCAAACTATAAAGTGTTGATGTGATGGTATCTAGTCCCGGCTAGAATCGCTAAATTTTTACCCGAATTTTCCCCAAATTGTTTTAGAGGATGCGGCGATAGAGGTACTCATTTGCACATCTGGTGGACATGCCCACTGGTGCAGCGTTTTTGGGAAACTACATTCCAAACGGCATCTACCCTCCACCAAATCACCCTAGAACCTAACCCAGCGGTAGCTCTACTCAACCTCATCCCACAAGATTACACCAGGGCGCAACTTCGCCTCCTCCTTCAATTATTCACTGCAGCTAAGCAAACGATTGCTAAGGCTTGGAAAACACCCACACTCAGCATAGCTGAAATGAAAAATAGGATCACCCAAGCAATGGTACATAGCAAGATAGAAGCGAAAATTCTAGATAAAGTCCCCCAGCACGCCAAAATCTGGCAACCATGGATTGAGCATTTCCTACCCGCTGGTGTCGACGAATACCTTTTGGGACTCTGAATTAGTCCTGCCCTAAATCTAAGATCACGGCACCACACCTTCACCCATGCGATCCGGCCGACAAACAACCCCCCTTTCTGCTTTCCCCTCTCCCCTTTCTTCAGACCTTCTCCTTTCAATCTGTTGCTACCTCCCCCCCCCCTTTTTCTTTCTTTCTTCTCTTTTTCTCTACTAATACCTACTGGTAGTGTACTCTGTCTTGTATAATGGCCCCGGCGGCTCTCCTGTTTGTTTTCTGGGGAGACTGCCGGTACCCCAGCATGTTTATTTAAGGGACTCTGTCCCCTTTCACCTTTTGCAATCTTACCTAAATCATACCAACATGTTATCTGACTGAGTATTCACTTCTTGCATAATTTCCCACTTTCCATTATGTCAGTGTTACATTGATTGACTGTAATATGCACTGTTTTATGTTAACTTGATAACCTTACTGTAATGTATGGAACAGTTGCTTGTTAATTACCAATAAAAATATTTGAAAAGAAAATATATCCAAATGGTATGTGTGTCCTTAAATTAATTTATAAGCCCCCCCCCCTTAAAATGTGTCCAAATAGTATGTGTGTCCTTAAATTAATTTATAAGCCCCCCCCCTTAAATGTTATGGGTGAAGATCAGAGGGGGTGAGGAATCTGATAAGTGGGCCTTATATTTTAGTCTTTAAATAATACTTAAAATAAATGTTATACTGATGTTGGGCAAGAATGTTTTTTGTGTAATCTGCTTGCAATGTTATGTGCAAAAGTACTTATATTTTTTTTTTGTTTGACTCCCCAGTTTCCTTCAGTGCCACAGGAATGGCAGACTGTGGCATCCCATTTTGTCACCCATTGGGACTTTCCCAACTGTGGAGGGGCTATAGATGGGAAGCACGTCCACATCGTGCCACCACCCCATTCGGGGTCATACTATTTTAACTATAAGGGGTTTCATAGTATCGTGTCAATGGCGGTGGTGTCGGCACAATATGAATTCCTGTATGTGGATGTGGGGAAGAATGGCCGGATGTCGGATGGAGGAGTGTTCACCTAGACGGAGTTCTACCAGCGTCTCCAGAGTGGTGGCCTGGGATTGCCACCTGATGCAGATAACGTGGAAGGACTCCCCTTTGTCTTCATTGCAGATGAAGCCTTCAGTCTGGGCAAGCACCTGATGAGGCCATTCCCCCAAAGGACCCTCACCCCGGAGAGGAGGGTTTTTAACTACTGGCTGGCCAGAGCAAGAAGAGTTGTTGAGAATGCCTTCGGGATAATGGCCTGCTGGTTCCCCCTGTTTATGACAGCAATCCATATGGCGGACTACAAACTCAATAACTTCATACTATCATGCTGCATCCTGCACAATTTTTTAATAAAACATTCTACAAATTATATTGCCTCAGTTGGGCCTGAGGTCGGACTTCTTTCAGAGAATCCTCTGACGGGCCTGGATACTGGCCGTACTGGCTTGGCCCCCCAAAGCGCCCGTGAAGTTAGGGAGAAATATGTAATTTTTTTACGGGTAGGGGTGCCATTGCAATGCCAGACAATGTCTAATTTTTAATAATAAAAAAAATGAAAAGATAAAATCTAGAAATGTATTTATTGCTTGCTTTTCTTTTTGGCTGTCTCCTAGGTTGACCTAGTGCACTTGTAGTGCCAAGTGGATTTTCCTTTAGTAAATAAGCCCCATTGTCACTGTAAACAGAAACTTACTTACAAAACTGGTATTGAGCATTGAAAGAATAAGCCACAATTTGTTGATTAACAAAGTTTTGAATCTGTGCACATTCACATGTGCGTTTATAATTAAAAAAAATATATATAGAATTCTTTTTTTATCAATATATTAATTTTTTTTTAAACAATCTTTTTTTTTTTTTTTTTTTTTACAAACAGGCATGTTTAAAAACATAACATACACACAACTCTGGAACTTACAAAGTTCAATCAACATCTCAAAAACAGCGGCGGCCCGTCCATAGGGGGCACCAGGGCGCCGCCCCGTCCCCCCCCCTCCCTCTGCACAGTCACAAAAAAAAATGAAAAAGAAAAAAAAATTTCTAAAACTGGCCCTTTAAAAAATGAAGATTGCACAAGATTGCAGACGCGGCGCTTCATTTGCGGGCTTTTAACCCACCTTGTGGCACGATCCATCGTGCCGAGTAGCTTCCGCATATTATATGCATTAGATGGCCGGGGCTTTGAGTGACATTAAAGTTATGATGTCACTTCCGCTTTTATCTCCCAGTGTGCCCGAGCAGAGGAAGCATGGGGAGCGGACTCCTCTACTTCTGTGTGACTACACAGTCACACCGAGATTAGAGAATGCTGCCTCGGAGCCATAGGGAGAGTGAGAGAGCCGGAGTATGTCCTCAGAGTCAGAGCACTGGTGAATGGAGCCGTCTCAGCCATGTACGGGGAGAAGGATGGAGCCAGGCTCACTGCTGTGCTGGGCTGTCCTGGTCTGTCTGCCAGGTGAGTGCTGGGGGGAGGGGAGGAAATGTTCTGCTGGATGGAGGGGAACCCCAAAACTTCTATCTGTCTATCTTCTCTCTGGATTCACACACAGTGACAAACCGACAACTATTACACAATGACAGACTAACATCCATAACACTAGGTGACAGGCAACCACCTGTAATGCATGGTGAGCCCACAGGTTCAACACCCGGCTCCAAGTCCTTTTCTCACTATCCATTGCCTTTGTCCAAAAATTTACTTTTTCTCTGTGCTGTACATGTTATAATTGTACATTATTTTGCCTTTTGCATGTTATTGCTTATATCTGTATGATTAATATCTATCTAGTATATCTATGTAGTATATCAGTCACTCTTTCACTTTGGTGTATCTAATTTTATATTAATTTTATATTAACCTATCATCTGTCTGGCTCTATCTATCTATCTATCTATCTATCTATCTATCTATCTATCTATCTATCTATCTATCTATCTATCTATCTATCTATCTATCTATCTATCTATCTATCTATCTATCTATCTATCTATCTATCTATCTATCTATCTATCTATCTATCACTACTACTATTGATATTGATACTACTACTACTATTGATATTGATACTACTACTACTGATATTGATATTACAACTACTGATATTGATACTACTACTATTGATATTGATACTACTATTGATACTACTACTACTATTGATATTGATACTACTACTATTGCTATTGATACTACTACTAATACTATTGATGCTACTACTACTGATACTACTACTACTACTGATGCTACAACTACTGATACTACTACTGATACTACTACTACTACTGCTACTACTGATACTACTACTACTACTATTGATACTACTATTGATATTGATACTACTACTATTTATACTACTACTATTTATACTACTACTACTGGTATTAATAACACATGAAAATAAATATGAATAATAAATATGAATAATATGAAATACATGGATTGATATGAAATCCTACTACAGATCCCAGCGGTGTATACATGGAGATAAGTATATAGGAATAGATGTTTATCTATCTATCTATCTATCTATCTATCTATCTATCTATCTATCTATCTATCTATCTATCTATCTATCTATCTATCTATCTATCTATCTATCTATCTATCTATCTATCTATCCAAATCTGTTTTTCTGTTCTTATTTAGTAATGCAGTTCAAGGGGGCAAAGATTGTATACGCAGTGCAGAAATTTAAACAAGCAATCAGATTAAAATTTACCATATACAAATCAGTTAGGAATTTAATCTGATTACTATTGGTTACTGCACTTTGTTTTTTTTTCACAGAATGTTTAGTATGAAGTCTTTAGTATGTTTATTTCAACTAGCCTCAGTTGTTTGTTTTCAATAAACCCCAGGATTGGAGGAAACCTACAGGGAGTGGAGACCTATAACAGATTCATCCATTAATGTTCTTATAGAGTTGAGCACCTGCACTCCTTTGCAGATAATTCATCTCACTAAATGTGACTATGATAACAGTTCCAGCTTTCTTTGTTCCTGTAGGAGATTTTCCTTCACTGTCTTTTTGGTAACACAATTGTCCCAGTGCCAGCAAGTAAGGGTAATCTCTCTGAAGGAGCCCTGGACAGCAGTAAGAACAGGGATTCTAATACTTCCCTGGTCCTACCTTAAAGTGTTTGTTACCACAACATTTCATATTCCTGATGTGTGCCTTCTGTACCATGTACTTGTATGAAAAAGTATCCTGTCAAGGCGCATGTGTGGAGGACTCCAAGATGGCTGCTCAAGCCCAGAGCTCTGCTTCACCCCGGCCGATTGGCGCACCGCATGACTGCCTGCGACTAGCGGGGCCAGCAGAAGACCACCCCAGCGCCTAGGGGACACTCCCGGGAGCCGATTAGCTATCTATCTCTTCCACCCAATGTCTATCTATCTGTAGGCCCTATTGCAGGCGAGTGACGGGGGGGGGTGGTATTGGGTTGGTTGGGGCTTTGTTTGCGCCCCCCCAAAAAATGGAGCACCAGCCGCCACTGCTCAAAAATCAAGGCAATATCATACATTAAAGTGTCAAATATCAAATATAGTGTCATATATCAGATGGGGTCACCCCTGTAAAGGCCAAATTTTGAAGATGCACACAAATTGGGATTCCAAATGGGTAATGTCAACATGTGCTATCATCATGGGGGATCAATGGACGTGTTTTGTGGGTGCAATCCCTTCCTCTCACCTACTAGCGTTATGAGGAAGGGGTTGCACCCACAAAACGCGTACATTGAGATCCCCTGATGGCAGATAGCACATGTTGACACACCGTGTGCATCTTTAAAATTTGGTTTTTAAAATTGAAAAAACTTAAAATCCCAGAATGTGGGCATCTAAAAAGGAAATAAAGAACATGATCGATTTTGTTTTAGGGAAAAAGGGATTAGACTCTCCCCAAAACATTGATCATGTTATTCATTTCCTGCTGCAGATATTTAAGTCCAGAAATAGGAATATAAAACATTGCTTTGAAGTGGTGTACAATTGTCTATTTGGGAAGAGATCCAAGGTGAAGACATGATTAAAAATCCCTTTTAACCAAACTGCAATACTTACTTTTTTTGGCCAAGTTTCACAGATGGAGACACCCCAAGTATCCACTGGAGCACCTGTGTGGGTTACCCTAAAAAATGAGCTCTGGTGTCCCACACTACTGCTCCTGAGTCCAGATGTGCAAACAGCTGCTGAGTGTCCTCGCCTTACATTCCACTGAATCAAGTTTGCAATTCATTCAAGTTTCAAAGACATCTAGACAACAATGTCCTAAACTTCTTTAACTCAGTTTAAGGTCGGACCAGCGTTTCTTTAATTGGTCTTTGGAGCGTTGTACCACAAAATTATGCTGCAGAGTCTTCACAACTTTTGTCATGATTTTGGCCTTGCGCAAATTTGACTGGGTGTACGGTCCATGCTTCCCATCATAATCATTCCTCCGCAAAATGTCCACCATCTCCACCATTTCTTCAAAGGCCATATTGGAGGCCTTAAACCTCCTCTTTTGGGATCGGGACATTTCGGGCTCCAGGCTTTCCTCCTCGTCACTGGAATAATTATCAACCACCTGCTGTGTCTCCACCATGTTGCTCCTACTGCGCACCATAGAGAGAAGGGGCGGGGAATATTCGTAAAAAAGAACGACGCGGGCAGAGTTTCACTCATGCGCAGTGTATATAAAGCTAACATGCATGTGTCATACGTACGTACGTTCTGTGCGCATAAGAGTAACGGAAGTTGCGAGCGTCCGAAACAAAGGTAAATTTTATAACGTTTTGAACATCAGTGGCCTATACTGCTTTAAAGATTGAGGCCTATATTGGGATAAGATTATGAGAGTTTAGGCTGACGTTAGTGTTTTTGTCCATATTTATTGACAAGTACAGGGAGATAAGGAATCTGTGGGAGGTCAAACACAGTTCATATTACAATAAACAAGTAAGGAAGGCAACGCTGGAGAAACTTCTGGGATTTTTGAAGACTTGGATCCCGGAAGCAGACATGAAGTTTTTGGAATGTATAGGAAGGAGCATAAGAAGATCCTGGCTTCCCTGAGATCAGGAGCATCAGCAGATGAGGTATATGTACCCAAGCTGTGGTACCTCCAAAAACTGCGGTTTTTGGACGACCAGACTGAAGCCAGGGAATCTCTTTCGACCCTTCCCTGCAGCCTTCCCTCCACCCTTCTCTCCACCCCAGCAGAGGCTGACGCGGAACAACCTGGGCCTTCCATCCTGGAAGAAGCGGATGCGCCCAGCAGGAGCCAGGTATATTAGTTTTCAACATATTTATTGTCCTAATATTAATGATGTTAACTAGATGTTATAATTGATTACCTATTAAAGATTTTATCCAAAAATGATGTATACATATCAATTGACAGGAGTGGCCAAAAATGTTTGTGACCAGCTTGAAAAATGCTGGCGTCAGAATGATAGTCTTTTATATGTATTAACATTGAATTTGCAAGTCATGATCTGAAAATTGTGTGTGATTGATAAACCAAAAACTAAAACTATGTCCCTTTTTTATACACAGGATGAGTTCAGCCAAGAGGAGGGTCTGGAAAGTGGCAGGCAGGAGGAGGCCATGCCCAGTGACAGCCAGGAGGTGGCTGGGCCCAGTAGGAGTCTCACCCAATCCCAGGTGCCTCTTCTCCGCCTTCCAACAAAAAGGCCCAGGAAGGGGACGTGATGGAGGAGGCAGCACTGGGCCTCATTAGGGAAGCAACAGATGTCCTCAGCCGCCCCCCCCCCCCCCCCCCCCCCCCCGGATGCTGAAGAGGCCTATGGCTGCTATCTAGACACCAGGTTGCTAGAACTGGAGAAGGGCCAACACCTCCTCTGTGAGAGCCTTTTTGCTGAGGGGCCAGATAACTGAGAACAGCCACATATATGATCTCACCCATCCTTCTCCTCCTCCTCCTCTTCCTCTTCCTGCCACAAGTCCACCACCAGAGCCACAGCCTCCAAGGAAGGCTGCAGGGAAGGCTGCAGGGCAGCATGGAGGGAAGGCTGCAGTGAAGATAAGAAAGTGATGGCCTGGGTTCAGTCTGGTCTGACAGAAGATGCAGGCTGGTGTAGTACCACAGCCTGGGGACATATATGTCATCTGCTGCTGGTCCTGATCTCTGGGAGTTCTGGACCAGATTGGGCTCCCTATTATATGGACTCCTCAAGATCCCAATTTTTTTTTCCACAGACTTGATGTGTGCCCTGGGGCCATAAAGCTTCACAAATTCCTCCATATACCTTAAACTGAATATTGACTGACTGCTCACTTGCATATTTGGTAAACCTGCGTTTATACCTCCATATACTTTAAACTGAATATTGACTGACTGCTCACTTGCATATTTGGTAAATCTGTTTGTCACCACTGTTTCAACTCCATCTGTAGCCATGCTCACATTATTTCAATGTTTATTTAGCTATTAAGTCTTACCTAAATTATGGCTTCCCTTATCTTTACAATTTTGGCCTTTTAGTCCCCTTGCAGTTTGATTGTGGTGTGAAAGTTTTGCTCTGCTAGCTGTGTTGCTAATATTCCCTCTTAATTGATTAATTGCCAGATTCAACCCAAACCCAACACACAGTATAAAAACAAGGCCTTCTTTACGGGGGGACACATACAGGGGGCTGCACATACAGGGGGTTCTTCCAAAGAAGTGGCGTTCTTTAAATAAGTGGCACTTCTGCTCTTGCACTTCAGTGATTTGCACAAAGCAAACCACAACAGACTGCAGATTACCTCAATTCCTAATTATCTCACCTTCCTCTCTGAAACATGCACTCTTCACCTCTCCTCCTCTTCACAATTGCAGCCTCTCTACTCAAACTGTCTTTTCTTCACCCCTCTGTTCCACCCCACAATCTGTACATATCACCCTCACTTCTCGCCTCCCTCTATTACTGCACCCATCACCTCTTTCTAACTCTAAGCCCACTTGCTAACAAACCCCCCAGGATACTGAAGCATGTCCCCTCATACAAATCATATTCTCATATTACCTCCCTTACTCTTCTGCTTCTCCTAACCGCTGGAGATATTTCCCCAAACCCTGGGCCTCCCTTATTTAACTGTGCCCAACACACCCATCACCATCACCCTACACCCTCTGGCAGTAGTTGCAATCTACGCAATTTAGTCTCCATTTCTCTTCTTCCCAACGCCAGCCTCCCTCTCTCCTGCACCCTCTGGAACGCCCGCTCTGTCTGCAACAAACTCACTGCTGTTCATGACCTCTTTGTCACTAATTCCTTTAATCTACTTGCTCTCACCGAAACCTGGCTCCATGAATATGACACCCTTTCTCCTGCTTCCCTATCCCAGGGTGGCCTTCACTGGACTCACTCCCCTAGGCCTAATGGACGCAAGGGAAGTGGAGTGGGATTCCTCCTATCCCCCCAGAGCACCTTCCAGTTTATTCACTCTCCTCCCTCTTTATCCCTCTCATCATTCGAAGCCCACTGTATATGTCTATTCTCTCCTACTTCCCTAAGAATTGCTGTGATCTACTGGCCCCCTGGACCATTATCGACTTTCCTTGATGAGTTTTCTTCCTGGCTACCCTACTTTCTCTCTTCGGAAATTCCCACAATCCTTCTCGGTGATTTCAACATTCCTGCTAATACAAACACTCCTGCTACTTCTAAACTTCTTAGTCTAACCTCTTCATTTGACCTGAAGCAATGGGTACAGGATTCTACTCACTCTGATGGCAACACCCTTGACCTTGTATTCTCCTACCTATGCACTCCATGCAACTTCTCAAACAATCCTTTTCCTCTCTCCGACCATCACCTTGTTAGTTTCTCTCTCCCCCTGTCTTCCACCACCTTTCCCTCCAATGGCCTAATCATCACCCGTAGAAATTTTCACAACTTCAACTCCTCTCTCCTCTATTCTGCTACTGACCACCTCTATGACAAAATCTCTCCCCTGTCCTGCCGCAACCAAGCCACGTTCATCTACAATAAATCCCTGTCCTCCACCCTGGACAAGCTTCCTCCCCTCACTACACGCAGAATCAGGCCTCGACCCCTACAACCCTGGCAAACAGATGACACTAAAATTCTCAAAAAACGTAGTCGCGCTCTTCAGCGTCTGTGGCACAAGACTAAGTCTCTCAAAGACTTCAACCAATACAAATCTGCCCTCCAAAAATACTATTCTTTTCTCCACACTGCCAAGCAAACCTATTTTACAGCTCTTATTAACACCTTCTCAACCAGTCCCTGTAAACTCTTCTCTACCTTCAACTCTCTACTTTGTCCTCCACTGCCTCCACCCACTGACTCACTCACTGCCCAGGAGATCGTTAATCACTTCAAAAACAAGATTGATACAATCTGTGATGAAATCTCCACTCTACAGGTATCTCCCCCAGCTAAGACCCCATGTCAACAGGTACAACTGACACTCACCCTATTCACATCTGCTACTACAGATGAAGTTGCTAAACTCCTTTCTATCGCCCACCTAACCACCTTTCCCTTGGACCCTATTCCCTCTCATATGCTACAGTCGCCCTCTGACTCCATTCTACACTCTCCAACCCACATCTTCAATCTCTCCCTCACCTCTGGCATCTTCCCCAATGCTCTAAAACATGCACTGGTCACCCCCATACTTAAAAAGCTGTCCTTGGACCCTACAAATCTTAACAACCTACGCTCTATCTCCTTGCTCCCCTTTTCCTCTAAACTCCTTGAACGCCTGGTTTACAACCAACTGAGTGACCACCTCATTAAAAACAACCTTCTTGATCCCCTTCAATCTGGATTTCGCCCTCAACACTCCACAGAAACTGCTCTTTTAAAACTCACAAATGACCTGCTAACTGCAAAAACCAATGGACACTATTCTGTACTCCTACTTCTGGACTTTCAGCTGCCTTTGACATGGTTGACCACCCCCTCCTCCTCGAAAAACTTTACTCCCTCAGTCTCCGTGACTGTACTCTTCAGTGGCTCTCATCCTACCTATCCCAACGCATCTTCAGTGTCACTTACAATTCTACTTCCTCCACTCCTCTTCCCTTCTCTGTCGGGTCCCCCAAGGTTCTGTTCTTGGACCTCTTTTATCTTCAATCTACACCTCTTCCCTGGGTCAGCTGATAGCCTCTCACGGCTTTCAATATCATTTCTACGCTGACGACACACAAATCTATCTCTCCACCCCTCAACTCACTCCATCAGTCTCCTCACGCATCACTAACTTACTAACCGACATATCTGTATGGATGTCACACCACTTCCTCAAACTCAACTTGTCCAAAACCGAGCTTATAATATTTCCTCCCCCACATACCTCTTCCCCTGACTTGTCTGTCAAGAGCAATGGCACAACCATCCACCCATCCCCACATGTCAGGGTGCTAGGTGTTATCCTGGATTCTGAACTCTCCTTTCGGCCCCACATCCAATCACTTTCCAAAGATTGCTGCCTCAACCTCCGCAACATCTCTAAACTACGTCCCTTTCTAACCAATGAAACCACAAAGCTCCTGATTCACTCCCTGTTTATCTCTCGCTACGACTACTGCAACTCCCTCCTCATTGGCTTACATTTAAATAGACTATCCACCCTTCAGTCCATCATGAATGCTGCTGCCAGACTCATCCACCTTACAAATCGCTCAGTGTCTGCTACCCCTCTCTGCCAATCTCTCCATTGGCTGCCACTCACCCAACAAATTAAATTCAAAATACTAACAATAAGTTTCAAAGCCATCCACAACTCTGCCCCAGCTACATCACTAGCCTAGTCTCAAAATACCAACCTAATTGCCCTCTCCGTTCCTCCCAAGACCTCCTGCTCTCTAGCTCCCTCATCACCTCCTCCCTTATCCGCCTCCGGGACTTCTTCTGAACCTCACCCATCCTCTGGAATCCCCTACCCCAATCTGTCGGACTGTCTCCAAATGTATCCACTTTTAGGCGATCCCTGAAAACTTTCCTCTTCAGAGAAGCCTGTCCTGCCTCCATTTAACAACTGCACTATTTTCTCCATTAGCTCATCCCCCACAGCTATTACCCTTTTGTATAACTTGACCCTCCCTCCTAGATTGTAAGCTCTAACGAGCAGGGCCCTCTGATTCCTCCTGTATTGCATTGTATTGTACTTGTACTTTCTGCCCTAATGTTGTAAAGCGCTGCGTAAACTGTTGGCGCTATATAAATCTTGTATAATAATAATAATAAATTCCAAAAGTTTCTCCAGCGTTGCCTTCATCTTTATTTTTTACCCAGAATAAATGGATATTTTATTTTCTGAAAAGACTTGCCTGTGTGTTTTTATTCAAATACATTTCTAAAAGAAAATGTGTAATTAACAAGGGACATCAACTGTCTTGAGGTTCAAAAAAAAATAAAAATAATAATGTTATTGTGGTAACTTGACACACACACAAAAAAAATATGGAGATCACTAGAAAATAATTTGAAACTAATACTAAAAAAAATCTTGATGAAATAAAAAATAATAAAAGATAACTATAAACAAAAATTGGAAACATTATTATGGAGGTCAGGCTTTTAAAAAATACAATATTATTCATGAGATCTGGAGAAATAATCCAGAAATCAGTTTGTGAGAACCCTGTGTGAATATGAGCAGCAAAACAACTTCATTCTTCTAGCATTATAAAGAAAAAAAAAATGCACTGCATTAAACGATCACAGAATTTACAGCATGAGGAATGTGCTAGCTCCAATACAAACGCTAGTTTTACCACACCGAGCGCTTATGTCTCGTACTTGCTTCTGAGCATGCATCGTTTTTGGTCCGTTGGAACAGTATACAGACGAGCGGTTTTCCCGATAGAAACTGGTTCTGGCGGAGTTCCGTTGGAAAGATTTGAAACATGTTCTATTTCTAGGTCTGTCAGAATTTTCAAAAGAAAAAGTCCGATGAAGCCCACCCACGATCGGAATGTCCGACGGAATGATTCCGTCGGACCTCTTCTGCTGGAAACTCCAGTCGTGTGTACGCGGCATAATAGTATATAGGAAACAAAGAGCTGCATTTTCTTACTCTTTTCTATCCATAACAAAGATATAATGTTTGGGTGAGCTGACTTTTTAAATCACGAGCTTTATAGGACTGCTCAGTTTGTAACCCTTTAGCCCATCTTTTTTTTTTTCTTCTTAGAAAATCTTTTTTCAAATATAAATAAAGAGTATAACTAAAACATACATTTGCATTTATTTCCCGAGACAGTTTTATTTTTTCTTTGTTTTACAGGACGAATGGTTGCATCATCAAGACCACCAAAACACAGAGCATCATTCCTCCAGCACAGACGGTGAGGCTTCTGAAGATCTTATCAACAGCTGCACTCAGCAAGAAGTATTCAGGAAAAAGGTAAGTTAGTTTCTTCCAGAGAATAAAATTTGTCTTTCCACGTCTGTCCCACTGTTGATCCTCTAGTTGTTGAGCTGTTACATTTCTAGCTTCAGTTGTCCGAGTTTCTGACCCAAAACAAGTACAGTATGCAGATAAGGAGTTCTGACCACAATTTACTGGCTGTACCAGGTGCTCGTTGTATGGGGCTTATTTCTAAAAGGTCCATTTGTTAGTTTGATATTTTTAATAGGACTATTTACCTATTTATAAAGTTGCTCTGGGCAATTTTTATATTTCAAAACAGAAAAATAGTTAAGCAATTTCTTTACTTTAAAAAAAACATCCTGCTGGGCATGTTTTCTTTTTTTGGCTGTGATTTGAAAGATACCCCATGGGAGTTGGGAAACCAGTTAAAGATATTTTGTGTTAGGTGTCCTAAAATTAAAAACCAAAAGCGTGCAGCCGCGCTGCAGCGTGATCTCTCACCGGCTGTGTCCGCCGGACATAGCCAATGACTGATCACTGTACTGGCCCGCTGCCAGTACCATGTGACCGCTGTAACCAATCACAGCAGGTCACATGACAGTTGAAAACAATTGATGGCTTCCTTTCAAGGCATGCATTGTGAACAATTAGACCACAAAAGAGAATGCCCCCCTTTAAATGAAACTTTGATAGACCACCAACTCTTATGATAAAAAATATATTTTGATGGTATACTATAAAAAGACGTAGAAACGTCTATGACATACAAAAGTACAAAAAATGCATTCCATACAGAATCAGAACAAGAAGTA
This sequence comes from Aquarana catesbeiana, assembly GCF_042186555.1. NCBI lineage: Eukaryota > Metazoa > Chordata > Amphibia > Anura > Ranidae > Aquarana > Aquarana catesbeiana. The sequence continues at coordinate 98,931,969 of NC_133328.1, forward strand.
TACAAATGATAATATTAGATGTACTCTCCTAGGGGTGATGTACCCCAATTCCCGACGCGTTTCCAGTATTCTGATACCTTCATCAGGGATTTGAGAGTTACAAATATTTTACAAGTGTAAAGGTTCCAGTGGAATGACTTTGTGTTCAGGCAGCACTTAGGACCCCAAGGTCAAATGACATGTTTCATGGACGCCAGGCCTGGTCTTTTTATAGTATACCATTAAAATATATTTTTTATCATAAGAGTTGGTGGTCTATCAAAGTCCCATTTAAAGGGGGGCATTCTCTTTTGTGGTCTATTACGTGAGGGATGGGACCACCACACTCTACATTTGACATAATGGAAGCCTCTTTCTTTTTTTCTTATTGTGTACAATTATGTTGCTAGCTGTGATTGGTCACAGTAATCATATGGTACAGACTTGGCCAATCACAGCCCATCTGTGCCATGTTATTAGCTGTAGCCTATCCCAGCTAATCACAACAAAACAAACTAAATGAATTGATTTCATTCAATAAAATGCTTGCATATAGCAATGAAATTCACTGCAATAAGCAAACATAATGTGTAATAAAAAAATACTGATCACTTTTCCAAGAGTAGTACAATGTTAATGGTAACATTATATTGGTCTAGACAAAGTGTGTTAAAAAAAAAACGTAAAAAAAATTGAAAAAAAAAATGATTTTATTTTTATTTTTTCATACTGTCACCAGTCAGTGTCCCATACCACACCAGTTATATGATGACACTGTACTGCACTGTTGACAGTATTTAAAAAAAAAAAATAATAAAAAAAGTATTTCTTAAAAATTTTCAAAAAATTATAACAAAAAATACAACTTAAAAAAACTCGCTATGCCTCTTACTAAATACCTTGGACTGTCTACATTCTAAAAAGGGGTAATTTGGGGGCTATCTGTACTGTCCTGACATTTTTGGGCCTCAAGAAATGAGATAGGCTGTCAGTACATCAGGATTGATAGATTTTCAGATATATACCATAGTTTGTGGACTATATAACTTTCCTATAGGCTAAATAATATACACTGATTTGGGCTATTTTCACCAAAGAAATGTAGCAGAATACGTTTGAGCCTAAATTTATAAAGAAAGATTATTTATTTGCAAAATTTTATAACAGAAAAAAAGAAAAATGTTTTTTTCAAAATTTTCTGCCTTTCTTTGTTTATTTAGCAAATGATTTTTTAAAAAAACAGTGGTGATTAAATACCACCAAAAGAAAGCTCTATGTGTGTGAAAAAAAATGATAAAAAATTCATATGGGTAAAGTATTGCATGAATGCGCAAGTGTTATTCAAAGTGCGACAGCAATGAAGGATGAAAATTGGCTTTGGCAGGAAGGGGGTAAAAGTGCCCAGTATTGAAGTAATTAAAAAAATTACAAAGATTTTCAGTTACGTCCACTGAAATTTTAAAATTACAGTCAGATGGCTGGAAAAAAAATGGACTGGTGTTTTGTAATTTGAGCATATTGACATATAAAATGTGGGTTTATATAGTAGTGGCAAATGAGATATATATATTTTACATAGAAAAATTCTATCTTATCTATCTACAGAGGAATCTGGATAAAAGTGACTCCAATGAGGCCTGCAGCATTTGTATTTCTGCCATAGAAGACAACCAGGCTATCAGGCAATGTATTAACTTGCTTATGCTTATACCTTTAATCTGTATCTAACTAGTTTAGTTGGATTTCTTTTAATTTATAACCACTGCAATAGGGTGCTTATCTTCTTTTTTTCTGATTTATCTTCCACAGATGTCTACCATGCAGCCATTTATTCCATCAGACATGCATAGACCAGTGGTTGCATAACAGCAGAAGGTGCCCCCTTTGTAGACATGACCTAGGTGCACCTTTATACCACTGAACATTCAGCTCATGACAACTGAGCAGTACATGGTGGCAGGCTTTCTTCTAATAAAGTACTTTCTTTTAATAAATTATTACTATTATTATTAGGGATGAGCCGAACACCCCCCGGTTCGGTTCGCACCAGAACTTGCGAACGGACCAAAACTTTGCACAAACGTTATAAACCCATTGAAGTCTATGAGACACGAAAGTTCAGAATCAAAAGTGCTAATTTTAAAGGCTAATTTGCATTGTATTGTCCTAAAAAGGGTTTGGGGACCTGGGTCCTGCCCCAGGGGACATGCTGGAACGGGCCCTGCTGTGAAATATTAGATCAAGAATTGTAATTACATTCACCTGTTGAACAGGGGCAGAAAAATTGGGCCTTTGGTGGTGGTGTTGGTGGTGCTGGTGCCACATCACTGTAAGTCCTCACAGTTACTCTTGTTGGGAGCAGAAGCGGGCCCTGCTGTGAAATATTAGATCAAGAATTGTAATTACATGTCCCTGTTGAACAGGGTCAAAAAAATTGGGCCTTTGGTGGTGGTGTTGGTGGTGCTGGTGCCACAACACTGTAAGTCCTCACAGATACTCTAGTTGGAGTGCAGGAATGAGCCCTCCTGCAAAATATTGCATCAAAAATTGTAATTACACGCCCCTGTTAAACAGGGGCAGAAAAATTGGGCCTTAGGCACTGGTGCTGGTGCCACAACACTGCAACCCCTCACAGATACTCTAGTTGGAGCGCAGGAATGAGCCCTGCTGCAAAGTATTGCATCAAAAATTGTAATTACACGCCCCTGTTAAACAGGGGCTGAAAAATTGGGCCTTAGCCAAGGCGGCGCCCAGAACCAAAAATATTCTTACAAGCTATCTGCATGATCATTGAATAGGAAGAGGATAGTCACTCAGCATAACAGGATAGTCACTCAGCATCAGCATAGGGAGTCTTGAAAGAATCTGACATTTCAAAAAAAATTATTCAGTTACATCAGCATAAGGTGCTTGGTATCTGGTGGTGATCCAAGACTGATTCATTTTTATAAAGGTCAGTCGATCGACCGAGTCGGTGGACTGAATGTGCGTTCCGAAAGAACGCTGGATGCAGGACAGGCCAGTAGCTCAATTGCATACTGTGCAAGCTCTGGCCAGTGATCCATCCTCAAAACCCAGTAACCTAGAGGATTTTCGGTGGGAAAGGTGTTCAAGTCAGATCTTGCCCCTAGGTATTCCTGCACCATGTAAAACAGACGCTGGCGATGGCTGCTGGAACCGATCATACCTTGGGGCTGCGGACTAAAAAATTGTCTGAACGCATGGACTGAATGTGCGTTCCGAAAAGAACGCTGGATGCAGGACAGGCCAGTAGCTCAATTGCATACTGTGCAAGCTCTGGCCAGTGATCCATCCTCAAGACCCAGTAACCTAGAGGATTTTCGGTGGGAAAGGTGTTCAAGTCAGATCTTGCCCCTAGGTATTCCTGCACCATGTAAAACAGACGCTGGCGATGGCTGCTGGAACCGATCATACCTTGGGGCTGCGGACTAAAAAATTGTCTGAACGCATCGGTCGCCTCAGCAACACGTCCAGGAACAGGAGTTTGTAACCTCCCAGTCTCTGGGAACGCGTTGCACAGACCTTTCTGCAAGGCCTCCCAAAGATGTTTCATCCTCTGCTCCCTCTGCGACGGCAAGATAAGTTCTGTAACCTTACCCTTGTAACGTGGATCAAGGAGGGTTTCCAGCCAGTAACGATCCCTCTCCTTGATACCATGAATACGAGGATCCTTCTGCAGGCTTTGCAGGATCAGGGAGGCCATGCAGCGTAGGTTTGCTGAGGCATTTGGTCCAGAGTCCTCTGGGTCACTAAGGACGACATGATCTGCAGCCACCTCCTCCCAGCCACGTACAAGTCCATGTGTTTCTTGGGACTGTAAATGATCCCTTAAAGACTGCTGCTGATGCTGAGTGCCAGGCTCCACCTCCATGCTGACACAATCCTCCTCCTCCTCGTCCTCTTCCTGTGTGATCGGTGGGCACACAGGAACACTATCTGGATAAAGGGGGCCTTGAGAGCTAAGGAAGTCCTCCTCTTCCTGCCTCTGTTCTGCCTCAAGTGCCCTGTCCATTATTCCACGCAGCGTGTGCTCCAACAGGTGGATAAGGGGGACAGTGTCACTGATGCATGCACTGTCACTGCTCACCATCCTCGGGGCCTCCTCAAATGGTGACAGGACAGTGCATGCATCCCTGATCATGGCCCACTGACGTGGGGAAAAAAACAAGCTCCCCTGACCCTGTCCTGGTGCCATAGTCCCACAGGTACTCATTCATGGCCCTCAGCTGTGTGTGCAGCCGCTGCAGCATGGCCAACGTTGAGTTCCACCTGGTGGTTATGTCACAGATTAGGCGGTTCTCAGCCAGGTTAAATTCCTTTTGGAGGTCAGCCAGCCGAGCACTGGCATTATATGACCAGCAGAAATGCACACAGACTCAGGACATCCTGTAAGCCCGGGTACCTGCCCAAGAACCGCTGCACTACCAAGTTAAGGACGTGAGCCAAACAGGGAACATGGGTCAGTTGTCCCTGTTGGAGGGCGGAGAGGAGGTTGGTGCCATTGTCGCAAACCACCATTCCTGCCTTAAGCTGGCGTGGTGTCAACCACCTCTGAGCCTGCCCCTACAGAGCTGACAGAATCTCTGCCCCAGTGTGGCTCCTGTCCCCCAAGCACACCAGCTCAAGCACCGCATGGCATCTTTTTGCCTGCGTAATTGCGTAGCCCCTTGAACGCCTACAGAGCACTGCTGGTTCTGAGGACAAAGCACAGGAAGAGGCCATGGAGGAAGAAGAAGAGGAGGGGGTGGAGGAGAGAGGTGTGTCAGAATCACCAGTAGTAGCATTTTGGAGGCGTGGTGGCGGAACAACCTCCAACACTACTGCACCTTGTCCTGCATCCTTCCCAGCTGCCAGCAGAGTCACCCAATGCGCCGTAAAACTTAGGTAACGTCCCTGTCCATGCCTGCTGGACCATGAGTCAGTGGTAATATGCACCTTACCGCTGACCGCCCTGTCCAGCGAGGCCAAGACATTGCCTTCCACATACAGGTAGAGAGCCGGAATCGCCTTCCATGAGAAAAAGTGGGGTTTGGGAACCTGCCACTTAGGAACCGCACATTCCACAAACTCACGGAAGGGGGCAGAGTCTACCAACTGAAAAGGTAGCAGTTGAAGTGCTAGCAATTTTGCCAAGCTAGCATTCAACCGCTGGGTATGTGGATGGCTGGGAGTGAACTTCTTTCTGCGGTGCAGCAGCTGGGGCAGGGGAATTTGCCTGGTACAATCTGACGTCAGTGTACCGATAGCAGATTGCCTGCTAGTACTTGGCTGTGACACAACTAATTCTAGACCTTCATTCCTCTCAGTGCAGGTCTCAGAGAGGACTGAAGGTATAGTGGGGTTGGAGATCCCAGCTGATGAGGAGCAAAGAGAGGTCCTCTTTGTTCTTTGGTGTGGGTCTTTTAGGTACGCTTGCCAACCAACTGCATGGCAGGTCAACATATGTCTGGTCAAGCATGTGGTGCCCAAGCGGGAGATACGCTTGAGACATATGTTGCAAATATTATCCTAAATTCTTACAAGCGTGCATCCACATGTTTTATACCACATGTGGATGCACGCTTGTAAGAATTTAGGATAGTGTTTGGGTCTTTTAGTATTTGGGGCTTGCACAAGCAGCTGCACTACAATTTGCAATTTTTGTTTGTGGTTAGCGCAAAGTATACACACTTTTAGACACATATGTTGCAAATAGCAGCGGTGTGATCTGATGTACTCATCTCAAAAAAGGCCCACACCAAAGAACTTTTGGAATAATGCACAGAGACAGCAGAGCCCTGCACATGCGGAGCTCTGCGGTGTGATGCAGTCAGTGTGCTGCCCTTAAGCTGGCCCTTGGAGGGCATTCTGCCTCGTTGGTGATGTGCCTCCTCCTCCTCTCTCCTATCTGGCACCCACCTGGAGTCAGTGACCTCATCATCCCCTCCCTCCTCATCACTGGAGCAAACCTGGCAGTATGCTGCAGCAGGGGGAACATGACTGCCAGATTGATATCCTTCTTGGGCACCCCCTCTGTCTGGGCTCACGTTACTGCCTTCCTCTAGCTGAGTACCATCATTGGAACCTTCAAAACGCTGGGCATCCTCCTGGAGCATGTACCCAACACTGTGGTCAAACAGTTCAGGGGACTCCTCAGGAGGACATGGTGGGGCTAGGGAAGGAGTGACTGATGCCATTCAGCCGAGGGAAGAGGCCGCGTTGGCAGCTGCTTTGCCAGACAAATACCCTGAGCCTGGGTGAGAGAGGATGAGGAGGATGAGGACGGCTTGGTCATCCACTCGACCAAGTCTTCCGCATGTTGCACCTCAACATGGCCAGCTGCCAAAAAAAAGGCCAAGCGTGTCCCACGGCCACGTGCTGATGAGGATGCACCGTGTCCACGACCAGCACTGTTGCCTCTAGACACAGAGCCTGCTTGGCCTCTTTTATTGGCTTGTGACTGTCTGCCTCTCCTTGTTGGCCTTCCAGACATACTATTGGCCTGCAGTGAGATGTAGCTGCACAAAACTGGGATGCATATATATACCGATTATACTGCAGCTAGCAGAATCAACTGCCTGCCTGCAGTATTATTAGTATGAGAACACCTACTTGTCTTCAGGTAGCTATACTGTAGGTGCAACTGTGCAGGGTTACACAGTACACTAACTGGAAATACTTCAAGAGCCTGCCTGTGCTATTAATAGGATCAGAAGAAGCACACAAGTACCTGGCTTCAGGTAGCTATACTGTAGGTGCAACTGTACAGGGTTACACAGTACACTAACTGGAAATACTTCAAGAGCCTGCCTGTGCTATTAATAGGATCAAAAGAAGCACACAAGCACCTGGCTTCAGGTAGCTATACTGTAGGTGCAACTGTGCAGGGTACACAGTACACTAACTGGAAATACTTCAAGAGCCTGCCTGTGCTATTAATAGGATCAGAAGAAGCACACAAGTACCTGGCTTCAGGTAGCTATACTGTAGGTGCAACTGTACAGGGTTACACAGTACACTAACTGGAAATACTTCAAGAGCCTGCCTGTGCTATTAATAGAATCAGAAGAAGCACACAAGCACCTGGCTTCAGGTAGCTATACTGTAGGTGCAACTGTGCAGGGTTACACAGTACACTAACTGGAAATACTTCAAGAGCCTGCCTGTGCTATTAATAGGATCAGAAGAAGCACACAAGCACCTGGCTTCAGGTAGCTATACTGTAGGTGCAACGGTGCAGGGTTACACAGTACACTAACTGGAAATACTTCAAGAGCCTGCCTGTGCTATTAATAGGATCAGAAGAAGCACACAAACACCTGGCTTCAGGTAGCTATACTGTAGGTGCAACTGTGCAGGGTTACACAGTACACTAACTGGAAATACTGTAAAAACACCTGCCTGCCTGTCAGTATATTAGGAAGAGAATAACAGGAATGGATCTAGCTAAACTGAATACAGTGTATATATATATATATATATATATATATATATATATATATATATATATATAAATATATATATATATATATATATATATATATATATATATACATATACAACACCTGGGATGCATATATATACACAATACACTGTAAGTGCAGCTATCTGACTCGACCTGCCTACTCTATCTAACTTAAATCAAATGACACTGTCTCTCTGTCTATCTATCTCTCTCCACCGTAACACACTACACAGGGCCGACATGCAGGCGGCCTTATATAGTGTGGGGCATGTACTAAACCCCCTGAGACCTAATTGGCCAAAGCCTCCCTGGCTTTGGCCAATTATGGCTCTCTATACACGCGGCGCTGTGATTGGCCAAGCATGCGGGTCATAGTGCATGCTTGGCCAATCGTCAGCCAGCAATGCATTGCGATGCCGCAGTGAATTATGGGCCGTGACGCGCCACTCGAATTTGGCGCGAATGGCCCATAACATTCGTAATTCGGCGAACGTCCGAACACATGATGTTCAAGTCGAACATGCGTTCGACTCGAACACAAAGCTCATCCCTAATTATTATACAGGATTTATATAGCGCCAACAGTTTGCTCAGCGCTTTACAAAATGAAAGTAGACAGTTACAATACAATTTGGTACAAGAGGAATAAATATATTGTCTACTTAGACTTTTTCCTTTAACCGCTTTAGCCCCGGAAGATTTTACCCCCTTCCTGACCAGAGCACTTTTTGCGAATTGGCACTGCGTCGCTTTAACTGACAATTGTGCGGTCGTGTGAAGTTGCACCCAAACAAAATTGATGTCCTTTTTTTCCCACAATTAAAGCTTTCTTTTGGTGGTATTTGATCACCTCTGCGGTTTTTATTTTTTGCGCTATAAACAAAAAAAGAGGGACAATTTTGAAAAAAACGCAGTATTTTTTACTTTTTGCTATAATAAATATCCCCCAAAAATATATAAAAAAAACTATTTTTTTCCTCCGTTTAGGCTGAGAGCAATAAGCGTATATTGATTGGTTTGCGCAAAAGTTATAGCATCTACAAAATGGAGGATAATTTTATGACATTTTTGTTAATAATTTTTTTTTTCTAGTAATGGCGGTGATGTGCAATTTTTACCGGGACTGTGACATTATGGCGGACACGTCGGACAATGTTGACACATTTTTGGGACCATTGGCATTAATACAGCGATCGGTGCTATGAAAATGCATTGATTACTGTTAAAATGTTACTGGCAGTAAAGGGGTTAACACTAGGGGGCGATCAAGAGGTTAATGTGTTCCCTATTGTGTGTTCTAACTGAAGGGGGGAGGGGTCTGTGCAGGGGAGATGACAGATCGCTGTTCATACTCTATATGAACAGCCGATCTGTCTGCTCTCCCCTCAGAGAACCGGAAACTGTGTTTACACACACAGATCCCGGTTCTCGGTGTGTCCCGAGCGAACGCGGGAGCCCGGTGGTGATTGCGACCACCGGGCACTCGCCTCGGCTCCGCACGCGTCCCCTAGTGGCCGAATATGTTACCGACGTAACATGACGTTGATTCGCGCAGCCGATCCATGGTGCCCCAGTACAACTGCGGTGACTGGTCAACAAGCGGTTAACCCAGAATATGCATATTTTTGAGCATATATATTTCTTGGTGTAGCATATACATACGTATATCTATATAAATTATATTTTAATGTGCTTCTGGGTTTCACTAATATGCGCTTGCTTGCTCATTATGTAGATTGGTTAGGGAACATTATAGGGTACTTTTTTAGCATGGGGCTATCATAAACACTTTAGTCTAATTGTACAATCTCCTATCAGTTTCCTTTAGACACACATACAGTGCCTTGAAAAAGTATTCGTACCCCTTGAAATTTTCCACATTTTGTTATGTTACAACCAAAAACATAAATGTATTTTATTGGGATTGTGACAAAATGTGGAAAATTTCAAGGGGTGTAAATACATTTTCAAGGCACTGTACATGTTAGGATATTGACACACTTAACCCAAATAAATATTCTATATATATGCTAAATATCATACTATACTAAACTACAGTACAATAGAAATCGAAACTTGTCACCTCTGTTGCACTGGGGCTCGTTTCTAAAATGTAAAGTGTCTGTGTTGCCAGAATAGATAGCAAAATTGAAATTGATTATATATCACTTCTTTGCCAAAATTTTGGTAAACTTAAAATTGCTAATTTTGCTGTAAAATTAAGTTCACCGGAATCACTTCACTCATCCCTAGACAATCAATCAGAATCTTTTTTTATGTGACCTTAGTTAGTTTATTTTTGTAGTAATAGTCCCATTCAAATACTGTATTTATTGGCGTATAACATTCACTTTTTCACCATGAAAATTGGGTGCAAATAGTGCGTGCGTGTTATACGCCAATACTTCAGTTTTAGCTGCCTCGGAGGGGACAGGGAGGGGGGGCAGGACGAGCACCGTCAGATTACATACAGTGAGAATCTCCTGTTTACTTGGCGGCCTCTGTAATAGGAACTCCTGTCTCCTGGGCCGCCATTGGACCACTGTTCTGTCTATCATAGGAGATTCTCACTGTATGCAATCTGTCGGCGCTCGTCCCACCCCCCTCCCTGTCCCCTCTAGGCTGCAGATGAGCATCGATCAGGCTGCACTGATGGCAATGGTGAGGCTGCATTGATGTGGACTGATGAGGCTGCATTGATGGCACTTGTGAGGCTGCAGATGGATATTGATCAGGCTGCATTGATGGCAATGGTGAGGCTGCAGATGGGCACTGACCCTTATTTTACTTCAAAGTTCCTTATTTAAAATTTAAGTTTTTTTCCTGAAACTTCCCTCTTAAAATGAATGTGCGTGTTATACGCCTGTGCGTGTTATACGCCGATAAATACGGTACATTTTTTATGTAATGTTGAGCAGGTTTTACTTAACCAAATATCTTCCTCAAGTCCCGTGATACCACTTATGGTGAAAAATCTTCAATGTTACAGAATTGTATGTGACTAATATCAGCAGGTAATTGAATAATTATGAGCTGGAAGCTTCTTGTTTCAGCAATTAGCTTTACTTTCCTGAAGAAATACATCACATGCCTTTTATCATAGAACAGGAAGAGAACACAAACAAGTGCATACTTAGATACAGAGGGTACTTCCTTTCATATCATAGAATACCTGAACTATACACTATAATACTACAACACCACCTGCTGGCATAGATAGGTATAATACATATATATATATATATATATATATATATATATATATATATATATATATATATAGTCAGTTTATAAGCAACATTTCTGTTGTACTTTTCCAATACCCCATCTCAACAGCATGTGCTTTGCAAAACTTAATTCAGCTTCTTCTGGAAATAACTTTGACGTTCCTTCAATAAAGGCTTGGTGAGTGCATCAGCAGTCATCTCCTCTGACGGGCAGGATTGAATGTCAATAACACCTTGCTCTAGCTTGTCCCTCAGTAGACGATACACCCTGGTTGTCTTCAAAAAAGGGAATTGTTTTTGACATGTCTATCCCAAATGTCCACAAAAAGTTGGCAAATCCATATTGCTTCTTGACATGCGTGTACTGTTGTAATGTACTCTACTTTAGTTGAAGATAGAGCGACAGTTACTTGCTTTCAACTAGACCAACGTATGGTTCCTTTCTCATACTGGAAGATGAATCCACTTGTGGATTTGCGGTCTGTGCAGTCTCTGGGCCAATTAGCATCCACATATCCGACCAGTTTGGATGTGATGTTGCTGGTAACCAGAACTTCATCTGAATTGTTCCTTTGAGGTACTGCATCACTCTTTTTACTGCGTTCCAGTCACACTGACAGGGAGCTGAGACTTTCCTGCATAGTATGCCCACTGCTGCGGCTATGTCTGGTCTTGTCACAGTGGCAACATATAGCAGCTTACTAATTGCTCTGCCATACATGTCATTGTTGGGTAGCAAGTTTTCTGCTTCATTGCTCTTTTGATAGCCTGGGTCCATATCAGTTTTCACTTCCTTTGCATCTTGCATATGGAATAGTTTCAAGATTTCAGAGATTTTCTGAGATTGGTTGAGAAAATAACTTCCATCTTCCTCTCTCTCTTTTTGGATTGGCATATAGTATAAGTTCTTTGATTTCTAAATTTTCTTTCAACTTGTGAACTATCTGATTATAATCACCTTCTTGTTCAAAACAGGTTATAATGTCATCACGTGTCAAAGTTTTTCTATGTCTTCCCAGGAGGTTCAAGTATGCTGTGTGCTTTGATAGTGTGTGACAGCTTGCGGGGTGGTATCCCCTTTGTAGTCCGAGTGGATCTTCTGACTTCAGGCAGTTTAGCAGGATCTGGTGGAGAACTTGATTTAGGCGTTTTGAGTTCTACCTCTTGTTCTGACTCCTGCAAAGGTTCATTTTGGTCGACCTTTTCTTCTGGTTTGCTTGGCATATTCACTTCACAGCTTTCAGGGATCCGTGTTTCTGGTGATGGGCTCTCGACAAAATAAACACTACGGCTTACTGTCATTCTTTGGGTGTAGGATTCTGTAACCCTTAGTTTGCTCACTGTAGCCTATTAGAATGCCCTCTATGGCTCTATTCTCCAGCTTGGATCACTTTTCACTTGGAATATAGGTATATGCTTTACATCCAAACACTCTGATGTGCCCTATGCTAGCCTTTGATCCATGCCACATTTCTAATGGAGTACTTTTAATGGCTCTTGAGGGTAGTCTGTTCTGTAGGTAGGTTGCAGTCGTGACTGCTTCTCCCCAGTGAGCTATGATTAAGCACCGACCTATGTTGTGAAACGCGTTAGCTACTGCCTCTACCTCTGCATAGCATGGACTGACTGTATTGGATTTTACAATAAAGGTGTTATATTGGTGTGCGGCTGTCCAGGATTTTTCTTGCTCTTTGATCCATTGCAGAGCCTGCACCTGTTTGCCCTTACAGGGCGCATTTTTCACAGAACTTCTGTCTAGAGTGGCATCTTTCTCCCTTTGCTTCTCCCCAGTACATGTGAGGTAGGCTGGCATCCAACAACATGCACCTGGCCATTTCTAAAAGAGTGAGATTTTTCCTTTCTGCTATACCTTTTTGTTCAGGAGTGTATGGTGCAGTTGTCTGGTGTACTATTCCTTGTCTCTTCAGGTGAGGCCACTTCCTTGCTTATGTATTCTCCGCCATTGTCACTGTGCATTAATCCTGGTTTCCATTGGAATTTGTTTGCTAGATATGGCAACAAACTCTTGACATTTCTATGATGTTTCATTCTTGTGTTTCATCAGTTAAGCAGTTGTGTACCTGGAATAGTCATCAATGAAAGTCAGTAGATATCTGTTCCTGCTTGATGTGGGAGTTTTCATTGGACCACATACATCACTATGTATGAGCTGCAGGGGGTGGGTAGTTTTTCTTTGAGATGCCTGTAGAAGGGGAGCACGTGTGGCTTTTGCTTCAATACAGCACTTGCATTTCATGAGCCTTTTACAAGGCATTTTTGACAAATCTTCTGATAAACCTGTCTTTATAATGTCCTGTATAGCTTCTGGAGTTCTGTGCCCCAGCCGGCTGTGCCATAAGTGAATATTATTGTTGTGTAGATTATTAGAGACTGTATTGGCTTGCTGGTCTATGCTGATGAGCCTGTATAGGTGGTCATCCAGTTTTCCTTTTGCAAGGAATTGTTTAGTATTGTGAATTGTGCATTCATCACCCTGTATCTTAACTGTGAGACCTATTTTTGCAAGAATTTTCACTGATAGAAGGCTGACTTCTAGTTTTGGAACATACAGCACTTTCTTTACGAGGATACTCTGCTTGCCTTGTGGTGTAATGCAGTTCAGGAAGCCCTGGCCTTTACCTTCGGCAGTTATGCTTTTCCCGTTTTCTAGGAAAACTTTGTCTTTTGCACTGTAACCAATGTTTGTGAAGAAGGTCTCATCGCTAGTCATGTGACTTGTCGCACCTGAGTCTATGCACCAGCCACGTGGCTTTCCACTCTGTGTCACTTTAAAGGTACCACTGCATAATGTGTCTTCAGTTTCCTTTGTGATTGCTTTGACTCTTTCTTTTGTGGATAGCTTTAGAACAGTCCTTTTTTAAGTGACCGGTCCTTTTACAGTGAAAACATGTTCAGCTTTCTTTGTTGTGTTTTGTGCCTTTGTACAGCTTAAGAGCTTTGTCATCACAGTGCATATTTTCTTTCCTTCTATCATATTCATCTATTCATTTCCCTTTAATATATTCCAGTGTCAGCTCCTGCTCGGGTCTGGTTTCTAAAGTGTTAATGAGAGCAGTATATGTCTCTGGAAGGCTGCAGAGGAGCAGGGCAACAATATGATTATTTTTGATGTCCTCTCCGATGGCACGCAGCTGCTCTATGATCTCTAGAATAGCATTCACATGGTCACACATTTGCTGGCCTTCGTGTAGTCTCATCTTGTACAACTTTCTTAGCAAAAACAGTTTGCTGTTTAAACTTGAACGCTCATGCAGCTTTTGTAATGAAGTCCATATACCTTTGGCCATTTTCTCTGTTGGTCATGTTCTACTAGTAAGCTTATGATCGCTTGAAAAAATGGAGCACTCGTGACTAGGTGTGTAATTGCCATCATCCCTATGGTAATATAAATAATATGAAAACCTCTAGTTTGGGATTTTTAAGGCAATTTGAAATGATGATTGGAAAGAATTATTTTATATATAAAAAAGATTTATTTTAACATATAAATAGATAAAGAATTATATAGAAAAATTCAACATGTTGCATAAATTGTACAATTTTTTTTTAAAGCATTGCATAATGTATTAGATTTGGTTGGAAGTGGTATTTCCCAACTACTTGCTGAACTACCACTGGTAGAAAATGGATGGTGATAAGTAGAGGGATATCCAACATGTTTCGAATAATAGATGCATAAGCAGAATCTTCATCAGGGTTTTATACCACTTCTGAAATACAAAATATTCTCATTTTAGAATTCATATGAACATTTAGCAAAGGCATTTCTTATATCATGGAGGAGAAAGCCAAATATCTGCATGAGTTGCACTTCACCTTGTACAGGACTGATGGATATGATCCATAAAGTATGAGACTCAAAGCAGGGGGGAACACCGGAGGATATTTAAACTAGAGGACCAAAGAGAAAAAGAAAAAGTAAGGAATCCAATGGGCGATATATATATATATATATATCAGCCCAAACGAATGCTCAATCAATTGGGGCAAAAAGCATCCCCCTGGAGAGCAAACAATACAAGACCTTAGCATGGAAATAAAAACTACTTACTGCAAGAAGGCATTCACTTGTGTGATCAAGGTATCCCAGTACAGCAGCGTCATGCATTTCTGCGTCGTGTCCGGTCTCTCAGATGACGACATCCGCAGATCGGACTGGAGACAAGCGCCACCGTCACAAACCTCCGCTAGTGATTGGACTGCCAATGCAATCAGAGGGAAAACAAACGGCCTGAATACAAAGTATAGGGGCGTTTGTGTGCCAGGTACAGGAATGAGAGACTGCAAAATGATCGCTTTTGCTTGTTTATCCTTCCTATCCCAGTTCTCCATCTCTCCATTTGTGGGTCTGTCTGTATTTAACACTTGCCACAAGTCATCCATGCTAAAAAGCAATTCCAGTGTAAACTTCCATAGCTGGTAATTGGGATTGTTCAGCTTTGCTATTGCAAACTTCACATCTGAACCGCTTGCCATGTTTCAGTAGTTTGTATACAGTATTCACTGACTTGCTTTACTCACTGAGTAGTCTTTCCAGTGCCTCTGGGTGCTGCTGGGTTTGTTGGGTGTCTGGGATATCCTCTCCAATGCCTGGGCCTGTAATCTATTGCCAGGTTATTGAAAAACTATGAGCTGGAAGCTTCTCGTTTCAGCAATTAGCTTTACTTTCATGAAGAAATACATTACATGCCTTTTATCATAGAACAGGAAGAGAATACAAACAAGCGCATACTTAGATACAGATGGTACTTCCTCTTATATCATAGAATACATGAACTATACACTATAATACTACAGCACCACCTGCTGGCATAGATAGGTATAATGCATATGTATATATATATATATATATATATATATATATATATATATATATATATATATATATATATATATATATATATATTCAGTTTATAAGCAACTTTGCTGTTGTACTTTTCCAACAACTAATACTGGCTATACAGGGGGTTATTTACTAAAACTGGAGAGTTATGCTGTGCATAGAGACCAGTTTGCTTTCAGGTTTTATTGTCAAATCTTAATTAAACAAGCTGAATTTAGAAGCTGATTAGCTACCATACACAGCTGCACCAGATTTTGAGCACACCAGTTTTAGTAAATCTCCACCACAATGATGTAAAGTGATACTAAAGCTTTGTTTGTTTTAAAAAATAACAAACATGTTATACTTTAACCCAGGTCATGTACGCAATTAGGGAAGTCAAAGTGAAGTATGAGCTCCTAATTTGCATACTTTCTCTAGATTAGTGACATAGTGACATGTTCAGAAGAAGAAATCTTCTTGGCTATATTTCTTTCATTACAAACTCCCTTTAAAGCAGAGCTCCTGTCAAAAAATAACGATAAGATTAATAACCCAATAAATGTTAAAATAAAAAACAGCTTTGCTGCATTACTAAATTTCTCTTCAGAGCTGTCCCTTGCAGCAGCACAGTGGTAAATTCATCTCTGCTTTCTCCTCCTATCAACATGCTGCTTATCAGCACATGAATTGAATTGCTAATTATGCTACTTCTTCCTTTCACACTGGAGCCCTGCTGTACAGGCACTTCAAGATGCTGATACTTAGTCATATGCAGGTACTTACACTGATTGCATTTAAAAATTACATTTAATGATGTTATAAGAGCTTCATTAATGCATGCCTTTTATTTGCCTGTGGTTCAGCTTTAAATACAGTAGTTGACATAAGAAAGGTTAATAAGATTCATGGATAATTGTGTTACAGCTGCAGGAGATTATCATAACAGAAGACAAAATGTCAAATATCTCGCTTTCTGCATAGATCTGGGTAATTCTCCAGTATTTGAGAATGTTTTATGAAGCTTTGTCACACAATGTATGTAATAACAATTTTGTTGTGAGTGTAGTTGTCCTAAAATGGAGAATAAAATGCCAAAAATTGAAGTTCTCGTATATGAAATTGCAAATAGACAAAATTATATACAAGAAAGATGACTTAGTTCATGTTCTCATCAAAGAAAAAGTAACAAAGAAATGTTCAGGTAGTATTGGCAGATACTACCTATAAATAAAATTCTGGTCATTTGTAGAAGAGAAAGACTCACAGAAAATGCATAAAATCTGATGATGAAAGCTGGAAAAGAATGTTAATGGTGGTCAGTGGTCACAGGGGTGGCAGTAGCTACACGTCAGTTACTAGAATTAGAATACATTCTGGCACCTCCAGAGGATCCCATCTGAGACAAAATCCGGATCATGATTTATCACAGGAAATTACATAGCAGATGAATTTTGGTCAGCTTCTTGGTCATTGGCTAGATGGCAATCCTTACTTTACAAATAATGAATTTTAATTGCACAGATATCTGTGGTCATTGTGTAGCTGCCTATGTTTTTCTAATGTCACCCCAAACTCCATAAATGGTATAGTGAATTATTTGTGGGTGGCACAGTGGTGTAGTGGGTAGCACTCTCGCCTAGCAGTAAGAAGGGTCACTGGTTCCAATCCCAACCACGACACTACCTGCTTGGAGTTTGCATGTTCTTTCTCCCTGTGCCTGCGTGGGTTTCCTCCGGGTACTCCGGTTTCCTCCCACACTCCAAAGACATGCTGGGAGGTTAATTGGATCCTGTCTAAATTGTCCCTAGTATGTATGAATGTGAGTTAGGGACCTTAGATTGTAAGCTCCTTGAGGGTAGGGACTGATGTGAATGTACAATGTATATGTAAAGCGCTGCGTAAATTGACGGCGCTATATAAGTACCTGAAATAAATAAATAAATTTGTTTAACCTGACTGTACTTGTATTAGGCTGTGTATGCCCTGCATGCTGTGCATTTCTCACACTGTGCTTGCCTTTTGTGCTGCATGTTCTTTGACTATGCATGCACATTGTGCTATTTGTAGTCAGTTGGTATGCTCTGTGTGTATGCTCTGAATATGTGTTCTTTGGCTTCTGTTCTATAGCTGCATGTCCTATAACTGTGTGTGCTTTGGTGGCATATACTATGACTGCAAGTGCTCTATCAATATTTGTTTTGTGTGTATTGCCTTTGTTTTCTCTGGCCGCATGTAATCTATATCTCAATCTGCTATGCATGTTGAATGTGATCTTCCTGTACTTGCTGCTAAAGTCAGGCCCAGAGGAAAAGACCACAGCTAGGGATGAGCTTCGAGTTCGAGCCGAACTCATGTTCGACTCGAACATCGGCTGTTCGCTAGTTCGCCGAACAGCAAACAATTTGGGATGTTCGCGGCAAATTAGAAAGCTGCGGAACACCCTTTAAAAGTCTATGGGAGAAATCAAAAGTGCTAATTTTAAAGGCTTATATGCATGGTATTGTCATAAAAAATGTTTGGGGACCTGGGTCCTGCCCCAGGGGACATGGATCAATGCAAAAAAAGTTTTAAAAATGGCTGTTTTTTCGGGAGCAGTGATTTTAATAATGCTTAACCACTTGCCGCCCGCCATATAGCAGAATGACGTCGGTAAAGTGGTTTCATTATCCTGACTGGACGTCATATGACGTCCTCAGGATATTGAGCCGCTGCGCGCCCCCGGGGGCGCGCATCGCGGCGATCGTTGTTGCGGGGTGTCAGTCTGACACCCCACAACACCGATCTAGGTAAAGAGTCTCTGATGGAGACTCTTTACCACGTGATCAGCCGTGTCCAATCACGGCTGATCACAATGTAAATAGGAAGAGCCGGTGATCGGCTTTTCCTCACTCGCGTCTGACAGACGCGAGTAGAGGAGAGCCGATCGGCTGCTCTCCTGACAGGGGGGGTCTGTGCTGATTGTTTATCAGCACAGCCCCCCCTCGGATCCTACCCAGGACCACCAGGGAAGCCGCCCAGGACCACCAGGGAAGCCGCCCAGGACCACCAGGGAAACCAGCCACACTGGACCACCAGGTATGCCCCCTAGACCCCCAGGGAAATACTGATCTGTGCAAAGGCAGCTGCCAATCAATGCCCAGGCAGCTGCCAATCAGTGCCCACTCCCATGCCTACCACTGCCAGTGCCACCAGGGATGCCCATCAGTGCCGCGTATCAGTGGCCATCAGTGCCGCGTATCAGTGCCCATCAGTGCCCATCAGTGCCACGTATTAGTGCCCATCAGTGCTGCCTATCAGTGCCCAGCAGTGCCGCCTATCAGTGCCCAGCAGTGCCGCCTATCAGTGCCCATCAGTGCCACCCATAAGAACCCATCTGTGCAGCCTTTCAGTGCCCATAGGTGTTGCATAACAGTGCCCATCAGTGCCCACCAGTGCCACCCAGTGCCACCCATAAGTGCCCATCAGTGCCGCCTATCAATGCCCATCAGTGCTGCATATCAGTGCCACCCATCAGTGCCGCCTACCAGTGCCCATCAGTGCCGCATATCAGTGCCCATCGTCAGTGCCCGTCAGTGCCCGCTCATTGGTGCCACCTCATCGCTGCCACCTTATCAGTGCCAGTCAGTGCTGCCTTATCAGTGCCCATCAGTGAAGGAGAAAACTTACTTATTTACAAAATTTTTAAACAAAAACAAAAGCAAAACTTTTATTTTTTTCAGAATTTTCGGTCTTTTTTTATCTGTTTCGCAAAAAATAAAAACCGCAGAGGTGATCAAATACCACCAAAAGAAAGCTCTATTTGTGGGAACAAAATGATAAAAATTTAGTTTGGGTACAGTGATGTATGACCGCGCAATTGTCATTCAAATTGCGACAGCACTGAAAGCTGAAAATTGGTCTGGGCAGGAAGGTGTCTAAGTGGCCTGTATTGAAGTGGTTAAAGTGAAACAATAAAAGTGTAATATTCCTTTAAATTTTGTACCTGGGGGGTGTCTATAGTATGCCTGTAAAGGGGCACATGTTTCCCGTGTTTAGAACAGTCTGACAGCAAAATTACATTTCAAAGGAAAAAAAGTCATTTAAAACTACTCGCGGCTATTAATGAATTGCCAGTCCGACAATACACATAAAAGTTCATTGATAAAAACGGCATGGGAATTCCCCACAGGGGAACCCCGAACCAAATTTTTTTTTAAAAATGACGTGGGGGGTCCACCTAAATTCCATACCAGGTCCTTCAAGTCTGGTATGGATATTAAGGGATACCCCGGCCAAAATTTAAAAAAAAAAAATGGCGTGGAGTCCCCCTCAAAATCTATACTAGACTCTTCAGGTCTGGTATGGATTTTAAGGGGAACCCCGCGACAACATTTTTAAAAAAAAGGGCGTGGGGTCCCCCCAAAAATCCATACCAGACCCTTTTTCGAGCACGCAACCTGGCAGGCCGCAGGAAAAGAGGGGGGACGAGAGAGTGCCCCCCCTTCTGAACCATAGCAGGCCACATGCCCTCAACATTGGGAGGGTACTTTTGGGTAGCCCTCCAAAGCACCTTGTCCCCATGTTGATGGCGACAAGGGCCTCATCCCCACAACCCTTGCCCAGTGGTTGTGGGGGTCTGTGGGCGGGGGGCTTATCGGAATCTGGAAGCCCCCTTTAACAAGGGGACCCCCAGATCCCGGCCCCCCATGTGAAATGGTAAGGTACCCCTACCATTTCACAAAAAAGTGTCAAAAATGTTAAAAATGACAAGAGACAGTTTTTGACAATTCCTTTATTTAAATGCTTCTTCTTTCTTCTATCTTCTATCTTCTATCTTCCTTCGGTTTCTTCCTCCATTATCTTCTTCTTCTGGTTCTTCTGGTTCTTCCTCCGGTGTTCATGTCCGGCATCTTCCTCTGTGGCGTCTTCTTCCCTTCTTCTTCTCGGGCCGCTCCGCATCTATGATGGGAGGCTCCCGCTGTGTGACGCTTCTCATCTTCTGACGGTTCTTAAATAACGCATGGGACTTGATGGGGACTTTCCTGTGGCATTCCCCGTGACGTCATGTAACGGGTGACCCTGCCCCCCTCTGATGTCACGGGGAATGCCACAGGGAAGTCACCGTCAAGTCCTCGTGTGTCAGAGGGGGGCGGGGTCACCGGGTGGCCCCACCCTCCGTTATTTAAGAACCGTCAGAAGACAAGAAGCGTCACACAGCAGGAGCCTCCCATCATAGATGCGGAGCGGCCTGAGAAGAAGAAGGGAAGAAGACGCCACGGAGGAAGATGCCGGATGAGAACACCGGAGGAAGAACCTGAAGAACCAGAAGAAGATGGAGGAAGAAACCGAAGGAAGATAGAAGATAGAAGAAAGAAGATAGAAGAAAGAAGAAGCATTTAACCACTTGACCACTGGGCACTTAAACCCCCTTAATAACCAGACCAATTTTCAGCTTTTGGTGCTCTCACATTTTGAATGACAATTACTCAGTCATGCAACACTGTATCTATATGAATTTTTTGTCCTTTTTTTCACACAAATAGAGCTTTCTTTTGGTGGTATTTAATCACCGCTGGGTTCTTTATTTTTTGCGCTATAAAAGAAAAAAGACCGAAAAATCTGTAAAAAAATAAATTTTTCTTCGTTTCTGTTATAAAATTTTGAAAATTAGTAATTTTTCTTCATATATTTTGGCCAAAATTTATACCGCTACATATCTTTGGTAAAAATAACCCAAATTAGTGTATATTATTTGGTCTTTGTGAAAGTTATAGCGTCCACAAGCTATGGTACCAATATCTGAAAATTGATCACACCTGAAGTACTGACGGCCTATCTCATTTCTTGAGACCCTAACATGCCAGAAAAGTACAAATACCCCCCAAATGATCCCTTTTTGGAAAGAAGACATTTCAAGGTATTTAGAAAGATGCATGATGAGTTTTTTGAAGTTGTCATTTTTTCCCACAATTCTTTGCAAAATCAAGTTTTTTTTTTTTTTTTTTTTTTTTTCACAAAATTGTCATATTAGCAGGTTATTTCTCACACACAGCATATGCATACCACAAATTACACCCCAAAACACATTCTGCTATTACTCCCGAGTATGGCGATACCACATGTGTGAGACTTTTACACAGCGTGGCCACATACAGAGGCCCAACATGCAGGGGAGCACCTTCAGGCGTTCTGGAGCACCCAGGCCAATTCTGACATTTCTCTCCTACATGTAAAAATCATCATTTATTTGCTAGAAAATTACATAGAACCCCAAAACATTATATATGTTTTTTTAGCAAAGACCCTAGAGAATACAATAGCGGTCATTGCAACTTTTTATCTCGCACGATATTTGCGCAGCAATTTTTGGAACGCGTTTTTTTTGGAAAAAAAACTGTTTTTTGCTTTAAAAAAAAACAAAACAGTAAGGTTAGCCCAATGTTTTTGCATAATATGAAAGATGAAGTTACGCCGAGTTAATAGATACCTAACATGTCACCTTTCAAAATTGCACACGCTTGTGGAATGGCGCCAAACTTCACCACTTAAAAATCCCCATAGGCGACGCTTTAAAATTTTTTACTGGTTACAAATTTTGAGTTACAGAGGAGGTCTAGGGCCAAAATTATTGCTCTCGCTCTACCGATCGCAGCGATACCTCACATGTGTGGTTTGAACACCGTTTTCATATGTGGGCGGGACTTAAGTATGCGTTCGCTTCTGCATGCGAGCACATGGACAGGGGCGCTTTAAAAAAATTTTATTTTTTTTTATTGTTCATTTTACTTTATTTATTTTAGTTTGACACTTTTTTCCAAAAAAAAAAATTTTTTGATCACTTTTATTTTTATTTATTTAATAGGAATATGGCATGACAGGTCCTCTTTACAGTGAGATATGGGGTCAATAAGACCCCACATCTCACCTCTAGGCTGTTCCTGAAATATAAAAAAAAAAAAAAAAAAAAAGATCCTGGCTTCGATCATAGCGGTGAGTCAGTAGAAGCACCGGAGGGCGGCGGGAGGGGGGGCGTCCCCTCTCGCCTCCCGTAAGAACGATCAAGCAGTGTAACAGCCGCTACGATCATTCTTATGGTGTAGGGAATCGCCGGCTGAAAAAGATGATATCTGAATGATGCCTGTAGCTGCCCCCATCATTCAGATATCCCCGCACAAAGTCAAGGACGTCGTATGACGGAAGGCGGGAAGTGGTTAAAACGCTTTTTTTTTTTTAACACAAAGTTGTCCATTTATACAATATTTCTAACACATAGCATGTACATACCAAAAATGACACCCCAAAATAGATTCTCCTACTCCTACTGAGTATGGCGATACCACATGTGTGAGACTTCCACAGCCTGGCCACATACAGAGGCTGGGTACGGCTGAGCATGGCTGGGTATTGCAGAGTATCGCCGAGTATGACTGGGTATGGCAGAGTATGGCTGGGTATCACCGAGTATTGCAGAGTATGGCTGGGTATTGCAGAGTATGGCTGGGTATCACCGAGTATTGCAGAGTATGGCTGGGTATCACCGAGTATTGCAGAGTATGGCTGGGTATCACCGAGTATTGCAGAGTATGGCTGGGTATTGCAGAGTATGGCTGGGTATGGCAGAGTATGGCTGGGTATGGCAGAGTATTGCGGGTTATGGCAGAGTATTGCAGATTTTTGTGGGGTATTGCAGAGCATGGCTGGGTATGGCAGAGTATGGCTGGGTATCACTGAGTATTGCAGAGTATGGCTGGGTATTGCGGGATATTTCAGGGTATTTCAGGGTATTGCAGGGTATGGCAGAGTATTGCGGGGTATTCCAGGGTATGGCAGAGTATTGCGGGGTATTGCAGGGTATGGCAGAGTATTGCGGGGTATTCCAGGGTATGGCAGAGTATTGCGGGGTATTGCAGGGTATGGCAGAGTATTGTGGGGTATGGCAGAGTATTGCGGGGTATGGCAAAGTATTGCTGGGTATGGCAGAGTATTGCGGGGTATGGCAGAGTATTGCGGGGTATGGCAGAGTATTGCGGGGTATTTCAGTGTATTGCAGGGTATGGCAGAGTATTTCGGGGTATTGCAGGGTATGGCAGAGTATTGCGGGGTATTGCAGGGTATGGCAGAGTATTGTGGGGTATTCCAGGGTATGGCAGAGTATTGTGGGGTATTCCAGGGTATGGCAGAGTATTGCGGGGTATGGCAGAGTATTGCGGGGTATTCCAGGGTATGGCAGAGTATTGCGGGGTATTCGAGGGTATGGCAGAGTATTGCGGGGTATGGCAGAGTATTTTGGGGTATTGCAGGGTATGGCAGAGTATTGCGGGGTATGGCAGAGTATTGCGAGGTATTGCAGGGTATTGCAGAGTATTGCGGGGTATTCCAGGGTATGGCAGAGTATTGCGGGGTATTGCAGGGTATGGCAGAGTATTGCGGGGTATGGCAGAGTATTGCGGGGTATTGCAGGGTATGGCAGAGTATTGCGGGGTATTGCAGGGTATGGCAGAGTATTGTGGGGTATTCCAGGGTATGGCAGAGTATTGTGGGGTATTCCAGGGTATGGCAGAGTATTGCGGGGTATGGCAGAGTATTGCGGGGTATTCCAGGGTATGGCAGAGTATTGCGGGGTATTCCAGGGTATGGCAGAGTATTGCGGGGTATGGCAGAGTATTTTGGGGTATTGCAGGGTATGGCAGAGTATTGCGGGGTATGGCAGAGTATTGCGAGGTATTGCAGGGTATGGCAGAGTATTGCGGGGTATGGCAGAGTATTGCGGGGTATTGCAGGGTATGGCAGAGTATTGCGGGGTATGGCAGAGTATTGCGGGGTATTGCAGGGTATGGCAGAGTATTGCGGGGTATGGCAGAGTATTGCGGGGTATTGCAGGGTATGGCAGAGTATTGCGGGGTATTCCAGGGTATGGCAGAGTATTGCGGGGTATTGCAGAGGGAATTGCAGAGTATTGCACAGCATTGCAGGGCATGATGCCCTTGTCCCCACCAACATGGGGACAAGGTGCTTTGGGGGGCTACCCCAAATAACCCTCCCAATGTTGAGGGCATGTGGCCAGGTACGGTTCAGGAGGGGGGGCGCTCTCTCACCCCCCCTCTTTTCCTGCGGCCTGCCAGGTTGCGTGCTCGGATAAGGGTCTGGTATAGATTTTGAGAGGGACCCCACGCCATTTTTTTTTTGGCGCGGGGTTCCCCTTAACCACTTCCCCACCCGCCTATAGTCAAATGACGTCCACAGATGGGATCTCCCATCCTGGGTGGACGTCATATGACGACCTTGGGTTCCCGGCTGCCTAGGGGGCGCCCGCCGCGTTGCTCGGGACCCGGTGCGTGTGCCCGGTGGCCGCGATGTCCGCCGGGCACCCGCGATTGCCCGTTGACCGGGCCGGACCGTGGATCTGTGTGTGCAAACACACAGATCCACGTCCTGTCAGTTCAGAGGAGAGCGATCTGTGTTCCCAGAACAGCGGAACACTGATCGGTCTCCTCCCCTTGTGCATCCCCTCCCCCTACAGTTAGAAGCATTCCCTAGGAAACACATTTAACCCCGCCCCCTAGTGGTTAACCCCTTCACTGCCTGTCACATTTACACAGTAATCAATGCAATTTTATAGCTTTGATCGCTGTATAAATGTGAATGGTCCCAAAAATGTGTCAAAAGTGTCCGATGTGTCCGCCATAATGTCGCAGTCATGAAAAAAATCACTGATCGCCGCTATTACTAGTAAAAAAAATAAATAAATATTTTTTTTTTTAAAATGCCATAAATCTATCCCATATTTAATAGACGCTATAACTTTTGCGCAAACCAATCAATATACGCTTATTGCGATTTTTTTTACCAAAAATATGTAGAAGAATACGTATCGGCCTAAACTGAGGAAAAATTTGTTTTTTTTTAAAAAAATTGGGATATTTATTATAGCAAAAAGTTAAAAATATTGTGTTTTTTTCAAAATTGTCGCTCTTCTTTTGTTTATAGCGCAAAAAATAAAAACCGCAGAGGTGATCAAATACCACCAAAAGAAAGCTCTATTTGTGGGGAAAAAAGGACGTCAATTTTGTTTGGGTACAACGTCGCACGACCGCGTAATTGTCGTTTAAACTGCGACAGCGCTGGTCTGGGAAGGAAGGGGGTGAAAATGCCCGGTATTGAACCGGTTAAAATCGACACCAGACCTGAAGGGCCTGGTATGGAATTTAGGGGGTACCCCAAACGCCATTTTTAAAAAAAATTTTGGTTTGAGGTTCCCCTGTGGAGAATTCCCATGCCGTTTTTATCAATGAATGTGTATTGTTGGACCGGCAATTCATTAATAGCCGTGAGTAGTTTTAAATGACTTTTTTTCCTTTGAAATGTCATTTTGCTGTCAGACTGTTCTAAACACGGGAAACATGCGCCCCTTTACAGGCATACTATAGACACCCCCCAGGTACGAAATTTAAAGGAATATTACACTTTTATTGTTTCACTTTAAGCATTATTAAAATCACTGCTCCCGAAAAAACTGACGTTTTTAAAACTTTTTTTTGCATTGATCCATGTCCCCTGCGGCAGGACCCAAACACTTTTTATGACAATAACTTGCATATAAGCCTTTACGATTAGCACTTTTGATTATTCATGTTCGTGTCCCATAGACTTTAACAGTGTTTGCGTGTTCGAACAAATTTTTTGCCTGTTCGCATGTTCTGGTGCAAACCGAACAGGGGGGTGTTCGACTCATCCCTAACCACAGGACATTAATGGAAGGATGGCATGACTAGGCTTAAAAAGAGAGTGTAGGCATGGTAAGTGTTTTAGTAATTTTAAAGGATGCAGGGAGGTGGGGGTACTAACCTGATTGACGGCAAGCATTGTGGAATCTTCCCACCCTCCCTCCCCCTTTATTCACTTCCATTTGTTTTCATTCATTTTGTGGGTTGAGCCGTCTGTCATGGCAGCTGGCGGTGTTCAAGGTAAACCTTGAAGGTAGGCAGTAGGTTAAAGGTAAATTGTTAGGGACCCATGTTAGGTACAGCTCCCCTCAGTTTGTATGTTTACAATAGTACCCGAGATTACTGGCAACTGTCCCTGAGTTGGTGTGGTACAGCTGTAGGCCTACTTTACGGGTTGTCACAGGTACTAAGTTAATTGCCTACAAGGACCTTGAGGCTCTAGTATACACTAATCAATGAAGGTCATTCTGTTTTAGGTTATCTGTTATTTATATAGGCTATTTATATTTTATGAATAAAGTGGCTGATGTGGCCATTAAAATTCCATTTGGTGTTGGTGTGTTTTAGTTAGATAGTGTTTTATGGTAGAGGGGTGGCCAGGTAGCAAGAGTGCCTGTATTTTGCTTGATGGAGAACAAACTGTAGAGAACAAACTTGCACCTATTGTCCAACACTCCTGGTAGGTGTGAGGACACGGAGTAGCTTGAGGGCCATTATAACTGGTAGCTCCAGCTGAGGATTGCAGGAAGCAGATGACCATGGATCAACAAGCAGGAACCAGGAATTTGAACATAGTGAGGCTTGATCATCAGGCAGGAACATAGCCAGGGCAAAGGCCAACAGCCGGGCAGCGAAGGTACAGGAACATAAGACGGTGGCAGAGTCAGGATACAGGCCAGGGTTGGTACACAGTCAGGCAGCGAAGCACAGAAGCACAAGACAGAGGCAGGATCATAGTATAAGCCAAGGTCACAATAGGCAGGCAGGAATCCAGAGATTGGTCAAGGGCATGGTCAAGCACGGGTAGGCATAGCAGGTCAAAGCGCTGGTTAAACAGGAACTAGCTGAATCTGTTCATGCCATAGTCCAGCTTAAATAGGCCATTTAACGCCAGTGCACGTACGTGTGCACATACGTGTGCGCATACGTAAGTGCATATGCACAATCCAATTTTTAAACAAGTTAATACATTTAAGCATGCATGCTAATGCCCGTTCTGTATTGAGCCTTTGCTCAGAATTATGAGCATGGGCATGTAATGGCCTTATGGTTCCAACTGAGCTTCTCTAAGGCTGCTCTTGCACTGGAGTGGGCGGGCGTTGATGGTAAAACTCTACTAGTTCTAGCGACGCTTTACTGTCGCTTTAGTGGTGCTATTCGGCCGCTAGTGGGGCACTTTTAACCCCCGCTAGCGGCCAAATAAAGGGTTAAATGCACCCATGTAGCGCCGCTGCTGAATCGCTTTTCAGGCGCTTCGGCAGCGGTGTCCATTCATTTCAATGGGCAAGAGTGGTGGAGGAGCGGTGAATACACCACTCCTTTACCGCCTCAAAGATGCTGCTTGTAGGACTTTTTTTAACCACTTCAGCCCCAGAAGAATTTACTCCCTTCCTGACCAGATCACTTTTTGCGATTCGGCACTGCGTTGCTTTAACTGACAATTGCACGGTCATGTGTCGTTGCACCCAAACAAAATTGACGCCCTTTTTTCCCCACAAATAGAGCTTTCTTTTGGTGGTATTTGATCACCTCTGCGGTTTTTATTTTTTGCGCTATAAACAAAATAAGAGCATCAATTTTTGAAAAAAAAACAATATATTTTGCTATAAGAAATATCCCCCAAAAATATATTAAAAAAATCTTTTTTCCTCAGTTTAGGCCGAAATGTATTCTTCTACATATTTTTGGTAAAAAAAAAAAAAATCGCAATAAGCGTATATTGATTGGTTTGCGGAAAAGTTATAGTGTCTACAAAATAGGGGATAGTTTTATGGCATTTTTATTATCATTTATTTATTAGTAATGGTGGTGATCTGCTATTTTTATTGTGACTGCAACATTATGGCGGACACATCGGACACTTTTTTCACTATTTTTGGACCATTGTCAATTATACAGCGATCAGTACTTTAAAAATGCTCTGATTACTATGTAAATGACACTGACAGGGAAGGGGTTAAACACTAGGGGGCGATCAAGGGGTTAAGTGTGTCCTAGGGAGTGATTCTAACTGTGGGGGGGTGGGCTACTACTCACATGATAGCGATCACTGCTCCCAATGACAGGGAGCAGTGATCTCTATCATGTCACTAGGCAGAACGGGGAAATGCCTTGTTTACAAAGGCATCTCCCCGTTCTTCCACTCCGTGACACGATTGCGGGCACCCGGTAGACATCGAGTCCGCGGGACCCACGGCCACAGAGCACGCAGCGGGTGCGCCCACAATGCTGCATCTTAAAGGGGACGTACCTGTACGCCCATTTGCCCAGCCATGCCATTGTGCCGACGTAAATCGTCATGCGCTGGTCGGCATGTGGTTAACATCCTGCCAGCGCAGCATCCCAGTGTGAAAGCACTTTGGCTTTCACACTGGGACTGCAGGGGATGCATTTTTCAGGCGCTTTACAGGCGGTATAATTTAGCCCAAAAGAGCCTGATAAACGCCTCAGTGTGAAAGGGGTCTTACAGTGCCAAAATTCATCCCTAGTCAAGCATGTGCTGTTTCTGTGTGTGCACTCTGTTTCTACATGTGCCCTAAGGGTGTAAAGTTAAATAAGTGCAAGAAGCATTTGATTCTTCACAGGAAACAATAAAACTAATTTTATAGAATATAGAATTACTGATAATTTCACATTACAATGTTTAAAAAAAAAAATCCGGGATTATATGAGGTCTGTGTTTATTGGCTGAACTAAAGTCTTTACATTTTTTTTAGGTACTTTTCACAGGTCACAAGGCCACATTGCAACAGCAAGTAAATAGGTTGATAAGGAATGGTTGGGACTGTGACACCCTCAGCAAGACTAGGAATGACTTTTTTCCATATCTCACGCTACGGACTGATGGCTGCCATCTAGTTATTATCACATCTTTGAGTAAAATGAAAATTTCTATTTATCTTTTTTAGTTAAGTTCTCTGTAGTTTATTTAATGCTGGTTTAATATCTCATCTGCAAAACAAAATCAAAGTATTGCACATTAAATGTAAAATGGTGTAAAAATAAAGGAATGATGTAAAATATGTCTCAATAATGAGAGAGTGGATGAGCCACTCTCTGCAAAAGAACCCAAAAAGAATTTCCACCAATATGCAGTATGATGAATGGCGGGGCACGTTTCTGGTTTTCTGTCCCACTTTCCTGCATAGCCTGATTAATGGAAGGTGCCAAGTGAGGAAATTACAGTGTCTGTCTTCAGTTATGATGTACCACTCCTTCTGTTCCAGCTGATAAAAACAATACTTGGCTTCTTGTTGATTTGGTGAAAACATTTCATGTTCTTAAGAGTTTATTTGTTGCATAATGGTTCTGTAAAATTACTCTTGATTTACAAGCATCAATTGATCTCTACATAAATCTATACATTTTTAAATTTTCAGTCAGGTCCTGTTTTTAATAGGTTTCCCCACATCCAATTCGCATAGGTGTAAACCCAGCCTTAAAGTATATTTAATTTCACTCAATTTCAGTCAATAGCGCGGAACACCCTTTCTTTATTTTAGAATACATTTTGGCCAAGATTTTAAAAGAGATTTTACTTTTTTAATTTTTTTATGGGATATGTTTTATAGCAGAAAGTAAAAAATATTGTTTTTTTTCAAAACTGTCAGTTTTTTTTTTGTTTATATTGGCAAAATATGGTAGGAGATTGTGACCAGCTCTCCATAGAGCCGGTTCACATATCTCCGCTGCGGCTCCGGTGCAAATTTGCACAGGGGGTCCTGTGCGTCTTTTTGTCTGTTTCAGGTCTGAATTCAGCCCAAAAATTTGGGCTGAAATTGGACCTAAAACGGTGAACGGGGACGCACCAGACCCCTGCTGTGAGACGCATGCGGCAATAGCGTGAACCCAGCCTAAGCTGCTTCCCCCACTGAGACTACTGCTATGCAGAGTCAGTGATGAATATACGGAAGGCTTAAAAGTGGGTATGGCGCTGTTTATTTTTGGTGTGTGTCCCTTTAATACATCTAACGTTAGCGTGTTTGTGAAGTGACAAAATATTAAGTGATTTGTGAAAAATATAAAGTGATATGAATATTACAATAAGTTCATAAACAATTCAAAGACCATAAGATATGCAAGCATTCAAAGTATATCCACTCCTGATGACATTGATGTGATGAAACGCGAAGGGAGGAGTTTCCAGCGTCATTGCGTCACTTCCAGTCCAAGGCTTTGGGACGCATTTGCGGTCCCGGACTTCCTGATTTTTATGCTGAATGTTTTTAAAACAATGTAAATGCATTTTAACACAAGTTTCATAATAAGTGGTTAAAACGGATTTACACTATGGTGCTTGCCTGTTGTTGTCCTCTCTGCATGTAAGAGGTTTGGATGGGCAGACTAACTAAGGAGAAAACAGCCCTGGATCTGGATTGTGTATACAGCCACAGAGTGCTGTGAATGCTGATTCACCCCTTAAAGGGGAAAAGCTTCTGGTGAGTGAGGAGAGAATGGGGGGTGCACATGTGGAGTCACCGACACACTGCGAGATTTATGAATTCAAATGACATCATATCAAGCATATCATATCATATTAAGCATATCAAGGATTATATATTGTTTCATAGCACATGTCACCTTTTTGCTGGATTTAATTGTTTCATAGCACTTGTCACTTTTTTCTGGACCCAATTATTGTTTTGTGTGCTATGTAAAGCCAGATGAATATCCTGGGGTAATAACAGAGTTGAGACGTGTGTGAAGAGATTACTCCCAAGTTGCCAAACCAGTGGAGAATAGGGATGAGCTTCGTGTTCGAGTCGAACCCATGTTCGACTCGAACATCGGC
Organism: Aquarana catesbeiana; assembly: GCF_042186555.1. Taxonomy (NCBI): domain Eukaryota; kingdom Metazoa; phylum Chordata; class Amphibia; order Anura; family Ranidae; genus Aquarana; species Aquarana catesbeiana. The sequence goes on from NC_133328.1 coordinate 98,963,200, forward strand.
TGTTCGATCGTTCGCCGAATTGCGAACGATATGGGCCGTTCGCGCCAAATTCGTGTGGCGCGTCACGGCCCATAATTCACTGCGGCATCGCAGTGCATTGCTTGCTGATGATTGGCCAAGCATGCACTATGACCCGCATGCTTGGCCAATCACAGCGCCGCCTTAACAGAGAGCCATAATTGGCCAAAGCCAAGGAGGCTTTGGCCAATTATGGCTCAGGGGATTTAGTACACGCCCCACACTATATAAGGCCGCCTGCACGGCGGCCCTGTGCAGTGTGTTCCGGTGTGCTTAGAGAGAGAGAGACAGTGTCATTTCATTTGAGTTAGCTAGATTAGGCAGGACAGTCAGTCAGTTAGCTGCACTTAAAGTGTATTGTGTATATATATGCATCCCAGGTGTTGCATATATATATATATATATATATATATATATATATATATATACACTGTATTCAGTTTAGCTAGATCCGGTCCTGTTATCTTCTAGACTATTTACATTTAGTGCAGTGCGTCCTGCTCACAGTGTTCAGCTAGATCCGTTCCTGTTATATTCCTACTGACAGGCAGGCTTGTCTTGTTACAGTATTTTGAAGAAAATTACTGGTGTTCTTTTGATCCTATTAGTACCACAGTCAGGCAGCTAGACTATTTACATTTAGTGCAGTGCGTCCTGCTCACAGTGTTCAGCTAGATCCGTTCCTGTTATCTTCTTACTGACAGGCAGGCTTGTCTTGTTACAGTATTTTAAAGAAAATTACTGGTGTTCTTTTGATCCTATTAGTACCACAGTCAGGCAGCTAGACTATTTACAGTTAGTGCAGTGCATCCTGCCCACAGTGTTCTGCTAAACCTACAAGTAAGTGGGGTGCGTCCTGCTCACAGTGTTCAGCTAAACCTACAAGTTAGTGGGGTGCGTCCACCTCACAGTGTTCAGCTAAACCTACAAGCTTGTGGGGTGTGTCCTGCTCACAGTGTTCAGCTAGATCCGTTTCTTTTATCTTCTTACTAACAGGCAGGCTTGTCTTGTTACAGTAAATACAGCTACCTGAAGAAAATTGCTGGTGTTCTTTTGATCCTATTAGTACCACAGTCAGGCAGCTAGACTATTTACAGTTAGTGCAGTGCGTCCTGCTCACAGTGTTCTGCTAAACCTACAAGTTAGTGGGGTGCGTCCTGCTCACAGTGTTCAGCTAAACCTACAAGTTAGTGGGGTGCGTCCACCTCACAGTGTTCAGCTAAACCTACAAGCTAGTGGGGTGCGTCCTGCTCACAGTGTTCAGCTAGATCCGTTTCTGTTATCTTCTTACTGACAGGCAGGCTTGTCTTGTTACAGTAAATACAGCTACCTGAAGAAAATTGCTGGTGTTCTTTTGATCCTATTAGTACCACAGTCAGGCAGCTAGACTATTTACAGTTAGTGCAGTGCGTCCTGCTCACAGTGTTCTGCTAAACCTACAAGTTAGTGGGGTGCGTCCTGCTCACAGTGTTCAGCTAAACCTACAAGTTAGTGGGGTGCGTCCACCTCACAGTGTTCAGCTAAACCTACAAGCTAGTGGGGTGCGTCCTGCTCACAGTGTTCAGCTAGATCCGTTCCTGTTATCTTCTTACTGACAGGCAGGCTTGTCTTGTTACAGTATTTTAAAGAAAATTACTGATGTTCTTTTGATCCTATTAGTACCACAGTCAGGCAGCTAGACTATTTACAGTTAGTGCAGTGCATCCTGCTCACAGTGTTCTGCTAAACCTACAAGTTAGTGGGGTGCGTCCTGCTCACAGTGTTCAGCTAAACCTACAAGTTAGTGGGGTGCGTCCACCTCACAGTGTTCAGCTAAACCTACAAGCTAGTGGGGTGCGTCCTGCTCACAGTGTTCAGCTAGATCCGTTTCTGTTATCTTCTTACTGACAGGCAGGCTTGTCTTGTTACAGTAAATACAGCTACCTGAAGAAAATTGCTGGTGTTCTTTTGATCCTATTAGTACCACAGTCAGGCAGCTAGTCTATTTACAGTTAGTGCAGTGCGTCCTGCTCACAGTGTTCTGCTAAACCTACAAGTTAGTGGGGTGCGTCCTGCTTACAGTGTTCAGCTAAACCTACAAGTTAGTGGGGTGCGTCCACCTCACAGTGTTCAGCTAAAGCTACCTGTAGAAGGTTGGTGGTGTTCTCATACTACAGGCAGGCAGTTGATTTTGCTATCTGCAGTATCAGTACATATATATATATATATATATATATATATCCCAGCTTAGTGCAGCTACAGGCCATTAGTATGTCTGGAAGGCCAAGAAGGAGAGGCAGACAGTCACAAGCCAATAAGAGAGGGCAAGCAGGCTCTGTGTCTAGTGCTGGTCATGGAGACGGTGCATCCTCATCAGCACGTGGCCGTGGGACACGCTTGGCCTTTTTTTCGGCAGCTGGCCATGTTGAGCCGCAACATGCGGAAGACTTGGTCGAGTGGATGACCAAGCCGTCCTAATCCTCCTCATCCTCTCTCACCCATGCCCAGGGTACTTTGTCTGGCAAAGCAGCGGCCTCTTCCCTCGGCTCAATGTCATCAGTGACTCCTTCCCTAGCCCCACCATGTCCTCCTGAGGAGTCCCTCGAACTGTTTGACCACAGTGTTGGGTACATGCTCCAGGAGGATGCCCAGCGTTTGGAAGGCTCTGATGATGATACTGAGCTCGATGAAGGCAGTAACACGAGCACGGACAGAGGGGGTGCCCAAGAAGGACAGCAATCTGGCAGTCATGCTCCCCCTGCTGCGGCATACTGCCAGGTTTGCTCCAGTGATGAGGAGGGAGGGGATGATGAGGTCACTGACTCAACGTGGGTGCCTGATAGGAGAGAGGAGGAGGAGGAGGAGGCGGCACATCACCAACGAGGCAGGATGCCCTCCAGGGGCCAGCCTAAGGGCAGCACATTGACTGCATCACACCCCAAAGCTCCACATGTGCAGGACGCTGCAGTCTCTGCGCGTTATTCAAAAAGTTCTTTGGTGTGGGCCTTTTTTGAGACGAGTGCATCAGATCGCACCGCTGCCATTTGCAACATATGTCTCAAGCGTATCTCGCGTGGCCAAAACATCTCCCGCTTGGGTACCACATGCTTGACCAGACATATGTTGACCTGCCATGCAGTTCGTTGGCAAGCGTATCTAAAAGTACCCAAGTACCCAAACGCCACTTTTTCTCACGGAAGGCGATTCCGGCTCTCTACCAGCATGTGGAAGGCAATGTCCATGCCTCGCTGGACAGGGCGGTCAGCGGTAAGGTGCATATTACCGCTGACTCATGGTCCAGCAGGCATGGACAGGGACGTTACCTAAGTTTCACGGCGCATTGGGTGACTCTGCTGGCAGCTGGGAAGGATGCAGGACAAGGTGCAGTAGTGTTGGAGGTTGTTCCGCCACCACGCCTCCAAAATGCTAATGATTGTGACACACCTCTCTCCTCCACCCCCTCCTCTTCTTCTTCCTCCATGGCCTCTTCCTCGGAACCAGCGGTGCTCCGTAGTCGTTCAAGGGGCTACGCAAGTACGCAGGCCAAAAGATGCCATGCGGTGCTTGAGCTGGTGTGCTTGGGGGACAGGAGCCACACTGGGGCAGAGGTTCTGTCAGCTCTGCAGGGGCAGGTTCAGAGGTGGTTGACGCCACGCCAACTTAAGTCAGGAATGGTGGTTTGCGACAATGGCACCAACCTCCTCTCTGCCCTCCGACAGGGACAAATGACCCATGTGCCCTGTTTGGCTCACGTCCTTAACTTGGTGGTGCAGCGGTTCTTGGACAGGTACCCGGGCTTACAGGATGTCCTGAGGCAGGCCAGGAAAGTCTGTGTGCATTTCCGCCGGTCATATAATGCCAGTGCTCGGCTGACGGACCTCCAAAAGGAATTTAACCTGCCCAAGAACCGCCTAATCTGTGACATGCCCACCAGGTGGAACTCAACGTTGGCCATGCTGCAGCGGCTGCACACGCAGCAGAGGGCCATCAATGAGTACCTGTGCAACTATGGCACCAGGACAGGGTCAGGGGAGCTTGTTTTTTTTTCCCCACGCCAGTGGGCCATGATCAGGGATGCATGCACTGTCCTGTCACCATTTGAGGAGGCCACGAGGATGGTGAGCAGTGACAGTGCATGCATCAGTGACACTGTCCCCCTTGTCCACCTGTTGGAGCACACGCTGCGTGGAATAATGGACAGGGCACTTGAGGCAGAACAGAGGCAGGAAGAGGAGGACTTCCTTAGCTCTCAAGGCCCCCTTTATCCAGACAGTGTTCCTGCGTGCCCGCCGATCACACAGGAAGAGGATGAGGAGGAAGAGGAGGAGGAGGAAGATTGTGTCAGTATGGAGGTGGAGCCTGCCACTCAGCATCAGCAGCAGTCTTTAAGGGATCAGTCCCAAGAAACACATGGACTTGTACGTGGCTGGGAGGAGGTGGCTGCGGACCATGTCGTCCTTAGTGACCCAGAGGACTCCGGACCGAATGCCTCAGCAAACCTACGCTGCATGGCCTCCCTGATCCTGCAAAGCCTGCGTAAGGATCCTCATATTCGTGGTATCAAGGAGAAGGACCAATACTGGCTGGCAACCCTCCTTGATCCACGTTACAAGGGTAAGGTTGCGGACCTTATCTTGCCATCGCAGAGGGAGCAGAGGATGAAACATCTTCGGGAGGCCTTGCAGAAAGGTCTGTGCAACGCGTTCCCAGAGACTGGGAGGTTACAAACTCCTGTTTCTGGACAACGTGTTGCTGAGGCTTCGGTCAGTCAAAGAAGGAGCGGTGGAGAAGGTGGCCGTCTGACCGATGCGTTCAGACAATTTTTTGGTCCGCAGCCCCAAGGTATGATCGGTTCCAGCAACCATCGCCAGCGTCTGTTTTACATGGTGCAGGAATACCTAGGGGCAAGATGAGACTTGGACACCTTTCCCACCGAAAATCCTCTGGGTTACTGGGTCTTGAGGATGGATCACTGGCCAGAGCTTGCACAGTATGCAATTGAGCTACTGGCCTGTCCTGCATCCAGCGTTCTTTCGGAACGCACATTCAGTGCTGCTGGAGGCGTGGTAACCGATCACAGGGTGCGTCTGTCCACTGACTCGGTCGATCGACTGACCTTCATAAAAATGAATGAGTCTTGGATCACCACCAGCTACCAAGCACCTGATGCTGATGTAACCGAATAATTTTTTTTGAAATCTCAGATCCCTTCAAAGACTGCCTATGCTGATGCTGAGTGACTATCCCTGAGTAATTATCCTCTTCCTCCTCAATCATCACGCTGATAGCTTGTAAGAACATTTTTGGTTCTGGGTGACACCACCAGTGCCTAAGGCACAATTTTTCAGCCCCTGTTTAACAGGGGCGTGTAATTACGATTTTTGATGTAATACTTTGCAGCAGGGCTCGTTCCTGCATTCCAACTAGAGTGTCTGTGAGGGGTTGCAGTGTTGTGGCACCAGCACCAGTGCCTAAGGCCCAATTTTTCAGCCCTTGTTTAACAGGGGTGTGTAATTACAATTTTTGATGCAATACTTTGCAGCAGGGCTCGTTCCTGCATTCCAACTAGAGTGTCTGTGAGGGGTTGCAGTGTTGTGGCACCAGCACCAGTGCCTAAGGCCTAATTTTTCAGCTCCTGTTCAACAGGGGCATGTAATTACAATTCTTGATCTAATATTTCACAGCAGAGCCCTGTGAGGGCTTATAGTGTTGTGGCCACAGCAACACCTAAGGCCCAAATTTCTGCTGAGTATATAGGGCAGGACCCTACTTTCAAACAACTAACTTACAAACGACTCCTACTTGCAAACGGAAGGAGACAACAGGAAGTGAGAATAAATCTACCCCTAGGAAGGGAAATTCTCTCCTGTAAGTGTTAATATGGGAAAAACATTTCTCCTTTCCACTGATGCTTTCCAATCCATTGGGACAAAAAGTGAGGTTAAATCTTCTGAAGAGGAGGAAAGACAGCAAAACAAATGTCACAGGGGTGATAACCCTTCCCTATGTTTTCCAAAAAGCTTAAAAAAGATTTTTTGGCTGGAGCTAAACACGTTAAAAATTACAAAGAGATTCTACTTAACAACAAACCTACAGCCTGTATACTGCTGTTCAGAGTATATAGGGCCTGGTGGCCCCACACCTTTCCTTATTTTAATTTGGGTGCGGGGTTCCCCTTAATATCCATACAAGACCCAAAGGGCCTGGTAATGGACTGGGGGGTACCCATGCCGTTTGTCTCACTGATTTTCATCCATATTGCCAGGACCCGACATTACATTAAGCCCGCAAGCGGTTTTAAATAAGATTTTTTCCTTTAAAAATGACATTTGGTGCAGGGACTGTTCTAAACACGGGAAACACGCGTCACTTTACAGGCATACTATAGACACCCCTCAGGTACGATATTTAAAGGAATATTTCACTTTTTTTTTTTTTTACTTTAAGCATCATTAAAATCACTGCTCCCGAAAAAACGGCCGTTTTTTAAAGTTTTTTTTGCATTGATACATGTCCCCTGGGGTAGGACCCGGGTCCCCAAACCCTTTTTAGGACAATACCATGCAAATTAGCCTTTAAAATGAGCACTTTTGATTTCGAACGTTCGAGTCTCATAGACGTCAATGGGGTTCTAACGTTCGTGCGAACTTTCGGTCCGTTCGCAGGTTCTGGTGCGAACCGAACCGGGGGGTGTTCGGCTCATCCCTAGTGGAGAACAAGTGGGGGCAAATTAGATCTCAATAATTTGAGATCATGCATTTCTGGTAAGAGGTGTGATTACTTGTGGGGATGGCACCTCTTTGAGCACCTTCAAGCTGTGTAATTTATTTGGGCACATAACAGTCACTTGGATATCCACCTTAAGATTAGATTTATTATTTTTGGACTGATTTTTATGAATTTAGAAATATTTTTATTTGAGTATGTTATATATTTGAGTCACTGAATAAGACTATTTATAATTTATTGTTCACTGAAACCACTGAGCATTGATTGTTTGTGGATACGTGATGCACACTTGTTTTCTCTTTTAAATTTGTGTATGAGTCTTGTGTTCTGGTTTGCAGGAGTTGCAGCACTCTTTTATATAATTTTCTTTGTTTGTAATTGAGGTAAGTGCAGGGTTGCTTTTGGTATATATTGTTATAACTAAGCAGATTCCATGTGCATTTATATCTTCTTGGGTTATACAGTACTACACCAAAGGCAAACAGAGGGTTAAGCTGGTTTTACCTTCATTTCCTTTGAATTTCCACTTTTTAGATATAAAAAAAACAGGATAACATAAATGCCAGTAAATGTTAAATGACTTATCATGTTAGTTATTCACATAATTAAATGTCAAAAATTCAAAGGAATATACGGATTTGATTAGCAGGGCAGAAAACTTCAAACAGTTAAGTATGGAAAATGTGCTTCCTGTCAAACATCATGCACCATGTCATAGACAGCTCTGTCATAAGTCACACATGTGGGAATGATACCCAGGTGAGAGGAGACTCTTCTTTTATCTATTAGTACTACCAAACACTGCTATTTGAAAATATTTTTATAGAGTAAATCAATCCATATGGAGCATAACATCCGCATTCAGGGTAAGAGGGGTGTGCATCTGCATTCATTTTTCATTTTACGTTTAAATATAAGACACCTGTGCCCACTCTAAAGAGGTACAGTTGTAAATTGGACATCAGTATAGAACTTTTTGCTGTTTTTACAATGAATGATTTTTTTTTTCCTGAAGCTATTAGGTGCTTAAAAAAATGTGTTAATATACATGGACTTTGCAAATGCTGCACAAGACAGACATACTTATTATAACAGGAATGATTTAGCAGAACAATCAAAATTGCAGAGTTAAAATAGTATTGGCAAAGATGTGGAGAAATAAAGCAGATCTAAACTCATGAATTAAATGTGATACATTGTACATTGTAACTTACCAATTCTTAGATGTGGCGGCTGCATTAAAATGGAAGTAAACCGTGCCAAGTAGAAAAAAAAAAAAAAAAAAAGAAAGAAAAATCCCCTGCAAGACAATGGCATAATGTATTAGTATGTATCGCATATCAGCACATTATGAAATACTTAGTTTGGAACCTTATTATAGGCTTACGTGTAGGTACAATTTAGAGAAACGTTTACTACCATTTGTTTTCCTATATTAGCCCCCCCCCCCCTTTACCTGGTGATCTGCTAGTAACACATTCCCTGGTCTAGGGTTTCAATGCTCACTCTACTGTGGCTATGAAGGTAGCAATGTCACCCTAGAACAGGTGTGTTAGGTGTTAGGGCTTTATAACACAGGGTGGGGGTTCTGCAGTCCACAGAGGGGGTTGGATATTTTTTGCACTTGTCAAACAGATATAACAAGATGCAGTTAATGGTATAATTAACAGACCGATAGACCTCCCAACTTTCTGAGATGAGATTGATGGACACCTACAGTGGATATAAAAAGTCTACACACTCCTGTTAAAATGAGACAAAGAAAAATCATTTCAGAACTTTTCCCACCTTTAATGTGACCTATAAACTGTACAACCCAATTGAAAAACAAACTGAAATATTTTAGGGAGGAAGTAAAAATAAAAAACTAAAAAAATGTGATAACATAAATGTGCACACCCTCTTATAACTGGGGATATAGCTGTGTTCAGAATTGAGCAATCACATTCAAACACATGTTAAATAGGGGTCAGTACACACCTACCATCATTTAAAGTGCCTCTGATTAACCCCAAATAAAGTTCAGCTGCTCTAGTAGGTCTTTCCTGACATTTTCTTAGTTGCATCCTACAGCAAAAGCAATGACCAGCAGAGAGCTTCCAAAGCATTAGAGGGATCTCATTGTTAAAAAGGTATCAGTCAGGAGAAGGGTACAAAAGAATTTCCAAGGCATTAGATATACCATGGAACGCAGTGAAGAAAGTCATCATCAAGTGGAGAAAATATGGCACAACAGTGACATTAACAAGAACTAGTAATGTCACTGCCTGTCCCTCCAAAATTTATAAAAAGACGAGAAGAAAACTAGTCAGGGAGGCTGCCAAGAGGCCTACAGCAACATTAAAGGAGCTGCAGGAATATCTGGTAAGTACTGGCTTGTGGTACATGTGACAACAATCTCCCGTACTCTTCATATGTCTGGGCTATGGGGTAGAGTGGCAAGACGGAAGCCTTTTCTTACCAAGAAAAACATCCAAGCCCAGGTAAATTTTACAAAAACACATCTGAAGTCTCTCAAAAGCATGTGGGAAAATGCGTTATGGTCCGATGAAACCAAGGTTGAACATTTTGGCCATAGTTCCAAAAGATATATTTGGCGCAAAAACAACACTGCACATCACCAAAAGAACACCATACCCACAGTGAAGCATGGTGGTGGCAGCATCATGCTTTGGGGTTGTTTTTGTTCAGCTGGAACATGGGCCTTAGTCAAGGTAGAGGGAATTATGAACAGTTCCAAATACCAGTCAATATCGGCACAAAACCTTCAGGCTTTTGCTAGAAAGCTGAACATGAAGAGGAATTTCATCTTTCCGTATGACAACAACCCAAAACATACATCCAAATCAACCAAGGAATGGCTTCACCAGAAGAAGATTAAAGTTTTGGAATGGCCCAACCAGAGCCCAGACCCGAATCCGATTGAAAATCTGTGGGGTTCTCTGAGGAGGGCTGTGCACAGGAATTGTCCTCGCAATCTGACAAATTTGGAGTGTTTTTGCAAAGAAGAGTCAGCAAATATTGCCAAGTCAAGATGTGCCATGCTGATAGACTCATACCCAAAAAGACTGAGTGCTATAATAAAATCAAAAGGTGCTTCAACAAATTATTAGTGTAAGGGTGTGCACACTTATGCAACCATATTATTATTTTTTTTTTCTATTTTTACTTCCCTCCACCTAAAAGATTTCAGTTTGTTGTTCAACTGAGTTGCACAGTTTATAGGTCACATTAAAGGTGGAAAAAGTTCTGAAATGATTTATCTTTGTCTCATTTTTTTACAGTACATCACAGAAACCTGACATTTTAACAGGGGTGTGTAGACTTTTTATATCCACTGTATTAGCAAAAGTATGTAGGCATAGGACACACACCCTTGTACCCCCCCCCCCTTAAAGGAGAATTGTACAAAAAAATGATTGATTAAATCCTCGAGTGCTTTTTTACCATTACTAATCCTATATATTGGCTTTTGGAATTTACAAATGCAGCAATTCAGAAATTTGGATGAAAGGTTTAGCACAGGGAAACACTTTTTTAATAGATAAGTAGTTCATTTTATATACAACGATATAGATCAGTCCAAAATGATGGAAAAATGAGGAGGAAAGAGGAAAAGAAGGACTTTGTTCCGAACGAGGGACAGTCCCTCGAAATCAGGGACAGTTGGGAGCTATGCAATAGGTAGCAAGTTAGTGAAGTTTATTGTCAGGGTTTACATATAATTTAACTAAATCAAGCATGTACAAGCATCTGTAGAATTATCTGCTCAGCTGAACTATATTGTATCTAGCTGTCCTCTCCCTGCTCCCGTGCCACATGTCCAAGACACCTCTGTGTGATGTAAAAGGTCCTGTCCGCACCCGAGCCAGGCCCAAGGTCACCCCCCTCCAGACTGGGGAGCTCCCACCCGGCCATGACAGCCTAGCACTCCATCTCCAGTTTCCACCCGAACAACTCCTTCCTAGCTGGGCTTACCCTGAGTATTTAAGGAGGCCTGCCCCCTGCCAATCCAGGTTGAGGATTGGTCAGGGCCCCTCAGAATACTCCAGGCAACTCCAGCTCTCCTCTCCACCTTCCTTTCCAGAAGCTTCCAGCATGTTCTGGAAAGAAGTGGGAGGTCTCAGTAATGCTCCCTGTGAGTCAACCAGCTCTGCCTGAGTCACTCCCAACCCAGATCAAAACACACACAGGTTTGGCTGCCTGCCAAGCCTGCTTAAGTTTTGCTAACCTAACAAAAAAAACATATTTGTACACATCTAGCAACCTAGAGGGTGCTACATAGGGGACAGATGTAAGCAAATGGGAACACTTGAAGGTGACCTAGATATACTGGGATTTGGAATGAGTCACCGTGGGGTTTATTTACCAAAGGATTGGAGAATGTTCACTTAGCTTAATGCATAAGTTGTAGTTGTTTTGGACTGAACAAGAACCGTTCGGTACTTTTGTTTCTGCCCCCCTGGCCAAATTAACCTTCAATGTAAAAGTGTGCGCACTTGAAGCAAATTACTGACACATACACGAGTTCAGTAGATTGATACTTCTGCTTTTATTACTTCATGGACCCCGGCTAATATACCGTGAGCCGGATATTTTGTTATCAAATCAAATATCAGATAAGACAAGCGTATGCAGACCACAAGATATACATATTCATTATTGTGACAAAGTATAAGCTTTTAGCTGGGTTATATCTATATAAGGGAATAGCAGACTATCATAGCTAAATAGGGTGTCTTGTTTCCAGTTCTTGAAAACAGGCGCAATCTTCTTTTAACTTGTTCTTAACTCTTGCAATTCTGTTCCACATGAAGGTGGGGGGGTAAGCTGGCAGACATCTAATTGAATATGGTTAAGGCTGATAGCTGAGAGAGAGAGATAAGCACTTATATCTATACGGTTATATTTGAAATAGGCATTTCACCATAACACTCATAATCACATCCATTACAGTTCCCCCCTTGAAATGCTTATTTCACAAAACTGTCCCTCACACTGAAAGGCCTACACCACCCAGCCCTTCCCCCTCTGCAACTCTTTTAAGCTGTATGTAGAGAAAGGGCAGCGACTAGTTCACTACCCCCCTCAATACAGCTGGGGGAGTGCGGCCAAATGCTATCTGTCCCTATAGCCCTACGGTGTTGCATCTCAGGGGAGGGTGACTGTAACGGAGTGTAACACATAATTATCATCATAATTTTCATCAAGCCTTACATAGACATCGTCATCATCATCTGGTATCTCTTGGTTCATGAACGTAGGGGTAGTTTGATTGACAGCTTTTTCTACACACTTCCTAATACAGGGGAGAATACAGCAGATTATGAAAGCCATTACCAGGATAGCTATTCCTATCTGGGTCAACAATCCCTGCCATCCTCCCTTTATACAGGTAAAGTACTGATCCCAGGGGTTGGTGAGCCCTGAATTCTGTTTTAATTCTTTGGACAGGTCCTCTAGTTTCTGGATGGCTAAAGTCACTTTACCATTTGGGCCGGTGTTGTCTGTGATGTAAGTGCAGCATGTACTTGTCTCGGGGATCATCTTACATACACCCCCCTTTTCAGCTAGGAGCATGTCTAAGACCATACGGTTTTGGAAAGTCATGTGCGAAGTTGCTTCCGCTAAACCTTGGAGTGCATCTCTGGTGTAGTTAACAAATCTTTGTTGGTTATAGTAGATGTAGTTTATCCAGTCTACATTTTTATTTACAGTGATAATGGGAATCAGTGACTCAAAACCCGCTGCTACTTGGTCTCTTGCTTTGAACTCATCCGGGACCCCCCTTGGAACCCCTATGGCATCTATGTATATGTGGGGGTCAAAACTTCCTGCTGGGGCACTCCTGCGTCTTCTGTTGGGTTTGGGTACATCGCTTGCTTCTGGCTCTGGGTTCTCTGAGAGAATATGCAGGGGCATTATGGTTTTAGCCATTGCACATTCTCCTGTTCACTGTCCTGTCATTCTACTTCTAATTTTCATGTCTCCACAGATCCAGTACACGTCCCCTAAGGACTGAACTTGATTTTGCGCTAGATCTGCAGACACCTCATTGTAAGACTCACAATAACCTTTGGTGAAGTATTGATCTGTGTGCTTGTTGATTGTCATTCTATCTAAGAATGACTTCAATATGTGTCAGTGACACATACATACACAGTCATGGGACCTATTGCTCTTTCATTGGACCGGACACTGTAATCAGTACCTGGAAGTATCTTACTATAGTATACGAAAGTGGCAACATGTGTGTTGGATGAATTATACCAGAATTGGGTTATGCCATCTTTCTGTTTGATGGCTACTTCTTGTGCCTGAACAACAATCACAATAAAAAGGATAAACAGGATCATGGCTTGGTCTCCTCAGCCTCTTCCTTGGGCACAGGACTTGCGGTGAGAGGCGTGTATCCACGAGTTCCTTCCGGCCACTTTTACTGATGTGGTAGTTGTCAGAAGGACTTGGAAAGGACCATCATATCTGGGTTCAAGGGTGAGTTTCCTCACAAACTTCTTTACCATGACTCAGTCACCAGGAACCAGCTTGTGCGTTCCTTATCCAGCTCAGGATCTGGAATGGAAGAAAACACTTCCGAATGGATACGGGTTAATTCTCGAGATAAAACAGTCACATACACAGTTAATACATCAGATTAGAGCTGCAACTGTTATGGGAAATAACAACCTAGACTGAGGACTGAACCAAACAATATCCCATAGGATGACAAACCATGATTTCCCCTTGGAGTGTACCTAACACTGAACAAGGCAATGGCAAAGGCAATGGCTGTCTGGCCAACTCATTCCCGTTTCCTGAGACATTGCATTGCTGAGTGTTAGGTACACTCCAATGGTAAATCATGGTTTGTCATCCTATGGGATATTGTTTGGTTCAGTCCTCAGTCTAGGTTGTTATTTCCCACAACAGTTGCAGCTCTAATCTGATGTATTAACTGTGTATGTGACTGTTTTATCTCAAGAATTAACCGGTATTACATAGTCTTGTTCACTTCAATCATCAAATCATGTACAAGCAAGCATACTGCTTTTTTAATAATCCTGGTGCATGATTGGGTATTTAAAATGAACGCACCTTTACCTTATTTACTAAACTCGGTGAACATACACTTTCCAAAGTAAATGTCCACATTACTAAGCAACCGGCCTCTAAAACCATAGTAAATTAACCCCTATGACTCCATCATATCAATAACTTGTCAGTCTACAATAAGAATGTGGTCAAATGTGTAGCTTTAACCACTTCCCGACCAGCGCACGCCGATGTACGTCGGCAGAATGGCATGGCTGGACAAATGGGCGTACCCGTACGTCCCTTTAAATTTGCCCCAATGCCATTGCGTGCGCGCCCTGTGATCGGGAGCAGAGATCAGTGACATGTCACACATAGCCACGCCCCTTTAAGACTTAGTAACACTCCCCAGGACATACTTAACCCCTCCCTAGCCCCCTAGTGGTTAACCCCTTCACTGCCAGTGTCATTTACACAGGAATCAGTGCATTTGTATAGCACTGATTGCTGTATAAATGACAACGGTCCCAAAAATGTGTCAAAAATGTCCGATGTGTCCGCCATAATGTCGCAGTCACGATAAAAATCGCTGATTGCCGCCATTACTAGTAAAAAAAAAATAAATAAATAAAAATGCCATAAAACTATCCCCTATTATTTAAACACTATAACTTTTGCGCAAACCAATCAATAAACTCTTATTGCGATTTTTTTAATTTTTACCAAAAATATGTAGAAGAATACGTATCGGCCTAAACTGAGGAAAAAAATGTTTTTTAAAATATTTTTTGGGGATATTTATTATAGCAAAAAGTAAAAAATAATGCGTTTTTTCAAAATTGATGCTATTTTTTTGTTTATAACGCAAAAAATAAAAACTGCAGAGGCGATCAAATACCACCAAAAGAAAGCTCTATTTGTGGGGAAAAAAGGACAACAATTTTGTTTGGGAGCCACGTTGCATAACTGCGCAATTGTCAGTTAAAGCGACGCAGTGCTGAATCGCAAAAAGTGCTCTGGTCAGGAAGAGGGTAAATTCTTTCGGGGCTGAAGCAGTTAATAAAGTAGATGTAAACCCATTTTTTGTAATAAAAGCATAGTAGCTGTCACCAGAACTATATAATGAAACATTTTTTAAATGACAATAAATTAGAGCTCTAATTGAAATGTTATATCAGTTTAACAAACAAAAAAGACAGAGGTTTGAAACTGCTACATTTCCTCTGAAATGCTTGTAATCCTAAGCCCTCTGGTTCCAGTGATGTGATCGATGCCAATGCCTTAAGCTGGCCATGCAGTAGAGATTTTTAAATCAAGGTTCATAAGAAAATACGTTAGAAATTACTCAGTAAATTCGATGACTTGAGGAATGTCATTCAAAAGTACTTTTGACAATCAGTTTTGCAACGTATTTACTTTCCTGAATAAAAAAAAAACATTCGCTGTTGGAAATGTGTTAATTCAAGGAAAATATTCCATCCTGCTCAGAGAAAAGGTGCAGGAACCCCTCCTCTAGGTCACACTTGTCTCTGTCCCCTACCCACCGCCTAGGATGACCCCTTGTCTCCACCCCTACACAGCTCCTAGCACTGCCCCCCCTTAGAGAACAGGGAACCAAGTTTAATTTAGGGGGCTATAGAAGGTAATTTGTATGGAGTATGCAAAAAAGGCAATGCAGTAAATTGTACAAATACATTAGAAATATATGTACAAAACATTAGAAATATCCAAAGTAAGCTGAGAGGCACTTCCAGAAATCCCCCATATCCAGCAAGAGACATCCCCCATATCCAGCAAGAGACTGACCCCATATCCAGCAAGAGACATCTCTATATCCAGCAAAAGACAGTCCAATGTCTAGCAAAGAGGCATCCCTATTTCCAGCAAGAGACATCCCCATATCCAGCATTAGGCAGCCCCATATCTAGCAAGAGACATCTCCATATGCAGAAAGGAGACATCCCTATATCCAGTAAGAGACAGTCCCATATCCAGTAAAGAGGCATCCTCATTTCCAGCAAGAGATAGCCCCCATATCCAGCAAGAGACGGCCCCCATATCCAGCAAGAGACGGCCCCCACACCCAGAAAGAGACAGACCCATGTCAAGTAAAAGGATCCCCCATATCCAGCAAGAGACATTGCCATATCCAGAAAGCGGCATCCCCATATCCAGCAAAGAGACAGCCCTATATCCAGAATGAAATAGACCCATATCCAGCAAGAGACATCCCCATATCCAGAAAGCGGCATCCCCATATCCAGCAAAGAGACAGCCCTATATCCAGAAATAAATAGACCCATATCCAGCAAAGAGACATCCCATATCAAGCAAGAGACAGCCCCATATCCAGAAAGAGACAGCCCCCATATCCATCGAGAGACAGTCCCCATATCCATCAAGAGACAGCCCCCATATCCATGAAGCATTATTAGACATCCCATATCCAAGCAGCAGCAATTCTGACAATTAAAAAAAAGCAATGTACTTGGTTCTCGGTCAGACAGTGAGCAGTCAGGAGTTTCAGGACAGGCTAGGACACTGCCCAACAGCTCTTCTTCACAGCTGCCACCGGCACCAAAAAAAGAGAATCTGGTATGCTACAGGGACAGGTGAAGTGCAGCAGATATCACTCTGTCTTCCACTCTCTTAAGGCTGCAGGCTCACTCTGCGGGCCGGTGTCAGCATCAAACCAGCTGTGAAAAAAAAGTTCTGCTCCCTGGTCGAGGTGCCGGAATGCTGTACCGGCAAGTTCCACCAGAAAAAAGGCCTGGTTGTACTGAGGTAAAAAACAAACTTCCATTTCACCCCACTAACGATTAGAAAATTCAGCAAATGTTCTGAAAATAATGAAATTCTACTAGTGTAGTAGAATGTGTATGGTCAGTTTTAGTTATGTGCTCTTAGTTGATTAAATCAATGACATTTGGTTTATAGAGTATTTCATTTTCTTTCACAGTAGATATTTGTAGAAATGTATGTCAATGCTATTATTTTTTTCCCTTTTACCCTTAACTTAGAGAAAAATGTTTTGTAGACCAGGAATGAATTGTATGGATTTTGTTATATTAACGTTTCTACACTATTCTAAGTATATGGTTGCTGACTTCCTAGAGTTTAATTTAGTTTTAGTTTAATGTTAACAATTTAAAATAGCCTCTTAATGGACCATAATAGTTTTACATTTTATTATATATAAGGTTTGCTAGTGTTGGCAGCTTTCTGGCAAGGGTGTTCCTTACCCATGCTGTATTTGAGGGAGCTACACCCTAAGACACTTAACCACTCCAGGACCTAAAATGTAGGAGATACATCCTAAAAACGTCAACAAAGTCTTAAAGGATGCTTTTTAGTTTCCCCCAGCAACTCCCCCAAGTTTTTCACTTATAGCCCCTACTCCTCCACAATCTTTACTTTGTGGCCTACAGGAAACTGTGCAACATCTTTCACGAAAGTCTTCCAACAGGCTCTGCATTTCCATGCACAGAAGGATCTTCACTCATCCCTGTTGAAAGGTGGTCTATTAACCTTCTCAAATGGTGGATAGCTTTTCCATAAATTTGGAATGGCTCATCTGTAGACTTTTAGTGAAAAGGCTGTGCAGATTTCAGTGGGCTGCACAGCAACAATTTGGAAGGAGCAGGGCCAGTTATGTATAAGACTTTAATGACAAGGGTACAAGGATTACTAAAAGTTATCCTTTAAAAAATCCAAACCCAGTGGGGTCATCTATTTTTTCTGTCATAGTTACAGTTTAATCTCAATTTAGCTAGTTGTTGAATACTGGTTATATTGAGCAAAGTTTTGAAATTAAACTGACGATCAGTGAATGGAGTTACTGTATGTGAAAACTAAATTCTGATAGGTATTATCATTATGACTATAAAAACAGAAGGTCATACTAAACATGTACAAAACAAAAGACTAGATATAGTGAGTATGTCAAAATGTGCTTCCATGCATGAAAAACACTTTACACATGTTTAAAGATATCTAGCCTAAAGCAACTGTATAGCGGAAATGTTGCAGACAGGAAGCAGTGCTGGCTATCCTGGGGTTAGTAAATACCCCACTTGAAAGGGTTACAGATTCCAAACAACCACAGAATACATAGAACATGTTAGAAGAAAGGCTGGTTAAATTAGAATCAGTTTATCGTTGACAGATATTGACAGACAGCAGCCATTAAAAAAATGGATGAATAACATGTACTCAGTCTAAATGTGTAAATATTTAATAAATGGTGTATAAATAAATGTGACTTCAAAATATATGTTCTAAATGCAGTATCTACATATGAGCAAATATATACTGTACAGCATGTGTGTGTGATTTGTCCTTGTTTATGTAAAAGCTAAAATAAAATCAATAAAAATAGTAAACTGTCAAATATACTGTGTATAAAATAGCAACTCTTGCAGTGTTTCTTTCTTTTAAAGTGGTTCTAAAGGCAACAGTTTTTTTTTACCCTAATGCATTCTCTGCATTAAGGTAAAAATCCTTCTGCATGCAGTTCCCCCTTATACTTACCTGATCATGACCCAGTGATGTGTCCAAGAGCAGAGGCTCTCTCGGCTCTCTCCCTCCTCATTGGCTCAGACACAGCAGCGGAAGCTATTGGCTCCTGCTGCTGTCAATCACAGCCAATGGATACAATAGAGCAGGGCTTAAGAGCGAGCACATGAGTGCCCCCATAGCAAGCAGCTTGCTATGGGGGTACTTGGTGGGAAGGGGAGCCAGGAGCACCAGCGGGGACCCAAGAAGAGGAGAATTGAGGTTGCTCTGTGCAAAACCATTGCACAGAGACAGTAAGTTTGACATGTTTTTTTTTTAAATAAAATAACAAACATTGAGCATTTACAAGCACTTTAAGTTTAACCGCTTCAATACCAGACACTTTCACCCCCTTCCTGCCCAGGCAATGTTCAGCCTTCAGCCCTGTGATATTTTGAATGACAACTGCGCGGTCATGCAATGCTACATCCATATAACATTTATATCATTGTTTTCACACAAATAGAGCTTTCTTTTGGTGGTATGTAATCACCACTGGGTTTTTTTTTATTTTTTACTAAATAGTCTGTAGGAAAGTTATGGGGTCCACAAACTATGGTATATACAGTATATTTGAAAATGGATAAATCCTATCAGGCCTATCTCATTTCATAAAGCCCAAAAATGACAGGACAGTACAAATATTCCCCCAATAACTCCTTTTTGGAAACTAGACAGTCCAAAGTATTTAGTAAGAGGCATGGCGAGTTTTTGAAGTTGGAATTTTTTGTCACAATTTTCTGGAAAATTAAGAAAATAAAAAAATAGTATTGTTTTGTCTACATACTGTCTCCAGTGCAGTATGGCATCATCATACAACTGGTGTGACTTTGATCAGGGACACTGACTGGTGACAGTATGTAAAAAAAAAAAGAATACTTTTTTCAAGTTTTTTTAAACTTTTGTTTTCTTTTTATTACATCTTTTTTTCTTGTTTTTTAATTTTTCTTTTTTTTTGATACCGTGACCAGAGCAGTAGAGTGTTGCCATAGTGAATTTGTACTACTCTGGGGAGGTGATCATAATTTTTTTTAACACTATGCTTGCTATAACAGTGATAATAACTGTTTCAGGCAACCATTTTTTATAAATGGCATCCAGTGTGTACTACTGTAAAGCTGTGATTGGCCACAGCTATCACATGGTACAGATGCACTGTGATTAGCCCTGTCTGTAAAATGTAATCACTGTGACCAATCACTGAGATCAACACAATGAATGGCTGGTGTACAATTGCTGTGGGATCCACTGTGATTGGCCACAGCAATCACATGGTGCCAGAGGTGGCCTGGTACACTTATTTGTCATCCACTGTGTCCATTGGACACAGCGGGTGACAGAGCACACAGGAGCATGGCCCATGGGAATGCGTGATTCTGGGAGGGCATCAAATGACGTCTGCCCAGGACAGCAGCACTCCCGTTCGGTGGCCATTCTATTATAGGCAGGGTGGGAAGTGGTGAAACTCTAAACAGATATAAAAGTAACAAATAACACATCTCTGTACTCTAATACATTATAATTTTACCTTGGTATCAGCCTCTTATAGTCTACTGTACAGTCTGCACATCCAGGTTTATTAGAGTGCTGCTTCTTCTTTCACTATGCAGTCACAGGATGAAAATGGGGAGGGGACCTGTAAGTAAAAGTGTAATTGTAGCAGAGAAAGATCAGGTCCACTCCCTGACTAGGCAGGCAGTGTTGTGTGGCTGTGCTGTGTAAATCTCTGGACTGGATGGACAGAAGTACCATACCTTACCTAGGTAAAAGAGCTCCCTTATATTTATTTCTTCTATATAATTAGCTGTTCATCTGGAGTTCAGCTTAAACATCACTCCTTGTTGCAATATACCATGCTTATATACGATTAATGTATTAAAATACATACTCCTACAAATTTCAGATTTGCTCTTTATTGAAGGCAAATTGCAGTCAAAAAATGAAAATGAATCTGTGAAACATGTACATTGTGTAGGGCTTCAGATTTTTATCCAGACATAGCTGGTGTGCTCCATTGCATCCTGATCTGGGGATTTGAGAATCACTTTTCTTTGCCTTTTGCTTTTCCGAATATACTGTATATTCCCTAAAATGTATGTCAAGCCAAAGTTTGGATAAAGTTTCGAATAGAGTGGGTTATGAGTAGAACTCTTGCCAAGTTTTTACTGTTATCTGGGATTTTGCGTCTCTTCCTGTCTTACTTATGAGAGTCTCACCAGTCTGGAAATGAGGAATAATTTGAGTCAGGGAGACAAAAAGAACAACAAATCTGACTTTTTAGCCTTCTCTTTCTCTGCTGAACAAATGCATTTCTTTTGTTCTCATTCACACGGGTTTACCTATCTGTACATCTGTGTGAAGGGCTGTCCACACAGGATGCACAGGGGTTCCGTGCATATGTGTGCTAGCAGTTCCATTTGCGTATATTGGGACGCAGTGACTGCACAGACACAGCCGCTGGGTCCCATTTAAAAGTGTTGCTGGCAGTGGCGGCCCATCCATTAGGGGCGCCCCCGGGCGCTACCCCCTCTCTCCACTCCACCCCCTATATGCAATGGATAGGTGGCATACTGTTTACTGCCCACCCAAAAAACTTTTCCACCAACGGCAACTGGTTGCTGGAGTGGGAGACAAGAATGTTGGAATGCAGGCAAGATATGTCCCTGCACTCGCATCGCTCCTGTGCGCTTTCTGTGCGACTCAGTGTGGTGTGGTTTTCAACCTATTCATTAAAATGATCTGAAATTGCATTGGATCACACTAAAAGTAGTACATTCACTTCTTTTCAAAAATGCGCTGCACCGGATCGTATATGGTACTGTAGTACCATGAGATCCAGTGCAGGCATGAGATCCAGTGCAGGCAAATGCACTTTGTTTGCGAACTGCTTATGGGGTCGTTAGGATTATATTGACATCCACATTAGATCCCACACCCAGTGTGTTTTGAACGCTGTGCAAGAAACATTCTGGTGTGAATGAGCCCTTAAATATTACATTTTCATTTTGCACAATTTAAAAACACTGCAATGAAAATGTATTGAAATGCAAAAAAAAATGACTTGCTAGCCTGTTCATATCAGTGAAAATGTAGCTATGTGCTATAACATATTAAGTAACTGTACTAGCATGAATTAATTTCTAATATAATATACATTTCTAAAATGCCCTCTTAGGGCTCATGTACACTACATCTTCTAAACTTCTTCTACATTTTTTTGCCAAAGCTCCTAAACTCAACTCCATAAGGCTCCATTTACACCTAGGTTATTTTAATCGTGAGCGGAATCGCCGTGATTCTACCCGTGATTCCAGAATTGTGACAAAAGAGGGGACGCGTTTGCAGTACCATTACTTGCAAGTGGCACCTCAATTGCGGTGCGAATTTGCAGCAGTTGTCACGTGTTAAAACACTCAGCAATTGAGACAAAATCCCAATGCAAAACGCTGTCACCCAAAAGAAGCTCCTGCTCCTTTTTGAGCAACAAGCTTGGCGCGTTGCAATTTTGCACCGATTTATCGCACGACAACTGTGGCAAAGTTGACCGTGATTGGGGTGCCAATGAAAAGTAATGGCATTTCAAATGTGTCCAGTGCTTAGCCGCGATTTGGGATTAGCTGGCAGAATTGCGGCGGTTCCCCATTCACATTGGACCGACTTGACATGTGATTTGATAGGTCCAACGTGCAACGCCAACTTTGCGGTCCCGCATCAATTTGAAAAAGTAGTACATGCACTACTTTTGCTGATTTCGGGTGCGACTTGAATAGACATCTGTGCATGAAGCTGCACAAATGTCTTCTAAGTCTCACCCCGAAGTCACACTGAGATGCGGCTTTGAAATTGTGTGATTTCAGATGTTGCACGATTTCAAAGCCTCAGGCGATGAACACATAGGCTTTTACAAGAGTTTAGAAGCTGCTGTGGTTAGGGGAGGTTCAATCTTCCTCAATTTCCCTCTCTTGAACGTGTAAAAATCGTGTTCAGGATAGGCACGTTTTGACCACCACCCGCCGGCAAACGCAAATCTGCGGCTGACAGTCAACCTAGACTGTGTGTACACGAAGCCTTACCTTTTTCTTTGCTGTTTATAAAGAAAATGTACGCTTAATTTCTAAATGAAATTATAATTAATTGTACAGTTCCCACACATTTTCAGATCTCATTCTCATAGCAAGGTATTCACAGGCATAGAATCTGCTAATTTTATTTGGCAAATGTTTTTAGAGACTCCTTCAGGAAAATACAATTTACCTTAAAAGAAACGTGACAAATCTTTATTTCACACTACAAAAGACGGAACTCAAACAGCAGTGAAAAGAAGACTTCATTGATTGAATAACTAAATAGAAACATGGTGAATTCATGCTAATATTGCCTCCTAGGTCGCTGAAGTAGAGTGAGCATGGTTTGGTCTAATTGTGTTCACTGGGTCAAGTTATTTTGTAATAAAACTTGAAGTGTTTGTATGACCAATTTCTTTATGAGTAAGAGAAGAATAGAAGCCCTGACAAGTATTTATTGATGTCTCAGATCCTCTCCATTCGCCCTGAGGAGTAGTAGTTAGTCACATCAAATTAAAATTGTTTTGTAATGTTGAAGATGTTTCTTAGGTCATCCAGGCCACTTTTTCAGTTCTTATGCATGTCAGGAAAGAACCACAGCATTTATTTAATACAAGTACTTATATAGCACCACTAATTTGCACAGAATCTTACATATATGACACAATCACATCAGTCCCTGCCCTTAGGAGCCTGCAATCTAAGGTACCTAACTCACATTCTAGGGTCAATTTAGGCAGAATCCAATTAACCTACCAGCATGTATTTGGAGTGTGGGGGAAACCAGAGTACCCAGAGGAAACAGGAGAGCATGCAAATTACAGGCCACTAGCACCATGGTTGGGATTTGAACTGATGCCCCTAGTGCTGCTAGGCAGAGCTGCTAACCACTTAGCCACTGTGCTGCCCAATTTTTTAACAAAGGTAACACCTAATCACCATGGAAAGTCAGATGTTTTGCCTATGGTCAAAAACATCAAGTTTACATGAAAAGAGACACAAATTACCCTTTTTGGATTGCATGTCAGGTGACAAAGGTCTACAGGAAACCTACTCTCGTAATACTTCCTCTTTGGTTTGAGTGTTCTTTTTTTTTTAAAAATCAAAAATAATTTATTAGGCATGCAGGTACAATAGACATAACAACAAAAGTGTTCCAGCATACAAGAGATACAAAAATCTGAAAGAATCGCCACTTCACCAAAGACAATCCAGCAAGATACACAGTAATACAAATAATAATAACAGAGCTGGGCTGAGTTATGCTGGCCATACACTATACAAAAAAACAGCCGAAACTCGGTCATTTGGACAGTTTGTTAGTTTTTCAGCCAGTTAATGGGCACAAATCGGTAATCGGTTGGGACGTTTTTGAGCCAAAAAGACAAGTTTGGAAATTTTCTGCAGAACGAATGATAAATTAAAAGGTTCATGTGTTTCCCGTCTAAAGTGTTTGTACTAGGCATATGTTAAAAAACAAACAAAAAACTGATTCATTTATGTCCATTAAATGATTTATCGGTCATTACATGATGGCACTATTGTTTGCTCTCACAGCTGAGTGTTCGTTTTTCGTTACATGGGTTAGAATGATTTTTCGTACAGTGTATGGCCAGAATTAGTTGAAATAATTGCAGTAGCACCTAGACATGTGCACACTGAAATATTTCGTTTCGGAATTTCGTTTTCGTCCGAAAAATACATTTATTTAGTTACTCCCGAAATTCATTTTTATTCATTTCGTTTTTCGTTAAAAATGACATTCGTTCAAAAATCCAAATTGATTAAGGTTGAATCTGTCATTGAATACTTATGGTGTCTGTCGAATGTTTCGCTGCTTTGTCGAATCTTCGTCGTTCATGTTGAATCTCTCTGCTAGCAAATCATAAGTGAAAGTAAGTTGGCTGTACGTGTGTACTTAGTTCTAGCTATTTTACTGCTCCTCCTCTTTGGTTACAATCAGCCATTAACATTCATCATTATCATTATTTTTATTTTACTTCCCCCACCCAATTCCATCAGTGATCTTTTCTCTCTATGTCGAATCTTTTCTCTCTATGTCGAATCTTTTCTCTCTATGTCGAATCTTTTCTCTCTATGTCGAATCATCTTGGACTAATAGAGCTAAGGTTAGTAGGCACATTCAACCACAGGTTTGATGGACAGATTGTTATTGTTAGCATCATGTCGAATCTCCTATCTATATCGAACTGTTGTCACAACGAAAACGAAAATAAAGCATTTGTTTATGTCGGATCTTTTCGTTTTTTGGATTCTGCACTCTCTTTATTGTTTGTTAAAACGATAACAAAAATACCTGAAATTCGGACGAAAATGCATTCGGACGAAAACGAATGCACATGTCTAGTAACACCTCATCACAGGCAGGGCAACTCAGGGCATCATGAAAAGGATTGTTATTTAGTATTATCTAACCCAGAATTCTATCCATAACCAAGTCAGTAGGTGATAAGCCAGGGACTGCCACCCAGTCCCCCTACAGCTTTTCAAACTTTCCTGGGCTTCCTCTATGAAAAACAATTTTTTCTAGTCAGAGATTGTCACCCATGTGAGTAACCAATTTGCTATATGTTGAGGGTTGATCGGACTTCCAATATTTCAAGATAAGCCTCCGGGCCTGAAAAAAAAGACTCGATTGATAGCAACTTTTCCAGTATACCCAGAATTCAGTAGTTAGGCTTTGCATGGATGGTAATGTGAAAAACCGTAGGAGTATCTATTTTCTTCACCCAGTACTAGTGAAGTTTAGGGCAGTGCCATAATAAATGTATGGGATCACCCTGTCCTTTGGTGCATTTAGCACATAGAGGGGACTGCAGAGTTCTCATACGATATAACTTCAGAGGCGTAAAATGAGCACTGAGAACGATGTAAAGCTGTGATAGCCTCTGGGTGACATTTAAGGAACAGGACAACTCTGCTTCCAAAACATTATCCCACTAATCATCATCCAAATTGCCCATGTCGTGTTCCCATATCTCCTTAGCTTTGCAGGGATACCCCTTTAATACTGGCTCAGCCCCCAGACTCTTGGTTGTGGACAGGAAAACCCCAATGACAGGCTTTGTCCTTTCTGGTGTAGTATCAAAGGTCTGTACACTCCACTTCCACTAAAAAAAACTGTTTCCTCTCCCAAAGACCAGGGAATGTCTCCCTTCTCCTCCCCCCCTGGCAGAAAATTGTGGGCATTGTAGTTTTGCAGCTCATCCATCTCCATTGTGCAGCACTCCCCATGGACTACATTTCCCATAGTTCTCTCCCTTTAAGCGTCATCCTCTTCTTTGCAAGCTCACCACTGCTGCCAGGAGGGAGGTGTGAATGGGACACACACCCACAGCTTCTCCAGCAGCACAGCCAGCATAGAAGGGGAGAAGCTGGCTGAACACACACTATGCACACAACGACAGCCTGTTATACAGTGGGAGAGGGGGAGTGTTAGCAGGGGACCCAGACAGCTGGTGGGCACCCAACTACATCTCCATTTCACAAATGTTCTTTAAGGTCCGGTTCAGAACAGAACACGGTGTGGGAAAGACATGTTCCATGCGTGTTTCCTCACCATGGGTGAGTAGGCTGTCCTTGCGATCTGCATGCAGGTGCCAATGTATAGTTAATGGCATCGCAAATGCAGTTCCAAACGGTTTGTGCAATGTGTTTTTAAAAGTACTTCGAGCACTTCTGTGGTCCAGTGCGTTTTGCAGTCCATTCAAATGAATGGATTGTCAAAATGCATCACATGGGAATGCTCGATTCCTGGTGTGAACTGCCCCTTACTCTTCTGGTCGAATGTACTTAAGCTATTTTCTTTTAGGATTGAATGTTAGGGAATGTTACATTCGCCCAACAGAGAGCAACAAATAGCAACTGACACACATATTACAAAAATTACGGGTATCATTTCTGACTTTTGTGGGAATGCTGAGACATTCACATAGTAAACCCCTAAGATCTGAATTATTACAATTTTGATTGTAGAGTTTTAGCAAATATCTTAAGTATACAGTAACTACAAAATATTAGATATATATTGCAGTATATTAGAAATGTTTATATTGCAATTATTTTTGGACATACTTGTAATACTAAGTACCACAATATTTACATCAAAATGTACTATATTTACAATTAAAGGTTATGTTATATATATATATATATATATATATATATATATATATATATATATATATATATATATATATATATATATACATATATCTTTCTTGTTTTCAAAAACAAATACACATTTTAAAAAATATATAATGTATTTAGTGAGGAAAATTAGATATAATAAAGATTGTTTATGGAAATTTATTTTCTGAGGAAAATACGATTCCATAATTTTTTGCCAGGAGTTGTAAAATGCCAGTTTATACTTGTAAACCAAAAAAAGTAATAAATACAAAACTGGGCCAAAATGTATATTATCCTTTGATAATTGATGCTTAATACCTTTATGTTTTGATCAATAGCCATTTAGATCTGATGAAGAAGCGGATGCTTTGAAACGTTATCTCCATGTTCTGAAGTCACGTTTCAACTCCGAGTGTGTTCCATGCTGGTTCCGAGGCGACAAGACGGATGTCCTCTCCTCTTGTGCTAACATCTACATACCACCATCCACCGGGGACCCACTGAGTGACCACAGTATTATACTGTTATATGCCTATCGATCTTTATATTAGTGTGAGTAGCCATTTGGCTGACTTTAATTAAATATACCATTCGTTGCATCTTCTGCTGCACTTCGTTTTTGGCGCACCTTGTTTTTCTCCCTTTATGTTTTAACACTCTGGTTATTGCTCTTTGTATTTCTAAATAAGCATAGCTGGCATTATTCTTCCTATTACTCAGTATTAATTGATTAAAGAACCTGTAGGGTTTTCATTTATATTTTGTGCTCAGAATTTAGGGCTGGTTCGCACATCTGAACCTGTGATTCAGTTTGGTGCGATTTTCAGCCCATTCATTTGAATGGGCTGAAATTGCACTGGATCGCAGCAAAAGTCGTGCATGTAATACTTTTAACTATGCACTGCAACTGGATCACATCTGTTACCATGTGATCTGGTGTAAGCAAATGCACTGCATTTACTATCTGTGTTTGGGGTGTCATTTGGAATACCTTGCCATCCCCAGCAGATCAGACACCCAATGCATTTTAAATGGGGTTCAGGAAACATGCATGGAATGTAGTTTTCCCTCACCATGTTCTGGTGTGAACAAGCCCTAAACGTACACAGTGACGTACACACAAAATTGTGTTGTATTTACTTTATTGTATTTAGATAATAAACATTTATGTAACAAATTCTGCATGAGGCCAGATGCATACAGAGGCCCCAGAAAGATATGACCAATGATATAACATTGAACATTGAATAGTGTGGGGAAACGTGTCCTGGCTAGATGGCATAGCTGATGAAATTGACATCACATGTCCTGACACCTGTAGCAAAGTCACTCCATTTACCGTGCATCTCCTCTGGCATTATGCTGAGCCCCCAGATTTTCCTGGAGCAAGTTGGGGATGGCATGCTTAGACTATCTGGTACACCAACAGTGGTTTTCTGTGGATTACAATGTGTTCAGGCTTTTTGACTGCTGCTGTTCTGATGTTAAAGGAAATAAATATAAATAAATCCTCTTGTGTGTAGTTGATATGCGTTATTAAATACGTTATTAAATGCAGGGGTATAGAGGAAATTTCAACCCACAATGCAATCTACATACAAAAAAATAGAAAATGTCAGAGGAAGTACTATGTGCAAAATAAGCACCCTTGATTTCAATTTCATAAATTTATCCTAAAAATCCCACAGTGTGCACATAAATGGCAAATGACAACTTTGTCAGTCAACCAAATGCCACTCATTCTGGCATACATCATTCTGACTGCTAAGTGCAAGTTCACACTACAGCGACTTGGGATCCGACTTGTAAGTCCTCAAGTCTCTCCAAGTCACTGGATATAAGAAATGCCATAGAAGTGAATGAGAGCCGTCTTATTGTACACTACTGAAGTTGCTCCGACTTCAGAAAAGGCTCCTGCACTACTTCAGGGCGACTTCTAGGCGACTTGTACCCATAGATTTCAATGGAAGTTGCCTCCAAGTTGGATCTTCATCTATATTGAAGCGACTTTACAGGAAAAAGAAGATAATTTACCCAGGAATTCCCCACGTTTACCCAGGCAACCCCCTCCCTCCCACAGAGCTGATTATTCTGTGATTGGCCACAGCCAAATTCACCTGTCCTGGAGGCGGCTTTAAGTCACTTTGTAAGTTGCTAAAAGTTGCGCTGCAGTCGCCTCCAAATCCTCTTGCAAAGTCGCGCTGTAAGTCGGGTTGCCCCTGTGTGAACTGGCACTAAGGGTACTATATCTTATAAATATAAATAAATATATACTAATATATATATATACTGTAGCAAAATGTTTTCAGAAGCTGAAGTGCCGTACTGTATGTGTTTTTTATGCTGCACAGTTAAAGCTGGGTATACACTAGCAGAAAACACAATTTTGAACTACTTTCAAGCCATATTCATTAAGTTGTTTAATGCACTAATAATTTTTGTATGAATTTGTGTTAGAAAATGTAATAGTGTTTTTAGCTTTTGAATTGCTGCTGGGAGAGAAACTCATTTTTCGGATGCACCTGTATATGCAGCTTCCTGAATTGATAGGGATGAAAACTATGTATGATAACTAAAAGATAAATAAGATTTAAAAAATTGTATGTAGCACTAACTCTCGGTGGAGCTGCTGGTTTAAAGTGGGCTTGTTACCTTCACTCTCGATACCTCTGTTTCACCGGCACCGGGTCTAGGGTTCCGTTGAGTTTACCTCTGGACGACACAAGCACCAAACACTTGAGTAGGTTTTCCAATGCTTTAATGAACAAATAAAGGAAGTAATAGGAAAGAGGCAGAAGGAAAACTGCAGGGAAGCTCAAATACCTTTCCTTAGTATTCTTCAGAACATTCTTTGTAATTGAACACTTGTAGTTGAATGCGCTCCCCTTGTGGGATTCAATCTTTGCCCGCCTGGATAGACCTCTCTCACTTGTCTAGCAGCCAGTACGTAACACGAACAAAAGTCTCTGCCACAGACTTGCTTGAAATAAAACCCGTACGATCCTCCGCCACAGGACGTAATGGTTTGCGATGAATGTCAGACACAGTACTTGAACCTTTAAGCCAACCCGGCAGTACTATGCAGTAAGACTACTTCAGGATACGTCCTCCAACCGAGTCACCAGGCCCCTCTCCAGAACAGCACTCTGTATGATCCTTCCATGACGAGTCCTCCCCTGGGATCTTCTCAGTTGTCCAGCTTCTTCACTCAGGATAGACAGCTCAGGACCCTTCCTCTGCTGCTGTGGTAGGCCCCAGACAGGCTTCTGGGCCCACCCACACTCCGCAGCGACGTGGGCCTCCAGAACGGAGGACCACGAGGTGGTACTCTTATCACATACCTGTCGGCCAGGAGAGCCAGCAGGTGGATGAAAATGAACCCCAGAACATGGCGTCTGTCCCATAAATACCCTCTCCCAGAATGCAACTCGGAGGACCACCTCCACTGAGTTATCTCCGGGACAGAGGAGCACTCATACGCTTTAACATGTTGCTTTTCCAACACTGGCCCATGGCGACAACGACACCCACCGGCACAGTGTGGAACTACACGCAACGTCAGCCAAGCTGAAACAGAGGCAAATATAACTTCCTATAATAAGTAACCCACTAGATTTACCTATCAGCGGTAGATTAAAATCTACCAGCGCTACATGTACATAGAGAAATTTTTGTTTTCCTTTTTTAGCAGGGCTGGAGAGTATAGGACATAGAGAAACACGTTAAGATTAAAATGAAACTTCACCCAAGAGGGGAAGTGATTCTTTTCTGCTTCGTCCCCCCCTCCTCTTCAACTTTTGTCCCTTTTTGGGGGGGGAGTGGGTACCTAGTTTTGATATGTATGCACTCCCACTTCCACTTAGATCACCCCCGTTTTTGCCCACAGTCTTCTCGGACACATCACAAGTCCCAGAAGGCTGCAAACCTATTTCTAATAAAAAAAAATGTCCAGTTCTAGGAAGAACCAATCACACCCACAGCCCAGTATTCTAGTAAAGTTAAAGGATTGGGTGGAATGGTTCCCTCCCATATAATGGATAGGATTTTTAAGGATATGAGGTTGTCACTGAGGTGAGCACCAAAGCACAAATTATATTTAAAAGTTCAATTTATTGTACAAACATCAATAAAACCCTCATAAAAACACATTGAAGTGTGAATGTGTGAACACACACAGTGGTGTGGTGGTAGCACTCTCGCCTAGCAGTAAGAAGGGTCGCTGGTTCGAATCCCAGCCACGACACTACCTGCCTGGAGTTTGCATGTTCTCCCTGTGCCTGCGTGGGTTTCCTCCGGGTACTCTGGTTTCCTCCCACACTCCAAAGACATGCTGGTAGGTTAATTGGATCCTGTCTAAATTGTCCCTAGTATGTATGAATGTGAGTTAGGGACCTTAGATTGTAAGCTCCTTGAGGGTAGGGACTGATGTGAATGTACAATGTATATGTAAAGCGCTGCGTAAATTGACGGCGCTATATAAGTACCTGAAATAAATAAATAATAAATAAACATATGGCCCAAGGCCTAAAGTACTTCTTCCTATTCCACAAGGAAATCCTTGAGCATAGAGTAGTCCAACGTGTTTGCGGAGCTCGATCCCCGCTTTTTAAGGGAAACACATTATATATCTGAACTTTGCATTTAAGGAGATATAATTACAATCACACATATAATATTTATCATTTTACAATACCAAAAAGAATTCAAAAGAAATGATTGCATAAATATTGTGCTTACCAATTTCATCAAATCGTACCCGTGCAAAATTTCCAACATTGAAAAAGACCAAACCAGGCCCCAACCCTATGCTCCTTGGTGTCATAACCTATAGGAACAGTCTGGCAGACACTGGACCACAACTTAGATGGATTCACGCAGATAGCGTTGGCATGTCTAGAACATTGAAAAACAGGGAAACCTGTCTCAGCAATTCTTGCATGTCTATAACAGCATTCACACAGAATATACAGCCAACCTACATAAACATTCTTTTATATAAGTGATTATATTCTTCCTTATTCTCTGTATGGGGTGAACCTAAAGTTATCCCACACATGATACGTGTAGGCTATAGGGACATAAGGTGCTCAGTCACTAGCCCAACAGTTGTCATCCACAGTCTAACCAATCATACAAGTACGATCAAGGGCATAGATCATCCCAGACCCCCCAAAGATCTATTCACAAAGCAGAAAGCAATGGAGAAAGTGGTGGGACTTTGTATGAGGCACATATAGAATGTGCCTCCATCCCTAATTTCAAGGAAATAGGAAGTTTGGGACTTTGATTGAGGCCATAGACATAGTGGAGATAGATTGAATAAAAGTACACATTTATTGTCATAAAAATCATAAACGTGTCAATGACAGAAACCACATAGGTGAAAAAACATTGTAATAAATATAATTTCATGTTTGTTCACACACACTATTGAAAGTGTGCGTGCAATACAGGCAACTAGGGTACATCAGGTATGGTAGCCAAGTGCCCCATAGTGGTCTGGATTGATCAGCGAATACATTCTAATGAGTTCATAATGGTACAAAAAGCATGTAAACAGCACTTGCAAATGAGACAGTGAGACCATAGTAAGTTGCAAAGTCAGATTAGAGGATAAGAGTAGAATAATCGGGATGTAGAGAAACATCCCAGAATGCCCAAAGTGGATGGTTGAATGGGGGCTTGTATCTGCATCCCAAATAATGTCTGACGCGTTTCGTGTGTATAACACTCATCAGGGGCAGGTGCTAATAGTATATCTACAAAATATAATAAAATAAAATTAGTAGGATAGAATTGGACCTATGAAGGAAAAAATGGATAGGTATATCCAAATACTTACAGGGACTCACTGTAATGAGGTATGGTACGTATGGAGCCAGGGCCAACCAATCTATGCCGGGAGCTGAGGTGATGGAGCAGCGTGCTGGCAGGGCGTACATCCGAAACTTCCCCAAAACACAGGACACAAGTTGGGAGTGTATATAGTAAGACTGGATATTGCATCAATGGTGGCTGCCAGAGGGAGTCTAGAAAATTATAATGTCATGGTGTCATAATGTCCATTCATCCAAAGATGAAAAATGATGCATAGCTAACAAAGTAGTGGACAATAGTCAAGGGTGACTTACTGGTGTCTCTGCACTGGAAAAGGGTGGTAAGGTGGACTGCAGCATCAAAAGTTGGATGACAACAGGGAACTGCGCCTGGGGAAGCCAGATATAACAGCCCTGCACACGTGCACGCTGACTCCCACCAGCGTCACGCAAGCACGGCAAGAACGGGGAGGGGCTCCGACACCGGTGGTGAGCACTGCCCACGACAAACGCTTGTTTCTCCAGCTGTGCCGGCTCAGATAGCAAAGTCACGTTCGACGTGATGGCGCCAAGTAATGACGGCACATGAGAAGCAGGATGCGTGGCGCCGATGCGCTGTGAAACAGCCCTCCCCCCCTACACACACATATCCCCCACCTCCCAAAGGAGGCGGGAAGGAGGGTAATGGGACGGAGGCACGCAAGAGCGCATTGCAGCTCCCGGAAACAGACAGAAAAAGCCCAGGACATACAAACCTCAATATGGAGACTCTACACCAAAATGTCTGTGCTGAATCATCCCACAGACATAGAAAGGAAACTTATGTCTCTAGAAGACAAGCCCGGACATAGTGGATAAATGTCAAGGGCTTGATCATCTCACACCTGGGTGACAGGGAAAAAGAAGGGCTGTCAATCCAGTCTATTGGTCTCCATCCCTAATATGAGAAAGCAATGGAGAAAGCAGAATGGGAAACTCGCTGTGAAGCCGTAAGGAGTCACATCCAGCTTCCCACACTAGACATTGTGATGCTGAGGACTCGAAGACTGGTGAGGACATCGCTGCATCCCTAGACAAGTATGCGTCTATTTGCTAAAAGTCAGTGGCTACAGTATTTGTAGCTGCTGACTTTTAATTTTTTGTTTGGGGGGGGGGGGGCTGAAGATCCTTTTTTAAGTGGAGCTTCAGGCTCCTTCAGAAAAAATGAAAAGTCAGCATCTACAAATACTGTAACAGCTGACTTTTAATATTAGGACACTTACCTGTCGACGAATCCAGCGGTGTTCAAGTGCTGCTGCAACTATCTCGGGTAAGGGAAACCAGCAGTGAGGCCTTATGGCTTCACAGCCAGTTTACTACTGCGCATGCACGAAGAGTGCTGCGCTTTGTGACTGGCCCGGTGGCGGGGAAAGAGGTGTGGGCTGCACTTCCGGATGAGTTTGCTGCAGCGAAGTCAGCCGGAAGTGGGAGCGGGTACCTGTCAAAACCCCCCGAAAAGGCTCAAATGTGACATCGGAAGCAGATAAGCAGCGCTTCCCCTTTTGGGTGAAGCTCAGCTTTAAGTAGCCAATTTAGGCCTTTTTTTTCCCCCTCATGTTCTTAAAGTGGTTCTAAATCCAAAATATTTTTACTTTAATGCATTCCCTGCATTAAAGTAAAAAATGTTTAGCTAACAGTAAGTGTCCACCTGTAGTGGCTTCCTTACTTCTCCCTGCTCTAACAAGTTAGGCTAAGAGCAGCGGGAGCCATTGTCTCCCACTACTGTCAGTCAAATCCTGTGACGAGGGAGCTAGGGTGGGGCCAAGTTGTGCTGTTTTTGTCTATGGATGCAGCCAGCTTGGGATCAAACCTGCAGGTGTGCCACCATAGGAGGTAGCTTCCTATGGTGGCACACTGAGAACAGCAGGAGCGCTGACAAGAGATCCTAAAAGTAGGGGATCAGCGTGGCTCTGTGCAATTTCATTGCACAGAGCAGGTAAGCATATCATGTTTGTTATTTAAAAAAAAACATGTTTGACTTTACAATCAATTTAAGGGAAGATTTGAATGTTGATGTGTTATTTTTCTTTCCTTCTGGTCCTTTCAATACAGAGCTTGAGCATCTATGATTGTCATTGGGAAATTATATTATTTTTACAAGATCATTTTTGTATATTGTGTGATATGAATTGTGGTAGATATCTTTGTTGGTCCTTCTCTGGGCTTTTAAATACAGGGTTTGATCATTTGTTATTGTTAATTGGGAGTAATGCTACTTCACAATATAATTTAAATATACTGTACATTTTTAAATGAGGAAGGTATGCTATTATACTATAAACAATTTTATGTTTTATTGAGAAAGGTTATTTGGCATATTAATAGTTCTGTGTATGTGGTTTCTTGGAATGTACAAGGAATGAAGAATGTCATTAAATGGAATGCTATCTTCCACTTATTGCAATAATAATCGTCTGCTACAATTGGTTTGCAAAACCCATGTTATGCCAGATACAATGAAGTATTTACAAAGGCCTTTTTACTCTCAAAGTATACATTCTTGTTATTCTTCGTATTCATACGGTGAGGGTATATTGTTACATAGGCTGGTATAATTCACTTGTATTCAGAAAGTGGCAGACTCTAATGGAAGATATGTATTTGTATATTGTTTACTGTTGCACTGTGTGTAATTGGTAATTGGTATATCCCCACCATATGAAGTGATGTGATGAACTTAATTTCTAAATTTATTTTAGATAAGCAATATGAGCTTTTTATTGAAGTAGGAGATTTCAACAATGTCATAAAACCTGAATTTAATAGGCATCCTCCTCCTAGGGTGCAATCTCCTAGCTATCTTTGTTCTTTTGGCAAGTTATTACAAGGACTTGGGTTAGATATACAGTGCCTTAAAAAAGTATTCATAGCTCTTGAAATTTTCCACATTTTGTCATGTTACAACCAAAAATGTAAATTTATTTTATTGGGATTTTATGTGACAGACCAACACAAAGGGAGTCATTTATTATAGCGCCAATATGCAATCCTGTAGTCCATGAAAATAGAGCCCAATTAAAGCCAATTAGGACTTTAACTCTCAGAAACTGGGCGTTCATGCAAATGGCAAGTGCGCTATTGCCAGCGAACATGCCTGTCAGATTGCATATGCAGGAATAGTTGAAGTCAATGGGGCTCGAACCTGCAAAATCCAAAGTCCTCACTGAAGGCTTATATGGAAGTTATTTGCCATAAAAATTGTATGGTACTGCCCTAGGGGACATGTATTGTCATGAAGTTTGGAATAGTGGCTGATTCATAATGCTGGGACAAATACTGTTAGGAGATGCTGATGTCAATTCCAGCCACCTGTCTGTTCCCTGCTAGAATGTGTATTGTAAATAAGTCTACTATGGGATCTAAGAGTCATTAGATCCCCATTGTTGTTTGTGTTAATTAACTCTGCTATTGTGTGAAGAAGAGTCTATGTTGATTGTGTTTTCTGCACTACAAGACGGCCAGTCTGGCCTAAAGGTCATGCCTGAGTCATCTAGGCTGTCTAAAGGGATTAGTTAATTAGCCCATGTTAATTAGGTTTCTGGTCACAGGTGTATGTTCAGAGTAATATGAGCCGGAGGTATGCACCTCCACTTTTAGTGTATAAAAGAGCCTGTATTTTGCAATAAAAGAGATTCTTGGTTGAGCTTACATACAGCCTGCCTGGTGTTTGTTCTGAGCTACACAACTGGATTAGAATGGCACATAGCTGTAGTTCTAGTCCCGGAGCATCGGATGACCGAACCATCAGATGTTGCGATCTGCAATCTGATTCTATAGCTGCAGAGGAGTGTCGGAAGAGTGGAACCGAGCGAGCAAGGGGCTCATTACATTGGTTGGCAGCGGTGGGATTTGCTCTCCAGTTACTGGGACACTCCAAACCACCACAGTGAATGGCCAGCTATGCAGCCTGCAGCAGAGCCATGCTGAAAGACTTACTTGAGAGCCGTTGAGGGACCGGTGGGACAAAGAACAAGGCCACCCTGATCAGTGAGCTAGCCAAGATGGATCAGAGGGATGGTGATGTGGGACCCCGGTCAGTTGAAGACTTGTTTCAGCAACGAGTTCGAGAGCAGTTGGCATTATATGGTGCTAACCCATCAGAGACCGCCATACAGAATGCCATTAGAGACATCCAGCTGCAGGATGAGCGACAAGAGAGAGAACTAGAGCGGCAACATGAGCAGAGAATGGCGGAAATACGGCAATCGAAGACAACAGCTAAAGATACAGCGCCTTTCCGTAAGTTGCCCTTTCGGGTGTTCAAACTATTTAAGGAAGGAGAGGAGGAAATTGAAGCTTTCCTGCAGGACTTTGGGAGACTATAATAATACATACAATACATAATGTACTGTCCCAAGATTGGGTTGCTTTACTGGTGAGTAATTTGACTGGCAGAGCAGCCGATGCGTATCGGACGAGGAAGCTAAAGATTATGACCGGGTAAAAGAAGCTCTGCTAGCCCGATTTGCCATTACACCCAAAGCCAGTCGGAGTAAGTTTAGAGAATCCCGGAAACAAGCCAACATAACATACGTGGAGTGGGCACATCATCTGCAGCGGAACCTTAAGGGCTGGTTCCAGGGAAGCCATGCTCATACCGTAGAGGACATCACCCAGCTAGTACTCTTAGAACAGTTCTTTAACCACACCCCTCCGGTAGTACGGGATTGGGTGCGAGATAAGCAACCACAGACTGTACAGCAAGCGGCTACTTTGGCTGATGAATATCTGGACTCTCGAAGGTCAGGCGAAAACGAGCGCTATCCACTATCTCGGCCCAGTTTACCAGCCTCTAACCCAACTTCAGTACCTCAGTGGTCTACCTCTAGACCCCCAACCTGACCCAACCCTCCTAACGGACCTAAGTGCTATACCTGTAACCAAACCGGTCATCTGCAGCGATATTGTCCTACCCGATCCACGAGGTACCGAGAGACTGCTCATCCATCCAGACCAGTGGCTCATTGCTTCCAGAATGAGCCCAACCATCGAGATATTCAGGAAGAGTTTGGCGAACTTTTTGAGGCTGATCCTGTCCAAGCTGCTGCCAGAGATAATCGGCAGCACCATCGTCAGGCAGTATGGGTTAATGGGCAGCCAGCCCAGGGACTCCGCGATTCCGGGGCAACGATTACCCTCATCCAGCCTCACATGATTCCCCAGTCGGCCCGGACCGGTCAGACTGTTGCAGTCAGGGTAGCAGGGGGCAAGGTGATACATTTATCCACCGCCCAAGTCCTCTTGGATTGGGGCTCAGGGGAGCGACAAGTGCGAGTGGGATTACTACGTGAGTTACCCGCGGAAGTACTTTTGGGGAACAATTTGGGGCATTTGACTTCCTCATAGGCCCCAGAGGCCGCCATGGCCGTGACCACCCGATGTCAGAGCCAACTTCAAGGCAACTCCACTCCTATGGGGACCCAGGTAAGACCAAATCCTCCTACATTACCCCGACTTGACAACCCTGTGTCCTGGGATTCTCCCTCTGACATTAGGCAAGAGACTCAGAATGACCCAACATTAGCTGGTTATCGGGACAGGGCGGGCAAGGATCCAGGGGGGTTGGGGGAAGACAGAATAGAGTGGGGGGGGTTTCTATATCGTTACACCGAGGGAATGGGTACCGGTAAGCTACAGGGTCCCCACAAACAACTAGTTGTACCCCAGAAATACAGATGGGAGCTATTGCGGCTGGCTCACGACATCCCCTTGGCCGGACATTTAGGGATAGCTAAGACCCGGAGTCGGTTGTCTCATGTGTTCTTCTGGCCCAGGTTACATGCTGAGGTGCGAGAATACTGCCGGACCTGTGAGACTTGTCAGAAAGTAGGGAAGACAGGGGATCACCCAAAAGCCTTGCTGCAACCCCTGCCGATCATTAGAGAACCCTTTAGCTGCATAGCAGTTGATATTATAGGCCCACTGGCCCGCCCCAGTGCCACTGGGAAGAAGTATATTCTTACGGTGGTGGATTACGCCACCCGCTACCCGGAGGCAATTCCCTTATCCAATATCCAGGCTGATACAGTAGCAGATGCCTTACTGCGGGTATTCACTAGGGTAGGGTTTCCCCAGGAGATATTGTCCGATCAGGGTACCCAGTTCACAGCCGAGCTGACGCAGCAGCTCTGGCATCTCTGTGGGATTAAACCCCTCCAGAGCGCCCCCTACCACCCTCAGACTAACGGGCTGTGTGAGAGATTTAACGGGACCCTGAAGCAGCTGCTTCGGGCCTTCGTGGAGAGTAGGAAGGATTGGGAGAAATATCTTCCCCATCTACTGTTCGCCTATAGAGAGGTACCCCAAGAGTCCACAGGGTTTTCCCCATTTGAGCTGTTGCATGGGCGAAGGGTTAGGGGGCCCTTAGACTTATTGAGGGCCCAGTGGGAGGGGGTAGAGGATCCAGAAGGCCTCCCCATCCTTAGTTATGTCTTGCCTCTTGCTTAGGTGTTGCAGCCTCTGGGGCCATTCAAAAAGGTGTGTAAATGTAATGACAGATCATGTGACACTTAGATTGCACACAGGTGGACATCATTTTACTAGTTATGTGACTTCTGTAGGTAATTGGTTGCACCATAGCTTTTTATGGGCTTCATAACAAAGGGGATGAATATGACATATGCACATGTCAATTATCAGTTTTTTATTTCTGAAAAATAGTTTTATAAATTTCGTGCCCCCCCCCAAAAAAAAAATCCATGCCAGGTCTTTCAGGTCTGGTATGGCTATTAAGGGGAACCCTGTGCCAAATTTTTTTTTAAAATGGCGTAGGGTTCACCCCAAAATTCATACCAGGCCTTTCAGGTCTGGTATGGATTTTAAGGGGAACCCCGAGCCAAAATAAAAAAATGGTGTAGGGGTCCCCCACAAAATCTATACCAGACCCTTATCCGAGCACGCAGCCAGGCAGGCTGCAGGAAAAGGCGGGGGGCGAGAAAGCGCCCCCCCTCCTGAACCGTACCAGGCCTTTTTGGAAGGCCCCAGAGGCTGCTTAGGTGTTGTAGCCTCTGGGGCCTTTCAAAAAGGTGTGTAAATGTAATGACAGATCATGTGACACTTAGATTGCACACAGGCGGACATCATTTCACTAATTATGTGACTTCTGTAGGTAATTGGTTGCACCAGAGCTTTTTATGAGCTTCATAACAAAGGGGGTGAATATGACATATGCACGTGCCAATTATCAGTTGTTTATTTCTGAAAAATTGTTTTATGTATATATTTTTCTAATTTTACTTCACTAACATAGACTATTGTGTTCTGATCCATCACATATAATTCAGATTAAAAAAAACATTTAACTAAAGGCTGTAATGTAACAAAATAGGTAAAAGTCCAAGAGGGTGAATACATTTGCAAGGCACTGTAAATAAAAATCATTGAAAAAAATGGCATGGGTGTCCCCCCCTAGTCCATTACCAGGCCCTTTGGGTCTGGTATGGATATTAATGGGAACCCTGCACCCAAATTTAAAAAAAAATTGTGTGGGGTCCCCCCAAAATCCATGCCAAGTCCTTCAGGTCTGGTATGGATATTAAGGGCAACCCTGCACCAAAATTTTAAAAAAATGGCATAGGGTTCCCCCCAAAAATCCATACCAGGCCCTTCAGGTCTGGTATGGATTTTAAGGAAAACCCAGAGCCATAATAAAAAAATTGTGTAGGGGTCCCCCCAAAATCCATACCTGACCCTTATCCGAGCATGTTTGGGATGCTCTGGATCGGCGTATACGACAGCATGTTCCAGTTCCTGCCAATATCCAGCAACTTCGCACAGCCATTGAATAGGAATGGACCAACATTCCACAGGCCACAATCAACAACCTGATCAACTCTATGCAAAGGAGATGTGCTGCACTGCGTGAGGCAAATGGTGGTCACACCAGATACTTACTGGTTTTCGCCCCCCCGACTCCCCCAATACAGTAAGGCTTCATGTACACGGGACGTTGTTCAACCTCTCTTGATTTAAATTGACAGCTAGAAACCAGCGTCTAAAAATGGCCGTTTAGCCGCGTTTAGTCGCTTTTAGCCACGTCTAGCCACATTTAGCCATGCTTGCGTCTGGAAGCGTTTTTTTTTGTTAAAGCGGAGTTCCACCCACATCATAGATTTTTTTTTTTTAAATAACTATTACTCTTGCATAATGCACATGCTGATACAGTGAATGTCTCCTAAATAGTGCAAGTTTAGGAGATATTCATGGTACCTATAGGTAAGCCTTATTATAGGCTTACCTATAAAAAGGTTTACCTGTAGTTATAAGGGTTTACAACCACTTTAAATCCAATGACTGAAAGTGGTATTAACCACTTCTGAACTTAGCCTATTTTTGACACTTGTTGTTTACAAGTTAAAATCAATATTCTTTGCTAGAAAATTACTTAGAACCCCCAAACATTATATATATATTTTTAGCAACAACTCTAGAAAATAAAATGGTGGTTGTTGCAATATTTTATGTCACATTTGCATAGCAATCTTTCAAACGCAATTTAAAAAAAAATAAATAAAATTTTTAATTAAAAAATAAGAAAACAGTAAAGTTAGCCCAATTTTTTTGCATATTGTAAAAGATGATGTTACGTTGAGTAAATATTGAGATATTTAGTTAATTCAAAAATTTAACGGTTACCAGTTTAGAGTTACAGAGGAGCTCTTGTGCTAGAATTACTGCTTTCACTCTGACGATTGCAGTGATACCTCACATGTGTGATTTGAAATCCCTCCTTTGCAGTTAAAAGTATTAAAAATGCTGAAATCTATATTTTTGAATACCTGGGATTTTTTTTAATGTAGCTGCGGAGACCCGATTGAAGCTGATTCCGGCTTTGTTCAGGACTCCGGCCAGCCGGCGGACGTGCCAGCTGGTCGCTCGGGTCTCTGGGTGGGACGGTAGACCCGGGCAGAGTGGCAGAAGGCAGCGGGAGGGGGAGGACGTCACCTCCCACTCCTTGTTATAACGTCCAAGCGGCTTCTGAGCCACATTGGTTGTTATCACCAGAAAGCTGACCGCCAGCTCTAAAAAACGGTACCGGGGTGAAGCCTACTTCCTCAAAACGATGTACAGGTATGTTGTTTCGCGTGAAGTGGTTAAACTCTAAAGCAAAGATTTGCTATGGTGCAGCTTACCAATCTCAGATGTAATGTCTGAAATTGTTTTCTTTTCTAGGCTTTTTTTTTTTTTTTTTGACCTGGTGATGCAGCCAGTAAGTCTGTTTTTTTTTCTCACCTGGTGATGCAGCCAGTAAGTCTGTTTTTTTTTTTTTTTTCATTAGAACAAGCTGTCCTGCAGATTTAGCAATTAGATGGTCGAGACAAACTCTTCACCACTAACAAGGGTGCATACAATGGTCAGCTTTTATTCATTTATGTAAAACTTTTATCCCAAAAAGAACAAAGCTGTTTCTGTACCTGCTTATAAAGTGTTAGCTGGAATTCACCTTCAATTCATTTGGTGTAGTCTAAATGTTCTAGTCATTCTAACACCACTCCCCTTCCCCACAGACTGACAATGCTCCTGTCCAATGGTGTGTCTGTGCTTCTTCATCCAGAGTGGAGGCACTCTAACACAGAGGGTGTGTTACTAATCAGATTACCAGGTGATAACAGAGGAAATAAAACCTAAAAACAAAACTAATGCAGCTGCAATATATAACATTTTTTTTTTTTTTGGGGGGGGGGTAATACTGCTTGAAGGATGGAAAGGGGGGAGGGGCGCCCTCCATTCAGGAATTGAGGTGGGCTATATATGACTTGCTGCAGCTTTTAATGCACACTGTGAGAAGCTCACAATGTGCAGTAAAATCAGAGTCGTTTCAGTACAGGAAAGACATCTCTACAAATGTGCCAAACTACTAGTCATGCTGGAGTTCGTCCTTAAATGGAAATCTAAAATCAAAATAAGATGACAATGAGAACCAAGTAAAATGCCTTTGATATCATTAAAAAGACATTGTTTATTGCATCATTGATCTCAAAATAGTTTTTTAAAGATAATAATAAATGTAGGACAAATTAATATGCATACTGAATTGTTTTTGCTACTGGCCTTAATCTATGATTCATGTCAGAACATTTTAATCCTGCTGTCAGTTTAGCAGTTTATGTCAGAAATTTAAATATCCTCTCCGTTTTCCCCTCCAGCCTGCACTTCATCTATCTGTGCCTCTCTTCTGCACCTTGACAAGAAAAGAACCCTCCGCATTGACATACAGTATAGAAGGCCGAGTTACACTGCCTTTGCCTTATTGTACATTTATTACAGT
The DNA here is from genome assembly GCF_042186555.1 of Aquarana catesbeiana. Lineage (NCBI taxonomy): Eukaryota > Metazoa > Chordata > Amphibia > Anura > Ranidae > Aquarana > Aquarana catesbeiana. The sequence goes on from NC_133328.1 coordinate 99,005,850, forward strand.
TATGTGAGATTCTAGGAAAGAATGTGACAAATGAAGGTTGCATAAGACTTTTTATGACTTCCTTATTTTTATTCTGTGGTTTTGTAAATGACTTGCATCATCATTATTTGCAACTTCTTTATTGTGAGTCGTATGCTGTTCACTTTATATTTTGTGTTGTGCAAAAAAAACAGGGACTATATGAAAAGGCAGAAAATACTTTCTATTTACTCGCAGAGGAGGTCTCTTCAGCTTAAAGTGGTTGTAAACCTTAGACATGAAATGTGAACAAAGCATATCACTTTGTAGTGTGTACTTGTCTCAATTAAAAGCACTAAGCATCTTTCACTTTGTTCTTCTGCAATCAGCATGAATCATTTTGACAATTTTTCCTGACACCATAAGAAAAATGGTGACAGGGGAGGGAGCTCCAGCTTGTATAAAATATATTCATACACTCTTTTATACAATTCAATACTGGTATATATATTGGACACTCTCGGATACTGTATTGTTGTCTCTGCCTTAAACAAAATGTTTGTTAAGCTTATTTTCACCTGTTTTTCAGAATACATTCATTTTCTCTCCTAAAAAATTCCTCTGAAGAAGGGACATCGTCCTGAAACATGTTAGGCTTATGGAGGAACCTGTACTCACCTTTGAGTTTGTAAAGAGTATACTATGTGTAAATTGTTTTGTTTTTGCATAAATGTTCTGTATTGACTACCATTATGCTTTTACCTATGCGTTTTTTTTTTGTTTTTTTTTGTTTACAAGCGATTTTTATTATGTAAAAGGTCAAGGTATAAAACAATTACAATGATGGTACAGGTATACATACAAATATCTTTAACAGTGAATGTTGTACAGGAAATAAAAAAGGGTTATGGTTATTCAGATTAAATAATGCACAGTGTCATAAATATGCCAGTTATCATGGAGGGAAGAAGGAAGGGCAATTACGTATGTGTTAAGGAGAGGAGGTGAGGAAAATAAAATAGAAATTTTTCTAAATCAGAGAGGTGGTGTCCCAGAGGGTCCACTTTTTTTGATAAAGAGGCATAGAGTCATATAACGTGTGGTGAATTTTTTCAGAAAGTCTGATGTTCGACATGTGGTTGAGAATTTGTGACCAAGGTACCGTAGTGGAGCGCCAATTGAAGGCTATAGCCCAATGAATGGAGCTGAGAAATGTGTGGATTAGCCTTGTGCTAGTCATTGGAATATCCTGTATAGGGGAGAATAGAAGACATATTTGGGGTGTAAGAGAAAACTTCCTACCGGATATTTTTTCAATGATTATGCTAGCCTTATGCCAGGTGTTTTTTATATGGGGACAATCCCAAAAGATATGTAAAAGTGTACCCTGAGAGGGGCAACCCCTTACCTATGCGTTTTTAAGCATTTTTTCACATAAATAATATTCTTTTATAAAAAATTATTTTCTTGTTCGCCTTCAAAGTCCCTTGGTACCGGGGGGTACTAGTGTCCCCATCCTTACATCAGGTGCCCCCAGTGGAATCTGTCCTTACATCAGGTGCCCCTAGCAGAGTCCCTCCTTATATCAGGTGCCCCCAGTGGAGTTCCTCCTTACATCTGTGTCCCTAGCGGAGCCCCTCCTTACATCTGTGTCCCCAGCAGCCCTCCTTACATGTGGTGTCCCCATCAATCCTCCTTACATGTGTGTCCCCATCAATCCTCCTTACATGTGTGTCCCCAGTGCTGTCCTCCTTACATGTGTGTCCCCAGCGCTGTCCTCCTTACCTGTGTGTCCCCAGCGCTGTCCTCCTCACATGTGTGTCCCCAGTGCTGTCCTCCTCACATGTGTGTCCCCAGTGCTGTCCTCCTTCATATCGCGTCTGTCTCTCTCTTCAGCTACTTCCTATCTATCTCCATGTGTTCAGTGGAGAGGGAAGGGGCCTCCCCACTCCACTGAACACAAGGGGATTAGGGGGCACTGAGAACAAAGCACCCGGCCAGACGCCGAGCGGATGCTGCTCGGTGCAATGGATTGTGCCGCAAAGCAGCTCCAAACCCTGCGAATGAAGCACCGCATCTGCAATCTCATGATGCCCATTGGCCATGTTTAAAATTTTTATTTTTTTAATTTTTTTTGTGATTGCTTGGGGGGGGGGGGGGGGCGGTGCCCGGGCACTCCTATGGATGGGCCGCCACTAATTGGAAGTCAAAAAGGAGGCTTGGAGGTCTGATTCTCATTGGAGCATTGGCTTTGATTTATTGAACTTAGTTTTGTCCTGTAATATGTTGTATATCTGGGATGTTCCTTTGGTGGGTTTTGCAAAGTCTGAAAAAAATTGCCATATTTTTGGGTGGAGTTTAATAGTGGGTGGTGGGGAGGTTTTGAGAAAGTGATAAGTATGATAGAGTGTGAAGAAGGTGGATCGTGGGAAAGTATGTTTAGCAATAAATGACTCTGGGGGCCTCGGTTGGTCTCCTTCAAAGAGATCCTCCAGGTGGTGAATAACTTTCTCAGGTTGACCAGTTTAATATCAGGGATGAGAGTTATAAGTGGAATTGCAGTGACTGAGTAAGTAGAGACTTGGGAAGGGGAGTTTAAAATCTTTCTCCATGCATGGATAGACACTCTAGTAGTGGGTAGATATGCGGATGAGTTTAGTGCTCTCCAGGTGTTGGCGTATAAGAGGGAACTGAGATTAGTGGTTTTGTTAAATCGCTTTTCTATATCCAACCATAGTGGTTCTGCAGATGGGTTAAACCAATATTTCAAATGATCCAGGTGGACTGCAATGAGATAGTCTTGTATATCTACAATTCCCATACCGCCTATTGATCTGTGTTTTGTCAAGGATGTATGGAAGCAATGTGACCTCTTTCCCTTCCAAATAAAGCTTCTTATGCCCTGTACACACGGTCGGACATTGATCGAACATTCCGACAACAAAATCCATGGATTTTTTCCGACGGATGTTGGCTCAAACTTTTCTTGCATACACATGGTCACACAAAGTTGTTGGAAAATCCGATCGTTCTGAACGTGGTGACGTAAAACACGTACGTCGGGACTATAAACGGGGCAGTAGCCAATAGCTTTCATCTCTTAATGTATTCTGAGCATGCGTGGCACTTTGTGCGTCGGATTTGTGTACACACGATCGGAATTTCCGACATTTTGTTGTCGGAAAATTTTATAGCCTGCTCTCAAACTTTGTATGTCGGAAATTCCTATGGAAAATGTGTGATGGAACCTACACACGGTCGGAATTTCCAACAACAAGGTCCTATCACACGTTTTCCATCTGAAAATCCTATCGTGTGTACAGGGCATTAGTTGCGATGTGAGGGTTTTTATGTATAGTTGTTTAACTGGGATGTGTAGGGACCAGAATATGTATAGGATTTGGGGAAGAATTTACATTTTATAAGCTGCCAGCCGCCCTACCCATGACAACTCTACTTGGGCTAGTTTCTTCAGTTGTGCCTCAATATTGGCTATTAGAGGTTTGTAGATAACTTCCTCTAGGGTAGAGTAGGAAGGGATGACTATGACACTAAAGGTATGAGATGCTTGATTCGGCCCATGTGTACAGCAGTTCCTCTTTCAATTTAGCTATGATAGGTTTGGGGATATTAAGGTCCATTACTAGAGATTTAGAATGATTGACTTTTTTAAGGATAAATTGCTAAATTCTGTTAGGATTTTGTGAGCTTGTGGGAGTGAAATATGGGGGTTCGTCAGCATTAAGATGATGTCATCTGCAAAGAGATTAATAACATGAGCTCTTTCCCTAAAGAGGAGGCCAGTTATCGATGGGTGGGATTGGATTTTCTCTGCCGGTGGTTCTATCATCAAGTTGAAGATCGATGGGGAGAGTGGACATCCCTATCTTGTACCATTGGTTATGGCAAAGGATTTGGAGAGTGAACTTGCAGTGTACACCTGGCCCGAAGGGGTGGAGTATAGTGCTAAAACAGCAGAGTCTCATCCCCTGGAAACCAAATTTACTGAGAACCTGTGACATGTAGCCCCAATGAACCCGGTCAAACACCTTCTCCACATCAATAGAAAGCATCAGAGAAGGCGTTCGACTGTGCTCAGCGAAATGAACAGCATTTATTACACGTCTTGTGGCATCAGAAGTCTGTCTACCAGGAACAAATCCTGTCTGTTCCGGTTGTATTAGGGAAGGTAGTACTTTCTTCAACCTTTGCTCTAGAGTTTTAGCATACAATTTGATGTCTGCATTAAGCAGAGAAATCAGTTGGAAATTAGCCTGGTAGTCAGGGTCCTTTCCCGGTTTGGGAATAGTGACAATGTGAGCTCTCAATATCTCCTTTGGGAAAGCTTAGCCGTTAGCAGCAGCATTAAATAATTTGGCCAAGTAGGGGCTTAAGAGGGAGGAGAAGGTGTGGTAGTATTCATTTATGAACCCATCAGGGCCAGGGGATTTCCCACAAGGCATTGATTGGATTGTCTGTTGTAGTTTTAATGTAGAGAAGGGGCGATTCAGTACCTCAAGGTCAGAGGAACTCAATGAAGGGAGTTTGAGGTTAACCAAAAAGGAAGAGATCGCGTCAGAGGAAGGTTGGGTGATCAGTGGATCTTCTTTTAAATTATAAAGGGAGCTGTGGTAATCTGCAAACGCGTCCGCTATGTGTTGTTGGTTGGACAGGCTTTTTTTGCGTAAACGGGTGAAGGAGGTATGGGATTTTAGATTTAATTCTATGAGATTTTAGACTGAAGGCTAGGAATTTTCCAGCTTTGTTATGCAAAGAGTCTAATTTGGCGAAGCATGTGTTCATGCTCTTCTTGTAATAGGGAGTGGAGTTCAAATTGTTGCTTGACAAGGTCAGATGCGGTATTAGGGTCAGGGTGAGACTTCTGCCCTGTACACATGGTCAGACTTTCCGACGGAAAATGTGCGATCGGAGCTTGTTGTCAGACAGTTTCTATCGGAATTTCAAAGTTTGAGAGCAGGCTATAAAATTTTACGACAACAAAATCTGATTGCGTAAATTCCGATTGTGTGTAGACAATTCCGACACACAAAGTGCCACGCATGCTCAGAATCAAGCAGAATAGCAGCACTGGCTATTGAAATTCATTTTTTCTCTGCTTGTCGTACATGTTGTACGTCACCGCATTCTTGACGTTCGGAATTTTCAACCAACTTTGTGCTACCGTGTGTATGCAAGACAAGTTTGAGCCAACATCCGTCGGAATAAATCTGATGGATTTTGTTGTCGGAATGTCCGATTGTGTGTACACGGCATTAGTCTTACAAAGTTTGGAGATCGGTTAACATACTGTCACGTACCTTACAGCGGAGTCTGAAATGACGAGGGCGGCCTCTTGCACTGTCCCGGTCCTAGCACCCCTGGAGGTTGAGACAGGGTTGCTAGGGTGGCGGAAGGGTGCAGGTGTTGAGACAATCCAGCACTGATGCTAGTCTGCTGATCATTTAAATAGGGCGCCTCGCGCCGTGATTCGTTGGCGTGCAAACATGCACGCGCTGACATGCCCTCGTTCGTACGATCGCATTACTTGCAAGCCTAGTCCGGGGCTCGCTCGTTCTTACCGTACATCTGGCTGGCACATGGGAACGAGCTTTTGTGATGGTTCTCTGACATTGCCCCCTCCTTAAGGGCAGCCTCCGGATGCCCACCTGAGACCTCCTTTCTGGATGAGAATGATGAAAGGCTTGTATAAGTCTTGGGGCATGGAGGTTTGCTTCTGGTTCCCAGGAGTTTTCTTCTGGACCAAAACCCTTCCATTTAATTAAATATTGATTCTGTCCCCACCTTCTCCTGCAATCTACAATGGTCTCAATTTCGAACTCTTCTTCTCCATCTACCATTATGGCCTCTGGGGGTCCTCTTTCACGACCTGGAAAGGGATTAACCACATCAGGCTTCAACAAGGAGGTATGAAACACAGGGTGAATCCTAAATGAGTCGGGAAGTTCAAGCTCATAAGCCACTGGATTAATTTTTCTCTTGACCGGAAAAGGTCCTAGGTATTTAGGTCCCAATTTCCTGGATGGACAGGTAAGTTTTAGATTCAAAGTTGACAGCCACACACGATCACCAACCTTCAAATCCAGTTCTCCTCTCCTCTTCCTGTCAAAGAACCTCTTATTAACCTCTTGTGCTTTGGCAATGGTATCCTTTAACACCTGGTTATTGGTAGCAAAGAAATTTAATCTGTCCTGAACTGCAGGCAAAGGAGAGTCCGGAATCAATGTTGGCAAAAAGGCAGGATGAAACCCGTAATTGGAGAAGAAAGGCGATTGGTTGGTGGCAGTATGAGCAGAGTTATTAAATGCAAATTCTGCCAACGGCAGAAGTGAGGCCCAATCTTCTTGGGAAAAGGAGGTGAAGCGACGCAGGTATTGCTCCAGCGTTTGGTTGGTACGCTCAGTCTGTCCGTTGGACTGGGGATGATAAGCCGAAGAGAAGTTGAGTTTGATGCCCAGCGCTTCGCACAGTGCTTTCCAAAATCTTGAAGTAAACTGTACTCCTTGATCCGAGACAATGTCATTAGGGATTCCGTGCAGTCTAACAACCTCTTTAACGAAGACTTTAGCAGTTTCAGTTGCTGATGGGGTCCCTTTCATAGGGATGAAATGTGACATCCTGGAGAGGCAGTCTACCACTACAAAGATAGATGAAAACCCCTCCGATGGAGGGAGCTCTACGATAAAGTCCATTGCAATTTTATCCCAGGGTCTCTCAGGAATGGGTAGAGGTCTTAATAGTCCCCATGCTTTGTTTTTGCTGTTCTTGTTCCTGAGACAGATTGAACATGAGCCAACATATTTCCTGCAGTCCTTTGCTAAACTAGGCCATCAGAAATGCCTTTGGATCAAATCCATGGTTTTGTATCCCCCAAAATGGCCGGCCAGCGGGTAATCATGACACACCTGTAGGATGGTAGCACGTAAATTCTGCGGTATGAAAATTTTATTACCCCGCCAATAGAGCCCATCGTTTTCCTGAAGGTCTGTATCTGGAGACAAAGAGAATTCCCTGGATGCTTGATGGATCTGTGACATTAAGTCGGTTTGAGTAAGTAGAAAATTTCCAGCCTGTAGGATAGTATCTGTTTGAGGTGGAACTTTAACTTCTGTAAACATACGCGATAACCCATCAGGTTTCACATTCTTGGAGCCGGGCCGGTAGGTTATGTGGAAATTAAAGCGTGAAAAGTAAAGAGCCCACCTTGCTTGTCTGGGCCTGAGGCATTTGGCGGTCCTGAGGTATTCCAAATTTTTGTGATCCGTGAAGATCAGTATTGGGTGTGTTGCTCCTTCCAAGAGGTACGCCACTCTTCTAGAGCCAATTTAATTGCCAACAGTTCTCGGTCCCCCACATCATAGTTCCTTTCTGAAGGCCCCAACTTCTTTGAGAAGAAGGCCACAGGGTGCATTAGAGCCTTGGGTCCTTGGCGCTGGGACAGGATGGCCCCTACAGCGCTCTCTGAGGCGTTCACCTCCAGGATGTATGGAAGAGCGGGGTCAGGGTGCTTTAATAATGGGGCCGAGGTAAAAAGTCCCTTTAACTTATCAAAAGCAGCTTGGGCTGCCTCTGTCCATTGAAAACGGTTCTGTTTCTTGGTGAGCTGAGTGATGGGCATGATGATACCAGAGAAGTTTTTAATGAATTTTCTGTAGAAATTAGAGAAGCCGATGAACCATTGTACCCCTTTCTTATCAATGGGGGGTGGCCAGGACGTTGTAGCTGCGACTTTTTGAAGATCCATTGCCATACCTCCTGTAGAAATCACCAGTATGAGGAAGTGGATGGTCTTCCGTTCAAATTCACATTTCTCGGCCTTGGCATAGAGTCCATTTTGTCTTAACCTCAGAAGGACTTGTTTCACATGGACACGATGTAGATCTAAGGAGGCTGAGAAAATTAGAATATCGTCTAGGTAGATGATCATGAATAGGTCTAGAAAGTCTCTGAAAATATTATTTACGAAATGCTGGAAGGTTGCTGGAGCATTGCATAATCCGAAGGGCATAACGAGGTATTCAAAGTGGCTAAAACGAGTCCGGAAGGTCGTTTTCCACTCGTCTCCCTCCCTGATTCTGATCAGATTGTAAGCACCTCGTAAATCCAACTTAGTAAATACTCCTGCGGAGCGGAGTCTCTGGAGCAATTCTGGAATCAGAGGCAAGGGGTAGCGATTTTTAACGGTAATCCGGTTTAACTCTCTGTAAATCACACATGGACGGAGCGAATGGTCTTTCTTTTCAACAAAGAATATTCCTGCCCCGGCTGGTGACGTTGAGTGTCGGATGAACTCCTTCTTGAGGTTCTCATTCACATAGTCTTTTAGGACTGCGAGTTCAGGCTCTGACAGAGGAAAGATCCTCCCAAATGGGATTTCTGCCCCTGGTAAAAGTTTGATCGGGCAATCGTAGGCCCGGTGGGGGGGAAAAGTATCTGCTTTTTGCTTGTCGAAGACATCCAGGAAATCATGATACACAGATGGGACAAGGTCTTGGGATTCGGATACTGGTTTTAGACACCCAATAACTGGAGCTGTGTGGTGGAGGATCTGGAGACAGTTATGGAGACAGTAGGAGGAATGAAAGACTACTTTGCCGTTTGTCCAGTCTATCTGTGGGTTGTGTGCTTGCAACCATGGCATTCCTAGAATGATCGGAAAAAGTGGTGAAGATATAACGTCCAGGCACAACAGTTCTTGGTGGTTGGGTGAGATATCGGCAGGCAAAGGTTGGGTTTCTTGGATGATAGGCCCAGATTTGATGTTGGACCCATCAGCTAATCGGATGAATAGTTTATGTTGCTTCGATCATATCGGAATGTTGTGTTGCAGGGCAAAGGCACGATCAATGAAGCAGCTGCAGGCACCGGAGTCAATTATGGCCTGGATCTGAAGCACCCCTTCTGGAAGCTGTAGAGAGACAGGAACAGCAATGTGAGTTGTTCTTGCTAGAGTTAATGCATAAGAGGAGGAGAGTCACACTTACGGGTCTTGTTGGGACACATGTTGGCGTAATGACTGGCTCCCCCACAGTAGAGGCTGAGATTATTCATACGACGGCGTTGTTTTTCTTCCAGTGTCAAGGGTGCATGAAGCAAGCCCAACTGCATTGGTTCTGGAGTTTCAGTGGTAGGAGCAGATAGTGGGGGTGTGGAGGTAGGAAGGCGACTGGGTACCCTGGGTAGCATCCACATGGGCCGGTACTGGCTGGTCCTTTCAGATCTTCGCTCCCTCAGCCGACGATCGATCTGAATGGACAGTTGAATCAGTTCTTTCGAGGGAATCGGGGATCCCCACACGAGCTAGTTCATCCTTGAGTGCCTCCGAAAGCCCTAAATGGAACTGAAAACGGAGAGTGACGTCATTCCAATGTGTGTCGGAACTCCACCGTTTAAAGTCAGTAACATAATCCTCCACGGGCCTACGACCCTGCTGGAGGGTATGGAGGCTGGCTTCAGCTGTGGTGGTACGCTGGGGATCATCATACAGTTTGGCCTTCTCATCCAAAAAAGAGTCCATGGTACCCAGCAAGGGACTGGCTTGTTCCAGTAAATGATGAGCCCAGGTCTGAGGTTCTCCCTGCAGTAACGAAATGATGAACCCCACCTTAGTACTTTCCAAAGAAAAGGTGCGGGGCTGAAGCAAGAAGTACAAATGGCAGGCATTCCTGAAAGCACAGAATTTGCTGCGGTCACCCATAAATTTCTCCAGAGCAGGAACTCGTGGTTCTGGGGGTGGCACCGCTACTGTGGGTGTAGAAACTGGAACTGATGGTGCAGGTGCTGCGGTCCGAGGTGCTGAGGTGCTTGGAGAGAGAGACTCCACTCGTTGTTCGAGTCGCTGGTAGCCATCTTGCAGGCCCTGGACTGCTTGAGTGAGATTTGCAATTTGTTGACACAGAGCGTCCATAGCTGAGGCCCCCCTTTCAGACTCCATGTGGCTGGATTGTACTGTCACGTACCTTACAGCGGAGTCTGAAATGACGAGGGTGACCTCTTGCACGGTCCCGGTCCTAGCACCCCTGGAGGTTGAGACAGGGTTGCTAGGGCGGCGGAAGGGTGCAGGTGCCTGCTGGCAGGATCAGGAACACGGAAGTCTTCAGAAGGAAGCTGGGGTGCTGATCACTGGATGGATTCAGGAAGGGTCCAGTAGAGGAACTTGCAGGGTCAAAGGCAGGCAGGGGTTGGCAACGTGCTGGCAGTGAGGTACACAATCGGCAGGCAGATTCGTAATCAGGGACTGGCGGAGGTTGGCAACAAACTGGCAACAAGGTACAGAATCGGGAGACAGAGACGTAGTCAGGAGTCAAGCCGGGTTCAGTACAGGAAGCAAGGCAGGCAGAGATGTAGGGATGATCCGAGAGGGTGGTCGAGGATCAAGATTCCGCGAGTGTACGCTTTGTGTGCATTTCATAGGGAAAAAATGCTAATGTCGGGAGTGTCATTGGTAAGAAAATAGTTTCGGATATGTTGAGTGAGCACTTAGTTTGTAGAGTTTTCTTTGATTAGTTTGTAGATACATCTCCACAATAGGGTAGGGCCGAGGGAATCTGATTCCGAAATTGTGATGGAGATAGGTGCATGGTCAGACCACGTGATAACAATGATTTCGGAAGAAGATATCCGCTGTAGCAGCCACTGATCCACTAAGCATAAGTCAATACTTGAATAAGAATTGAACCCTTGGGGAATGATATAAATCATCTCTTTCAGATGCACGTAAGCATCTTCACACATCGTAGAGATCCTCACTGTGCAGAAGGTTAGGCAGGTGAGAGGGACGGTGCTTCCTATCAGAGGTCGTGTCCATGAGGGAGTCAACCACCGAGTTCATATCTCCACACAACATTAAGTTACCTTGTTTTTGTTTATCAATGCATTTAAAAAGCTTGCAAAAGAATTTTCCTTGATTGGAGTTGGAAGCACATACCCCTACGATGGTGTATATATTAGAATTAATTGTGCAAACTAGAACGATGTATCTGCCACCTTCGTCTATTACGGAAGAGTGGAGTCTAAATTCCACAGAGTTTCTGATAGCAATAAAATCCCCTCTCTTCTTGGAGGTAAATTCGGAAGAGAAGGTGAAGGGAAAGACCTTATGTTGGTATTTCAGAGCAGCAAATGATTTGAAGTGGGTCTCCTGAACAACAACTATGTCAGCTTTAGAGTTTGTGACTTCTTTCCACAGAGAGAATCTTTTGGCGTAGTGATTTAGCCCACGGGTATTCATGGATAATAGTTTAAGGAAGGTTGGGATAGTAGTAAGGGTTGATGTTAATGCAAATCATCCAGTCCTTGCAACGGATGGCCAATGGATCTCGGAAACCCAGGAGAGATGATAGCAAATTTGCCTTTGAGTTGTCTAGTGATCTATTGTCATATTGACGAGAAAATAGGAAGGAACTTGTGAATTTGCAGTGCCTTGGGGAAAGTGGAATGAGAGAAGATTGGCGTAGAACAACTGCTATAGTAGTCAGAAGGGATATATGTGTAAGCAGGTTGAGAGGGGAAGAGCCAAAAAGAGGAAAAGGAACAGTAAAAAAAGTTCAAAAAAGAGTCAGTGCAGATCAACTGCAGTATGTGGGGAAGAACTTGCTAGGAAGCTGGTAAGAGAACACTTACTTCTCCAGGGAGACAGCCTAATCGGTATTGATAGCACTTAAGTGATGTGTTCCAGCAGTCATTTTTTCCTGCTATTACGTCTATCCAGGTACTGATTCAGCTTTGTAGGAAACTTGGACGCAGAGTTTGAGGGATGTACACTCGGCGGGTCAGCTGGGATGGTGTCCCAGTCATGCAGTAGACTAAGCCGTTCATCAAGTGTGTTAATAATTGAGGTTGAACCATCTCTTGTGATCTTGAGTGTGTCAGGGTACTTCCATTGATACCCAATATAATGGTTCTTCAGGGCTTTGGTGATGGAGAGTAGATTTTTGCTCCTCTGTAGAGTGTGAGCAGAAAGGTCAGGCAAGGCTTGAATGGTTGTAGCTCGTTCAGGAAGGTGGTCTTTTTTGCGGAACACTGCCAGATTAGATTCCTTTGCCTGATAATTGTGCATCTGGTACCCAGTGCATATCTGGGTACTTCTTGGGGGAGGAAGGATGGTTTGGGGACCCTGGGAATACTGTCTATGGTAAGGTCACCTGGAGTTAGGGATGGTGCTACAGCTTGAAATAGCTTGTGTACATAGTCCGGAAGCTTGACAGGTGGTACTGACTCTGGAATGCCTCTGAGTTTTAAATTGTTGCGCCTGGTGCGATTCTCCAGTTCTGCTACTTTTGACTTCAACCAGGCAATGTCCTCATATTGAGACATGTGTGCATCCACCATTTCATTATAGGACTCCATACATGCACCCACAGAGTCTTCCAGGTTGTTTGCTCTGTCCCCTAGGTCTTGTATGTCAGCCCTACATGTTTGAAAGCAGGCAAGCATGTCCGCTTGGAGGGAGGTGCGAAGGGACCATAGCATGTCCTTCATTATGATGTCTGATGTCATATCATGCAAACTTCACATGCTGAACCCCTTGCCATCTTTAGGTAGCTTGCATACAGTACTCACAGATTTCTCTGTACTCACTGAGTTGCATAATTCTCTTTCCAGTGCCTGCGCGCCTGCTGGGTGCTCTGGGGTATCCTCTCTAATGTCTGGGTGCCTGGGACCCATAACCTATTGTGCAGAATAATGCAATAAGTACTGGAAGCTTCTTGCATGCCGTAATACAGCTTTACTTTCATGGAGAAATATATTAAATGTCTTACAGCATGGAGAAACATGAACAGGCAGCAGGAATATACAAGTACATACACTGAGATGGACAATACATCCTGTTATAGCATAGAAAACATGAACTATACACTATAATACTACAGCGCCACCTGCTGCATAGATGATATAATGCATACAGTATTGTCAGTTTATTACCAACTTTACATTACATGCTGTTGTTCTTTTCCAGCATGCATATCTTTAATTTTCACTGTTTTATAATTTTTGTTAGCAAAAAATGGGAGTCCTATATACTTTCTATTCACTCCTGGACTTTATCTGATACTCAGTGTCAGCTAAAATTATGTATTCAACCTGCCTCAATCTGTTTAATACTATGGAAATCCACAGTAACAATGAGGATAGAGTAGATCTACTATTGGATAAATAGGAAACCTTTCTTCTGCCTGCACACAAGGGATATATTGATGTACTAATATATAGAACTAATACATTTGTGGAACATTTCAGCATTCAGAAGTCTGAGTTTTTAAGATTGGAACAGATTGGAAAACATCAACCAAATTTACAACACATCTATTTGCTTTCTTTGTTTTATTCTCTGTCTCCAAAAATCTAAGGCAGCAATGGAAGACAAATGTGATTAATAATTTTTCACATGCTGTTTGGCAATTCTTTGAATGCTAGTCATAAACTACTTCCATACAAAGAAAAGCATTAATCATAATACAGTATATAGATTAACAGTTTGTTTGAATTTAGCAAGGCTTTGCTCCAGATACAATTATCTTAGAATTATTTTTGTTATTCTCAGCTTCATGTAAGATTCATTGATAAGGATAGTCATGTAGTCTTACGGTAAGTCCTGGACAGGTTCACCTACGTGTGGGTGTAGCTTAAAACACCCAACTGGGGACTTGCTAGTAGTGCTCACCATTGCCTTTAATTATTAGGGTGAGTTTGGCTGTCACTCTGATCAGATTAAAATTGGTTCTCCAACTTAGAAGCCAATATGTTCCACAGTCACAGTTAACCCTTTCTGTACATTTCATTTCTTTATTGTTCACACTCCTCTTTGACTGCTCTTTGACTTCTCCTAATGAATGCAGCAATTCCAAGTGGGTATCACATGTCCTGTACCACACTCCACCAGCACAGCACGACATGTCACCTCACTCCCAGTGACATTACGAGACTTCTCCCTGACACAAAAAAGTTATTACTTCACATGTTTACAAACTTATTTACCCCCGAGGCCTTTCACTCACTACTCCTCTTCTGTGACCTCTCAGGCTAGGTATTTAGCATGCCTTGTGCCACGAAATCGGTCCCGGTATATGGGTCACCGGTCCCTAGGCAGGAGGCCAAGCTCACAAACTCCCTCATTACCAGTGTTTTCCACCTCCCTTGCCAGGTTACAAACAATTCCCTGCTGGCTGTATACTTGAGCTACAGAGTCCCGATATTACTCCAGTTGCTCCTAGCAATGGCAATATAGCCTCTTCTATTTCCACTGTAGGTTAGACCATTGTATAGTGTCCACACTGACTTCTCTTCATTCCCATTCTAAGCCCTGTTTTTAGATATGCTATGGATGCACCCCTTTTTAAGTATACAGTAATGACAAAATTAGGTAAGACATAGCCAGGTATTCACCCCAAGTAGGCATCTGTCTACATACACACACTGTTGTGTATATCAGAAGCTTAGCAGTTATTCGAAGATAGGATTTTCATCAAGTATCATCAGAAGGAACAAGGACCTTTTCTAAGGATTTCAAGCTGCAGTAACAACCTAAAATCACTAAATAACAGCTTAGCGCTCTTAAACTGTATCTAAAGCAAAAACTTTTTTAGTGTTGGATAGAGTGGGGAAGGTATAGAACCTCTACCAGGCTTTTAATGATGTCTGTGTCCATGTCTATCATTGGAACAGAAAGAGATGTAAATTCCACAAGTTGATGATTACCACCAAAACAGGAGGAGGGGAATTTTTCAGTTTGACATACCTGTTCCAGTTATAGCAGTGACTGGTGGGATATTCTCTTATTTCCTGTTGTGTCTCTGGGAAACTGATTGCAGAAAGGAATGATCATTTCCTATAGGGATGTGCCGAACACCCCCCTGTTTGGTTTGCAGCAGAACTCCCGAACAGGGAAAATGTTCTAACCTGAACAGCAAACCCCATTGAAGTCAATGGGAGACGAACAGGAAAAATCAAAAGTGGCAATTTTGAAGGCTTATATGCAAGTAATTGGCCATTAAAGGGGTATCCCCCATGTCCCTGAGGGACATGTATCAATAAAAATGTTTTTTTTTTTAAACAATTGATTTTTCAGGAGCAGTGATTTTAATTATGCTTAAAGTGCAACAATAAAAATGAAAAATTCCTTTAAATATAGTGCCTGGGGGGTTCCCTTAATGCGCCTGTAAAGTGGCGCATCTGTAACATGCATAAAACATACTACAGCAAAATGAAATTTCTAAAGAAAAAAAAATGAGTCAAATTCCATTCAAAATGACTCGCAGTTACAATTGCCAACACCTGGCTATAGAAAAAATAAAGAAAAAAAATGGCATGGGGTCCCCCCGGTACATATCAAGCTCTTATCCAAACATGCAGCCCGGCAGGTCAGAAAAGGGGTGGAGACGAGCGAGCACCCCCTCCTGAACCATACCAGGCCACATGCCCTCAACATGGGGGGCGGGTGCTTTGGGGCAGCTTGTCCCCCTGTTGAAGGGAACAAGGGCCTCTTCCCATCAACCCTGGGCTGTGGTTGTCAGGGTCTGCAGGCAGGGAGCTTATCGGAATCTGGAAGCCCCCTTTAACAAGGGGGCCCCCAGATCCCTCTCCCATATCCATTCACCAAAAAAGTGTCAAAAAGTAATAAAGATAAAAAACAGTTTTTGACAAGTCCTTTATTAAAAAAATACGCTCCACCTCCTGGGAGGCCTCCCGCCATCTGCCTGCTCTGCACTTTGACAGTTTTTATATAGGGAAGGGGCGGGGCCACCCGGCTACGTCACCCGGCGGCACTGTCCTTTTCTGACGTCATGTGCCAAAATTTGGGTGCCATATTAGGGTGTTTGGCGAACGGCTAAACAGGCAACTGTTCGGCCGAACTCATGCTCAGGCCGAACCATTGTTTTATTGAATCTATAGCTGAATTTCAGATTTGAACCACCAACCACTCCCTCCCTTGCCATATTTTTTCTATTTTTCATTCTTCATTCCTACCTTTTTTTCTTAACTTTTCTGTCATCTAATAACCCACTAGAGAACTTGTTTATCCTTTGGCAGTGGGCCCTAAATGCTACAGAGATCTAGGCTCATGTAAGGCTATTGTGAGCCCAAGGTGGCTTGATAACCCCCAGAGGATGCACTGGGCTCACATGAAGTGGGTTGAATGATGCTGGGTGTCATTCAGCTCAAAAGAGTACAGTTGCTGGACACAACAAAAGACAAAGTAGTGAAGCAATGATGTGTGGACTGGGTCAGTACTGCTTGGTAAAGTCGTTTGTTTTTAAAAAGGAGGTTATTAAAAATGTTTTAACTGGAAACAGAATTTACCTTGCCTTGAATGTGTTAGAAAACAAAGGATTCTGATATATTTGTTTTATAATTAGTTCGCAAATGGTGTGTAAAAGATCACCTCCTATAATAGCTGGAGATTGTAACTGTTTACAAACATTGATCAGGTGATTTGTAAAACTTTGTACATTCTTGGTTTCCCAGAAGACAATTTCAGAGCAAGGACAAGTTACTATAGAATGTCATATGGCATCATCAGAAAGAAGCACCATATACTGTAGATACACGCAAGTAATGTTCTCTGTGAAATGGAAGTGTTTGTCAAAGCTTATGGACATCCAGTACTTTTTCAATAAAGCAAAGTATACATTTCTATATGACATTGACAGTTTATTCTGCAAACAGTAACATACATTTACACACACCATTTTTTTCCACTTGCATTGTTTACTATATATTGTGCTACTGTGTACAATAGCTTTTTGTATTGGTTGTACGATTGTATTTTGAAAACCTCGTTTGTACTAAAGAATCTGAAAGGCCACAAGTTTGGATGGCTGTTGTAGTAGAATTGAAAGTATGAACATTTAATTACTGTGCTTTAGACATGCATGCTCACAGTAATATTGGAACATTTTGTATGTTTTAGCAAGGGAGAACATCCATACAAACCCCTGGTCTTAAAAGGTATTGAAAAATACCATTGCACCAGGCAGGGATGCCCACTATCTCCCCTCCTCTTTGTCATCATTATAGAGACCTTGGCTTTTGCTATTCATGCTGACCATAACATTCTAGGCATAGAAAGTGGAAGCAGAGTTCATAAATGTGCGTTATTCACTGAGATTTGTTGGTATTTATTACTCCCCACACACCATTCTCTCAAATCTGCTTTCCCTTCGGAAACAAATTGGGCAGATCTCAGGGCTATATCAGTGTAGAAGACTCTGTTCTGAGGAACCTCAGTATTCCTTTTCATAGTAACCAACCTTGTTCTCCTACCTAGGATACTCAACATTTCTCTATAAAGCTAATTACCCAGCATTATTCGACAAATTAAAGGAGGAGGTGAAGATATGCTCAAATACTTCCTTGTCCTGGATGGGCAGGATTGCGTCAATCAAAATTACGGTTCTACCTGAACTATATATTATTTTAGAGCCCTACCAATTCCAGCACCTGTGAATGCACTTAATACATTTCATACAAGGATTTTTTCATTTATTTGGGGGTCCAGAGAGTGTAGATTGGCTCAACACACATTATATACCCATTATATACCCCCAAAGAATTGGGCAGCTTGGGAGTCCTGCACTTTTGGAAGTATTATATTGTGGCTCAATTGACCCAGCTACTACAACTCCACTCTATCCATCACAGACCAGATTGGGTCTCCCTCAAGGCTTGAGCTTGTACTCCATTACCAATAGACTTAGTAATGTTGGTCTCACAGAAACTCTGTAAGGCGGTCCTAAGCCCCATGTTATTCTTTAAACCTGTGGGAATCCTCTTGTATCCTCTTGTATAAGATGATCTTTCTAAAGCCCCCACTATGTATTAACCCCATGCTCCTATCTGGCATACAACTCAATAAATTCCCTTGCTGGTTAAATAAAGATTTATACCGTATAGAACACTTTCTTGACCACAAGAATATACATCCCCCTTCCCACTTTATTCAACGCCTTGAAATGCCATCCTCAGAACTGTTCAGACAACAGAAATCTTACATTATCTACAAGCTCTCCAGAAATCTACTCCTGATATTATGCTGAGAACAGATTTTGAAAATAGATGCTTTCAAGATACAGTACAGAGGGGTGGCATCTCAATGTTTTACAAGGTATTTGTTAGTTTGCTTTACAAGTTGTGTTACCAGTTAGCATGGGAAAGAGAGCTAGATGAAGAACTAGAGGAAAAGGATTGGAGGGCTTGGACCTCTAATATCCATAAAATAATTATTACTGTGGCTCTGTTTGAAGCTGGATTTAAAGTTTCTTCCAGATGATTCTTAGTACCAGGGCACCTATCAAAAATGTACCCTGGATCCTCTTCCTCTTGCTTCCATGGATGTGGCCAAATGAGAACAACCCTACACATATGGTGGAATTGTCTAAGGTCAGGTGATTCTGGACAAAAATTAATTCCTGAATAAACTCAGTAATCATGGTAAATATTACCAAGAATTCTCAGGTTGCCCTCTTAAACAAACAGTTGACAATATTCCCAGACAAACTCAAACACTGATCTATTTCATATTCTTCGCTTATTGCAAGATTGCCATGGCCAGGAAGAGTGCTGTGAATAACCTGTCTTTATTGAAGTGCTAATCAACATGGATCACGCAAAAAAAAAAAAAAATAGTGTATTATGCGATAAAAAATTTACTTTTAAACTTGGAGCCCGTGGCTCTTGTATCTACAATTGCCATCTGGACAAAAGGTGGACATATGAGATAGATGGCAGTGAACCTCTGGACAGATATTCCCCCCCGCCCTTCCTCTTCTCTTTTCTTTTGTACTTTACCTTCTCCCCCTTTCTTTTTTTTCTCCCTACTTCTTTCCTTTTCTTATTTGATCACATTTAATTGTCCAATACTGATAAGTCTTGTGCTCATAATTATATATTGTGATATGGTTACATATACTAATTTTCTGTGCTTACGCAAGAATTTAGGTCCACTCTGCTCTCCTATTAAATGGACATATTTACTGGTATTACATTATTGATTCGTTATGTTGTTATTTACAACAAGCTAACTCCCCCTTCCCTCACTCTTTGAAGGGCATTATGTGATAACATACAGTGGGGACGGAAAGTATTCAGACCCCCTTAAATTTTTCACTCTTTCATTGTTATATTGCAGCCATTTGCTAAAATCATTTAAGTTCATTTTTTTCCTCATTATTGTACACACAGCATCCCATATTGCCAGAAAAACACAGAATTGTTGACATTTTTGCAGATTTATTAAAAAAGAAAAACTGAAATATCACATGGTCCTAAGTATTCAGACCCTTTGCTCAGTATTTAGTAGAAGCACCTTTTTGATCTAATACAGCCATGAGTCTTTTTGGGAAAGATGCAACAAGTTTTTCACACCTGGATTTGGGGATCCTCTGCCATTCCTCCTTGCAGATCCTCTCCAGTTCTGTCAGGTTGGATGGTAAACGTTGGTGGACAAAAAACAAAAAAAGTCCAGTGCTCTGGATGTCAGGGAATCAGACTGCTCCAGCCAGAAGTATAAAACTGAATAATTTATTAAGGGCAATAGACAGTCCATATAACCAGTCATGTGGATACACAATGCTTAAAAAAGATAATTGAACATGTGATATGACAAGCTGTCCATCGAGCAACGAGAGTCTAAAAGGGAGTCTCACCCCACTGCATACTGCCAAACTGAAACAGAATTGGAGGGGGAAGGGGGGAACCGGGTATAGGAGACACTCTGAGAACCCGCTGGAACCCCCACAGGACGTGAGACGTGAGCTCTGACGGGATGACTCACCAGATCCGGAATGCATCTCCACGTGTGTGGCGGCGAACGACACAGCCGTTTGGCCACAGGGAGGGAGAACCGAGGCACCGTCTGTCAGAGGGCGATGACGTCAGCCCAGCTGGGAAGCCGTTCCAAATAGGGAAGTACTCAGCATCGCAGAAGCAAGCCGCTGTGGTATCAGCTGGTGAGACGCCGTGCTGCTCACATACAGATCCGTGTCCCCTCAAAGATGAAGCGTCTGTATCCCGAATGGTGTCACTCAGGGAATGCAGCTGTGCAGCATGTAGCCAAAAATCGGGAGATAAAAACGGGAGGCCAAAAGGGATGGTAGATGCTGCCAATGCAAAGCAGTGTGAAATTCCCAAAGATGGATGGATGGTCGCTGGGACATATGGCTTGGTCAGAACACTAAAGGGAGTTGCCTCCATCAGTTTTGCTACATGCTACACACTGCATTCCCTGAGTGACACCATTCATGATAACGACGCTTCATCGTTGAGGGAACACGGATCTGTATGTGAGCAGCACGGCGTCTCACCAACTGATACCACAGCGGCTTGCTTCTGCGATGCAGAGTCCTTCCCTATTTAGAATGGCCTCCCAGCTGGGCTGACGTCATCGCCCTGTGACAGACGGAACCTCGGTTCTCCCTCCCTGCGGCCAAGTGGCTGTGTCGTTCGCCGCCACACACGTGGAGCTGCATTCCGGAGCTGATGAGTCATCCCGTCAGGGCTCACATCTCACGTCCTGCGGGGTTCTCAGAGTGTCTCCTATACCCGGTTCCCCCCTTCCCCCTCCAATTCTGTTTCAGTTTGGGAGTATGCAGTGGGGTGAGACTCCCTTTTAGACTCTTGTTGCTTGATGGACAGCTTGTCATACCACATGTTTATCTTTTTTAAGCATTGTGTATCCACAGGACTGGTTATATGAACTGTCTATTGCCCTAAATAAATTGTTCAGTTTTATACTTCTGGCTGGAGCAGTCTGATTCCCTGACATCCAGAGCACTGGACTTTTTAGTTTTTTGCTTTTAATCTGTTTCTATCAGTTATGATTTGTCTAGCTGCACTGGTTTCACATTCCCCCTCCTAGCCTACTACATGTGTCAGTTTATCTCCCCAGGTTTCCATATATTAGCGCTGGGGCATTATTGTTGTTTTAAACGTTGGTGGACAGCCATTTTTAGGTCTCTCTAGAGATGCTCAATTGGGTTTAAGTCAGGGCTCCGGCTGGGCCATTCAAGAACAGTCACGGAGTTGTTGTGAAGCCACTCCTTCGTTATTTTAGCTGTGTGCTTAGGGTCATTGTCTTGTTGGAAGGTAAACCTTTGGCCCAGTCTGAGGTCCTGAGCACTCTGGAGAAGGTTTTTGTCCAGGATATCCCTGTACTTGGTTGCATTCATCTTTGTCTTGATTGCAACCAGTCCTCCTGTCCCTGCAGCTGAAAAACACCCCCACAGCATGATGCTGTTACCACCATGCTTCACTGTTGGGACTGTATTGGACAGGTGATGAGCAGTGCCTGGTTTTCTCCACACATACCGCTTAGAATTAAGGCCAAAAAGTTCTATCTTCGTATCATCAGACCAGAAAATCTTATTTCTCACCATCTTGGAGTCCTTCAGGTGCTTTTAGCAAACTCCATGTGGGCTTCCATGTGTCTTGCACTGAGGAGAGGCTTCCTTCAGGCCACTCTGCCATAAAGCTCCAACTGGTGGAGGGCTGCAGTGATGGTTGACTTTCTACAACTTTCTCCCATCTCCTGACTGCATCTCTTTAGCTCAGCCACAGTGATCTTTGGGTTCTTTTTTACTTCTCTCACTAAGGCCTTTCTCCCCCGATAGCTCAGTTTGGCCGGATGGCCAGCTCTAGGAAGAGTTCTGGTTGTCCCAAACGTCTTCCATTTAAGGATTATGGAGGCCACTGTGCTCTTAGGAACCTTAAGTGCAGCATAATTTTTTTTTGTAACCTTGGCCAGATCTGTGCCTTGCCACAATTCTGTCTCTGAGCTCTTCAGGCAGTTCCTTTGACCTCATGATTCTCATTTGCTCTGATATGACCTGTGAGCTGTAAGGTCTTATATAGACAGGTGTGTGGCTTTCCTAATCAAGTCCAGTCAGTATAATTAAACACAGCTGGACTCAAATGAAGGTGTAGAACCATCTCATGGATGATCAGAAGAAGTGGACATCACCTGAGTTAAATATATGAGTGTCACAGCAAAGGGTCTGAATATTTAGGATCATGTGATATTTCAGTTTTTCTTTTTTAATAAATCTGCAAAAATGTCAACAATTCTGTGTTTTCCTGTCAATATAGGGTGCTATGTGTACATTAATGAGGAAAAAAAATTAACCTGAATGATTTACCAAATGGCTGCAATATAACAAAGAGTGAAAAATTTAAGGGGGTCTGAATACTTTCCGTCCCCACTGTACACTCCAATTTTTACAACTAGCTGAAGTCATTGGGTTGTTGAATCTATCCTTCTTATATATTATATGCCAATTGGGGTTACTAAAGGAAAATCCACTTTGCACTGCAAGTGCACTTGAAAGTGGACTGAAAGTGCACTTGGAAGTAAAGTCACTGTAGATCCAAGGAGGACATGCAAGGAAAACAAAAAATAGCATTTTAGCTTGCACATGATTGGATGATAAAATTAGCAGAGCTTCCACTCATTTCAGCTCTACCCCTTAGAGTTAGATTTTCAGTGCAGCTTCAAGTGCACTTGCAGTGCAAAGTGGATTTGCCTTTCGTATATATATATCCCTGGCCAAAAGTTTTGAGAATGATATGAATATTCATTTTCACAAAATCTGGCTGCCTTCGTTTTTATGATGCCAATTTGCATATACAGGCATACCCCACTTTAAAGTACGCAATGGAGTTTATTTACTAAAGCTGGAAAGCACAAAATCAGGCTCACTTCTGCATAGAAACCAATGAGCTTCCAGGTTTTATTACAAAAGCTTAATTGAACAAGCTGGGGTTAGAAGCTCATAGGTTTCTATGCAGAAGTGAGCCTGATTTTGCACTTTCCAGCTTTAGTAAATAAACCCCATTGTTTACTTAAAAGTGGGGTATGCCTGTACTCTAGAATGTTATGAAGAGCGATCAGATGAAATGCAATTAATTGCAAAGTCCCTCTTTGCCATAAAAATGAACTTAATCACAAAAAACCATCTCCACTGCATTTCAGCCCTGGCACAAAAGGACCAGCTGACATCATGTTAGTGATTCTCTCTTTAACACAGGTGTCAGTGTTGACGGGGACAAGACTGGAAATCATTCTGTAATGCTGATTGAGTTAGAATGACAGACTGGAACCTTTACATGGAGGGTGTGCTTGAAATCATTGTTCTTCCCCTGTTAACCATGGTCACCTGCAAGGAAACACGTGCAGTCATCATTGCTTTGCACAAAAAGGGATTCACAGGCAAGGATATTGCTGGTACTAAGATTGCACCTACTGCTTCAGTGTATTTAGATCTTTTTGTCAAATGTTACTATGGTATACTGAAGTAGGGATGGTTCCGATGTTCGAGTTAATTGTAAGTTTGACTTGAACATCAGGTGGTTGCTTATTCGTAGAACAAACGAGCATATGGGGCGCTCGCAGGAAGTTTGCCCGCCGTGGAGCGCCCCATAATGCACTGCGAGATTGCAGTGCATTGACAGTTGCTGATTGGCCAAAGTATGCCCCTGACCTGTATGTTTTGGCCAATCACAACGCAATGTGCTGTGAGAGCCATGATTGGCCAAAGGCAGGGTGCCTTTGGCCAATCATGGCTCAGGGGCTAAGACCACGCCCCACACTATATAAGGCTGCTGCTTACACGTGGCTATATATAGTAAATGAATGGAAATTAGGCAGATAGTTAGTGTAGTGTGCAGTCAGTCAGTGTAGTATATATAACACAGTTTAGAGTATATATATAATACAGTTCAGAGTATATAGTACTGTCAGAGTAGTATATATATATATATATATATATATATATATATATATATATATATATATATATATATATATAGACATGTGCATTCGTTTTCGTCCGAATGCATTTTCGTCCGAATTTCAGGTATTTTCGTTATCGTTTTAACAAACGATAACGAAAGTGCAGAGTCCGAAAAACGAAAGATCCGACATAAACAAATGCTTTATTTTCATTTTCGTTGCTACAACAGTTCGATATAGATAGGAGATTCGACATGATGATGACAATAACAATCTGTGTCCATCAAACCTGTGGTCGAATGTGCCTAACCTTAGCTCTATTAGTCCAAGATTATTCTACATAGAGAGAAAAGATTCGACGTAGAGAGAAAAGATTCGACGTAGGGGAGTAAAGATTCGACGTAGGGGAGAAAAGATTCAACGTAGGGGAGGAAAGATTCGACGTAGGGGAGGAAAGATTCGACGTAGGGGAGGAAAGATTCGACGTAGGGGAGGAAAGATTCGACGTAGGGGAGAAAAGATAAATAAAAATAATGATGATGATGAATGTTATTGGCTGATTGTAACCAAAGAGGTGGAGCAGTAAAATAGCTAGAACTAAGTACACACGTACTTTGGCTTATGGTGTCTGTTGAAAGTTCTAAGAAGATTCGACGGAGCAGGTAAACTATACGGAATTGTACAGTTTAGCTGCTCCGTCGAATCTTCTTTGAACATTCGACAGACACCATAAGCCTTCAATGACAGATTCGACCTTAATTTGGATTTTCGGACGAATGCAATTTTTAACAAAAAACGAAATAAATAAAAACGAATTTCGGGAGTAACTAAATAAATTTATTTTTGAGACAAAAACGAAATTCTGAAACGAAATATTTCAGTGTGCACATGTCTATATATATATATATATATATATATATATATATATATATATATATATATATATATATATATATATATATACATATATATATATATATATACAGTTCAGAGTATATAATGCAGTCAGTGTAGTATAAATAATACAGTTCAGAGTAAATAGTGCCATCAGTATAGTATATATAATACATTGCAGAGTATATATATGCAGTCATTGGGTCTGGCATTGATTTTAAGGGGAACTCCAAAGCACCTTGTCCCAATGTTGATAAGGACAAGGGCCTCTTCCCGGCAACCCTGGCCGGTGGTTGTCGGGGTCTGCGGGGGGGCTTATCGGAATCTGGAAGCCCCCTTTAACTAGTGCATTGTACCCCCTACCCATTCACCTAAAAAAGTGTCAAAAAGTAAAAACCATAAAAGATGTTTTTTGACAATTCCTTTATTAAAAAAGCAAAAAAAAGTGTCCAGCGATGTACATCCATCTTCAATCACGCCGTCCAACGGACCCAAAAAATTGAAAAAGCACTGCCTCCATAGGAGGCCTCCCAGTGACTGCTGTCTCTTGGCTTTCACAGCTAGTATATGGGCAAGGGCAAGGCCACCCGGTAACGTAACCAAGTGACTCTGCCCCTTCTGACGTCATGTGACGTCAGAGGGGGGCGGGGTCATCCGGTTATATCAGCGGTTGGCCCCGCCCTTGCCTATATAAGAGGCTGTCAAAGGGGAAAGACAGCAGTCGCAGGAAGGCCACCCATGGAGGCAGAGTTTTTTCATTTTTTTCTCTTTTTCGGCTCCATCTGGCGGCGTGATTGACGATGGATTTACATCAAGGGACACTTTTTTTTTCTTATAAAAAAGGAATTGTCAAAAACTGTCACTTGTCACCCACCCTCTCAGGCATGTGGCCTGGTATGGTTAAGGAGGCTTTTCCCCCCCATTCTGACCAGCCAGGCTGCATGCTTGGATAAGGGTCCTCAGGCCAATTTTTATTTTTTATTTTGGCGTGCAGTTCCCCTTAAAATCCATACCAGACCCGAAGAACCTAGTATGGACTGGGGAAGACCCCACGCCTTTTTTTTAATAGATTTTTCATCTATATTGCCGGGATCCGGCAATACATTACAGCCGCGAGCAAGTTTAACCACTTGCCGACCATTCGCCGTCATTATACTGCGGCAGGTCGGCACGTTCCCACGAGCGTAGCTATACCTCGGCTCCTTTAAGCGGGATAGCAGGCGCGCCATGCACTGCAGGGGTACCGATGCTCGTGGCCGACGGTTGCGATGACTGCCGGCCATGAGCGATCGTGTGCACGAGAGGCAGAACAGGGACATCTGTGTGTAAACACACAAATCCCTGTTCTGTTCTGTGAGAAGAGACAGATCGTGAGTTCCTAATATCTAGGAACCACGATCTGTCATCCTCTCTAGTCAGTCCCCTCCCCCTACAGTTAGAACACACAGTCAGAAACCACATTTAACCCCTTGATTGCCCCCTAGTGTTAACCCCTTCCCTGCCAGTGACATTTTTACAGTAATCAGTGCATTTTTATGGCACTTATCGCTGTATAATTGTCAATCGTCCCAAAAATGTGTCCTATGTGTCCACCATAAGGTTGCAGTCATGATAAAAATCACAGATCTCCGCCATTACTATTAAAAAAATAATAATAATTAAAATGCCATAAATCTATCCCTGATTTTGTAGACACTATAACTTTTGCACAAACCAATCAATATACGCTTATTGCAATTTTTTTTTACCAACAATATGTAGAAGAATACATATCAGCCTAAACTGAAAAAAAAAATTTGCTTTTTAAAAAAAAAAATTGGGATATTTATTATAGCAAAAAGTACAAAATATTGTGTTTTTTCAAAATTGTCGCTCTTTTTTTGTTTATAGCGCAAAAAATAAGATATGATCAAATACCACCAAAATAAAGCTCTATTTGTGGGAAAAAAAAGGTTGTCAATTTTGTTTGGGTGCAGCGTCACACGACTGCACAATAGTCAGTTAAAGCGATGCAGTGCCATATCGCAACAAATGCTCTGGTCATTGAGCAGCCAAATCTTCCAGGGCTAAAGCGGTTAAATTATTTTTTCCTTTAGAAATGGCATTATTGCTGCGGTATGTTCTATACATTGCACATATGTGCCACTTTACAGGCAGACTAAGGGGACCCCCCAGGCAAGATATTTAAAGGAATATTTTATTTTGATTGTTTCACTTTAAGCATCATTAAAATCACTGCTCCTAAAAAATCGATTGTTTGAAAACATTTTTTTTTACATTGATACATGTCCCCTAGGGCAGTACCTGGGTCCCCATACACTTTTTATGGCAATAACTTACATATAAGCCTTTCAAATTAGGACTTTTGATTTTTCATGTTCGTGTCCCATAGACTAATAGGGTTTGCATGTTCGCTAGAACTTTTTGCCAGTTCAAGGTGTTCTGGTGCATCCCTATACTGAAGTATAATTACAAACATTTTCATAAGTGTCAAAGGCTTTTTTTATAATTACATTAACTACTTAAGGACGAACCCCGCGAATCGTCGTCATTGTATGGCGGCTCGTACATGGCCCACTGGCTAGCGGGGAAGCCAATCAGCGGGTGGGGCAGACTCAATGTCCACCAGTCACCCACGACCGTTCCCCCGCAGTGACAGAACAGGGATCTGCCTGTGTAAACAAGGCAAATCCCTGTTCTGACAGGGGAGATCACACAGAACCTGTCTTTTTGCTATGCAGGAAGACGGATCTGTGTGTTTCCCCAGTGACATAATCCCCCATACAGTTAGTAAACACACCCAGGGAACACATTTAACCCCTTAATCGCCCCCTAGTGTTAACCCCTTCCCTGCCAGTGTCATTAGTATAATAACAGTGCATATTTTTAGCAGTGATTACTGTAATAATGTCACTGGTTCCCAAAAAAGTGTAAAAAATATCATTTAGGTGTTCAATCTGTCCACCACAATATCGCAGTCCCGCTCACAATCGCTGATCGCTGCCATTACTAGTAAAAAAAATAAATAATAAAAATGCCATAAATCTGTCCCCTATTTTGTAGACGCTATAACTTTTGCTCAAACCAATCATTATACGCTTTTTGTGATTTTTTTTTTTTACCAATACATAGAAGAATACATCTTGGCCTAAACTGATGAAGACATTTTTTTTTTACTTTTTTTGGGGGGAATATTTATTATAGCAAAAAGTAAAACATATTGTTTTTTTTTTTTTTTATAATTGTCGCTCTTTTTTTGTTTATAGCAGAAAAAATAAAAACCGCAGAGGTGATCAAATACCAACAAAAGAAAGCTCTATTTGTGGGAAAAGAAAGCATTCATTTTGTTTGGGTACAGCGTTAAAGTGACGCAGTGCCGTATCGCAAAAAATGGTCTGGTCATTAAGGGGGAAAAATCTTCCGGTCCTTAAGTGGTTAAAGAAGTCCAGCCAAAGCTCGTTTGGCTGGACTTCTACTATGGATCACAGGAGAGCAATTCATTTTGCACTACTGTGACCCGTTTTCAGCAGGGAGCAGGCTGAAGTCCGCTCTCTGACGTCACCGATTTCAGTTCTGGCACCGCGTCATCCTGACCACGGAGTCTGGGTTCACCAGATGCCTGGACTGACACCCAGCTCAGCCTCTCAGCGAGCCGCTGAGAACCTGAGATGGCCGATTTGCACCCTCCACAGCTCGGCGCTCCAGTGAACGAGAAGCGAGAAGAGCAGATTGCTGTGACTGACAATCTGCAGCTCTCTGCTCACGGAGCTCTGAAAACTGAGTGATCGATGATGTTCGATTGCTCGGTTCTCAATGTAGAGGCACTGTGGGACAGATGTAGCACTAGACCAATGCTGCATCCACCTAGCTATGTATGATACCTAGATAAGTACGAATGGGGAAAAACATATATTTTACTTCTCTTTTAAGTTTATGCAAAAAGTAAATATTTGCAATGTTGACCCTTCTTTTTCAAGACCTCTGCAATTCACTCTTGCATATGGTCCATCAATTTCTGAGCCACATCCATGTCAGAATTTGTGTGTTTTTTTTTCTGTTCACCCACCTCTTGAGGGTCAACCACAAGTTTTCAATGGCATTAAGGTCTGGGGAGTTTCCTTGCCATGGACCCAACATTTTATGTTTTGTTCCCCAGTCCACTTAGTTATGACTTTTGCCTTAAGGTAAGGTGCACAATCATGCTAGAAAAGTCATTGTTCATCACCAAACTGTTCTTCCATGGTTAGGAGAAGTTGACCTTGGAGGATGTTATTGTACCATTCTTTATTAATGGCTGTGTTCTTAGGCAAAAATGTGAGTGAGCCCACTCCCTTTGGCTGAGAAGCAACCCCACACATGAATGGTCTCAAGATGCTTTACTGTTGGCTTGACACAGGACTGATGGTAGTGCTCATCTTATCTTCTATGGACAAGGTTTTTCTGGATACCCCAAACAATCGGAAAGGCAATAATTATATCAGTGAGGGTGTCTCTGTAGGGTGCCACATCCGAATTGGACTTTTAGGGCACTAACATAGTTTGTAGAAAAAGCATATTTCATTAAACATAGTATACACAATAAAAACAAAATATATTGTAATGGTTGCAATTACTATGTACAGCATATAATGGTATCACATTAAGTAAGAGCTAAATATGGCCTGGCTAACCTGGGGGAATTGGACAACTGACAATACTGAAGCCAAGGAGGGTGTAGCCCTTAGTGCATAGGGAACAGCCACATGGAGACACATCCTGACATCCAGACCACCCGGTGGCTTCAGTATTGTCAGTTGTCCAATACCCCCAGGTTAGCCCAGCCATATGCAGCTCTTACTTGATGTGATACCATTATACGCTGTGAAGACCAGCCATTTGAACCGGGCAGACTACAGAGAATAGTCAGACATAGATTAAGACAGTCAGTTATACATGAATATGTTACTGTACCTTTTAGCTCAAATTCAGCCATAACTAAGATCATTTGGGCCTAGAGAAGGGCCCCCTGTTCGGTTTGCACCAGAACTCCGGAACAGGAAAAAATTTTGGCCCTGATCCGCAAACTCTAATAAAGTCTATGGGACCTGAACATGAAAAATCAAAACCCCCCATTTTGAAGGCTTATATGTAGGTTATTGGCCATCAAAATGGCATGGGGGCCCGGATACTGTCCTGGGGGACATGCATCAAAGAAATATATATTTTTTTAAAACAATCATTTATAGACCCTTATCCGAGCATGCAGCCCATCAGGTCAGGAAAGAGGGGATGAGCGAGCAATCCCCCTCCTAAACCATGCCAGGCCACATGTCCCCAACATAGGGGGAGGGGTGTGTTGGGGCAGGGGGGCTCTGACCCCCACCCCAAAGCACGTTGTCCCCATGTTGATGAGAACAAGGGGCTTATCCCGGCAGCCCTGGGTGGTGGTTGTGGGGGTCTGCGGGCAGGGGGCTTATCAGGATCCGGAGGGTCCCCAGATCCCAGTTCCCCCCATGTGAATGAGTATGGGGTACATTGTACCCCTACTCAATCATCAAAAAAAGTGTCAAAAATAAATAAAGACAAGAGGCAGTTTTTGAAACAAAAAAAAATTTCCCCCCAGTGTACCGTCAATCACATCACCACTGGACCCGGAAAAAAAATTACTCCGCCCACGGGGAAGGCTAACCACTGTGTGCCACCTCCGCCATCTAACAGTTTTTCTATTTCAATGTTTTTATTGAAAAAGAAGGTAAAAAAGTACAAAATAGCCAGTCACATAGGCAGATTAATGTTAAATTATCAAAGCAGTATATTCCAATACGGAAATAATTAAGATAGATTCATATTACTTATTCACCACCTATTATGGTAACATAACATAAAAAATGCAGCAAACATCCAAATATCGGTGGAATTTAACCATAACCTCGCAGTTATGAGTTGGACAATTCCTGTGTGAGGGAATGGCACAGACCCAGAGTCCTGGGAGGTCCCGGACATGGTCTTTGGGACAATCCCAGGTCTCATAGTCATAGAGGATCGTATATGAGATCATCTGTATTGTATCGGAATTTCCAGAGATGTGAGAATAAGAAAAAGAAAGGAAAAAAAAAAAAAGGGGAACAGAACAAAAGAAAGAGAGAAGAGGAGGTGAGAAAGGAAGAAACGAAAGAGGAAAAGTGAAATGGGGAGGGAGGGGGTCGTCCTAGAGTTCGCTATGGAGTATAAATATAGTCAATCCATGGGTTCCATATCTTATTAAATTTCTTGACTTTATTACTGAGAATGTGAGCGAGTTTATCATTGATCATAATCCAATTAAGTTTATTCTTAACCTGGTCAAGAGGGATTATCGACTGTTTCCAATGTCCTGCAATTGTAATTCTTGCCGCCAGTAATATATATGTAATCAGTTTTACTGATTGTTTGGGTGTTTCACCAGGGAGTTTATGAAAAAGGGCAGCTTCAGGAGATCTGCGAATGTTTACCCCCGTCACTGAATTGATCAAGTTGAAAATTTGAATCCAAAATCTGGTTACGAGGGGGCACTGCCACCAAATATGGTACATTGTCCCCAACTGACCACAGCGTCGGAAACAGTTTGGTGAAGTGGAAGGATGCATTTTAGCTACTCTGGTGGGTACCAAGTACCAACGTAGAAGCGTTTTGTAGTTAGCCTCTATCAGAGTAGTATTAATTGAGACTTTGGATAGCTGATAAACAAGATCCTGCCATTCAATGAGGTCAAAAGTTAGATTCAAATCTCTTTCCCATTGTACCATATAAGCAAATTTTGAATCTGGTTCAGTGAGGGAAGTATATATCGCAGAAACGAAAGAGGAAAAGTGAAATGGGGAGGGAGGGGGTCGTCCTGGAGTTCGCTATGGAGTATAAATATAGTCAATCCATGGGTTCCATATCTTGTTAAATTTCTTGACTTTATTACTGAGAATGTGAGCGAGTTTATCATTGATCATAATCCAATTAAGTTTATTCTTAACCTGGTCAAGAGGGATTACCGACTGTTTCCAATGTCCTGCAATTGTAATTCTTGCCGCCAGTAATATATATGTAATCAGTTTTACTGATTGTTTGGGTATTTCACCAGGTAGTTTATGAAAAAGGGCAGCTTCAGGAGATCTGCGAATGTTTACCCCTGTCACTGAATTGATCAAGTTGAAAATTTGAATCCAAAATCTGGTTACGAGGGGGCACTGCCACCAAATATGGTACATTGTCCCCAACTGACCACAGCGTCGGAAACAGTTTGGTGAAGTGGAAGGATGCATTTTAGCTACTCTGGTGGGTACCAAGTACCAACGTAGAAGCGTTTTGTAGTTAGCCTCTATCAGAGTAGTATTAATTGAGACTTTGGATAGCTGATAAACAAGATCCTGCCATTCAATGAGGTCAAAAGTTAGATTCAAATCTCTTTCCCATTGTACCATATAAGCAAGTTTTGAATCTGGTTCAGTGAGGGAAGTATATATCGCAGAGATCCGACCCCTCTGAAAGCCTCTGGCTTGACAAGTTAATTCAAATGTTGTAAGCGTAAGGGGGCCCACTACTTGGTTAAGTTTAGATCTGGCAAACTATGCAATTTGGTTATACTGAAATATTTCACTAGGGGGCATTAGAAACTCATCTTTAAAATATTGTATCGTGTGTAATTGATCCCCGTTCAGGAAGTCTCCAATTCTCAGTAGCCCTTTATTGAGCCACCACTGAAACATTTGTGGGGTCAAACCAAGTAAAAACTCCGGATTGCAGAAAATGGGAGCCAGTGGTGTGTGAGTGGATTATAAGGGACTGCGATTACGTGTTCTATCTATATTTTGCTAGGGAATGTGATAAGGTGGGGCATAGTATAGGTGGGCGTCGACGGTTAGGAAACCACATTAATGACCCTATAGCCAGCGGATAACAGGCAAGTGCTTCTATAGAAACCCAAAGAGGGACCGAACCTTTAGCTGTGGTGTAGGCTAATTGGGCTATTTGAGCCGATTGGTAATATGCCTGCAAGTTGGGGAGACCAAGCCCCCCCATAGGTTTTGGTGTGTAAAGTGTACGCCTTTGTATCCGAGGTCTGGTATTACCCCATATGAACCGCATAACCTCAGCCTGTAGACGCTGTATGTCTCCCCTCGGGACTGCCACCGGTAAAGTCCTAAAGTAGTAAAGGAGTCTCGGTAACCATGTCATTTTTATTGAATTGACTCTTCCAAACCATGAAAGGGAGTAGTCTGCCCAACAACGAAGATCCTCCTTGAGTCTTTTAAATAATGGGGGATAATTTTCCCGATATATGGTGTCTATAGATGAAGTCAATTGAATTCCTAGGTACGGAAGAGAACTAAGATTCCATTTAAAGTTAAATTTATGTTGGAGAGTCTGCACCTCAGCAGGGGGTAGTGATATTTTAAAAGCGACTGTTTTTTGGGAATTCAGACATAGGCCGGAAAGTTGCGAGAAATGATCTAGGAGGGATAGCAAGTTGGGTAAAGTTACTTGGGGCTTGGTAATATACATAAGAACATCATCAGCAAACAATGCACATTTGTGTTCCTGTTGGCCACAACGAATACCATGAATATCAGGGTGGGAACGAATTGCCATAGCTAGGGGTTCTATTGCTAATGCAAATAGTAGAGGGGAGAGTGGGCATCCCTGTCACGTACCTCGCTGGACAGGGAATAATGGTGATTTATGACCTCTAATAGAAACTTGGGCTATTGGGGAACAATATAGCATTTTTAGTAAAGAAATAAACGTTGAGCCAAATCCTAGGGTTTCAAGGGTAATAAAAAGGTAATCCCAATTTAGGCTATTAAAGGCCTTGTTGAGATCCAATGAAAGGAGCAAAAGTTCCCCGGCGAGTGGAGCGTCCCAATTAGACCCTACTGCAGAGATTAGGGTTATGGATCTAAGATCTGGTCTAGGGTCTGACGCCCTGTTATAAATCCAGATTGGTCTTTATGAATGTAGTGTTCTAAAAAAATGTTAAGGTGAGAAGCCAAGACTTTTGTAAGGATCTTTAAGGCGCAATTTATTAATGAGATTGGGCGATAATTATGAACATCAGTAGAGTCCCTGTTGGGTTTAGGAATAATACTTCATAATATAATACTATAATACTATATTTTCATCCCGTACCTCCATCCCGTAAGGAGTTAAAGTAAAGGACCATATGTGGAACCAATTGGCCAGAAAATGTTTTATAGTATAAGTTAGGGAGACCATCTGGGCCAGAAGATTTGTGGAGTGACAGTGATTTAATAGCAGCACAAATCTCTTCGCCCGTAAAAGGTTAGTCCATAAGGTCTTTATGATCATCCGTGTTGGATAAGAGAGGGAGGTTCCCCAAGAATTCCCTAACGGATGAAGGGTCCGTGTTTCGAGGATTACTGTATAGGTCAGCATAAAAATCCATCTGACAGTTTTTAAATAGGTAAGGGACGGGGGCACCCTTGTGACATCACCAATCCTTGCATGCTGGGTTGGTGAGGCCACAAGGGGGTGTTGCCACCAGGCCACATGTCCTCAACAAATGGGGGTGCTTTGGGGCAGGGGGCTCCCTCTACCCCAAAACACCTTGTCCCTATGTTGTTGGGGACAAGGACCTCTTCCTGAAACCCTGGGCTGTAGTTGTGGGGGTCTGCGGGCAGGGGGATTATCGGAATTTGGGAGCCCTCTTTAACAAGGGGTCCCCCAGATCCCAGCCACCCCATGTAAAGGAGTATGGGGTACATTGTACCCCTACTCATTCACCAAAAAAGTCTCAATAAGAAAGAAAAAACAAGCACAGTTTTTGAGAATTTCTTTATTAAAAAAAATGTCCCCTGATGTAGAGCCATCGTCAATTATCACTCCGATGCCACCGCCGGACCCAGAAAAAAAAATGCTCTGCCCACAACAAAGGCTAACCTCCTACTGCAGGCTCCACCATTTGACAGTTCTTATCTAGGTAAGGGGCGGAGCCCATTAACAGCTGATGACTCATCCGTTGTTAAGGACGCAGCGGCCAGATTCCCGACCCTGCTCCTTAACAACAGCTATTCAGTGTGCCCTGACTGGGCAAAGCTTTGCCCAATCAGGGCTTAGAATGCACTGTGCAGTGCACAATGCATTGTGGGGTGCTCAGCAGGTGAACATCCCACTGAGCGCAACGCAAAGACCGAAGTTCATCCCTTTGATCCAATCTAAGAACCGAGAAATAAGCCCCCTCACTATATGTACACCTCTTCCCCCCCTCTCCTTGCACACACTCCCCCCCCCCCCCCCCACCCCACCCCAGCAATTGACAGCTCCAAAACCTAAGGGAAAAAAAAGCTGGCAATTACATTTGAAAGCTGACAGTGACAGTCAGCCCTGGCAAGTGAGGGAGCCTGTCTGTGCAGACTGCACCTGTGTAGACTTGATCCGTTTTTTTGACTGATGAAAAATAAAGCTTTCATCCGTTCAAAAAAATGGCTGTTGACGGAAGTGGATGAAAACGGATGAAAATAGATGATCATCTGTTGACGGAAGCAGATGAAAATAGATGATCATCCGTTGTCATCCGTTTTTCCATTGGAATGCATTGATGTCCATTTTTCATCCGTCAACAGATGAAAAACAGACAGACATATGTGTGGAGGGGGCCTTAATGTTTAGATTTAAATCAAAGGTAAATTAATGTACTTTAAAACCTCCGTTTAAAACATACTAAAATACAGTATAGCTTTCATGGTCTAGCATCTATGTGTGTTTTTTTTCTGAAACTCCTCTACATGCAAATTTATGACAGCTACAATAATAAAATTGCAATTGTGCTATATATTATGTGTGTATTGCCAGATGTAACAATCACACAAATGTAACACCAGTAAATCCTCATGAATTAATTATGTAATTAGCTGCAAAACCTACTGCACATGAAAGCTGTATTTTCTATTGAAATATTTTACCTGAATCCATGCCAAATGATAAATGATGATGGCAGAGAACATAAAACCAGTGCGTTCTATTTTATCGTCAAACCATTTCTTCCAGAAAGATGGCACTTTACCCTGCCATTCTTGACTGATCAGCACTTTCAAGAGTCAGAAAATATTTAGATATGCAATCATCTGCATTAATGCTGCAAGAAAAGGTTAATGACAGCGGGAGGCAATTAAAAAAATAACAAGTAAAATAAACCATTTTGCTGCTAGGAGATAAGAAATGCATTTTCATTCCTATAAAAAATGTATGTATGTATGTATATAACATTCAGAAAAAAAAACTGCTTGATAAAAAGCTGTGTGTGAAATAAAGAGTTCTTCTTAAGACTGACAGGGGGATAAAAGCTAATCAAATCTGAAATGAAACAGATTTCAAACTCATATTTATTAATAAGTTACAGGTTTCAAGAGGATCTGCATATTCTAATGTGCCTTATTTTATGACAGGTCACCAACTAAGTTCTTCAGATACATAAAAATAAGCAGAGATTTTCAGAGCCACTCGTCAAAAGAATTATACACTTTTTTTTGTCATAATAATTAAAAGAACCTGGCATAAAGCAACAATTGTGCTGAAAGGCAAAAATCATGTGGTGCTTGCAATAATCAGTTTTAAATATCAATTATTGTGTCACTGTGGAGGCTCTTGGATCTTTGGCTCATGAGTTGCCCTAGTAAAGGGTAAAGTGTCCAGGTTTTGGGCATTTAAGTATTTACATATTCTTAACAAGTGGTAAACAAGCTTTTAACCACTTGACAACTGGGCACTTAAACATCCCTTCCTAACCAGACCAATTTTCAGCTTTTGGTGCTCTCACATTTTGAATGACAATTACTCAGTCATGCAACACTGTACCCATATGAAATTTTTGTCCTTTTTTTCACACAAATAGAGCCTTCTTTTGGTGGTATTTAATCACCGTTGGGTTTTTTTTTTTTGCGCTATAAAAGAAAAAAGACTGAAAATTCGGTAAAAAAATGAAATTTTCTTTGTTTCTGTTATAAAATTTAGCAAATTAGTAATTTTTCTTCATAAATTTTGGCCACAATTTATACTGCTACATATCTTTGGTAAAAATAAGTACAAATCGGTGTATATTATTTGGTCTTTGCGAAAGTTATAGAGTCCAAAAGCTATGGTGCCAATATCTGAAAATTGATCACACCTGAATTACTGACGGCCTATCTATATTCTTGAGACCCTAACATGCCAGAAAAGTACAAATACCCCCCAAATGCCCCATTTTTGGAAAGAAGACATTCCAAGGTATTTAGTAAGAGGCATGGTGAGTTTTTTGAAGTTGTCATTTTTTCCCACAATTCTTTGCAAAATCAAGATTTTTTTTTCCACAAAAATGTCATATTAGCAGGTTATTTCTCACACGCCGCATATGCATACCACAAATTACACCCCAAAACACATTCTGCTATTACTCCCGAATATGGCGATACCACATGTGTGAGACTTTTAAACAGCGTGGCCACATTTAGAGGCCCAACATGCAGAGGAGCACCTCCAGGCGTTCTGGAGCACCCAGGCCAATTCTGACATTTCTCTCCTACATGTAAAAATCATCATTTATTTGCTAGAAAATTACATTGAACCCCAAAACATTATATATGTTTTTTTTAGCAAAGACCCTAGAGAATACAATGGCGGTTGTTGCAACTTTTTATCTCGCACGGTATTCGCAGCAATTTTTTGAACGCTTTTTTTTTTGGAAAAAAAACAGTTTTGTGCTTTAAAAAAAAAAACAGTAAAGTTGGCCCAATGTTTTTGCATAATGTGTAAGATGAAGTTACACCGAGTAAATAGATACCTAATATGTCACCCTTCAAAATTGCACCCGCTCGTGGAATGGCGCCAAACTTCGCTACTTAAAAATCCCCATAGGGGACGCTTTAAAAATTTTTACTGGTTACATATTTTGAGTTACAGAGGAGGTATAGGGCCAAAATTATTGCTCTCGCTCTAACGTTCGCACTGATACCTCACATGTGTGGTTTGAACACCGTTTTCATATGTGGGCGGGACTTATGTGTGCATTCGCTTCTGCATGCGAGCACACAGACAGGGGCGCTTTAAAACATTTTTTTTTCTTTTTATTGTTCATTTTACTTTATTTATTTTAGTTTGACACTTTTTTCCAAAAAAAAAAAATTTTGATCACTTTTATTCCTATTACAAGGAATGTAAACATCCCTTGTAATAGGAATATGGCATGACAGGTCCTCTTTACAGTGAGATATTGGGTCAATAAGACCCCACATCTCACCTCTAGGCTGGGAAGCCTGAAATAAAAAAAATTAAAAAAACGATCCTGGCTTCGATCGTAGCGACGAGTTGGTAGAAGCACCGGAGGGCGGCGGTAAGGGGGGGAGGTCCCCTCTCGCCTCCCATAAGAACGATCAAGCAGTGGAACAGCTGCTATGATCATTCCTATGGTGTAGGGAATCGCCGGCTGAAAAAGCTGATATCTGAATGATGCCTGTAGTTGCAGGCATCACTCAGATATCCCCGCACAAAGTCAAGGACGTCGGCCGGCGGGCAGGAAGTGGTTAAAACACATTTTTTTTTAACACAAAGTTGTCCATTTATACAATATTTCTAACACATAGCATGTACATACCAAAAATTACACCCCAAAATAGATTCTCCTACTCCTCCTGAGTACGGCGATACCCCATGTGTGAGACTTCCACAGCCTGGCCACATACAGAGGCCGAGTACGGGCGAGTATGGCAGAGTATAGCCGAGTATGGCTGAGCATGGCTGGGTATGGCTGCACATGGCTGGGTATGGCTGGGTATGGCTGAGTATGGCAGGGTATCGCCGAGTATGACTGGGTATGGCTGGGTATTGCAGAGTATGGCTGGGTATTGCAGAGTATGACTGGGTATGACTGGGTATTGCAGAGTAGTGCAGGGTAGTGCAGGGTATTGCGGAGTATTGCAGGGTATTGCGGAGTATTGCGGGGTATTGCAGAGTATTGCGGGGTATTGCGGAGTATTGCGGAGTATTGCAGGGTATTGCAGAGTATTGCAGAGTATTGCGGGGTGTTGCAGAGTATTGCGGGGTAGTGCAGAGTATTGCAGAGTATTGCAGGGTGTTGCGGAGTAGTGCAGAGTATTGCAGAGTATTGCGGGGTGTTGCGGAGTAGTGCAGAGTATTGCGGGGTATTGCAGAGTATTGCAGGGTATTGCAGGGTAGTGAAGAGTATTGCGGGGTGTTGCGGAGTAGTGCAGAGTATTGCGGGGTGTTGCAGAGTATTGCGGGGTGTTGCAGAGTAGTGCAGAGTATTGCGGGGTATTGCTGGGTATTGCAGAGTATTGCGGGGTGTTGCGGAGTAGTGCAGAGTATTGCGGGGTATTGCAGAGTATTGCAGGGTATTGCAGGGTAGTGAAGAGTATTGCGGGGTGTTGCGGAGTAGTGCAGAGTATTGCGGGGTGTTGCAGAGTAGTGCAGAGTATTGCGGGGTATTGCTGGGTATTGCAGAGTATT
Organism: Aquarana catesbeiana; assembly: GCF_042186555.1. Taxonomy (NCBI): domain Eukaryota; kingdom Metazoa; phylum Chordata; class Amphibia; order Anura; family Ranidae; genus Aquarana; species Aquarana catesbeiana. Next base: position 99,044,908 of record NC_133328.1, read on the forward strand.
GCGGGGTGTTGCGGAGTAGTGCAGAGTATTGTGGGGTATTGCAGAGTATTGCAGGGTATTGCAGGGTAGTGAAGAGTATTGTGGGGTGTTGCGGAGTAGTGCAGAGTATTGCAGGGTGTTGCAGAGTAGTGCAGAGTATTGCGGGGTATTGCTGGGTATTGCAGAGTATTGCGGGGTGTTGCGGAGTAGTGCAGAGTATTGCGGGGTATTGCAGAGTATTGCGGGGTATTGCAGAGTATTATGGGGTATTGCAGGGTAGTGCTGGGTATTGCAGAGTATTGTGGGGTATTGCAGAGTATTGCGGGGTATTGCAGAGTATTGCGGGGTATTGCAGAGTATTGTGGGGTATTGCGGGGGTATTGCAGAGTATTGTGGGGTATTGCAGAGTATTGTGGGGTGTTGCGGAGTAGGGCAGTGTATTGCAGAGTATTGTGACATGACGCCGGTTTGTTTACATGTGATCGCTCCATCAGTTGACGGAGCGATCACATGGTAAACGGCCGCGATCAGCGGCCGTTCACCGTGATCCGTGATGCGCCGGGTCCTCTGGACCCGGCGGTCACGGAAGTTCTCGGGTACGCGCCCCAGGGGGCGCGCGAGAGCAGGATTCTGGGAGGACGTCCATGGACGCCCTCCCAGGATAAGCCAACCGCGCTGTAGCCATCTTTCGGCTATGGCCCGGTCAGCATGTGGTTAAACAAGGCCAAACTGACCTCTCAAGCTGCAGGCAATGTCCAATAATTCCTCCTGGAATTAAGAGCACTTATAATAATCTGTAAAGCGGATAAAGGTGGAGCAGTTGTAGTTCTTAATACAGAAGACTATACGTTGGAATCACTTAGACAATTAAATGACACTATAGGCCACTGGATTCGGATCCTACTGATAGTTCTCAATGAGGCTTGTTGCAACTTTTGGATGAAGGTGGAGAAATGGGAGTTTTAGAACAGAGAATTATTGATTTCAAATTTACAGATAAACCTGTGGCCCCAATATTCCACCACCTTCCAAAGGTACACAAGCAGCAATCCCCTGTTCAGGGACGCCGATAGTAGCAGGCATTGGATCCCCATTAGAAAGACTCAATGAATGGGTTGATGAGCATTTACAACCCTTGGTCAAACGCTTACCCGGTTATCTAATGCCGCGTACACACGAGCGGATTTCTCAGCGGAAAAAGATATGACAGCTTTTCCAACGGGATCTAGCGCAAGTTTGCCTTGCATACACACAGTCACGCAAACGTTTGCTGAAATTATGACCATCAAGAACGCGGTGACGTACAACACTACGACGAGCCGAGAAAATGAAGTTCAATGCTTCCGAGCATGCGTCAAATTGTTTCTGAGCATGAGTAGGGATTTTGCACGTCGGAATTGCCACAGACGATCGCATTTTCAGATAGGAACTTTTCCCGACCGAAATATTGAGAGCATGCTCTCAATCTTTTGCTGGCTCGAATTCCGCCAGCAAAAGACCGAAGGAGCATACACACAGTCGCATTTTCTGGCGAAATACTCTCATCATGTGTACTTGGCATTAGAGAAACAGGACATTTACTGGCACATACACATGAGATAAAATGGTCGGCCAATAGTTGTTGGATCACAGTGGATGTTAAAACACTATACTCCTGCATACCACACCACTTGGCACTCCAAGCTGTTAAATATCATCTTACACGTTATGGTCATTATAAGCGGGAGTTATGTGAATTTCTGTGCATGACCATAGAATTCCTGCTAAAATACAACTATTTCATGTTTGACTCCAAATATTATTTACAGTGCCGTGGTGCATCGATGGGTTCAAAATTTTCCCCTTTTCTTGCAAATTTGTACATGGGTTGGTGGGAGGAGATTTTCCTCTTCTCCCAACGTAATCCATATGGAGAATTCATTCATTGGTATTGTCGCTTTGTAGATGATTTGATATTTGTATGGAAGGGGCCAGCCCATGTATTAGACTCATTTTTGGCTTAGCTCAATACCAATCATCTGAATTTGGAGTTCACACACACTTCAGATCCGGTCAGTATTGATTATCTGGATTTGACTTTGGTGGGATGTGTGGAGAGTGAAATGGTCTCTACCAAAACCTACAGGAAACAATGTGCAGGTAACTCACTCCTGCTGGCATCAAGTTGTCACCCAGCGCATACGGTGTGGGCATTGCCAACAGGTGAGTTCATTAGAGCAAGGAGAAATTGACAGTGACATTGTTTCCAATAGGTTGAGAGAATTGGGATATAGCGAACATTTGATAGATAGGTTGGCAGAAAATAGAGATCGTGGTGATCTGATTGGGAATTCCTTTTCCATGAGTAAGAGGACACGGTCCCGTGGGGGAGGGGGGGAGTATTCACTTTGTGACCACTTACTCACAACAATACAACCAGATTGTCTCTATCATTAAACACTGCCTCACTGTCTTATATGTGGACAAAACTTTGCATGATATTTTAAGACAGGGATACAGTTTTTCTAGTAAAAAAGCTCCTACTTTAGGTACTATGCTTTCCCCCTCTTTATTTCGTTGCACTCCCCCTTCCATTTCATGGTTAGAGACAGTGGGTTCCTATCCCTGTGGTTATAACACCTGTAAACAGTGTAAAAGTCACAGAAAAAGCAAGTCTGTTATTTCTTTTTCAATAGGTATAACATATCCAGTTAAAAGTTTTATCAATTGTAATTCAAAGATGATTGTTAACCTAATTGGTTGCAGTACTTGTAGAGTACAGTATATGGGATGCACTATTCGCAATCTACGTATTAGAATATCAGAACACTACAATGACAATCTTAATAGCAACGCAAAAAATATTTCAAATGTGTCTAAACACTTTATAACAGTTCATGGTGGTAATCTGGACTAGTCTTTTTCTTTTTGCGGTCTGGAACAGGTGAGAAGATCTGGGGGAGGGGGGGATACACACCATACCCTACTTCAGCGGGAGATGTGGTGGATACACAGACTGAATACTCGATTTCCTAGTGGAATGAACAGTAGAATGGATGTAAATTTTTTTTTTTAAATAATACAATTTGATTCCACAATGGATTATTTTTTTCCCCTGGAGTGTTCAGTCTGTATTTCCATTTTTCCATCCCCTTTTTCTCTGGTTCTGCTAACCCAGTGGTTCTCAACTCCAGTCTTCAGGACCCACCAACAGGCCAGGTTTGCAAGATAGCTGAAATACATTACAGGTGATATCACTTGCTGCTCAGTGATTGCAGTATTCTAGTCTGCAACTCCCCAAGGTAATACTTAAAATCTGACCTGTTGGTGGGTCCTGAGGACTGGAGTTGAGAACCACTGTGCTAACCTCACATGATTTTAATTGTTAATTGATGTTAAATTAGATTGTACCGCCCCCTTTTCTGGAGGAATTGATATCTTTTCTGTATAAACTTGATTTTATTGTAAATCGGTATGCTATGAGGAAGGCTCCGGCCGAAACATGTTAGCGTTTTAGATGTCGCACTACTGTTAGTCCTCAATAAAGATTTAAGAAGAAGCAATCGAATTGCCAGGATTTTTTGGTATTAAGAGCACTTACTCTTTGTTTACATTAAAAGGCTGGAAAACTGGAATTCATAAAGAACAGGGTAAGATAAACCTGCTACGAATCAGACTACAGTGAGATCAGTGCATTTCTTATGAAATTTTATTATGCATTGCTCAAAAGTGCCTGCAGCCACATAGTCCAGTGATAGCTTGTTTCAAACCTTGTTTAATGCTAGCTAGGAATATATAAATACCTACATTTCCATAGCCACAGATTCACTTTAAGCCCCACCTCTCTAAACACTAAGCCCTGGCCCATTTAATTTAGCTGTTAAAGCTGCTATTTGACAGAAGCGGGGGGAGAGACGCAGGAAGCGCCAACCTGAGCGTAGTATATTAAATGCGATTTATTAGCAAAGTAAGTAATGCACTTACAAGAAATAACATAAAAACAGGCTCATCTGTAAATAGTGGTGTCTGCAAGTGTAGATTGGCATCCAAAAGGAGCATTCACAAATCTGGCAGATGACTGGGGGAGCCTCAATCCGTCCTGTGGCCACCAGGAAGTCAATCCGGGCCACCGTGGAGCGCAGGGAGATGACGTCTCCAGAAAGCAGAGAGACACCAGCGGGGGAACAACTGGATAAAAGAGGATACGTGCCCGGAGCATCAGCTCCTTCTACAGGCATGGACCGACTTCCTGGTGGCCACAGGATAGATTAAGGGTTCCCCAGTCATCTGCCAGATCCGTGGACGCTCGTTTTGGATGCCGATCGACACCTACAGACACCACTTTTTACAGATGAGCCTGTTTTTATGTTATTTCTTGTAAGTGCATTACTTACTTTGCTAATAAATTGCATCCAATATACTACACTCAGGTTGGCACTTCCTGTGTCTCTCCCCCCTCTTTAATCTGCTTACAGAGCTGGCTTTTCTCTGAGGACAGCTGCCTTCTGCCACCTCACCCTAAGAACTGTTGCTGTATGGACTATTGAGCCGTTATTGCTCTAATATTGCCTGTTATATTACTTCATGTACACAAATATTTGCGCTTAGAGTTTTTTCTTATCATTTGACAGTTGGAACACAAGGGGTAGGGCTTAGGGCTAAGAGCTTAATTTATTTTAGGGCAGAAGTCACTATTTTGTATAAAGCCTAGTCTAAAAATTACATTAAAACAGAGGGCTTCATTGCACACATTTATGAATATATTTGGAAGCTGCAATGCCCTCTGTTTTAATGTGAATTCTTAGACATGGTCAATTTGCAAGCTTACTGGTAAGTGTGCTGGGAAATTTTTGTTTGTTTTTGATATGCGTTGCCCTTCCATAAAACCTTACTACAAATGCTAGTTATAAATCGGGGTGGTTGCCATATTTTTGTAAAGCATGTTTGATGATATGGTGTGGGAATGGATTTGATGCCTTCAGTCGCCATTGTGCTCTTGCTGGGCGTCTAATGCCTTTAAGGAGGAGCGGACTCCTGGCAAACTTGCCCTTAATTTATCCACTGCTTTATATGCAGAGACTTTAAAAACTGTAGCGTTAGGACCGTAGTATATAGAGAAGCCTTGACATGGGCACAGTGGCTTCCACAAGAATTTGCAAAAGTGTGCAACAAAACCTCTGTTTTAATGTGAATTGTTAGACAGTATCAATCTGGTTTGTTAGCAGGCTAGCTGGTAAGTGTGCTGGGAATTTTTTGTTTGTTTGTGATGAGGCCCAATTTGGTCATGGATGTCATAATAACCCCACCCCACTTTTTAGACAGCTGGAGATTCCCGGGCAGTAAATACATTTTGGGTTCCAGTACCCGACACTACTTAGCAACAATTGGCCACAAGGAAGAAGTTGATACTATAGGAAGTTGTGCTGCACTTTATTTCTGGATTGGAAGAAAGCAGTTATGAATATTAGCAGTATTTCTACTGTTAATTTACATGACGTTCAGGTTTCACAAAACGAGTATAAAGTCTGGTGCTCAAACAAATGCCCAAACAACCACAGTTCGGTCTGAACTTGTGCTCAGACTGAAATTTGATTTCATCCCTACTACTGAAGTGAGATAAAAAAAATCGAGCCTTTCTACAGATTAAAATACCAGTTCACGGGAAAAAAAGGCTTGCAATGGTTAGTTTAATTTGGAAAAAAAGTGATTAGACACAATAGTATTTGCATTGAATGTTTTGATAAAAGAAAAAAATCACAAATACAGTAAAGATAAAATAACAATTATAGTAAAAAAATTAAATTTACTCTAAATTTTCTTTTGACTGTGATTGACTCAAAATGTATTTTCCTCCACTGAAATGGAAATGATCAGCAAAGGAATTTACAAAATTCTTTGTATAACAAGTCCTTGGTATTACTTGAGAAATAATCCCAGCCTAATGCATTGGTAACCATTGATGCCTATATCTGTCACTCTTTCTATTTTTTGCTTTGTGTATAGTCACTTTAGATCTTTAACAATAAAACTGGTTAATTAATACAAAAGAAAATAATGATACAAATTCATACACAAGAAAAAAAATCAGCCTGTGTATGCAAGAATTTTAAAACACTCTTGGGTTAAAGGATTATTGAACTGTGTTTTCCAATCTGACACAGTTACGATCCCCTAAATGACTATATGGTGGAACAGTCTGCTTTTGAAGCTATACATAAATATTTGCCAATTTATTGGAACTCTGTGCTTCACTGAGCCATCATACCACTATTTTTTCATGAGTCTTATCTTTTCAACCATTAATCTTGTGGTTAAATCTGACTCATGTGCGATTTAATTTATACCCTTCACTAAACTGCCCTGAAATATCAGCTCTTGAAATTGTAGCCATTACTCATATCTCTATGTGTTTAGGATCCATAAGGAGTGTGAAGTCTGTAACGAGTATTAGCCAGCTCATCTCAAAGATCCATACGTATGATTAAAGTTGAACCTCTTCATCATGCATTAACGTGGAGTCCTCTTCCTCAAAACAATTTTTAGTAATTTTTCTGTTACTTCTTCAATGAAAACTAAGAATGGAAACAGCAAATAATGAAAAGCTAATGTATATTTATTTGACAGGCACCTACTGACAAAAACAATGGACGATGACTGTGAAGGTGTTACATGGACAAATCTGGTGATGCACTACCTGACGTAGTTTCACAAAAGGGTGGTATACACTTGGTGGTTTGTAATATTTGAACAACAAAAGATCCTAGGAAAATTTGTGTTTGTATGAACAAAAGAGTAGGTTGCCTATTGATTTTTTCAATGCTGTGACAAATGGCAACAGGATATAATCTTGGATAGGATTTATATTGCATATAAGATGCAGAGCTTCATGAGGTGAGGGACTCTATTGTGGTTTTTGACTGGGAGGACAAAAGTTGTTGATTGCAGATGTGGTCTCTCAACCTGTGAAAAGGCAGCTGAAGCGTATGAGTGTGTTTGTGTCTGTGTATGCAGCTAGGCAGGAAAAAGATCCCTCAAAAAAACAAGTTTAAAGTATAACTAAAGGCAAAACTTTTTTTTTAAGTTTTGGATAGAGTGGATTTTGATTAGAACACCTGTTTTTATTGCTGTCTGTGCCCCGGTTTTTTGGGTTGTCCCCAGAAAAGTAATAGATGGGAAATCTTAAAATAGGGGCACTAGTTCTGGTGACCTGGGGGTCCCCATAAAAATTCCCTTAATTTGCAAGGATTTCCTCCCACTTCCTGTTTGGCTATGGGACAGGAAGCGAAGGGAAATCTCCGCAATGGGACACAGATGGACAAAAAAAAATCTGACAGCGGTTATAATCCTCCTTTGCTCTATCCAAAATGAAAAAAAAATTACCTATAGTTCTACTTAAAGATGCTCCTGAGATCATTTAGAATTCATTGATAGGTGCATCTGACTTGCAGATAACCTCCTTCTGACTTGCATTTGATCTTCTTCAAGCAGGTTTTGCATTCCTATAAACTTCTATGAGTATGCAAACCTGTTTGAGGTGAACAAAAACTAAATCTGTTTAAAGTACAGCTGCCCCTTCAAATAAAATACTCTTTATATGTATTCCCTCCCTAAGTAGTATACAAAACATCAGACCTCAGATCTAGTGTCAAGTAGTTAAGAATGGTTTGCTTTTCATTTTATTCTAAGAGCTTGTGCTCCAGTATAGAGGCATGCATAAAGATGAAGTGGTGATCCCAATCCAGCTTTTTTTCTGTTTCAATAGTTTTTATTACATTTTTGGAAATATAGTTGGACAATGAACAAGAAGCATTCCATAAAGGCGCATATCAAAGTTACAATGCAGAGAATGTTCCCATTTCTGTTTTTATATGCTTGTCTAGGCAGAAATGCATTCACAATGAGTGTTTTTTTTTTCATTTACCTGATGTATACAAAACCCATTCAGCACCAAAATTCAGTATTGTCATGAAAAGAAAAGTGTTCTGGGGAGAGGGGGGGTATATAACTATTTCCAAGTTTTGCCTATGACTGATAACCTACAGTCCATTTTTTATAAGTGCAATCATCCACAACTGTTTGTGTGTGGATGACAGAACTTTCCTCTATACTGTTTTGTAACTCCACTATTGGACAGTAGCCCAAAAACAAACTTGTCATAAGAAAATGTGAAGGCTACCATTAACGACCTCTCCTTCCAAATTTGCTAGTGGCCTGGGGGTAATGTGGACCCTCTTGTTTGATTATTTACACCACTGATCCAAACCCATGATTTTACTCTGAATTTTTTAACCTCAACTTGTTTTGGGTTATTTAGAAATTACAGAACCATATGGTCCAACAACAGCCAGGTAGTTAGAATTCTCACTAGAAGGTCAACAAAACTAGCTCCCATATTTCTTTAACAATACTGTAAGTTTACATTAAAGAGAATATGGCTGGGTGCACAAGGGTGTTTTTTTCTGGTGCAAACACACTACAAAAATAGATCAATTGTTAGTAGTCACTACATATTTCATGCATGTAGTGGTTATTGATTAATTGCAGAAATTTAAAGCATTGCACTACTATTAGCCAATGGTCACGACTATATGTTGCACTCAATTGTATTCAATTTGTAGCAATCTATCGCTACTTATCAGCAACAATTGTGGGACAAGCACAGGTCATCATTGTTCTATCAAAGCATGCCTGTTTTCACCTAGCCTGTTAACTACGGAAGGAAGGAAAGAAGGAAGGAGCTGTGAAATTTTAACTTTTGTAGAATTTACTACAATTTTGTTCAATTTTGCTTTCCTCTGTACACCTAAAAAGTAAACAACATGTCGTTGGAATAAAATTTATTAACAAAGCCATGTTATAGCATTCTAGGCAAACAATTTAAAATCCACTACAGCCATATTCATTGTATTAGATCACTCTAATTTACTCCACTGACAGCTGTCATTGAAAGGCAAGTGAAAACATTGGCACTCCATAATCAATAACATCCAATTATGTTTAAAATTCTGTTCTGTTTCACAGATATTTGAAACAAAAGCTAACTGAAAAACATGTTGCTTCTCTATGGTGGTATCATGTCTCTATCACTGCTAATTTATATTCTGAAATATTACCCATGCTATTCGAGTTCTGCGGCTGCTCTTATTTAGCTAGCAAGCCAATCTGGGCTGCCTACATACTTTCTAAATAATTACTGTTTCTCAAATGCTTTGGAAAAAAACAGCATTTTTTCTTTACTCAAAGTTATCCGTAAACCTTAAATTGTATGTATATGGACCAGATGGTGCTGAAATGTGGGCAGGGAAATAAGTTTTGAATCTTTGAGATAACAGGGCTTTATATGCCATACTTTGAAAAATACTTTTAATGGTCTGCTGTCTCATCGCTGGCAACATTCTATTGTGATTTACAGGGACGCTCTGTTGTTGACCTTATGGATCTCAGTCAAGCATTTACATGATACTTTTTTATATTATATGAAAACTTGTCAAGCCGTAAGAATTGTAAACACTAAAGGGGACAAGTACAGTTAGTGATAGCATTAAAACTCAGATGTTACTAAACATAGTACCTTTAACTTTTAAACATCAAAATGTTCAAGAGGGGATTGGAAAATGCTACAGGTAAAATAGAAAACTCATCAAGATATAAAAGATGGTAATATCAGTCATTTTGCCAGAAGTTGATCTAACAATCGACTTCTGCCGAGCAAGGAGTGCCACACACGCATCGAAATTTGGCTGGTCCCTAATGAACCAAGTAATATACTGTATATGTGAGTAGTGTGGGTCCACACACCAACCTAAAATATGCTATGTACAGATATATAAGTGCATATAAATGTGAAATAGCAATTACAATGTGTAAACATGAATCATAAAGTGTTAATGCATCACATATGCCTTCTCTAAACCACACCAAATGATATGGATGTATAAAAAAAGTGTGCAAATATGAAGAAAGTACAAATGCAAAAAAAAAAAAAAAAATGTGCAAAACAGGCAAGAAAATTAGCAGAATTCAAAATAACATCACTGAAGTGCTACAAGTAACAGTCAATAAGCTCCAAAAAATATTTGAGATTAAAAAAAATAAAATATATATATATATAATGCTATGTAAAGTCCTAGCTCCATTTCAAAGTAATAACAATCCACCAAAGTGTTCCTCCACAATGTCATGCAACACCCAAATGTAAATCCTTCACTACTCTCACTAAATCAAACTAACCAAAACGATAGGCTGGTCAGATTATAAACCAGCATACACGCCAAATATCTCCTGACGATCACTGAATATGCTCCTCTCCTGAAATAGGCATTGATCAGAATCCCCTCTCATAAGTCATAGCATCCAATGTGGGAAATAAAAAGGAAGGGGGCTCCCATTATGTAAAATCATAACAACAGGCTTTATTTAAAAAAAGTAAACATACCACTTACATGTTAAAGTGTCTACCCAACACTAGGGAAACACGTTCAGCAATGTTGGTCACTTGTCTCCTGTCAGTCCACAGACCACGAGCACGAACCGGCATACGCGGTGATGTCAGCGTCCCTATTGGCCCAAACCAGCCAAGATTCGATCTGTCTATGGCCAGCTTTAGTGTTGTCAGCTTTTAACAGGTAGTGATTGTACTAGCAGGTTTTCTGGAGAGGAAACCTTGCAGTAGATTTTCAAAAGCATAATTTACTTACAGGAAGGTATTGTATGATAGCAGAAATACTGAAAAAACTGAAAGCGGAGTTCCACTCTTTTTTGTGTTTTATGCAAAAAGTGTAGCTACTGACTTTTAATAGACACACATTCAATGGTCCCACGGTCCAGCGTTGTGGACACCCAAGCCCTCGCTTGTCTGCTCCGCCTCTCTGCGGCACCAGCATTGCAAGCTTGGGCACCCGGCAGTGACAGCTTGCAGCTTCATAGTCAGGTGCACACTGCGCATGCACGAGTCGCGAAGCTTCTCCCCATTGGTCGGGTAATGTTCTGGGACCTGTGACATGTCCCAGAAGATTGCAAGAAGTGAGGGGGAGAGGAGAACTTTAGCTTGAGTAGCCTAGTAGCTCGAGCGGAAGTGGGAGAAGGTACCTGTCAAAACTAGTTACTTGTCCCCCCCCCCAAAAAAAATGACATGCTAAATGTGGCATATTGGGGGGGGGGGGAGTGCTTAAAGCAGAAATTCCCCTTTTGCACGGGGCTCCGCTTGAATTAGGCTACATTTGCACTTTGTGTGCTTCCACCAGCAATCACCGCAGGTACCACCACTTACAGTGGGACCATGGAGAACACATGTAGCCGCCCTCTAACAGGAAGCTGGATCACACTAAGAACAAAAAAGGGAATTTGTTTATTTGAAAGAGGTTGATAGCAATAGAAAGTGCTTTTCATATTGTTTGACGTCACTAGAAAAAACATCATACTTTTCTATCTGACATGTAACCACGCTGCTTCTTCCTGGAATGTAGTCAAGCAAGCTTGCATTTTGATGGATTGAATCAAGATTTAAATCAGGGCAGTTGGTTCAGTGCACCTCTCCCCCACGTAAGCATTTGAGACCGTTCTAAATCAGCCTGATTGTTGAGCAACTTGGGTGTAGTGCATTTTATATTTTCAGAGGTAATTTGAAATAAAATAATGAAATGTAGGATTGTGTAATACAGCAGCGTGTTCTGTGAAAAGTGATATATAACTGTAATCAGCTTATTGGCAGCACCACTGCAGAAGAATGAATCAAATAAACAGGTCTTAATATTTTTCCAGCTCATATTCTACTTTACTGCACTCCTGGTATTAGAACTGGGATCAGTTACCCTGCCAATTTTTTTACTGTAACAGGTCAAATGATGATTTTTACTGCCAGTTTATTCTACACTGTTATTTTACATGATTTATGTTATTACTGTCTGCAGAGTGTCCAGAGCTGAATTTGTTTTACTGTATTTTGTATTGGTTTGTAAATACAGGCGTTACATTTTTTTTTTTAATTATTTATTTTGCTTTTTTTTATTTTTACACTGTCCCTTAAATTTTTTTTTTAACTAAAAAGGGGGAGTTTGGGACTTTAAATGAGACATATGGGTCACATGTATAGATGACAAAAATAAGGGTAAGCTTCTGTGAGCATGAACAGGAAAAGAATGACCATGTAATTACCTGTTTCTGATGTAGAAAAGTGAATTCCAAGTAGTGTGCACAAAAAAGGGCAGCCATGAGGACTAGCTAACACAGAATGAGGATGTTAAATACACTCGGAACACCCCATGGGCTCCTCCCAATGTCACACAGGGGCATCAAGAGAGTAAAAGAGACATCCATACCCGAGCAGTAGCCGCCGCCCATGGAGGCTGGAGATGTCTTCCTCCATATGGTAACACCAGATGGAAAAATTCAAACACACCAGCACCAGGAAGCCCTGTGGGGATATCACACACATGGCTTTGCGGTAGAGGCAAGCCCATCCGATCCCCTGCATCACCTGATGCAAAAATGGGGGGAGGGGGAAGGCGCTCACACCCCAAATCGCAGTTCCCGGACATAAGACAAATGAAGGAACAACACATCAAATCTCAGTCCCACAATTAACCAGACCTGCACATATATGGAAATGCTGGTGCCAAATGAATGTAAAATAGTTAATTAGTTAAGTCTGATAGGGCCAATGCGAGCAATTACAAAACAAAAAACAAAGTCACCCTAGATCAAATGGGAACAAAATGATCACGGGCTCCCTAATAGCCAGTTACACACCTCCATCCCTTCATTGATATGAACTAAAAAGGGGACGTTTGGGGCTTTTAATTAGACATATGGGTCACATGTCTCTATTCCTAAATCTGCGAAAAGAAAAGGGGGGGGGACTATAAATGAGGTGAGTACACATGGCTAGAAGAGGAGTAAATGTCAAAAACATGTTTTTATTGGTGAAACAAGAAACATGGCAAAATGACATGATACATGCAGCAATGAATAAAATTGTCAATCACATATTACAGACCATATATAGAAACTAACATTGGTAGCAACCAGCCAAACACTGTGTGGTATGGAATGGATCCTGGTAGATGGAGAACTGAGCAGGGATGTCTGCATGATAATAAGTGCATCCAAATTAACCTGACGCGTTTTGTAGATAATACCACTCTTCAGGGGTGGGTGCACGCAGATATTTAAAAAACAAAACATGAGTAGACCAGTATGATCCAATGTTGTTCCCCCCCAACAGGGAGGATATGTACAAAAAGAAAGGGAGAGAGTTACTCATCCCTATGAGTACTTACATTGTAATAAGTCTGGAAAATGGGGGACGAGGAGTCAGAGGCTGTCCAAATTGTCTAAACCGAGAGCTGTGGAAGGGACCCTCAGAAGAGGGACCAGGTGCATAAACATGATCCCCAAGAAAACGAAGGACAAAGATCCAGATAGTTGCGTGAGTGGGCGTCATATCTTAAAATATATATTGGGTATACTGTAAATACACTATATTGTGGGAAAATGCTAGAGCCCAAAACCAAGGTTCAGGTGAACAAGTGAGTGGAAAGAAAAATAGTGTGTGAGGAGGAAAGAGCAGATCAGAGATAAAAAAGAAAAAAAGAAAACCATGAAACAGGTGTCGATGACAAAAATAAAAGTGAGCCTCTGTGAGCATGAACAGGAAAAGAATGACCATGTCATTACATGTTACTGATGTAGAAAAGTGAATACCAAGTAGTGTGCACAAAACATTTTTTTATCACTTTAATTGTTATCACAGGGAATATAAATATCCTCTGTGATAACACTAAGCAGTAACAGGTACTCTTTTCTGAGAAATCTGGGGTCTATTAGACTCTAGATCTCTTCTCTAACCTTAAAGCATCTGATGACACCAAGATCGATGTGATCAGATGCTTTCCCAATTTAAAAACGGCGCTGTTTATATCCAGTGAAATCGAAGTGATGAAATGCTCGTAGCTTCCGGTTTCTTAGACCATAGAGACCATTCCAGTCCAATCAGCTCTATGGTCAGCTGTCAGAACTGTCAGCTGCACTTTCAGATTCCCCGGTGGGACGGAAAAGCCCAAGAAAAACATGGATGCCGGTGGGATGGGGGGACACCCTCTCCCACTGCTTGTAAAAGCAATCTAGTCACTAGGATTGCATTTACATGAAATCTGACCGTCGGATGAAAAAAATGATACCTAGATGATACCTGCAGTCGGTATAACCACTCAAAGTCCGGTGATGTACTAGTATGTTGCTGTTTCTTGTTGGGCATATATGTAATGTTCTTTTTTTTCATGCAACCTGTGGGCTGAACGAAAAAAAAAGAACCTAACAGATTTCTCCATTCACATCGATCAATGTGGATGAAGAAATCTCTGCCAAAAAAAAATTAAGCATAGGGGCGCTCCTCCCACTGATCCCTCTAGGCCCCCCATGCTTGGGCATATATGTTCTTTTTTTTAACTGTGGATGAGAACGCACACCCTGCTGCTGTCAGAATAAACAGATCGGTGCTGCAGCTGAATAGCATTCCTGCAAAAGCAAACAACGATTAACAATAAAACACAGTAAAAACAGAACATTAACCCAATAAAACAAGAACTTTTACCCTATATTAATACTCCACTAGTGTGTGGTAGTGACGGAAGCAGTTCTTGAGGCAGAGACCAGGTTGGCTAGAACAGGAGGGATAGAAAAAGCAGGTGTCTCTTATTCCGTGACTGCTACAGACACAACATCTTTTTTTTGGGGTGACTTTTGGGTCAGGGTACCAGGCATGGAATCCGGAAAATGCCTCTCATGCAGTTGGTTCACTGCATCTGGATTGGGAAATTGGGCCACAGCACCTTTTTGGATTCAAAAGGGCCATGATGATCTCTTCCTGAAATTTTAGGAAGGTTCCACTTCTTCCTGACACTTTGTAAAGTACAAAAGCGTTGAACAGAGCCAATTAAAATAAACATACAGGAACTTTCTCATACCAGTGTTTGGCTTTACAGGAAACTAAGTACAGCTTCATTATCTGATCGTTGAAGTCCACCACTCCCATGTAAAGGTTGTAGTCATGGACACAGGGGGGCTTCTCAACAACACTAGACGCCATTGTAATTTGGACTGTCGCGTCTGCGTGAATGGTAGACAGCACGAAAACATCCCGTTTGTCCTTCCACTTCACTGCGAGCAATTCATTATTTCTCAAGCAGGCTTTCTCACCCTCTCTAAGTCGGGTATTTACAAGCTGTAGGGGGAAGCCCCACCAATTAGTTCTCACGGTGCCACATGAGCCAATTCCAAGATCAAAAAAGGGTCTAAAAAGTGGCACACTTGTATAAAAATTGTCCATGTACAAGTGGTATCCCTTATGGAACAAGGGATACACCAAGTGCCAAACTATCTTGCCACTGCTCCCCATGTAGTCTGGGCATCCAAGTGGCTCCACACGACTATCTTTTCCCTCGTAAATAAAAAAATTACATGTATAGACTGTTGCACTCTCACAGCGTTTTGACCCCATATCTGGCATGCTTGCTGGGGAGAAACTGTTGAATGTAAGGCGGCCAGGAAAATGAATGAGGGACTCATCTACACAGAAGTTTTGTTGGGGCATATACAAGTCTGCAAATGTCTGGTTAAACTGATTTACAAGAGGCCGAATTTTGTGGAGCTGATCATATCCAGGGTCACCCCGAGGATGACAGAGTGTATAGTCATTGAAATGCATAAATCGCATTATATTCTCATATTTACGCCTGGCCATGGCAGCAGAGAACACTGGCATTTGATGAAGCAGGTGTGTGGACCAATATGACCGTGACGCATTCTTTTTAGTAATGCCCATGTTGAGGGTTAGGCACAAAAAAGGTTTTAAACTCGGAAACCATAATCGTTTTCTATTCGAATTGTCTGGCAGTAAACAAATTTGGGTTGGCGGCGATAAATTGCTCAGCATATAAGTTGCTTTCATCCACAATCTATCAATACAAATATTTAGTGAAAAGCATATCAAAAAAGGGGAGTTAAATGTGATGTTTCCGCCTGAATTCTGGATTGGTCAATAAATGGGGGGTATACAGGTGCTGCAGAATCTGTGGCCTGCCAATCAGGACTTGTAAACACATCAGGAAGGAAACTATGGGCTCAACTGGCCTGAGTTTTTATTCTTAGTGGCTGCAGGACACTACTTGTGCTACTAGTATAGTTCTGATGTGATCATAAAAATTGATCCGTTCAGACACTATACTAGTAATGGAGGTTTATAGTGTGTCTGTGATAGTGTTACTAGCAATCAAAGGGTTAAAATGTGATAGTGAATATGTGGCAGGCAAACTGACGTGATCTGGGATTGATGCTAACTAACCCCAACGCTATATGGCGTCACTCGTGACACAGGAAGGAGTTGACAAGCTGACCTCATTAGCACACAGCCTGCATCATCCACCCTGCTACCTACCCACCCATTTCCAGCTGCACATTTTTTAAATGAAATGCAATCAATCAGTGATTGCACTTACATGTTTGTACAATCAGATTGTATAGTGTATGACCATCTTTATACACCTAAAATTACTAGTTGTGCTTTCAGTGGCATTATTGTTAACGGCGCAACAAACTCAGAAGTAAACACACATTTTGCCGTGTCAAAAAACGAGTGGCAAATGCTGCAAAGACACGCAACCCACAAAACGCCACAATGTTCCATAAGCCACATGTAGTGCAACCAATTGAAAACAACAGGCTGCCCTATGCGTGTCAAAGGAAAAACAAGCCACAAAATGTGCTCTCCCACTATGCTAGATGTGAATGTAGCCCGAAAGTAAAATTGGTGCGTTAACACAAGAACAATGAGGCTCCATTCACATCTGTGCGTTTCCTTGCATTTCAGAAGTGCGCTGTCAGACACTTACTTCACTTGTCCTCATCCATGTTTCCAAATGTATCCATTGCTTCAGCCTTACTTCCTGGTCAGACTTTAGGTCATGACACAGGAAAGAGTTGACCAGCTGACCTCATTAGCACACACCCTGCATCATCTACCCTCCTACCTACCCATCCATTCCCCAGCTGCACGTTTTTTAAATGAAATGCAATCAGTGATCACACTTCTCACTGAATACATAATATACAATCAGATTGCATAGTGTATGGCCATCTTTATACAAGTACATAGGAGGGAGTGGACATAAACACCGTTCACATCTCTGCATAGCGGGAACTCGCATTCCCACATGCGTTTTTTGTTTTTTTAGTGAGTGGGGAGGCGTTTTGGAGCATTCTCATTCATCACACATAGGGCAGCCCATTCACCTGAATGAGCTGCCCTACACGCAACAATTGATCCCAAAAAGCTTCAGGACTTTTTTTTAGAGTGGCGCTTGGTGCATTTTTAAATGTGATTATTGGTGCAGCGCATTTCTGAAATGTAAGGAAACATACAGATGTGAATGGAGCTTCATTGTTCTTGTGTTAATGCACCAATTTCACTTTCAGGCTCCATTCACATCTAGCATAGTCGTAGTTGTAAGTCGGCTCTTGCTGTAGCAAGTGCGCACCTCCTCTAGTCAGCCACACCCCCCCCACAGTTAGGACACACAAAGGGAACACAGTTAACCCCTTGATCGCCCCCTCGTGTTAACCCCTTAACTGCCAGTGACATTTATACAGTAATCAGTGGCTATTTATAGCACTGATTGTTGCATAAATGTCAGTGGTCCCAAAAAAAGTACCCCTTATGGAACAAGGGATACACCTTGTGTCCGATTTGTCCACCGCAATGTCTCAATCCCGATAAAAATCGCAGATTGCCACCTTTACCAGTAAAAAAAATAATATTTTGGGGCTCGTTTTTCCTTTGACATGCATAGGGCAGCCTGTTGTTTTCAATTGGCTGCACTACATGTGGCTTATGGGACATTGTGGCATTTAGTGGGTTGCGTGTCGCATTTGCCACTATTTTTTTCACATCGCAAAATGTGTGTTTGCTTCTGTGTTTGGTGTGCCGTTAACAATTAATGCCCCTGAAAGTGCAACTTGTAATTTTAGGTGTATAAAGATGGTCATACACTATACAATCTGATTGTACAAACATCCACAAGGACAGTGAAGTAAGTGCAATCACTGATTGATTGCATTTTATTTAAAAAACGTGCAGCTGGAAATGGGTGGGTGGGTAGGAAGGTGGATGATGCAGGGTGTGTGCTAATGAGGTCAGCTGGTCAACTCTTTCCTGTGTCATGACCTAAAGTTTGACCAAGAAGTAAGGCAGAAGCAATGGATATGTTTGGAAACATGGGTGAGGACAAGTGCAGTAAGTGTCTGTAGATTTAATGGAAAGCTTTGATATTTTTGCAAAAAAAGTACATTACTGCTATATTGGTACATAGGGCACCTGTAATTTTGAAAAAAAAAAAGTGAAAAAAGGTGAACTTGCCCTTTAACCACTTCCTGACCAGCTGCCGCAGTAATACTGCGACAGGTTGGCTCCCCTGCGCAAGCCGGCGTATCTGTACGTTGGCTCTTTAAGACGCTGTAGCAGGCACACATCTGCAGCGTGTCCCCGGAGCCGATGCGTGTGCCCGGCGGGTGCGATGACCGTGACAGAGCAAGAACGGGGATCTGTGTGTGTAAACACACAAATCCCGGTTCTGTCAGGGGAGAGGAGACAGATCGTATGTTCATACTAAGTAGGAACAACGATCTCTCTCCTCCTCTAGTCAGCCACATTCCCCCCACAGTTAGAACACACATAGGGAACACAGTTAACCCTTTGATCGCCCCCTAGTGTTAACCCCTTTCCTGCCAGTGACATTTATACAGTAATCAGTGGCTATTTATAGCACCGATCGCTGTATAAATGTCAATGGTCCCAAAAAAGTGTCAAAATTTGTCCGCCGCAATGTCTCAGTCCCAAAAATCGCAGATCACCGCCATTACCAGTAAAAAAATAATAATAATAAAAATGCCATAAATCTATCCCCTATTTTGTAGAACAGTGAAGGCGAACCTTGGCACCCCAGATGTTTTGGAACTACATTTCCCATGATGCTCATGCAATCTGCAGCATTGTTGAGCATCATGGGAAATGTAATTACAAAACATCTGGGGTGGCAAGGTTCGCCATCACCGTTGTAGACGCTATAACGTTTGTGCAAACCAATCAATATAAGCCTAATGTGATTTTTTTTTTTACCAAAAATATGTAGAAGAATATATATCGGCTTAAACTGATGAAGAAATGTGTTTTTTTTTTTTAATTTTTTGGGGATATTTATTATAGCAAAAAGCACAAAATATTGTGTTTTTTTTTTTCAAAATTGTCACATTTTTTTGTTTATAGTGCAAAAAATAAAAACTGCAGAGGTTAACAAATACCATCAAAAGAAAGCTCTATTTGTGGGGAAAAAAGGACATACATTTTGTTTGGGTACAGCGTCGCACGACTGTGCAATTGTCAGTTAAAGCGACACAGTAACGTATCGCAAAAAATGGCCTGGTCATTAAGGGGGAAATTCTTCCGGGGCTGAAGTGGTTAAGAATATGTTGTTAGGGGAAAGGAAGCCCTCATCCGTATCATAAATGCACAAGACCAAACCCTCCAAGTGGGACTTTAAAGGGCATGAATGTATACACATATAACATTTTAATAAACTTTATTATATAAAATAAAATGGCAGAAGAAACAATGCGGCTATATAACATATACACAGTTACACAGAAAAACCAGAAGATCCTGTCAGCAATTACATCATAAAGACATACATACCCAACACGTTTTGAAATATTCGTTTTTGTTATCTTCTTCAGGGGTAAGTGGTTATCAGATATATTTATCTACAACAAAAAAGTAAGATTAGGTATCATGTCTATACATATAGCTCAAAACAATCTCAATACACAATAACTAGTTCAGATCCGCGCTATAGCCGAATGACGGCTACAGCGTGGACCTGCTTTGCCGGGAGGATGTCAATAGACGTGCCCGAGCAGCCTGCACGCGCCCTGCTGGGCGCGTGGTGCGCTCTGTGATCAGTGAGTCTATGAAACTCAATGGATCACAGATCGGAGTAATGGGTCGATTCCGACCCCTTACCAAGTGATCAGCTGTCAGCCAATGACAGCTGATCATGTGATGTAAACAGAGCCGGTAATCAGATATTTTTTTTCTCCTTGCGCTGACAGAGTGAGGAGAACAAAAAAAAGCCAATCACCGGCGGCTGTGATAGGGACATCGGTCCCGATCAAGGAGATTGCCCCAAGCTCATCTGTGCCCACCTGTGCCACCTGCCAGTGCCACCTAGCAGTACATAATATTGCCTCCTACCAGTGCCCACTAGCGCTACCTACCAGTGCCCACTAGCGCTACCTACCAGTGCCCACAGTGCCACCCATCAGTGCCCACAGTGCCACATATCAGTGCCCACAATCAGTGCCTCATCAACAGTGCTGCCCATCAGTGTCACCTACCAGTGCCCACCAGTGTCACCTACCAGTGCTCATCAATGTCGCCCATCAGTGCTACCTATCAGTGCCCAATCAGTGGTACCTATCAGTGCCTATCAGTGTCACCCATCAGTGCCACCCATCAGGGCCCATCAGTGCCATCTTATCAGTCGCCATCAGTGCCGCCTTATCTGTGCCCATCAGTACCACCTTATCTGTGCCTATCAGTGCGGCCTTAACTGTGCCTATCAGTGCCCATTAGTGCAGCCTATCAGTGCCCACCAGTGCAGCCTATCAGTGCCGCCTCATCAGTGCATATCAATGAAGGAGAAAAATTACCTGTTTGCAAAATTTTATAACAAACTATGAAACATGATTTTTTTTTTTTTACAAAATTTTCCATCTTTTTTTGTTTGTTTAGCAAAAAATAAAAATCCCAGCTGTGATTAAATACCACCAAAAGAAAGCAGTGTTGTATGACTGCGCAATTGTCATTCAAAGTGCGTCAGCGCTGAAAGCTGAAAATTGGTCTGAGCAGGAGGGGGGTTTAAGTGCCCCTTGTGGGTATAGTTCATTGTATGAGAGACTGCATATTTTCAAATCAAAAAGGAAAGTTTGCCTTTGTCAGTTACCGGGGATCAACCAAAAACGGAGGGGGGAAGGGTTGCCCGACCCCCTGAGTCTCCCACCACTGCAGACACCAGGGGTAACCCACCAGGAGTCCACACCAGACCTTTGAGTAAAAGAACCACTCTACCAATTAAAGCAATAGGGTATGAGTATCAAAACCAATGGTTGTTATTAAAGGTGGTATTAGTAGTATACATATATATATAACCTACCTATATTGTATTCGATAGTGAAACTGTCCAAATAAGCCCCAGCATAGAAGTGTAGTTGAAAAGTCCCAGGAATGGTTGGAGGGAGAGGGGTTACTCCACTCAAACCCCCAAGTTATTTGCATAGGATGTCTACCAAAAAAAACCTTTGTGATACTATTCAGTTAAGGTTTCTGGGGCTGATATGTATAACAATGTATAACATATAACTTACTTAAGCCTGGTAAACACTGTAAGTTTTTTTTCGTTCACCCCAAAAAAACTGTCAGCTCTGGTAGGAGCCGCTGTACTAACTATGCAAAGATAGTATAGCGATCTCCACCGCTGAGCTATTGTGTTCTGACAGGGGAAGCCCACCCTCTCTGCCAGAACGCTCCGATTAGCACTCTCCACTAGGGATGAGCCGAACACCCCCCGGTTCGGTTCGCACCAGAACCTGCGAACGGACCGAAAGTTCGCACGAACGTTAGAACCCCATTGACGTCTATGGGACTCGAACGTTCAAAATCAAAAGTGCTAATTTTAAAGGCTAATTTGCATGGTATTGTCCTAAAAAGGGTTTGGGGACCCGGGTCCTACCCCAGGGGACATGTATCAATGCAAAAAAAACTTTTAAAAACGGCCGTTTTTTCGGGAGCAGTGATTTTAATGATGCTTAAAGTAAAAAAAAAAAAGTGAAATATTCCTTTAAATATCGTACCTGAGAGGTGTCTATAGTATGCCTGTAAAGTGACGCGTGTTTCCCGTGTTTAGAACAGTCCCTGCACCAAATGTCATTTTTAAAGGAAAAAATCTAATTTAAAACTGCTTGCGGGTTTAATGTAATGTCGGGTCCTGGCAATATGGATGAAAATCAGTGAGACAAACGGCATGGGTACCCCCCAGTCCATTACCAGGCCCTTTGGGTCTTGTATGGATATTAAGGGGAACCCCGCACCCAAATTAAAATAAGGAAAGGTAGGGGGCCACCAGGCCCTATATACTCTGAACAGCAGTATACAGGCTGTAGGTTTGTTGTTAAGTAGAATCTCTTTGTAATTTTGAACGGGTACATTTTTAACGTGTTTAGCTCCAGCCAAAAAATCTTTTTTAAGCTTTTTGGAAAACATAGGGAAGGGTTATCTCTTCAGAAGATTTCACCTCACTTTTTGTCCCAATGGATTGGAAAGCATCAGTGGAAAGGAGAAATGTTTTTCCCATATTAACTCTTACAGGAGAGAATTTCCCTTCCTAGGGGTAGATTTATTCTCACTTCCTGTTGTCTCCTTCCGTTTGCAAGTAGGAGTCGTTTGTAAGTTAGTTGTTTGAAAGTAGGGTCCTGCCCTATATACTCAGCAGAAATTTGGGCCTTAGGTGTTGCTGTGGCCACAACACTGTAAGCCCTCACAGGGCTCTGCTGTGAAATATTAGATCAAGAATTGTAATTACATGCCCCTGTTGAACAGGAGCTGAAAAATTAGGCCTTAGGCACTGGTGCTGGTGCCACAACACTGCAACCCCTCACAGACACTCTAGTTGGAATGCAGGAACGAGCCCTGCTGCAAAGTATTGCATCAAAAATTGTAATTACACACCCCTGTTAAACAAGGGCTGAAAAATTGGGCCTTAGGCACTGGTGCTGGTGCCACAACACTGCAACCCCTCACAGACACTCTAGTTGGAATGCAGGAACGAGCCCTGCTGCAAAGTATTACATCAAAAATCGTAATTACACGCCCCTGTTAAACAGGGGCTGAAAAATTGTGCCTTAGGCACTGGTGGTGGCACCCAGAACCAAAAATGTTCTTACAAGCTATCAGCGTGATGATTGAGGAGGAAGAGGATAATTACTCAGGGATAGTCACTCAGCATCAGCATAGGCAGTCTTTGAAGGGATCTGAGATTTCAAAAAAAATTATTCGGTTACATCAGCATCAGGTGCTTGGTAGCTGGTGGTGATCCAAGACTCATTCATTTTTATGAAGGTCAGTCGATCGACCGAGTCAGTGGACAGACGCACCCTGTGATCGGTTACCACGCCTCCAGCAGCACTGAATGTGCGTTCCGAAAGAACGCTGGATGCAGGACAGGCCAGTAGCTCAATTGCATACTGTGAAAGCTCTGGCCAGTGATCCATCCTCAAGACCCAGTAACCCAGAGGATTTTCGGTGGGAAAGGTGTCCAAGTCTCATCTTGCCCCTAGGTATTCCTGAACCATGTAAAACAGACGCTGGCGATGGTTGCTGGAACCGATCATACCTTGGGGCTGCGGACCAAAAAATTGTCTGAACACATCGGTCAGACGGCCACCTTCTCCACCGCTCCTTCTTTGACTGACCGAAGCCTCAGCAACACGTTGTCCAGAAACAGGAGTTTGTAACCTCCCAGTCTCTGGGAACGCGTTGCACAGACCTTTCTGCAAGGCCTCCCGAAGATGTTTCATCCTCTGCTCCCTCTGCGATGGCAAGATAAGGTCCGCAACCTTACCCTTGTAACGTGGATCAAGGAGGGTTGCCAGCCAGTATTGGTCCTTCTCCTTGATACCACGAATACGAGGATCCTTACGCAGGCTTTGCAGGATCAGGGAGGCCATGCAGCGTAGGTTTGTTGAGGCATTCGGTCCGGAGTCCTCTGGGTCACTAAGGACGACATGGTCCGCAGCCGCCTCCTCCCAGCCATGTACAAGTCCATGTGTTTCTTGGGACTGATCCCTTAAAGACTGCTGCTGATGCTGAGTGCCAGGCTCCACCTCCATACTGACACAATCTTCCTCCTCCTCCTCCTCTTCCTCCTCGTCCTCTTCCTGTGTGATCGGCGGGCACGCAGGAACACTGTCTGGATAAAGGGGGCCTTGAGAGCTAAGGAAGTCCTCCTCTTCCTGCCTCTGTTCTGCCTCAAGTGCCCTGTCCATTATTCCACGCAGCGTGTGCTCCAACAGGTGGACAAGGGGGACAGTGTCACTGATGCATGCACTGTCACTGCTCACCATCCTCGTGGCCTCCTCAAATGGTGACAGGACAGTGCATGCATCCCTGATCATGGCCCACTGGCGTGGGGAAAAAAAACCAAGCTCCCCTGACCCTGTCCTGGTGCCATAGTCACACAGGTACTCATTGATGGCCCTCTGCTGCCTCTGTTGCCCAGTGTGGCTCCTGTCCCCCAAGCACACCAGCTCAAGCACCGCATGGCATCTTTTGGCCTGCGTACTTGCGTAGCCCCTTGAACGACTACGGAGCACCGCTGGTTCCGAGGAAGAGGCCATGGAGGAAGAAGAAGAGGAGGGGGTGGAGGAGAGAGGTGTGTCACAATCATTAGCATTTTGGAGGCGTGGTGGCGGAACAACCTCCAACACTACTGCACCTTGTCCTGCATCCTTCCCAGCTGCCAGCAGAGTCACCCAATGCGCCGTGAAACTTAGGTAACGTCCCTGTCCATGCCTGCTGGACCATGAGTCAGCGGTAATATGCACCTTACCGCTGACCGCCCTGTCCAGCGAGGCATGGACATTGCCTTCCACATGCTGGTAGAGAGCCGGAATCGCCTTCCGTGAGAAAAAGTGGCGTTTGGGTACCTGCCACTGAGGAACCGCACATTCCACAAATTCACGGAAGGGGGCAGAGTCTACCAACTGAAAAGGCAGCAGTTGAAGTGCTAGCAATTTTGCCAAGCTAGCATTCAACCGTTGAGCATTTGGATGGCTGGGAGCAAACTTCTTTCGGCGGTGCAGCAGCTGGGGCAGGGAAATTTGCCTGGTACAATCTGACGTCGGTGTACCAAAATCAGATTGCCCACAAGTACGTGGCTGTGACACACCTAATTCTACACCTTCATTCCTCTCAGTGCAGGTCTCAGAGAGGACTGAAGGTCTAGTGGGGTTGGAAATCTCAGCTGATGAGGAGCAAGCAGAGGTCCTCTTTGTTCTTTGGTGTGGGTCTTTTAGATACGCTTGCCAACGAACTGCATGGCAGGTCAACATATGTCTGGTCAAGCATGTGGTACCCAAGCGGGAGATGTTTTGGCCACGCGAGATACGCTTGAGACATATGTTGCAAATAGCAGCGGTGCGATCTGATGCACTCGTCTCAAAAAAGGCCCACACCAAAGAACTTTTTGAATAACGCGCAGAGACTGCAGCGCCCTGCACATGTGGAGCTTTGGGGTGTGATGCAGTCAATGTGCTGCCCTTAGGCTGGCCCCTGGAGGGCATCCTGCCTCGTTGGTGATGTGCCGCCTCCTCCTCCTCCTCCTCCTCCTCTCTCCTATCAGGCACCCACGTTGAGTCAGTGACCTCATCATCCCCTCCCTCCTCATCACTGGAGCAAACCTGGCAGTATGCTGCAGCAGGGGGAGCATGACTGCCAGATTGCTGTCCTTCTTGGGCACCCCCTCTGTCCGTGCTCGTGTTACTGTCTTCATCGAGCTCAGTATCATCATCAGAGCCTTCCAAACGCTGGGCATCCTCCTGGAGCATGTACCCAACACTGTGGTCAAACAGTTCGAGGGACTCCTCAGGAGGACATGGTGGGGCTAGGGAAGGAGTCACTGATGACATTGAGCCGAGGGAAGAGGCCGCTGCTTTGCCAGACAAAGTACCCTGGGCATGGGTGAGAGAGGATGAGGAGGATGAGGACGGCTTGGTCATCCACTCGACCAAGTCTTCCGCATGTTGCGGCTCAACATGGCCAGCTGCCGAAAAAAAGGCCAAGCATGTCCCATGGCCACGTGCTGATGAGGATGCACCGTCTCCACGACCAGCACTAGACACAGAGCCTGCTTGCCCTCTCTTATTGGCTTGTGACTGTCTGCCTCTCCTTCTTGGCCTTCCAGACATACTAATGGCCTGTAGCTGCACTAAGCTGGGATATATATATATATATATATATATATATATATATATATATATATATATGTACTGATACTGCAGCTAGCAAAATCAACTGCCTGCCTGTAGTATGAGAACACCACCAACCTTCTACAGGTAGCTTTAGCTGAACACTGTGAGGTGGACGCACCCCACTAACTTGTAGGTTTAGCAGAACACTGTGAGCAGGACGCACTGCACTAACTGTAAATAGTCTAGCTGCCTGACTGTGGTACTAATAGGATCAAAAGAACACCAGCAATTTTCTTCAGGTAGCTGTATTTACTGTAACAAGACAAGCCTGCCTGTCAGTAAGAAGATAACAGAAACGGATCTAGCTGAACACTGTGAGCAGGACGCACCCCACTAGCTTGTAGGTTTAGCTGAACACTGTGAGGTGGACGCACCCCACTAACTTGTAGGTTTAGCTGAACACTATGAGCAGGACGCACCCCACTAACTTGTAGGTTTAGCAGAACACTG
The DNA here is from genome assembly GCF_042186555.1 of Aquarana catesbeiana. Taxonomy (NCBI): domain Eukaryota; kingdom Metazoa; phylum Chordata; class Amphibia; order Anura; family Ranidae; genus Aquarana; species Aquarana catesbeiana. Next base: position 99,071,446 of record NC_133328.1, read on the forward strand.
TGAGCAGGACGCACTGCACTAACTGTAAATAGTCTAGCTGTCTGACTGTGGTACTAATAGGATCAAAAGAACATCAGTAATTTTCTTTAAAATACTGTAACAAGACAAGCCTGCCTGTCAGTAAGAAGATAACAGGAACGGATCTAGCTGAACACTGTGAGCAGGACGCACCCCACTAGCTTGTAGGTTTAGCTGAACACTGTGAGGTGGACGCACCCCACTAACTTGTAGGTTTAGCTGAACACTGTGAGCAGGACACACCCCACTAACTTGTAGGTTTAGCAGAACACTGTGAGCAGGACGCACTGCACTAACTGTAAATAGTCTAGCTGCCTGACTGTGGTACTAATAGGATCAAAAGAACACCAGCAATTTTCTTTAAAATACTGTAACAAGACAAGCCTGCCTGTCAGTAAGAAGATAACAGGAATGGATCTAGCTGAACACTGTGAGCAGGACGCACCCCACTAGCTTGTAGGTTTAGCTGAACACTGTGAGGTGGACGCACCCCACTAACTTGTAGGTTTAGCTGAACACTGTGAGCAGGACGCACCCCACTAACTTGTAGGTTTAGCAGAACACTGTGAGCAGGACGCACTGCACTAACTGTAAATAGTCTAGCTGCCTGACTGTGGTACTAATAGGATCAAAAGAACACCAGCAATTTTCTTCAGGTAGCTGTATTTACTGTAACAAGACAAGCCTGCCTGTCAGTAAGAAGATAACAGGAACGGATCTAGCTGAACACTGTGAGCAGGACGCACCCCACTAGCTTGTAGGTTTAGCTGAACACTGTGAGGTGGACGCACCCCACTAACTTGTAGGTTTAGCTGAACACTGTGAGCAGGACGCACCCCACTAACTGGTAGGTTTAGCAGAACACTGTGAGCAGGACGCACTGCACTAACTGTAAATAGTCTAGCTGCCTGGCTGTGGTACTAATAGGATCAAAAGAACACCAGCAATTTTCTTCAGGTAGCTGTATTTACTGTAACAAGACAAGCCTGCATGTCAGTAAGAAGATAACAGAAACGGATCTAGCTGAACACTGTGAGCAGGACGCACCCCACTAGCTTGTAGGTTTAGCTGAACACTGTGAGGTGGACGCACCCCACTAACTTGTAGGTTTAGCTGAACACTGTGAGCAGGACGCACCCCACTAACTTGTAGGTTTAGCAGAACACTGTGAGCAGGACGCACTGCACTAACTGTAAATAGTCTAGCTGCCTGGCTGTGGTACTAATAGGATCAAAAGAACACCAGCAATTTTCTTCAGGTAGCTGTATTTACTGTAACAAGACAAGCCTGCCTGTCAGTAAGAAGATAACAGAAACGGATCTAGCCGAACACTGTGAGCAGGACGCACCCCACTAGCTTGTAGGTTTAGCTGAACACTGTGAGGTGGACGCACCCCACTAACTTGTAGGTTTAGCTGAACACTGTGAGCAGGACGCACCCCACTAACTTGTAGGTTTAGCAGAACACTGTGAGCAGGACGCACTGCACTAACTGTAAATAGTCTAGCTGCCTGGCTGTGGTACTAATAGGATCAAAAGAACACCAGCAATTTTCTTCAGGTAGCTGTATTTACTGTAACAAGACAAGCCTGCCTGTCAGTAAGAAGATAACAGAAACGGATCTAGCTGAACACTGTGAGCAGGACGCACCCCACTAGCCTGTAGGTTTAGCTGAACACTGTGAGGTGGATGCACCCCACTAACTTGTAGGTTTAGCTGAACACTGTGAGCAGGACGCACCCCACTTACTTGTAGGTTTAGCAGAACACTGTGGGCAGGACGCACTGCACTAACTGTAAATAGTCTAGCTGCCTGACTGTGGTACTAATAGGATCAAAAGAACACCGGTAATTTTCTTTAAAATACTGTAACAAGACAAGCCTGCCTGTCAGTAAGAAGATAACAGGAACGGATCTAGCTGAACACTGTGAGCAGGACGCACTGCACTAAATGTAAATAGTCTAGCTGCCTGACTGTGGTACTAATAGGATCAAAAGAACACCAGTAATTTTCTTCAAAATACTGTAACAAGACAAGCCTGCCTGTCAGTAGGAATATAACAGGAACGGATCTAGCTGAACACTGTGAGCAGGACGCACTGCACTAAATGTAAATAGTCTAGAAGATAACAGGAACGGATCTAGCTAAACTGAATACAGTGTATATATATATATATATATATATATATATATATATATATATATATATATATGCAACACCTGGGATGCATATATATACACAATACACTTTAAGTGCAGCTAACTGACTGACTGTCCTGCCTAATCCAGCTAACTCAAATGAAATGACACTGTCTCTCTCTCTCTAAGCACACCGGAACACACTGCACAGGGCCGCCGTGTAGGCGGCATTATATAGTGTGGGGCGTGTACTAAATCCCCTGAGCCATAATTGGCCAAAGCCTCCTTGGCTTTGGCCAATTATGGCTCTCTGTTAAGGCGGCGCTGTGATTGGCCAAGCATGCGGGTCATAGTGCATGCTTGGCCAATCATCAGCAAGCAATGCACTGCGATGCCGCAGTGAATTATGGGCCGTGACGCGCCACACGAATTTGGCGCGAACGGCCCATATCGTTCGCAATTCGGCGAACGATCGAACAGCCGATGTTCGAGTCGAACATGGGTTCGACTTGAACACGAAGCTCATCTCTACTCTCCACCAATGGCAGAGAGTGCTGATTGGGAGTCAGTCAGCTGCTGGTTTTCCAGCATGCTCGTCCGACAGGGTGGCATACACACGGGACGAATGTTGGACATTATTTTTTTAACTGGCCGATGTCTCCTGACATTCGGCCCATGTGTACGGGACTTTAAGATAATGTGTCTAGGATTAAAATGAAGGAGGATAGAGCAATCCCAGGAGTAGCTAGAGGGAGTATTCCCATACAGCCTCCAAAATTTCAACACAGAATGTCTACAGGGAAAACAAGCCAATATATATGTTGTTTACTGTTCTAGAAATAACGAGGGAGGAAGGAAAAAGTCCCATAGAGGACATTGCTAGATTTAATATTCTAGTGTAGGCCTAATGTTCTATTCAGTTACCTATCATTTCCTGGTTCATTTATGTGGGCAATCTGGAGCACAGCATGGCTGAAAGAGTTGTGCGGTGTGTGTCCTTAAATACAGATTACGGGAGGAGACCAGCCACTGGGATGGCTCACCCAAATTGGTGCAGGCATTAGGGTGGTGTTTCCCGGAGTCCCCCCAAGTCAATGGTGCCCGGCACCATCCCAACATGCTGGTATTGCGGCAAAGAAGCTGACATACGAGTCCATCCTGCCAGAGGGGTAGGATGACCTCACATGCCCCACATCACAGGCCCACCATCCGTGGAATGACATCCTGTGCCAGGGACACACTGGTGCACAGAAGGTACCATGTTAACTGGGAAGCCTCCCGGCTGAATGGATCATTGATTGGCCACCATACAATGAAAGAAAAAGAAAAAAAATAGTGCGCTGCTAATAAATTGTGATGTAATAAAGGTCGTATCAGCTTTTGCAATCACAGAAATGTGTGTACTTCACATATAGCAAAAAATATATAATATAACAATGGGGGTTATTTACGAAAGGCAAATCCACTTTGCACTACAAGTGCACTGCAAGTGCACTTGGAAGTGCAGTCGCTGTAAATCCGAGGGGGACATGCAAGAGAATAAAAAACAGCATTTTAGCTTGCACATGATTGGATGATAAAATCAGCAGAGCTTCCCCTCATTTTAGATCTACCCTTCAGATTTACAGTGACTGCACTTCCAAGTGCACTTGTAGTGCAAAGTGGATTTTCCTTTCGTAAATAACCCCCAATTGATTCTATGAATCAATCCTACATACAAATGTGAAAAAATGATAATAATAACAAATATATTCACAGCAGCGCAACACATACCCACAAGGCTATACCCACAAGTAACCAATGTGTATTGAGATCGTTTTGTGCTATATGTTTGGACATGATACTACCTTACTTTGTGTTGTAGATAAATATATCTGATAACCACTTATCCCTGAAGAAGATAACAAAAACAAATATTTTGAAACGTGTTGGGTATTTCTGTCTTTAAGATGCCTCTACTATTTTAATATGTATAATAAAGTTTGTTAAAATGTTATATGTGTATACTTTTATGCCCTTAAAAGTCCCACTTAGAGGGTTTGATCTTGTGCGTACACTTTACTAATGACACCGTGACAGGGCAGTGAAAGGGTTAACTGGGGGGTGTGATCAGGGGTGAAATGTGGCTAACCATGTGATTGAGTGCCAGTGTAGTGCTTTTACTCACAGTAGATGTTCACTCTTCTCTCAATGGAACCGAAAAGGGCTCCTCGAGAGAAGAGGACATCATTTTCTGTCCTAGGGTTTCCGTGATTCGCCACAACCGATCAGCAAGTCCAGGCCAAAAATCTTTGGCCTGGACCTGGTAACTGATCTGTTCTAGATCGAATCACATCACCACTGGGCCCATAACTCGGGAACACACAGGGAGCGCAGATCAGATATATATATATATATATATATATATATATATATATATACCATATTTATCGGCGTATAACACGTGACGGCGTATAACACGCACCCCAAGTTTAGGAGGGAATTTTAAGGAAAAAAACTTTTAGGAGGGAAGTTTAAGGGAAAAAAACTTAAATTTAAATGCCCATCAATGCAGCCTTATTAGTGTCATTGAAGCCTTGTCAGTGCAGCCTTGTCAGTGCAGCCTTGTTAGTGCAGCCTTCCCCAGTGTCCATTGCAGCCTTGTCCCAGTGCAGCCGTGCAGCCATGTCAGTGCAGCCATGTCAGTGCAGCCTTCCCCAGTGTCCATTTCAGCCTTGTCCCAGTACAGCCTTGCAGCCATGTCAGTGCAGCCTTGTTAGTGCAGCCTTCCCCAGTGTCCATTGCAGCCTTGCCCCAGTGCAGCCTTGCAGTCCCCGCTGATCTCCGCTGATTTTTTGCGATTGCGCCAACATACACAGTGTACAGATTCAAATATGGCGCCGGAGGACTCGGCGGAGCAGAGCGAGCGCCGCAGAGATCGGAGGGACTGGGCGGAGTCGAGATACACATACCCGAGTGTACTCGGCTCTTTTCGGCTCCGCTCACAGTCACGCCCAGGGCGGGACTGGGCGTGACTGTGAGCGGAGCCGAAAAGAGCCGAGTACATTCGGCTATGTGTATTTCGGCTCCGCCCAGTCCCTCCGATCTTTGTGGCGCTCGCTCTGCTCTGCCGAGTCAGCCGGCACCATATTTGAATCTGTACACTCGGATGTGTATGTCGGCGCGATCAAAAAAAATCAGCGGAGATCGGCGGGGATCGGCGTATAACACGCACCCACAATTTTCCCCTGATTTTAAGGGGAAAAAAGTGCGTGTTATACGCCGATAAATACGGTGTATATATATATATATACACACACATACACACACAGTATCTCACAAAAGTACACCCCTCACATTTTTGTAAATATTTTATTCTATCTTTTCATGTGACAACACTGAAGAAATGACACTTTGCTACAATGTAAAGTAGTGAGTGTACAGCTTGTATAACAGTGTAAATTTGCTGTCCCCTCAAAATAACTCAACACACAGCCATTAATGTCTAAACCGCTGGCAACAAGAGTGAGTACATCCTTAAGTGAAAATGTCAAAACTGGGCCCAATTAGCCATTTTCCCTCCCCGGTGTCATGTGACTTGGTCTCAGGTGTGAATGGGGAGCAGGTGTGTTAAATTTGGTGTTATTGGCATGGCACCTCATGGCAAAGAATTCTCTGAGGATCTGAAAAAAAGAATTGTTGCTCTACATAAAGAGGACCTAGGCTATAAGAAGATTGCAAAGACCCTGAGCTGCCGCATGGTGGCCAAGACCATGCAGCGGTTTAACAGGACAGGTTTCACTCAGAACAGGCCTCGCCATGGTCGACCAAAGAAGTTAAGTGCACATGCTCAGCGTCATATCCAAAGGTTGTCTTTGGGAAATAGACATATGAGTGCTGCCAGCATTGCTGCAGAGGTTGAAGGGGTAGGGGGGTCAACCTGCCAGTGCTCAGACCATACGCTGCACGCTGCATCAAATTGGTCTGCATGGTCGTCCCAGAAGGAAGGAAGTCTCTTCTAAAGATGATGCTCAAGAAATCTTGCAAACAGTTTGCTGAAGACAAGCAGACTAAGGACATGTATTACTGGAACCATGTCCTGTGGTCTGATAAGACCAACATAAACTTATTTGGTTCAGATGGTATCAAGCGTGTGTGGCGGCAACCAGGTGAGGAGTACAAAGACAATTGTGTCTTTCCTACAATCAAGCATGGTGGTGGGAGTGTCATGGTCTGGGGATGCATGAGTGCTGCCGGCACTGGGGAGCTACAGTTCATTGAGGGAACCATGAATGCCAACATGTACTGTGACATACTGAAACAGAGCATGATCCCCTCCCTTCAGAAACTGGGCCGCAGGAAGAAAAGAAGCTGAGGGTAAAGGTGATGTACTGGCCAAGCATGTCTCCAGACCTAAACCTTATTGAGCATCTGTGGGGCATCCTCAAATGGAAGGTGGAGGAGCGCAAGGTCTCTAACATCCACCAGCTCCATGCTGTCATCATGGAGGAGTGGAATAGGACTCCAGTGGCAACCTGTGAAGCTCTGGTGAACTTGAAGCCCAAGAGGGTTAAGGCAGTGCTGGAAAATAATGGTGGCCACACAAAATATTGACACTTTGAGCCCAATTTCGACATTTTCACTTAGGGGTGTACTCACTTTTGTTGTCAGCGGTTTAGACATTAATGGCTGAGTGTTGAATTATTTTGAGGGGACAGCAAATTTACACTGTTATACAAGCTGTACACTCAAAGTGTCATTTCTTCAGTGTTGTTACATAAAAAGATAGAAGAAAATATTTACAAAAACGTGAGGGTGTGCTCACTTTTGTGAGAAACTGTGTGTATATATACATGAACCGGCGCAGACCTACCACTCTGTAGCAGTAAAAGAGCTATAAGGCGGTCAGCAACTGGTAAAGCACAGTCAGAATTTTTAAGCCCAGATGAAGGGAGAGTATCAATCAATGTTATCTTTAAATTACCTTGGACATTTGTTTGACAAAATCTGGTGCAGCTGTGCATGGTAGCCAATCAGCTTCTAACTTCAGCTTGTTCAATTAAGCTTCGGCAAAAAATAATGGAAGTTGATTGGTTTCTATGCAGAGCGGCACCAGATTTTGCACTCCCCAGTTTTAGTAAGTCAACCTCAGTGTGTCTGTCACGTACCTGGTAGGTTTTGAGCCTGAAGTGCAGAGAGAGACCTCCCCTACGGCTCCCACTGTCGGCCCTCTGGAATGGGAACAGAGGACACAGGAGTAAGGAGTGGTATGGGTGCCTGGCAGGATCAACAGTCACCCAGAAGTCCTGGAGTGGTGGAAACTCAGGAACCAGGAACTGACGAGAAGACTGGAGACTGGAACGCAGACTGGAGTCAGGAACAGCAGCAGGTAAGTAGGCAGAGAACTGGAGTGTTATGCCCCGTACACACAGTCGGATTTTCCGATGGAAAATGTCTGATCGGAGCGTGTTGTCGGAAATTCCGATCGTGTGTGGGCTCCATCGGACATTTTCCATCGGATTTTCCGACACACAAAGTTTGAGAGCAGGCTATAAAATTTTCTGACAACAAAATCCGATCGCATCAATTCCGACCGTGTGTGGCCTGTTCCGACGCACAAAGTGCCACGCATGCTCAGAAGAAATTCCGAGACGGAACAGCTCGGTCTGGTAAACTTAGCGTTCGCAATGGATACAGCACTTTCGTCACGCTGCAATGTTAAAAATGGTTTAATACAGCGCACTCTCTTCTTCTTTATAATGTGAGAAGAATTAAGTAGTTTTGCTGCTCATATTCACACAGAGTTCTCACAAACTTCTTTCTTTACTATTTATCGGGATTCCCTCAATATATTTTGATTTGTCACATCTGACAACATTATTTTTGTGTTGTATTTTTTTTTTTTTTTTTTTGTTTTAAGGCAGATTTTTTTTTTTTGGTTTGTATTTTTTTCAAGGTTGATCTTTGTTTTATTGTATTTTTAGTTTTACTCCAGAATATTTTTGTGTGTGTTTTGTGTGTCAAGTTACCACAACACCATTGATATGTTGTTATATTTAATCTGTAGGAGATTGTTTGGTGTTGTTGTCTCTTGCTAATTTCACATTGTACTTTAGAAATGTACCTGAATTGTCACCAACAAACTGTCCTTTTTAAAAGAAAACACACATAGGAGAGTATATTTGATAAAAAAATTATTAAGGGCTCACAACTAGGGATGAGCCGAACACCCCCCTGTTCGGTTCGCACCAGAACATGCGAACAGGAAAAAAGTTCGTTCGAACATGCGAACACCGTTAAAGTCTATGGGACACGAACATGAATAATCAAAAGTGCTAATTTTCAAGGCTTATATGCAAGTTATTGTCATAAAAAGTGTTTGGGGACCTGGGTCCTGCCCCAGGGGACATGGATCAATGCAAAAAAAAGTTTTAAAAACGGCTGTTTTTTCAGGAGCTGTGATTTTAATAATGCTTAAAGTCAAACAATAAAAGTGTAATATCCCTTTAAATTTCGTACCTGGGGGGTGTCTATAGTGTGCCTGTAAAGGGGCGCATGTTTCCTGTGTTTAGAACAGTCTGACAGCAAAATGACATTTTGAAGGAAAAAACTCATTTAAAACTACCCGCGGCTATTGCATTGCCGACAATACACATAGAAGTTCATTGATAAATACGGCATGGGAATTCCCCAAAGGGGAACCCCGAACCAAAATTAAAAAAAAAAAATGACGTGGGGGTCCCCCTAAATTCCATACCAGGCCCTTCAGGTCTGGTATGGATATTAAGGGGAACCCCGGCCAAAATTTTAAAAAAAAAATGACGTGGGGTTCCCCCTAAATTCCATACCAGACCCTTCAGGTCTGGTATGGATTTTAAGGGGAACCCCGCGCCAAAAAAAAAAAAAAAACCGCGTGGGGTCCCCCCAAAAATCCATACCAGACCCTTATCCGAGCACGCAACCTGGCAGGCCGCAGGAAAAGAGGGGGGACGAGAGTGCGGCCCCCCCTCCCTCCTGAACCGTACCAGGCCACATGCCCTCAACATTGGGAGGGTGCTTTGGGGTAGCCCCCCAAAACACCTTGTCCCCATGTTGATGAGGACAAGGGCCTCATCCCCACAACCCTGGCCGGTGGTTGTGGGGGTCTGCGGGCGGGGGGCTTATCGGAATCTGGAAGCCCCCTTTAACAAGGTGACCCCCAGATCCCGGCCCCCCCCCCTGTGTGAAATGGTAAGGGGGTACATAAGTACCCCTACCATTTCACGAAAAAAGTGTCAAAAATGTTAAAAATGACAAGAGACAGTTTTTGACAATTCCTTTATTTAAATGCTTCTTCTTTCTTCTATCTTCCTTCATCTTCTGGTTCTTCTGGCTCTTCTGGTTCTTCTGGTTCTTCCTCCGGCGTTCTCGTCCAGCATCTCCTCCGCGGCGTCTTCTGTCTTCTTCTCCTCGGGCCGCTCCGCACCCATGGCATGGGGGGGAGGCTCCCGCTCTTCTCTTCTTCTCTTCTTCTTTTCTTCTTTTCTTCTTTTCTTCTCTTCTTCTCTTCTTCTTCATTTTCTTCTCCGGGCCGCTCCGCAATCCATGCTGGCATGGAGGGAGGCTCCCGCTGTGTGACGGCGCTCCTCGTCTGACAGTTCTTAAATAACGGGGGGGCGGGGCCACCCGGTGACCCCGCCCCCTCTGACGCACGGTGACTTGACGGGACTTCCCTGTGACGTCACGGGGAATGCCACAGGGAAGTCCCGTCAAGTCACCGTGCGTCAGAGGGAGGCGGGGTCACGGGTGGCCCTGCCCCCCCGTTATTTAAGAACTGTCAGACGAGGAGCGCCGTCACACAGCGGGAGCCTCCCTCCATGCCAGCATGGATTGCGGAGCGGCCCGGAGAAGAAAATGAAGAAGAAGAGAAGAAGAGAAGAAAAGAAGAAAAGAAGAAAAGAAGAAGAGAAGAAGAGAAGAGCGGGAGCCTCCCCCCCATGCCATGGGTGCGGAGCGGCCCGAGGAGAAGAAGACAGAAGACGCCGCGGAGGAGATGCTGGACGAGAACGCCGGAGGAAGAACCAGAAGAACCAGAAGAGCCAGAAGAACCAGAAGATGAAGGAAGATAGAAGAAAGAAGAAGCATTTAAATAAAGGAATTGTCAAAAACTGTCTCTTGTCATTTTTAACATTTTTGACACTTTTTTCGTGAAATGGTAGGGGTACTTATGTACCCCCTTACCATTTCACACAGGGGGGGGCCGGGATCTGGGGGTCACCTTGTTAAAGGGGGCTTCCAGATTCCGATAAGCCCCCCACCCGCAGACCCCCACAACCACCGGCCAGGGTTGTGGGGATGAGGCCCTTGTCCTCATCAACATGGGGACAAGGTGTTTTGGGGGGCTACCCCAAAGCACCTTCCCAATGTTGAGGGCATGTGGCCTGGTACGGTTCAGGAGGGAGGGGGGGCCGCACTCTTGTCCCCCCCTCTTTTCCTGCGGCCTGCCAGGTTGCGTGCTCGGATAAGGGTCTGGTATGGATTTTTGGGGGGACCCCACGCCGTTTTTTTTTTTTTTTTGGCGCGGGGTTCCCCTTAAAATCCATACCAGACCTGAAGGGTCTGGTATGGAATTTAGGGGGAACCCCACGTCATTTTTTTTTTAAATTTTGGCCGGGGTTCCCCTTAATATCCATTCCAGACCTGAAGGGCCTGGTATGGAATTTAGGGGGACCCCCACGTCATTTTTTTTTTTTAATTTTGGTTCGGGGTTCCCCTTTGGGGAATTCCCATGCCATTTTTATCAATGAACTTCTATGTGTATTGTCGGCAATGCAATAGCCGCGGGTAGTTTTAAATGAGTTTTTTCCTTCAAAATGTCATTTTGCTGTCAGACTGTTCTAAACACAGGAAACATGCGCCCCTTTACAGGCACACTATAGACACCCCCCAGGTACGAAATTTAAAGGGATATCACACTTTTATTGATTGACTTTAAGTATTATTAAAATCACTGCTCCTGAAAAAACGGCCGTTTTTAAAACTTTTTTTTGCATTGATCCATGTCCCCTGGGGCAGGACCCAGGTCCCCAAACACTTTTTATGACAATAACTTGCATATTAGCCTTTAAAATTAGCACTTTTGATTTCTCCCATAGACTTTTAAAGGGTGTTCCGCGGCATTCGAATTTGCCGCGAACACCCCAAATTGTTCGCTGTTCGGTGAACTTGCGAACAGCCAATGTTCGAGTCGAACATGAGTTCGACTCGAACTCGAAGCTCATCCCTACTCACAACTAAACAAAGAGGGAGGCAACGCTGGAGAAACTGCAGAAATGGGTGAAGCCTTGGACCCCCAGGGCACACATCAACTATTTTCAAGCAAAATTGGTGGCCTGAGGAGTCCTTATCTAAGGGAGTGCAGTCTGGTCCAGAAGTCCCAGAGATCCGGAAAGCAGCAGATGACATCTGTGTCCCCAGGCTGTGGTCATACAAGAGACTGCATCTTTTGCCAGACCAGACTGAACCCAGGGTCATCACTCTCTTGTCTTCCTTCCACGCCTCCTTCCATGCTGTGGCTCTGGTGGTGGTGGTGGTGGAGTTGGGGAAGGAGGAGGGACCAACTCACTCAGGTGGGTATTGGGTGTTAGTTCCCCACTCACCCCCTTACTTAGGACTTTATACAGAAGGTCCTCACATAGGTTGCGTTGACCCTCCTGCATGCCCTGCAGTTTTGTGGCAGCCATGCAGGCAAAGGCCTCTTCAGGAGTGGGTAAGGCTCTGAGGGACGCAGAAGCCTCCTGAATGAGCCTGAGCGCAGAATCCTGCATGTGAGTCGCCTTCCTCGCTCTTTTGTATGGAAGGCAGAGGGGAGGAACCTGCGATTCAGTCAGGCTTCGACTTGTCCCAGGGTTCTCCTGGCTGACACTTAGCCCCGCCTCCTCCTGGCTGCAACTTAGCCCCGCCTCCTCCTGGCTGCCACATTCCGCACCCTCCTCCTGTGTGCCACATTCCAGACCCTCCTCCTGGCTGAGGTCTTCCTGTGTATGAAAAAGGGACTTTTTTTTAGTATTTGTTTCATCAATCACACACAATTTTCACCTCCTGACTGTTACAAATTGAATGTTAACAAATATAACAGACTATCATTCTGAGCCCAGCATTTTTCATTCTTGTCCCAATTTTGGGTGCCCACTACTGTCTATTGATATGTAAAACATTTTTTGCAATCAGCAATTAGTGATCAATAATGACATCTAGTAAACATAATTTATTTATTGACCAGAAATCTGTAGAAGAATGCTATACCTGACTCCAGCTGGGCTCCTCCACTTCTTCCTGGCTGGAAGGCCCAGGTTGGACATCGGAAGCCTCAGCTGGGGTGGAAGGAAGAGTGGAAGGAAGAGTGGAAGGAAGAGTGGAGAGGGATTCCCTGACTTCAGTGTGGTCTGACAGAAATCGCAGTCTCTCATAGTACCACAGCCTGGGGACATAAAAGTCATCTGCTCCAGCTCCGGATCTCTGGGAATCCGTGACCTTCTTGCGCTCCCTAAGATAAGTGCTCCTCAGGCCACCAATTTTTGTTTTTAAATAAGGGATGGTTGCTGTGGGGACCACCGGCTTCACCAACTCCAGCAGTTTCTCCAGCGCTGCCTGCCTCTTTTGTTTATTGTTGTAATGGGGATGTCTCACCTGCCACAGACAGGGCAGCTCCCTGTACTTGTCTATGAACAGGGGGAGGAAATTGTGGTCGTTGAAGCCATCCATTTTCTCTGCAAAATACAACACGAGACAAACCCTAATGTCAGGCCAAACTCTCCTAATCTTGTTACAATATAGGCTTCAATTTCGAAGCAGTATAGGCCCAAGTTTAGATCTTATCTTCGTTATCACGATTGGCGCCTCCGATGCTCCTTCCTCCGCTCACAGATCGTACGTAATACGCACGCGTGTTACGCTATAGACACACTGCGCATGCGTGTAACTCCGCCCGCCCCTGAAGTTCTTTCTAGTCTATTCCCCGCCCCTTCTCGTTCGGCGCAGTGGGGGAAGAGCACATGGCGGAGACACAGCAGGTGCCTGCTAATTACAGCAACGAGGAGGAGGAGGAGGAAAGCCCGGATCCGGAGACGTCCCGATCCAGAAAGAGAAGATTTAAGGCATCCAATAAGTCCTTTGGGGAGATGTTGGAGATGGTGAACATCCTGAAGAGGGCCGACTATGACGGGAAGTATGGACCTTACCCCAACCCCAATGTCAGAAAGGCCAAGATCATGGCAAAAGTGGTCAAAAGTCTGCACCGGAATTTCGGGGTACGTTGATCAAAAGATCAGCTCAGGAAACGGTGGTCGGACCTCAAATTACGAGAACATGAGCAGTACAGAAAGATCCGGAGAGTGCTGCAAAAAAGTAAGTAGTTGTGCTGTTTTCCTATTCTTTTTGTCTTTATTATGTTCGTGCTGCTCCATGTGCTTTTGTTAAAAGTGTTGTACATTTTAAAATGGCAACTTTCATGTTCATGGGCACATTATTCGTTCGTATCAAACATTTTTCTTTCGGCCTATAAAACACCATTGTTTTGGCCATATGCATTTGGCCACATTTTTTACGCCCTACTTGTATGAAACTAATTTGGTTGTGTAGATGAGTTTGTTACTAGAATGAAATGCAAACTAGATTCTGTGTAAGGAGAGGACACTGAGCAGCTGTTTTCACATCTGGACACTGGAGCACTAGTGTGGTACACCAGAAAACCATTTTTATTAGGGGGGCCACACAGGTGCTCCAGTGTATACTATAGGGGGGTCTCCATCTGTGAAGCTTGTACCAAACTGGTAAAGTATTGCAGCTTGACAAAGGACACTGAAAATGCTACATTTTGGAACTCAAAATAGACAATTGTACACCACTTCCAAGCAATGTTTCCTATTTATAGTTATGCCATCAAACATCTGTGTGCTAAGTATACCATTTTTGTTTTACATAGGGGAGAAAAGACTCAGAGGACACCCCTCATCCGAGGAGACCAGAGCCCCCCCCCCGCTCTGGAAGAAGGGGAAATCCACCGAACACAAGCAGAGCAGGAGGAGGAAGACATGATGGAACTAGTCACCACAACAGGTGAGTGTCTGCGACCACAGGCTCAGGTAAGAGATGTATGCCGGCATATTTTTAATATCTGTTTTTGTTTGGTTTCTCTCTTTTTAGGTGATCGTGATGTTGTGAATCCAGATCCTTTCACATCAGAAAGTGCCCACATCCTGATCGGGGAGATCATGGGGTGTAATTTAGCATTGGAAAACCTCCAGAAAAACATCAATGATGTTATTCAAAAAAATAAGAACATCATTGATGTTTTGGGTAGAGTTTAAAACCCCTCCAAATCACGTTCTTTTTTTGTGTGCTACAATGTTCAAAATGTTTTAGCTATTTTTAAAAAAAGCCAAATTTGTGTGCCAACATGTGCTATCTGCCATCACGGGAGAGCAATGGACGTGTTTTGGGGGTGCATCCACTTCCTCAATAATAAAGTAGCTGAGAGGAAGGGGTTTCTCCCCCAAAACACGTCCCTTGATCCCCCCGTGATGGCAGCTAGCACATGTTGACATTCGGAAATTTGTGTGCATCTTCCAAATTTGGCTTTTGCTGGGATGACTTCACCCCATCTGAACACAATATTAAACACAGTTCCTAAATACTCATGTATGATATTGCCTTCAAGTTCTACCTAATGTGAACTTTGTAAGTTCAAGATTTGTGTCTTTCTTGTTGGTTTGAAACATGCCTGTTTTATCTTAAATGGACATTTATATTTTTGATAATGCCACCCCAAAAACTGTTATACAACAAACATGTTGGTTTGTTTTAAAAACCTTTTCTAAATGCACATGTGATTGTGCAGGTATTAAAAAGATTGTTAATCAAGAATGTGTGGAATATTGTCTCAACGCTACAACACTTTTGTGGTGATGTAATTGCTGCTTTCTGTGACAATGGGGGTTATTTCCTAAGGGCAAATCCTCTTTGCACTACAAGTGCACTTGTAGTGCAAAGTGTCTTTGCCTTTAGTAAATAACACCCAACAGTGCTTTGTATAAGGTTACACAATCACGCCATTTTCTGGACTCACCACATTTCTGTCAGGGTCAGCTAAAACAAACACAAGCAGTAAATGTCACCAAAGATTGCGTAATTTTTTTTTATTGGACCAAGGTTTCACAAATTGTCTGGCATATTGATAGCCCCCTACCCGCAAAGAACTCAAGGTATCTTAACTGGACATCACGGGCACTCAGGGAGGGCAAGCCAGGACGGCCACTTTCAAGCACCGTCAGGGTTGTTTCGTTTATAATTCCGGCCTCAGGCCCAACTGAGCCAGCATAGTTGGCCGAATGTTGCCGTAAAAAGTTATGTAGAACACAGCACGCCAGGATTATATGATTCAGTTTATACTCCGCCATATGGATGGGTGTAAGAAATAGGCGGAACCGGCTGGCCATGATTCCAAATGTGTTCACCACTCTTCTGGCTCTGGCCAGCTGGTAATTAAAAACCCTCTGTTCCGGGGTGAGGGTCCTCATCGGGAATGGCCGCATAAGATGGTCCCCCAGCGCAAATGCTTCATCTGCAACAAAGACGAATGGGAGTATTTCCACATTCTCTTCTGGAGGTGGCAAGTCCAAGCTGCCATTCTGGAGACGCCTGTAAAACTCCGTCTGGGCGATGACTCCACCATCGGACATCCGGCCATTCTTCCCCATGTCCACATACAGGAACTCGTAATTAGCCGACACCACCGCCAACATCACAATACTATTGAACCCCTTGTAATTATAATAGTACGACCCCGAGTTGGGCGGTGGGACGATTTGGACGCGTTTCCCATCAATTGCCCCTCCGCAGTTAGGAAAGTCCACCGCTGGGCAAAGTGGGAGGCCACAGTCTGCCATTCCTGTGGCGTGGAAGGAAACTGTTGAGGAAAACAAAAAAAATTTAGTATTTTTGCACATAAACATGGAAAGCAGATTAGACACAAACATTCTTGGCCAACATCCAGATAAAATTTATTAAGGGGAATTTTACAACACCAAAGTATAAGGTACACCTATCATATTCCCCCTCCCCCCTCTCATGGGCCATTTCTAACATTATAGGGGGGGGGATTTTGGACAGGTAACCCTCTCCACTTCATTGAGAGATGAATGCCTAAATAATGGGTATTACTTGGAACAGCCCCTCCTTAGTTACACTATTGGCAGCCCACTGGACAGGTAAGAAGTGTCATAATACAAAGATATAAATACACATTGTACACATTTGAGCACATTTGGACATTCTGCTATTACCTATCAAGATAATAATAGGATACAAACACTGGAAACAGTACCATTTGAAAGTATACCAGCAGGCCCTTGCACTACATGCTTTGGGGAATTCATCAATAAATCTGACCACAAAAGAGATGGGTATAGTGTGTATGGGTTTGGCAAAGTCAGCAGATAGATGATTGAGGATAGATAGAGAATTGGGATCAGCTGACTTAGCAGTTGGGGGGAGGGAGGGTTAAAAATGATTTGGGGACACCACAAAAACAAGCCTCTGGCACTCTGCCTGAATTTAAAGCACAAATCAAATTTCTAAACATTTTAGGGGTTCTTTGGGGTAAAGCACTACTATGGAGCTGATCAAATACATTGTTAAGTGACTACATGAGGTGAATATAGAGGCAGGAGAGCATGCTGGGGAGGTAAGTGAAGGCAAATATGTATGAAGGACAAAAAAAAATTTCATAAAATTCCAGCATGAATGAGGACAAAGGGGACATTCACAGCATATTACAATCATGGTAATTAGGGAATGAGGAAAGAAATACAATATATTAGCAAACATTATATACAATAAAATGTGATATTAAAGGACAAAAATCTTACCTTCATATACTCCTTCTGCAGGACCTGGATGATGGCAGAACAGGTCTCTGGGATAATCATACCCAGAGCCTGGGGGGAGATGCCTGTTGAGAACTTGAGGTCCTGCAGGCTTCTCCCCGTCACCAAGTACCGCAGGATGGCGATGAGCCTCTGCTCCGGAGTGATGGCTTGCCTCATGCAGGTATCCTGCCTGCTAATATAGGGGGTCAGTGAAGCCAACAAACGGTGAAATATGGGGTCCGTCATCCTGAGAAAGTTCCTGAAATCATCAGGATTATTCTCACGGATCTCACGGAGCAAAGGCATATGAGAGAACTGGTCACGCTGAAGCAACCAATTCTTGGTCCATGAACTCCTCCCCACCCTGTTCATGGACTGGACAACACCAAGCCCCCGCACAGCATGAACTCTACGAGGAGTACGTATACGCAACATGGCTAGAAAACGGTCGGCTGCTCAGAACGAAGTAACAGAACGCACTGAAGAACAGCAAGGCCTGTGAAGAGCGACCTGAAAAACAGTAACGAACGAATAAGAACACAATGACAAAGTCACGTGTAGCTTACTTGCACGCACTGAAGAGCAGATACAAACCCACAAGCACAAACTGAACCGCAGAAAACGATCTGAAAGCCATGAGTCTGAAAAAGCACGAATCGTCTCTCACCAAACTTTTACTAACACAAGATTAGCAAAAGGAGCCCAAAGGGTGCCGCGCTTGGTTCTGAAATGGCCTTTTCTAGTCTCGTCCTACGTGGTTGACGTCACTGCGTTCTTGGCGATCGGAAATTCCGACAACTTTGTGCGACCGTGCGTACGCAAAACAAGTTTGAGCCAACATCCGTCAGAAAAAATCCTAGGATTTTGTTGTCGGAATGTCCGATCAATGTCCGACCGTGTGTACGGGGCATTAGACTGGAACCAGGAACCACAGCAGGTAGCAGACTGGATACTGGAATGCTGGACTGGAACCAGGAACAACAGGAGATAGCAGACTGGATACTGGAGCACTGGACCGGAACCAGGAACAACAGCAGGTAGCAGGCTGGGTACTGGAAGGCTGGACTGGAGCCAGGAACAACAGTAGGTAGCAGACTGGATACTGGAGTGCTGGACCGGAACCAGGAACAACAGTACGTAGCAGGCTGGGTACTGGAAGGCTGGACTGGAACCAGGAACAACAGTAGGTAGCAGGCTGATAGCAGGTATCAAGCAGAAGGATAGTCAGACAGGCCGGTGGTCGGTATCAGGTGGACAGCATAGGAACCAAGGATCAGACAGGAGAATGGTCTAAGCAAGCCAAAGGGTCAGATGCAGGCAAATAGCTGGATGGTGAAACAGAAAGCCGGGTCAAATAACAGAAGGTTTCAGATCAGATCAGGTTTTGGCACACGGAACGCTGTAGAGCAGACAGCAGGGACTGAGTGTGAGAGGCAGGTTTAAATAGCCCGCCTGGCGCCAACAGGGTTGCGCGCCTGCGCTCCAGTGAGCCTGGAACGCCGATTACTGACAGGATCTTCCTGACATTGCCCCCCCCAAGGGGCAGCCTCCGGATGCCTTTTCGGGCAAATTTTTCGGGGAGGGACCTCTTAAAAGATTGCAACAGACCTTCAGCATGAATATTATCCTCAGGCTCCCAATAATTCTCTTCGGGTCCAAACTCCCTCCATTTTATCAGGAATTGATTCTGATTACCTCTCCTCCTGTGGTCCAAGATAGATTCCACCTCGAATTCCTCCTCGCCATCTACCAGAATTGGATCAGGAGGATCCGTACTTCGACCTGGAAACGGATTGAAAATGGAAGGTTTGAGTAAAGACACATGGAATACCGGGTGGACTTTTAACGAATCAGGGAGTTCTAGTTCATATGCCACCTCAATAATTCTCCGTCTGACAGGAAATGGTCCTAAGAACTTGGGACCCAATTTTTTCGAAGGGCAGGCCAACCTGAGGTTCATCGTAGACAACCATACCTGGTCACCAGGTGTAAGTAACAGCTCACCTCGCCTTCTTTTATCGAAAGTTGTCTTGTATTCCTGGGTCCTGGTTTCCATGGTTTCCAGCAGAACTTGATTATTGGAGGTAAAGAAATTCAATTTCTCCTGAACTGCGGGTACTGTACATTCAGGAAGGGAATTAGGTAGGAATGGAGGGTGGAAGCCATAATTTGCAAAAAATGGAGTCTGTTTGATAGCGGAATGAATGGAGTTGTTGTAGGCGAATTCAGCCAATGGAAGTATGGAAATCCAGTCATCTTGGGCAAAAGAAGAGAAACAGCGTAGGTATTGTTCAAGAGTTTGGTTTGCTCTCTCTGTTTGCCCATTAGTCTGGGGATGGTAGACAGAGGAGAATGATAGCTCAATGTTCAGCGTTTTACACAGAGACTTCCAGAATCGGGAGGTAAACTGTACCCCCCGATCTGAAACAATATTGGCCGGCACCCCGTGGAGTCTGATGACTTCTTTAATGAACATTTGTGCTGTTTCTGAAGCTGAGGGGGTACCCTTCATTGGGACAAAATGGGCCATTTTTGATAGCCGATCTACTATTACAAAGATGGTGGTGTAGCCCCCCGCCAGAGGTAGTTCAACAATAAAGTCTATGGATAACATCTTCCATGGCCTGTCTGGGACAGGCAAAGGTCTTAGTAGCCCCCATGCCTTGGTTTTGTAACCCTTGTTCCTAATACAGGTTGTACAGGATTCCACAAATCTTTTGCAATCTTCACGTAACTGAGGCCACCGCTATACCAGATCGGTGGTCTTAGTTATACCAAAATGCCCAGCCAGTGCATGATCATGACAAAGTTCCAATATAGGTACTTGTAGATTTTCAGGTATATAAATCTTACTTTCATGCCAAAGTAGGCCATCCTTAATCTGAAGTTCTGGCCCAACAGAAGATCCCAGTCCCGCGGAAGCTTGCTTAATTTGGGAAAGCAGGTTTCCCTGAAGCAGGAGAAAATTCCCCGGGGACAGGATAGTGTCCGGAGGGGAAATTTCTTGGGGTTTGTGGAACATCCTGGATAGGGCATCGGGTTTAGTGTTTTTGGAGCCGGGGCGGTAAGTGACATGAAAAGAGAACCTGGAGAAAAAGTGAGCCCACCTGGCTTGTCGTGGCTTCAGTCTCTTTGCAGATCTCAAATACTCCAGGTTCTTATGATCTGTAAAAATTAAGACGGGATGAGCGGCTCCTTCCAGAAGGTAGCGCCATTCCTCTAATGCTGATTTAATTGCCAACAACTCTCTCCTACATCATAATTTATCTCTGCTGTGGACAACTTGCGAGAGAAGAAGGCCACCGGGTACAGCAGGGCCTTAGTTCCCTGTCTTTGGGACAACACTGCTCCTACAGCAATTTCAGATGCGTCTACTTCAAGTACAAACGGCAGAGAGGAATCTGGATGTTTTAATACGGAAGCAGAAGTAAAGAGGGCCTTGAGGGTCTCAAAAGCCTTTTGGGCTTCAGCAGATCAGTGAAAACGTGTTCCCTGCTTGGTTAACTGGGTAATGGGCGTGATAATGGCTGAAAACCCCTTAATAAATTTCCGATAGAAATTGGCGAATCCAACGAATAGTTGGATTCCCTTTTTGTCTGTTGGAACTGGCCAATCTAATATTTCAGCGATCTTTTGAGGATCCATCTTAATGCCCTTACTAGAGATGATTAACCCCAAGAAAGGTATACTTTCCTTTTCAGATTCACATTTCTCTGCCTTTGCATATAAGCCATGCTGTCGAAGCCGAGCCAACACACTTCTGACGTGCCTGCGGTGAGATTCAAGGGAAAAAGAGAAGATTAGTATATCGTCTAGATAGATGATGACAAACAGATCTAGAAAGTCTCGTAAAACATCATTGATGAAGTACTGGAACGTAGCAGGGGCATTACACAATCTGAAGGGCATCACCAAGTATTCAAAATGCCCATAGCGGGTACGGAAGGCAGTCTTCCACTCGTCTCCGCCTCTGATATGGTCCAAATTGTAGGCTCAGCGGAGGTCAAGTTTAGTGAACACAGTGGCAGTTCCAAGTCTTTGGAACAATTCTGGTACCAGGGGAAGAGGATAGCGATTCTTTACTGTAATTTTATTTAGTTCACGGTAGTCCACGCATGGTCAAAGGGTATGATCCTTCTTCTGTACAAAGAAGATGCCCGCGCCTGCTGGAGACGTGGACGGGCGAATAAAGCCTTTCTTTAAGTTTTCATCGATATACTCTTTTAAAGCTCCTTGTTCTACCTCTGTTAAAGGAAAAATCCTTCCGAACGGAATCTCTGCTCCAGGGAGCAATTCGATAGGACAGTTATAGGCCCGGTGGGGAGGCAAGGCCTCTGCCCCCTGTTTACTAAACACATCTAGGAAGTCATGGTAATCTTTGGGAATAGACTGGTGTAGGCTGGAATCTGTGTCTAGGCATAGCAAGGTAGTGGCCCTATGAGCATCTTGGAATCCGCAGAACTGCTGACAATAGGAAGAAAAAAAGGTAACCTCTCCTGTGGCCCAGTTGATGTCAGGATTGTGTGCTTGTAACCAAGGCATGCCGAAGATTATGGGAAACAAGGGTAAAGCAATGATGTCCAAGCGTAGCAACTCTTGATGAGAGTTAAATATGATAACAGGTATTGGAGCAGTCTCTTAAGTAACAGGTCCGGATTTGATGGCGGTCCCATCAGCCAGATGAATGGAGAGTCCATGGGCCTTAGACAACAGGGGAATCTGGTGTTTTGCAGCAAAAGAGGAATCCATGAAACAGCTGCAAGCTCCGGAGTCAATAATGGCAGTTATTTGCAGAGTCTTTCTTGGGAGCTGTAATAAGATAGAGAGAGCAAGGTGAGAAGTGCTCTTGGCCAGAGGAACAACATAGTCAGTAGAAAGGGAGAGGCACTTACGGAGTTTAAGAGGGCAGTTCCTGACGTAGTGTCCAGGTTTCCCGCAGTACAGGCACAGATTTTTCATCCGACGACGTTGACGCTCCTCCTGGGTGAGAGAAGGCCGAAGGACCCCCAACTGCATAGGTTCAGGTGGGTTAAACGTGGAGGTAGATGGTGCTGGTGAAGTATGATTTGGAACTTTGGGAAGCATCCAGGTTGGACGAGAAAATCCTGTAGCTTTTTCGGCCCTACGTTCCCTTAAGCGTCGATCGATCTGAATGGCCAGATCGATCAAAGCATTCAGAGTCTGTGGTATACCAACCCTGGCTAACTCATCCTTTAAAGAATCAGAAAGTCCCATTCGGAATTGATAGCGGAGGGCCGCATCATTCCAGTTTGTGTTCTGCGCTCCACCTTCTGAATTCAGCCACATAACCCTCTGCTGCCCTGCGTCCCTGCTGGAGGGTATGCAGTGCAGTTTCCGCAGTCACAGAAAGCTGGGGGTCTTCATACAACTGGGCCAATGCGTTGAAGAAGGTGGTGAGGTTGGTCAGAGATACATCTTTTTGTTCCAAGAGACAATGGGCCCAGGTTTGGGGGTCGCCTGTAAGTAAGGAAATCACAAAGCCCACCTTGGTGGCCTCAAGGGAAAAGGTACGTGGCTGAAGAGCAAAAAATAGTTCACAGGAATTGCGAAAAGCCCTGAATTTATGTCGGTCTCCGGAGAATCATTCAGGTGTCGGAACTCTGGGTTCCGGAGGAAGCATCACCACTGTTGGGGGAGGAAGTGGAAGCAGGAGGGGCTCTCTGGACCCTGGTAGGGTTAGACAAAGTTAATACCCATTTTTCCAGCCGGGTGTATCCTTGCTGCAGATTCTTGACTGCTTCAGTCAATCCTGCCAGGTGTGCACACAGTTCCTCCATGGGAGAGGTTCCCTGCTCAGGCTCAGACATGGCTGTCTGCTACGGTCATGTACCTGGTAGGTTTTGAGCCTGAAGTGCAGAGAGAAACCTCCCCTACGGCTCCCACTCTCGGCCCTCTGGAATGGGAACAGAGGACACAGGAGTAAGGAGTGGTAAGTGGTAAGGAGTGGTATGGGTGCCTGGCAGGATCAACAGTCACCCAGAAGTCCTGGAGTGGTGGAAACTCAGGAACCAGGAACTGACGAGAAGACTGGAGACTGGAACGCAGACTGGAGTCAGGAACAGCAGCAGGTAAGTAGGCAGAGAACTGGAGTGTTAGACTGGAACCAGGAACAACAGCAAGTGGCAGGCTGGATACTGGAATTCTGGACTGGAACCAGGAACAACAATAGGTAGCAGACTGGATACTGGAGCGCTGAACCAGAACCAGGAACAACAGCAGGTAGCAGGCTGGATACTGGAAGGCTGGACTGGAACCAGGAACAATAGGTAGCAGACTGGATACTGGAGTGCTGGACCGGAACCAGGAACAGCAGCAGGTAGCAGGCTGGGTACTGGAAGGCTGGACTGGAACCAGTAACAACAGTAGGTAGCAGACTGGATACTGGAGCACCAGGAACAACAGCAGATAGCAGGCTGGATACTGGAAGGCTGGACTGGAACCAGGAACAATAGGTAGCAGACTGGATACTGGAGCGCTGGACTGGAACCAGGAACAACAGCAGGTAGCAGGCTGGGTACTGGAAGGCTGGACTGGAACCAGGAACAACAGTAGGTAGCAGACTGGATACTGGAGCGCTGGACCGGAACCAGGAACAACAGCAGGTAGCAGGCTGGGTACTGGAAGGCTGGACTGGAACCAGGAACAACAGTAGGTAGCAGACTGGATACTGGAGCGCTGGACCGGAACCAGGAACAACAGCAGGTAGAAGGCTGATAGCAGGTATCAAGCAGAAGGATAGTCAGACAGGCCGGTGGTCGGTATCAGGCGGACAGCATAGGTACCAAGGATCAGACAGGAGAATGGTCTAAGCAAGCCAAAGGGTCAGATGCAGGCAGATAGCTGGATAGTCAAACAGGAAGCCGGGTCAAATAACAGAAGGTTTCAGATCAGGTTTTGGCACACGGAACGCTGTAGAGCAGACAGTGGGGACTGAGTGTGACAGGCAGGTTTAAATAGCCCGTATGGCACCAATGGGGGTGCACGCACGCGTGCCTGTGCGCGGTGGCACCCGCGGCCATGCTCCAGTGAGCCTGGAATGCCAATTACTGGGAGGATCTTCTTGACAGTGTCTAAATGATGTCATGTCTAATGCCCCGTACACGCGATCGGACACTCCGACAACAAAATGTTGTGGATTTTTTCTGACGGATGTTGGCTCAAACTTGTCTTGCATACACACGGTCACACAAATCTTGTCAGAAATTCCGAACGTCAAGAACGCGGTGACGTACAACATCTATTTTTCGTCGGAAAATCCAACCGTGTGTATGGGGCATAACAGTCATCGACTGAGCAGAAATCACTCCACCTGACAAAAGTGTGACTTATTCTAGTGCCAGTAGCACTCCAACACTTAGCACACGATTGTGCCCGCACACATTGAGAATACCGTTGAGCAGATATACATCCTGCAAAGCAGTGACTCGTGGCAGAACATCTAGGGACTTCTCACGGAACCCTTGTTGAGAAACCCTGGTATATAGTATGAATTAGATTTCATGTATGAACCTACTCTGTACCTATATTGTTTTTATAGTGGTGATTTTAATAGTGAAACTTGTTACTAGTACCCAGCCATATATCTACATAGCAATGGTATGGTTTATGTGATACATTTTTGAGCAATAATGAAAATGTATTAACCACTTGCTTACAGGGCATTTAAACCCCCCTCCTATCCAGACCAATTTTCAGCTTTCAGCGCTGATGCACTTTGAATGACAATTGCGCGGTCATACTACACTGTACCCAAATTAAATTTGTATCATTTTTTCCCCACAAATAGAGCTTTCTTTTGGTGGTATTTGATCACCTCTGTGGTTTTTATTTTTTGTTAAAAAAATGTAAAAAGAATGAATTTAAAAAAAATATATATTTTTTTTTATATTTTGTTATAAAAAAATTAAAACAGGTAATTTTTCTCCTTCATTGATGTACGCTGATGAGGCGGCACTGATGGGCACTGATAGGCGGCAGTGATGGGCACTGATGGGTGGCAGTGATGGGCACTGATCTGTTACACTGATAGGCAGCACTGCTAGGTGGCACTGATTGGCACTACTGGTGGGCATTGATAGCTGGCACTTGTGGGCACTGTTAGGTGGTACTTGTGGGCACTGTTCGGTGGCACTTGTGGGCACTGTTAGGTGGCACTTTGGGCACTGTTAGGTGGCACTGTTAGCTGGCAAAGATGAGGCAGATGTGTCTCTTCCACTTCGGGACCTTTGTCCCTCTCATCTGAGCCGGTGATCGGCTTTTACAAAAAAAAACGATTACCGATCTTTTGTTTATATCATGTGATCAGCTGTCATTGGCTGACAGCTGATCACATGGTAAGGGGCCGGGACCGGCCCCTTACTCGGATCGGTGATCAGCCGAGTCTCAGTAACTCGGTGATCACAGCGCGCTAGGCGCGCGCCCCGCAGGGCAGAGCGTGTGCACAGGGGAGGCCGTCATATGACGGCCTCCCGGGAATTCAGGTCCGCGCTGTGGCCGTCATTCGCCCATAGCGCGGATGGCAAGTGGTTAAATAGATCTTAGCAGTTAGAGTGTAAGATATTATTAATTGTCAAGCTGAGGTTGATTGATATTGCAAAGCTCTTTTGCTATACCATATAAAGAATGTAGACTCCGTGACTAAAGGATTTGTCAACCTTGGTCCTTACAATTAAAATAAAGACACGGACTGAGTGACATGGGTTTTATATGGCCACAGCAGCCAAATTTTTATTAACCAAAGAATAAAATAACATCACGTAAAACATACCCGTAAGTGCAAATTCAACAAAATATTGCCCAACAACAAGAGGTCTATGGGTGTCTTTAAGGCACAATTTTAACTGGAATGGTCTATGTCCTCAGCCGCTCCCCAAATGGCTCGAAGATGTTCCAACATCAGACATACTTCCATATTCCCCTCCCCCAGGGGACCTAGCTCCTGGGAGAACTACTGCTAACCAAGTGGAAGCGCCATACCTTAGATGGGCCTCACTAATCCTGTAACTATGTAATTTCTCACTGACCCCCCAAAGACCCTTTGACCCGCCACATGAGCTTGATTGAAAACCTCATTCAAGCGAATCCCTCCACACCCGCAGCACCCTCAATACCCCCTCCTGAAGGCCCAAAGACCAGATGTCAATGTGCACCGCATTCAGATGAACACCTTTGTCCCCCCAATAGCAGACGGACTGATCCTCTAGCTCCCAGTGCCGAACCACTGTGCCCCCGAGCCGGGCCACAAACCTGACAACCTCCCTGTTCAGCTTAATTCTTGCTTTGTTCAAGAGACCAATGGAGCAAGCAAAACGCCAAACCTTTCTAGCCACGATATCCGACCATACAATGATGCATCCGGGAAAATCATGCATCAAGAGCAAAATGTCAAATTTAACATCCCTCCCCAGGTCTCTGACAGGCCAGACCCCCAAAACATTACCCCCAACCTGCAGCACTAAAACATCTAGGGTCCTGTAGACTCCAGAATAGTAGTGAAATTTGGGGAGAACCCGACCCCACATCATGCCCCAAATCCCCAGCCATTTAACAATAGCTTCACTTCGTGGAATGTCAAGTTGCCTACCCTCGAGCCAAGCGTCAGCCCTCATAGCCCCCTAAAAAACATATGAATCCCCCAAGATCCAGACCAGACCAGGAGGAAGGTCTGAAAGAGAAAAACAAAGGAAAATACAGAATCACACACACTCAATGTAACTTTAAAGCAAATGAGGGCGAACATAAATCTTGAAACAATCTGACTCCCACCTCCCTATCCATCTCACCACCTGAGAGCCCAAACCCCATCTGGCCGCCTCCGTAGCCGCCCCCACACAAAAGGAATGAGTATTGAACTGGGAAACCTCTCTGTCTGCCCCAGCCTACAGCAGCGGAAAACGGACAAAAACTATAAGCACGACAAGAACGTTCCATCCTCGTACAGCAAAAAGGAACCAAGCGCCAACCCCCTCACCTCGAGAAATCGTTGAACAGAAGAAACTGGGCAAACCGAGTCCGGCAGCACCCTAAACAATGACACAGTAACCCCCTTTCCCAACTGGTCAGTTTTTGAATTCCCAATAAGAATCCGGATGCAATTGCTGGTCACATCACCCAGGCCATGCATCCGGAAGAGAAGAGCTAAAAAACCTTTTTAATTTTTTAAACTAATGTGCCCCAGGTAAATTCCATCCCAATGAAATACAACAGCAAAGCCAAGCGATCCTGAGTGGAAAAACAACCTTCCGACCGAACTTACCAATGCGGACCACTCACCCCAAACTGATGAATATGCAGCCCAGGTACCCACACTCAAAGAGCGATGTAACAGCTCCCCTGCTATTCTAATGCCAGTCTCCACAGCCACTCGGGACAAGGAACCCCCCGCTGCTCTGCCTCCGGTGCCAACCTTGGCAATAGAATTCAGAACATCTGAGACATGAACAGTTTGCACAAAACAAATCAAACTTAAACACCGCAAGACAAGGTGACGCAGTAAACGCACCACTAGCAGCGAAGAAGCAGACAGACTGGACACAACCACCACCACCCCCAGATTGTCGCAATGAAAACAAATTTAACGATCCCGAAACTTAGAGCCCCAGATATCGACAGCTACCAAAATCAGAAACAGCTCCAATAACACTAAGTTACACAAGAACCCAGATCCTTGCCATTCCTCGGGCCACGCCGCAGCGCACCAGGCCCCCTGACAAAAAGCCCCAAACTCAGAACTGCCGCAGCATCAGTGTAAACGTCAAGGTTGGAAACTGACACGCCCAGAGCCATCCATAAAGACCTGCCATTATAGGAGGCCAGAAACTCACCCCAAACCCCCAGATCAGCCTTATGCTCGCGCGAGAGCCTGATGAAGTGATACGGCAGATGAGGCGATGACTAAAGATGCGTCCCATAGGCATGATGTCGCAGGCAAAATTAAGCTTACCCAATAAAGACTGCAATTGTTTAAGCCTAACCTTCTTTTCTGCCTTGACCTCTGCAACCATCCGACGCAGATCTTCCAGTTTGTCAATCGGCAAGCGACATTCCATGAGACGCATGTCAATGACAATACCCAAGAATTGTATGACCATGGCAGGACCTTAGCACCTCTGGTTGTCACCTCTTTGGCCAACTTGTCAGAAAAAACCTGGGGAAATTGCCATGTTGATTTCAGATTCTGAGGCCGTGGAGACAGGGCCACCGGCCCAGAACATCGTATAGGAAAAACCTTGTGCAAAACCATCTGCCAAGAAACTCGCCACCTCCCTCCGTGGCTATCTTAGATATGGCACTGTCGCGGGAATGCTTACTGGTGTCCTCCCTTTTTGAAGCAGACACCCCGGGTTCAGACTTCCCGTTCTTAAAACATTTGGCGTAACTGTGGGAGCCCCCGCAACTGAATCACTCATGGCGGAAACAACAGGCCGCACCAAAACAGCATGACTCCTCGTTGAGCTGCCAACAAACTCTTCTTTTTTGGGTGGCCGACTGTCCAGCGGCACCCAAACCATCCCCCCAAGAAAGGGCTGACCCGGAGCCCTTGCCTGAGCCATGAGCTTAATCCAAAGCCCAATGTCCTTATGATCCCAGTGCAAGCCAGGCCGCAAAGCCTTTCACTGGCGGAACTGCTTGTCATATCGCAGCCAAGCAGTACCTCCCTAAACTTTATACGTTTCTCCAATGGTGTCAAGATAACAAAAAAGCAGAGAGCAATTCTCCGGTGCTTTTTCACCAATTACGCTGGCCAAGATGGCAAAGGTCTGAAGCCAATTAGAAAAAGTGTGGGGGATAAGCCGCCAGCGGCACTTTTCCTCCTCCTCTTTCTTGCTTTCGTCTGCCTTACATTTTTCTTGGTTAAATTTCTCCAACGACAAAAGGGAGAATATTTCAACATATTCCCCCCTCCAGATCTTTTCCCTGATGTCCTTTTTTAGATGAACCCCCAGCGGGCCCTCAAAGCACATGTAAATCTTGGACTTTGCCGCGTCCGCCAACCTCACCCTATCCTCAGTGGACTCCTTTGCCTTATGAGGTCCTGACTCCCCCAGCTGTCTTCTTCTGCAACGCGGACGTCACACTGGCAACGGAGGACATGGTGCGTGGGTCCCTGGGATGGGGAAGAAGACCTAGCCAGGTCACAACGGGCCAAAAACTCCCGAAAACCTGCAAAAAATGCAGCCAAAACTGGGGTGTCGCCCGGGGCAAATCTGTGGGCACCTGAACCCCCCACTGTCCTGGCACCCCCAAATGAACCCCCTGTGAAATCCCTAAACTAACCACCACACCCTGACAATTAGACATAGATAAAGAAAGCGACTTACCAGGCTGCTGCCGCGGTGCAACACGACCAGCCTCTTGTCCAGATCCCAGCTGGCTCTGCAAAGCAGGGAGCCTCCCGGCAGACCGTTTGTCATCATCTGCGCTGGTAACCTCACCGGATTCGGCCCAGGATTCCTGCTACGTCGGCGTCCCTTGTGCCCTGCGTAGTGATGACTCCGGCTCAAGACTCCTGGAAGCATCTACATCTGCCCCAGCTGTGGCTCTCAAGGATGATGAGCTGCGGGGTACCTTACAACCCCCAGCTGCAGCAGGGACTTGCTGTCTCTTTAAGGGGGCGGGTCCCCGAGTCACTGGCCGACCTCCACTGTGGTACCAGCAGAGGGCACCCGATCCCTCCTACTGCTCCTGGCTGAGCTATTGCCTTGCCGAGCTCCTTTCTGTGCTGCATCCACAGAGAGCCTACTGCTCCGGATCCCCATGGCATCAACTGACGGGTGAAGACAGCTTAAACCCCTCAGTACAGACCCCCACATCTAGGGCAGACCTCCCGCTGGGAGCAGCTGAGGGGCCGTGACACCCCCCACTGCGTGTCCCATAGCGTCTCCCATGCTGAGCTGCCCCCCCAGCACCTCAACAGGGGGGGCAGCAGAAAGCTCCGGCATCTGTTGAGAGAGGGAGGAGGGGGAGTAAGAGCAGGATGCCTCCTCCCACATCGCAGGATGCCTCCTCCCACATCGGGTTCCGCCAGCGACGAGGATTCCTCCCAGGGCCCCCACTGAGACTGGAAGCAGGAAGCCCAGTAGCAGGCTCTGGAGGGTCCCTATTACAGGGGCTCCTATGTGGACGCTGGATCTGGGGGACAGGGGATGGACTGAGGTGCTCAGGATGGAGAACTTTCCTAGCCCGTTTCCGGGCTGGAGGAGAAGAGGCAGGTGGGGGAGACGCTCCCGATCCCCCCAGCATGATCTGCCGTTGCAGCCCTGACCTGTGCCAACAAGGCCTCCAAGTCACTCATTTTTCTCCCTGCAGGTGGGGGGACGACCGAAGTTGCCACTTCTCCTGACTCCTTGGAATGCTACAGAAAACACCCCTCCGCAAGACCCCCACCTCTGGACCTTGCCCCTTTCAACATCTGCCTCCAATCAGGTAAGGTCTCCACCCCTACTCTCCACACTGACCTAGCTGACCATTCCCTGACCTTGTTCCTCCCCTAGTCATGCAGCCCTTTTGTCCATTTTCTCCTCCAGGTCTTACTTTCTCAAAGCTAACTCACCAAGTTAAGTATCCTTATTTTCCAAAGTGACAGTTATTTTGAGGTGAGTCCAGTGATATGTGAAAATGACAGTCACAAGGATAAAACCCAGCGAGTTGAAGAAAAAAAAAACTTGCAGATCCCCGTACTAACTAATTCGATGTTAGTGCTGCAATCTCCCCACTGAGATTTTGTGTTTTCACTGGGTTCAGTGTGTCACACACTTCAGCAGGATTACATGATGCAGCAGTCCTTCCTCTTGTAATCTCATGTGGAAAAGAGCTAGGCCCTGAGCCCTCCCCTTGTATTTATGGACCCACAGCAAGGGGCAGGGCCATAAACACCCAGGAAGGAGAAGAAAAAGCTTAACCCTTTATTAGCTCTGGGTAGCCTGCTATCTCACCACACACTGCACTGCAAAGCACAGTAAAATGGAATTTTATCATGGTTCACATTATATTGATAAGCAACAGAAACTTCACATTAAACCCAGCAATAGAAAAATAAGCAAACTTTATTTTTACTCCTGTAAGCACCTGCTTACACACATACACAACGCAACTGTCCCATAATTTGGGGAACAGTTGGCAACTGCATATCACATCCTTTGAAAGTTTATATAACATTTTTTTCAGCAGATATTTTATTGTTGGTTCTCTCTATGCTGGTCCTGGTACTTCAGTATTATTTTGAACTAATGTGGCATAAACTGCATTTCCCCTTTAAGGCACACAAGCCAAATAAACCCGTGGGGAACACTGATTATGTGCTTACCTGAAGGATTTGCTATGAGCATATGTACCTTCCATAGGAAACTTCCTGTTATCACATCTTGTTCTTTCAAATAATTGCCAAATGCCACATCTATTATTCATATTAGGAAGTGAAGATTACAAGGCACAATACTTCCTACAGTAACATATTACCTTAGATAACACCACAAGGCGGAGGGAACGATGGGAGCTCTAGCATAACTAGAGGCTGCTATTTTTAGACTTCAATTCATTATTTTTTCCCAAATAAATACCATTTTTATATCTCATCCTGTCATTTTCCATTATATTTCATACTGCTCACTGACATTATGCTACAGGATAGAATAGATTGTGTGCCGCTGATGTAACGTGACCTGACATGCCAGAAAAATGACATGTCAACCCTATATGTACTGGACTCTGAATAGGCAACTGACTTACATGCTTGCAAATCACGTTTATAAGTATTGCTAGTGCACATTGGGTTCTGGCTTGTTCTATATGTGCAATTTGTTAAATTGCTGCAGTCACAAAATACCATTGAACTGTTTTTTATTATTTCTATGTTTCAGACCTCCTCAGCTATGACATACAATACTATTGAGTGGCTGCACACAGGAGCTAAAGTTCAATCTCTGCACATGCAGGAACACCAAACAAAGAGCCAGGGCTGGTGCTAGACTATTTTGTGACCTAGGCAAAACCAGCTGCTTGCACCCCCCCCTCAAAAAAAATAAAATAAAACTTCCGAGTTTTTCAAAACAGTAGAAAATATTAAAATAGCCTGTGTAGCTCGGGTGACATGGTCCTGTATTATATCACCTAATATCCTTGATGTTTCTCTGGACCATAGGCGTGCACACAGGGTGTGCCAGGTGTGCCCAGGCATACCCTAATCACCCTGTGCAGCTCTGCGCCCCCCACCCCAAAGCACCTTGTCCCCATGTTGATGGGGACAAGGGTCTCTCCGCCACAAACCTGGCCGGTGGTTTTGGGGGTCTGCGAGCGGGCAGCTAATCGGAATCTGGAAGATCACTTTAAGGAGGGGGCCCCCAGATCCTGGCCTCCCACCCTACGTGAATGAGTGAGTGGTACATTGTACCTCTACTCATTCACCCCAAAAAAGTGTCAAAAATAAAAACAGTACACAGGTTTTTGACAAAGTACTTTATTAAAGCAGCTCCAACTTATTTACATTTTTTTTTGGGTGCATGAGTAGGGGTACAATGTACCTCGTACTAATTCACATAGGATGGGATCTGGGGCCTCCCTCCTTAATGGGGGCTTCCAGATTCCGATAAGCTGCCCACCAGCAGACCTTCACAACCACCGGCCAGGGTTGTGGGGAAGAGTCCCTTGTCCCCATCAACATGGGTACAAGGTGCTTTTTAGGTGGGGGGCGCAGAGCCTCCCGTGCCCCAAAGCACCTATCCCCCATGTTGAGGGCGTGTGACCTGGTATGGTCCGGGGGGGCGCCCGCTCATCCCCCCCCTTTCTTGACCTGCCGGGCTGCATGCGCGGATACGGTTCTGGTATGGTTTTGGGGGGGTGAACCCACGCAAATTTTTTTTCACTTTGGCAAGGGTTCCCCTTTAAGATCCTTAGCGCACAAGCTGCACCACAAGTTGGATCATCATGATCATGGTGCGGCTTCAATGGGCTCTCATAGGGAACCATTGATTTTGAATAGAGACAGAGAAACGCTGCTAAACGCTAGCGTGGCTAAACGTGCATTACTGCCAATGCAAAAAGCTACTAAAAGCATGGTTTTACAGCCGCTTTTTCCTACCATTGGTAGTGGCTTTGCAGCTCATTTATTCTACTGCCCTGTCTGCATGAGGCCTTAAAAAGAAATCTAGGGACACCTTTTCTTTGCTGTGTGTCCAGCAAGCCATCGTAGATGGAGAATGCACTTTAAAGCGGATCCACCCCATGCTCATCATTAGCCTAGGCAAATGACATGCATAATATGCCTAACATATCCCATGAGGCTTTAATCTTTCATTCAGAAAGTAGGAGGATGGCCTTCTCTCGATTACTTACAAACAGAATCTCTGTAATCAACAAACTATAGTGTTGCAAAAAAAGCAACAAAGAACAAAAGACAAACAAACACCTAATAGAGCTGCAGCAAACACCAAATGTGTTTCCCCATCACTTTAAGTGTAACTAATAAAACAAACACGTTGGGCTAAAGCGTTATATACTTCACTTGTTTGTGTTGTAAGAATGGGGAACCTGTAGCTTGCATAGCCTTCTGGGACACAGAGATGAATTCATATAGGGGACCTGATGGAACTGGAAAGAGAACCTGTATTACCATCCATCAATCCTTACAAGATGTGGATGAATGAATGTTAGTCCAAAAAAGTGCTTTTGGGACCTGTTTGGTCCACAAGTCAGGCTAGCGTGCATGAGCACTTTCATTTTACCCTAGGTTCACACCTATGAGCTTTTTAGTGCATTTTGCAGTTTGAAGAAATGTACTACAGTCCATTTAACATGGTTTCCTATGGAACACGTTCACAACTATGCGTTTTTCAGTCTGTGCGTTTTTGGAAAGTGTCAAGGACCTTTTATCGCAGCAGATGTCATTTTGCGTTTAATAGAGTTCAATGAACCCACACCAAAAATGCAAGTGTTGTGTTTTTGATGCTTCTTTTACATGCATTTTGCTTTCTTTTCTCTCCATACCAAACTGTGTATAGCTGGTTGTTAAGGAGCAGGCCAAGAAGCCGACTGCTGCATCCTTGTCACGGAATGTCCCTCACTCCACTTGAGTGCTTCCGTCGGTATACCACTTCCTTGTAGTCTGGATACAGATATCAGATATTCCAAATGCTTCCAAGCACAAAACAAGGCGACACTTGCTTAGATGCTAACATGAACGGTTTTATTTAGAATCAAAATTACAAGACTTTATATGCCATTGGAACCTCCTCTAACAATACAACTGTAACCTAATTAACATAAGCTAATTATCTAATTCTTTATACAGCCTAGGTGACTATGTCTCCTAGCTCATTGACTATTCAACACACATTACTATAAACATCAACACAGGGTTAATTAGAACAAACAACAATGAGTTGAATACCCTTAGAACCTGTGGTAAGCCAGACTAAACTCATTTACATTAAACACATTATAGCTGACATCAGGTGAGTGGAGTTGATGACATTAGCATCTTCTCACAGTATGAATCCCAAAAGTATGACTCAGTCACTATTGCTACTATGGCAAATACAGGGTCCCCAGAGTCTGTGTGTCCTGGGGGATAAGGACCCGAAGCCAAAGTAACAACACCTCAAGGGTACCCCAAATGCCAAGGCCCATAATCTCTAGGCAAGAGGCTCACATTCAGTCCCCTCCAAAAGCCTCTATCCCGGGTGAGTCTGTCACAATCCTTAACAACCAACAAGTCATTAGCTGTCAGCGGGTTTACCCGCTGACAGCTAATTGTTAAAACAGGAATTGCCAGCAATAAAAAAATTTAAATAAAACTGCGTGGGGTCCCCCAATCCATACCTGGCCCTTCAGGTCTGGTATGGATTTCAAGGGGGAACTCAACGCCAAAATTTTAAAAAAATGTAACATTTTTAAAAAAAATGTTTACATTTTAAACATTTAAAAAAAAAAGTCCCCCCCAAAATCCATACCAGACCTTTATCTGAGCCTGCAGCCTGGCAGGTCAGGAAAGGAAGGGGGTGAGCGAGCGTGCCCCCTCCCTGAACCATACCAGGCCATAAGCCCTCAACACGTTGATGGGGACAAGGACCTCTTTCCCACAACCCTGGCTGGTGGTTGTGGGGGTCTATGTACATAGTACCCCTACCCATTCACCAAAAAAGTGTAAAAAGTGAGTAAAGATATAACATGAGTTTTTGACAAGTCCTTTAATAAAAAATAGAAACAATGTCCCCCCATGTTCCTCGCTCACGTTAAAGACTCCTGTTGTCTGCAGATAAGGGGCGGGGCCACCCAGTGACATCACCTGGTGTCACCGCTCCCTATGAGGTCATGGACCAGTGCATGCTGGGTCGTGGTCACTTGGTGAGGTTGTCGGGTTGTCCTGTCCTTAGCTATTTAAGAACTGGCAGACGGCAGAGCTGGCAGATGGTGGAAGCCTTCGGCGTGAGTGGAGCTTTTTTTTTGGGGGGGGGTCGATGGTAGCTGCAGGAGTCATGATTGACAATGGATCTACATCGAGGGACATGGTTGTGTCTTTACTCACTTTTAACACTTTTTTTGTTGAGTGGGTAAGGTACCCCATACTCATTCACATGAGGGGGCTGGGATCTGGGGCCCCCTTTTTAACGGGGGCTTGCAGATTCCAATAAGCCCCCTGCCCGCAAATCCCCACAACCACCAGCAAGGGTTGTGGGGAAGAGGCCCTTATCCCCATCCTTCCCTATGTTGAGAGCATGTGACCTGGTATGGTTAAAGAGGGGGGGCGCTCGCTCATTCCCTCCCTTTCCTCACCTGCTGGGCTGCATTCTCAGATGAGGGTCTGGTATGGAATTTGTGAGGGACCCCATGACATTTTTTCATTTTGGTATGAGGTTCCCCTCAAAATCCATACCAGACCCTAAGGACCTGGTATCGATTGGGGGGGACCCCACACCGTTTTTTTAACAATTTTTTTAACGCCGGCAATTCTTTTTTTTACATTCAGCTTTCTTTTTTGTTTTTTTTACAAATTTTATTGAATAAGAAAGGCGGTTTCCAAAATAGTCAAAAGATACAGGTCCAAAGGGGAAGCATCTACAGGTATAATACATAATACCAGTATTTAACATGCGTAACATAAATACAATTCAATAGCGAGGAACTAAAGACACAAGTGTGCTATGAAACGAGGAAGGTCGCTGTCAGGACTGGTAAGAATGCCATGTAGAGATTTCTTTTTACTTTCTGTTGCATCCCTGGAACAGGATGTAAAGGTGATTATAACAGGACACATACTGTATGGCAAAAATAAACTGTTTTTAAACTGGTTTTTAAACTGGTTTTAACCCTTCCTTACTTTATCCAAAGCAAAATCAAAAAGTGTTGGCTATGCCTACATTTTTGAAGGTTTATTTACTTCTTTGTGGTGTTTTGCAAGTTTTGAAAATGAGTGGGCTGCAAAAGTATCCTAACATGTTAAAAAGTGCACATGACCCTTTTTTTTGAGTAGAGCCACCCCCACAGGAGCCGCTTGGTAATTTGGGTATTTTGTTCTGTGCCTTGACTTCAAAAGCAACTTCAGCTCCTCTGGCATACCTGGTTGAGTGAAAATTACTACAAGCACTAAGAACACAAGTTTTTAACTTGGCTGTGAATTAGCACCAGGAATAGATTCAAGACCTGTTAGTGGTAGATTAAATCAATGTGCTGGTAAAGATTCGAATAAATGGAGGTTTAAGCATAAATGAACACACAAAAGGTAGGTTCAGACACAGTCCATTAGATAATATAAGCACTATGCTAAGGTATCTTAGAATAGAGTTCTGTACCACTAGGCTTGAATAAACTCATGAATCAGCAATAAACAGTGCATATAAAATATAACTGATAATATTAGAATAATATTATAACTAGTCTAGAATGGACCCTATGAGAATAGCTATCATGTGGCGCAATATTCCCTGAATCGTACCTCTTATCATAAGCAATAGGTGAAGGTCTCTGTGTAACGGCTGTAAAGGGAGAGCCTTTGGTCCTAACTCTTCAGCCGGCTAGCATTGGGGCCCAATTGTACTGTGCACATGAGAATAGCCCCAGTCGAGCCTGCAGGCAACAATAATGCTACTAGATGTATGGTCAGTTCCTAAAGGGCCCAGTCTCTCTAGCAGCAGATAGTAAATCCCCACAGCAGCAATTCACCAGTTCCAGAGACATTGTAGCTCACCATCCAGTCACACAAAGCGATTAGTTTACTCTCTGCTATGCACCCAAATGACTCTGGCTGTCAGCATATCTGGACTCAGCAGTCTGAATCCTGCTTAGGCTGCTCTTATGCAGCAGTGGTGGTGCATACTGGACAGCGATGTGCACTCTCATGGCAAAAGGAAGCTGTGTCTTGTACACCTTGAGAAAAGGCAGCTCTTTCCCCTCCTCTTGGCAATCTCCCTCTGGGAAAAGCAGTTCAAAAGCTCTTGATTACAGTAGAGTTTCTCTCCCCTGGTCTACAGTTTCCACAGTGCAGTGCTGCCTCACTCAGTCTATTGAACTTTTCCAGTGCAGCAGCTTCCTCCTCTTGCTATTATAGTTGCTAACCAGTTCAGTGCCAGAGGGCAGCAGCCACAAAGAGCAGCTGCAGCCAGTGTTTCTCTCACTCTCCATTCTTGGCTGTGCACCTGGCTACACTTGTAATACAACAAGTTTGTCGAGCACTGTGTGCATTGCCTTCAAAATGAATGTAACTTTTCATATTTCATTGGTTACATATATTACTGCGCACTGTAACGCACATGTTACCACAACACACAAGTGTAAATAGGCCCAAAATGTTGCTGCCACTTTGCAACTGTTCATTTGCTGGACAGGCTTTTTTTCATATACATGTGGAAAAAACTGTATAATTGCATATACTAACCACATATATTGGTTTCAGAATAGATTTTTATTTTTTGTAAATGGCCCTGAATTCGGGGAATTTCCTGAATTGCAAGACTATATTGGTGCAGCTTGGCACAATACACGTATTTATATCTTAAACCTGATGGGCTGCTGGGGAAATGGGAAATCACTGTAGCAGTCATCCATACTGTAATGATAACTGTGATCTTTTGTCTTCTGCTTGGGTCCTGTGTGAAAGGATTCCCTCTACACTCAGGACATAGTGCATAGATTGCATGTCAACATCGCCATTGTTAGAATGCCCCATATTTGGTTTAATAAATAAAGCTGTTCGCTGATTGGTTGTGACGTCACCACCCCTCCTTTGTACCTCGTCCAATCAGGGAACGCGTTGTATTAATTTATTGAAATACAAGGTGCTCTATAAATGGCAGTAGTGCGGAGCGAGCGACCCCATGTGGTCAATGTGCAGTAGAGCAGCCGCTTGGCACAGGACCCAGAAGATAGTGGCTATCACTGTAGTAGCACCAACTCCTACAATGATTAATAGCTTCCTCAGCAAGCCCATAAGGTATGACATATACACACTTATATTGTGCCAAGCTGGAGAATTGTAACTATCCAACAAAAATCATACCTACAGTTCAGCTTAATGATCAGGGACTGGGATTTACTGAACATCCTTTATCTCTAAGTGGAAAGAATTTAACTATCTCCCGAAGAGTCTCTCCAATGAGGCCCATTATCATTGTGTTTTTTTCTGATAGGTGCTTCAGATTTATTCTAAATCAAAAACTGCACAGCTATTATCATATAAGCAGCTTGAATTATGGCTTATTAAAATGAAGATAGACTAAATGACTAAGATTTCCCAGTTGGTTATTTAATTGCTACAATGAGAGTTAGTCGCTGGCCCGTGTTATTAACTGTTCCCCGAACTGAGAGTTGATCACTGCTGTAATCATATTGCGCAGGCTGCAGCTCATCAATCCGGAACAACATCTAACTTTTACTTTGTGAATGAAGCATGGATTCCATGTACCAAACTCCCCGTTATTGCCAATATTAGCATAATTGTTATTGCAAATAATGTATGATCCTTACAATAGACCCAGAAAAGCAGACAAATTGCTTTATCAACACCTTGAGGCATTCTATAGCATTCTCAATATTTATTCAGCTGTTTTGTGCTATGTAAATTGCCGAACCTTTCTGGTTATATATTTATATTCAGGCACAGGCATCGGTGTGTCCTAAGATTACCCTGCTTAGTATTCATATTCGCTCATTTACAATACTGTCCAGATTGCAAGGTAGCATCGGATCCTAGGTCTTAGATGCATTATTAGGAGCTGGCTACGTTCTGGATTGTTGGATTTGCATACTTATTTACATATTAAGCAGCCTACTATGTACTGCATTTTACAGTCAGTGGTTATACGATATTATAGACATTTTAATGTTGTTTGATATGCATGTGAAAGAGAAAATAAATAGGCTTATCAATGCATGTTCATATTTTAAAACCTTATTTCAGTGCATGGTTTGTAATTCCATAGATACATTGGGGCAACGATAATGTCCTTTGATGATTCTTTCATTTCCATGCAAGTCACACAACAGGTCTGTCTGAAAACAGTAGCCATTTAAATGCCCACAATGCTCCTTGGCAGCCGGAAATCATGTGATCTAAGCCTACGCTAGGCTGCTTAAGAAGAGTGGTATTTTTATTCATGCTTCAAGAAAAGGATCTTCTGGTAATCATAAAGTCTGCCCTATTGATTTGTGTGGCATTTAGGTTTTGATTAAAGTTCAAGTTTAATTAGAACTCCATTTGTTTTATTGCACGTAATCACATGAAAAAATAGTGTTATACATGATCAAAATGGAATTTAAAGGCACATTCCAGTCAGACATGAAGCTTTTCATTTGTGATTTTCAAAGTGTATGTTACCCTAACATTTCATATTCTTGATATGTATCTCTTGTACCATGTGTAGGCAGGTGCAGTCTGTTGTCTCCCCTGCAGGTGGTGCTCAACCGCAGCGGCAATGCAGAAGGAGAGGAAGTCATGCGGAACATGGGCCCCCTATGGTTTCCTGAGTCACTGGGGCAGCGATGTTTGGCACGCATTTTTGCAAAGTGGCTAGAGTAGGGAGAGTGCGCCCGCCTGTCAGAGAAAGTGATAGCAGCAGGGAAGGGTTCCAGATGAGTAGGGACAGGCTAGAGACTCACAATATTGTACTGTAGCCTCCCCTTTGAGACCGGACCTGCCAGGCTGCAATGCACCCTCTGAAAACAGACACCATTAGTACATCTTTACCCGCTGCCTCTCTGCTTTGAACTAAACTGTGAGTGTTACCCTAGCGACATGTTTGTAGTTGGCATCCTCTGCAATACAAGTTCTGAGTATATCTGCACCTGGACTCTGTCTTTACTGCCGCTGCTGCGCCTACCCACACAGGGGGCAGTTGACAGGATATTCCCCTTGCATCTGGTGCGGAGGGAGAATTGGGCTCCATCTTGGCTCTGCTAGGATCCGCCTTAGCCCTAATGTCGAAGTTCAATGGCTCAAAAATGCTCTTGGTACAGTTGGAGGAGAGACTGGAGAGTGCCGCGTGCCTGTACCAGGTGTCTGCCCCACTGGTGACAGAGCAGGCTATTTAGATGATGACGCTGAGCAGTGATGGCACTGCCAGAGGAAGAGCATGCTACTTTAGAACAGATTGTGTCACACCTGGAAGGCCTGGGCCTGTTTGGGGAGAGGATACCGCTTCCTTAGCTGAGGCGAAGGTGCTTTGCAAGGAAACAGCAGGAGGATGAGAGCCTCACTTATTATGCGGTGGCTATGCAGAGCCTCTGGAGTCGCCTAGAAAAGAGGGATGTGCATGGCTGTGCTGACATCACTGATTTAGACTGTGACGGATGCCTGACACCCCAACTGGATACAGCTTCCTTCACTCTGGAACCAGAATATAGTAAGTTTACCCCAAGTATCAGACAGAACCAATGTAGCGTAAAACAGGACTCACTTTATTGAACAGAAACACAGGTTTTTATACATTTCAAAAATAGGGACAGTCACCACCTGTACAGAAAAAAGCAAATATTACCCATTAGGGTAAACATTACACAATAATTAGGCAATGAGGTATTGTTGACACAAAACTAATCACATCTAGGATTGGCAAATAGACAGAAACAATAGGTTACTCAATTAACTCAATTAACAATTGGAATGTACACCCAGGAGGCACACCTTGGGGAAATTACACAATTGAGAAAGACATTTAACAGTAAACACATAACACTCTAATAAACCGATTACACATAACAGCAGGAAACACTAATATCAGGTTGTTTTGGACAGATTACAATCATCTGCTTTAAGTCTCTCAGTTTCGGGGGGGGGGGGGGGGTGAAGCAGTCAATGCTGATTTGGGCTGTCTATACCCCAACAAAACACAAAGACCCCAAATCTGTATTAGGTCCTCCAGTTCTCAGAGTCTGTGTGTTTCGGGGAGACGTGATGTTGAATCCAAACTAAAACTACTTCAAAGGTCCCCCAGGCACACACCTTCCAAAGTATAGAGCCCACCAAACGCCAGGGCCCATAGTCAGTAGGCAAGAGGCTAGCCTGCAGTCCCCTCCAAAAGCCCCAGATCCGCTTGAGTCTGTCACTCCCCAGTCTGGGGAGCTCTGCAAGAGAGAGTTAACGCAACCTTCCAACTCCTTCCATGATGCTGTGGTGGATGCGGGTGTGCGTGAACAAAAAAAGAGGCAGAAGCAATGGTGGCAGTGACCAAGAGATATTAACCTCAAGGAGGAGGTCCTGGAACCTTAACCCCTGTCAGCCCCGCAAACTACACAGACAAAGCTAGCTCATGATGCAACCTTTTTAAAACAGGAAATAGCCTCCTCTAAAAAGGACTCCCCCCCAACCTCATAGGGGCAGGAACCTATTGTGCAGGGACTCCGAGTAGGACCTGAAATGCTGGTGGTGTGGCTGATATGGGCATATATCCAAGAACTGTGGGTGGTCTGGATTCAAAAACCCCTTCAGGCTGTCATTAAACGAATGTCTCCCAGAACAGAGGGCCGATCCCCGGGACAGGAAATTCAAAGACACACCAAACCAGAGGACATGGTCAACCTGAGCACACTGGTATCCACCTTAGTCAATGGGCAAGAAGTCCAATGCCTGGTTGACACTGGGTCTGAGGTCACTGACATGGAGTATGATTTTTATGTGTGGAGATTTGGAGCACGGGAACAACTGGACCCCCACTGGCTGTCCCTCAGAGCGGCCAATAATTTACCTATCCTGGATAAAGGCATCATCTGGGTGAAGATTCCAATTGAGGACCATATGATGGAGGGGGTAGGAGTAGTGGTGACCTGCATCCCAGTTAACCTGGTAGTGCCCATTGTGTTGGGCATGAATGTTTTGAAA
Source organism: Aquarana catesbeiana (assembly GCF_042186555.1). Lineage (NCBI taxonomy): Eukaryota > Metazoa > Chordata > Amphibia > Anura > Ranidae > Aquarana > Aquarana catesbeiana. Next base: position 99,113,810 of record NC_133328.1, read on the forward strand.
GACCTGGACTCGCCCCACCTATTGGCCAAATATAAACATTTTGGCCAGTGGGCCTGGGGCTGCGGCCTGCGAGAGGTGTGGCTCAGAGTGCTCCACACTTATGAGGCCCAGTGTAGGGGAAGCCAAGAAACAACCAGATAAAGTAGGGGTGGTTCGTGCACCCCCAAAACAAAATTTACTCTTGGCACCCCTGGAAGAGGTGGTCTGGTCACTCCCTGTTGGGGCCCACAAGAAGCCGAAGGGGTCCACTGTTATGGTGGAACCCCGCAAGGACCCCATGATATCAGGGCAGTGGCTGGTGTGCCATACCTTCTCCAAGATCTACCGTGGAAGAGTCTTAGTGCAATCCGGCTGATCTCTATGTGGTACTTCGTCACTGCATTCCTGAGGCCCAACCAGGGGGTGGAAGCTGTATGTGCCCCTATATAGGCAGCTATGACATCCTGGGATGTGACACAATACAAGTCACTACTGGAACAGTTGGATATTCCCTTCAAAGACTTTTCCCTACCCTAACAGAGACTGTTTCATCGTTGCTGGAAAAACACCTGCTAGTGTTTGCCACCAGTCCAGAGGATGATGGGTTCACACCGAAGCCATTGACAACCCAATACACACAGGGGGCACATCGCCCATCTGAGAGTGGTACCATCACATTCCCCCAGCACTGTGCCAAGATATCTGAAATCAGCAGCTGGGAAGACCAGATATATGTTGCTACACAAGAAAACAGGGACCAAATAATGTATATATATATATATATATATATATATATATATATATATATATATAATTTTTTTTTACAGTGAACAATAACCACACACCAACAGCAATGAACATGAATGCATGAAAATCAAAACTGAACAGGCAAAATGCAGAAACCTAACAACTATATATACAAATATGTACACAGGAAATATACAAGGCAGGGAGAAAACTGGGGGAGCAAACGGGAAAAAGGGAAACATGACTAAGAAAGGAACAAGGCAACAGAGTACTGGATACAGGACAATATCAAGGATAAATGGCCACAGTCTGAGTCTAGCAGCAACACAGAAAATTGGGAACAAAGCAGGAGCATCCAAAACACTTAGCAAGAAGCCATAGCAGAAGTTGAATTTTAGTACCCTCCCAGCAGGTATGGCCAGGTGGAGCTGATTGCTGGAACCTGCTGACTCTGGGAGACCCTTACCGGTGGACATTGGAACTGCAGCAATCGACCCAGAGCACCACAGTGCCCCCAGCAGGTGAACGTGATCTTAAAATAGTCTATCATTGGACTACCTATCCTAGCATGCTTTGCAGCCGTTCTGTGTTCTCCTTCTGCTGCTGATTGGCCTAGCAATGGCCACTAGAGAGAGGGAGAGCAGGAGTAGTGGGGCAGGAGAAAGGCAGCCTGTGGCACAGCCGCCTCTACCACCAGGTCCCTGATTGCTGACAGTGGACAGGGAGGGGGTTGAAGCGGCAGACAATGAAACAACTAGCAGCCAGGTATATGAGGTTTATGTGTATCTGTGCGACTGTCACTTGTGACATAGTAAGTGGGAGTATTTTGTGGGTACAAGGACAGTGGTATATTTGTGCAGTGCATACAGCGACTAGGCACAGATTCTGTTTAATTATCTTGCTTTAGGCAAAATCTGTGCTCTGCATCACTACTGACCCCTGAACTCTGCCTTACTTATCACTGTCTTCTGAACGCTGCCTCACTTAATAATAACCTCTGAACTTTGCCTCATTTAGTAATGACCTCTGAACTTTGCCTCACTTACTACTTACCCCTGTTCTCCACATAGATAACTTCTATCCTCCACCGTGCTGACCCCTATACATTGCCCTACAAAGTAATGGCCTCTGTAAACTTCCCTACAAACTGCTTACCCTATCCTTTGCCCTGCTGACCCCCTGTACACTGACCTCCCATCCTCTGCTCCCTCTGACACTTTTTACTGCACTCCCACATTAGATAGGCTAGATTCAGACCCTGGTACTTCCTATGATCCACATTTTCCCCCTCCTGCCAAGTACTAGATGGTATAGTCCCCTGTAAGACAATCTCTGCTTGCCCATACTTTCTGCTACTTTCGATTTTGTCCTCAAAGTACAAAAAGGTCCCATTAGAGACTTAGAAAGTTATTATTTATAATGCTTTTTAACCAGTACAAAAAACGCCTAGAAAACACCCCCTGTAACCAGCAAGCCCGGAATAAACTACATTGGATTTTATAAAAGCTGAATTTTAACTACTGGTCAATCTGGGATAATGACACAAAGTCAAAATAGCGGCACTAAATGTTTGTGCACAAGGAGTATTAAATCCCCTAAAGTGACAAGTGACTCACAATTTACAAATGAGAATATAACTGACACGTGCTAAAATATAATAAATGCTAAAGCACTAAATTGACAAATAGCACCAAACACCCTGTGACAAGTGAAGTGATATGATGTAGCTAGTGAAGCTACAAAAGAACAAAAAAAAAAAAAATTTGCCAAAATTTAAAAAATAAAGTCCATAAAATATTAAAGAGGACCTATAGTCGATGTGAAGATCTCTTAATCTATTCACCACACGAATGTGTCTGTGATTCCACTCCCCTAAAGAAACGCACTCACTGAATTCCAATGCCTACATTCTCATGTTAGGCTAAAGCGCATTTAAACCACATGTATAGGGTTTTAGAGCAAGCATCCGAACTCCAGCCGTGCGTCTAATATAATCTCCACATGTGAACAAAAAAGTGTACCAATAGTGTAATACCGTAAACAAAGCTTTAATGAAAACACTAAACAGCCTTTAAGATTTAAACTCACATGGTACAAGTTAAAAGACAGCAAAAATGACTAAGGTAAGCCTTTCAAAGCCTCCAGAGCAGTGGATAAAATGGCCACGGCGGACCCAAGGTGTGCAGGCATAAGGTTGAATCTCACCCCTCCCTTGGTCCTGGATCTAAACCTGCTCGTCAACTTGTTGGTGTGTCAAGCAACGTCCTGCCTCAAAGATGTTGATTGCCGTACAGCCACACCCCCGACATGTTTTGTCACAAGGACTTACTCATGAGTCTGCCTCTCTGATTCGCTCAGCGCGATATACTGTATGTAGCCAAAGCTACATACAGTATTACTGCACATCCAGCGGGCTGACAGATTAGGGACATTTGTTTTGGGCCACGTGCCTCGTATAAGATGGCACCCCCCTCCCCCCCATTTTTGGAGTATGTTTTTAAGGTTAAAAAAATCATCTTATATACCGGCATATATGGTAAGTGCAATATGAATAATAATAATACAACTAGTCTAGAGTGCACTCTATGAGAATGGCTAGGGTATAGAGCAATGTACTCTGAGTGGTACCTCTTAGCATAAGCAATAGGTGAAGGTTTCTATGTAACAGCTGCAAAGGGACAGTCTTTAGTTCTAACTCTTCAGCTGGCCAGCATTGGGGCCCAGTTGTACTGTTGGTGTGCATGAGAATAGTCACAGTCAAGCCTGCAGGAAGCAATGAAGCTACTAGAAGGATTTATGAGGCTAGTATGAGGCTTATGAAGCTTATGAGGCTTATGAGGCTTATGAGGCTTGAAAAAAGGTGTTACTGCTTTGAAACACGTAGCCATGCTACTTCACACCTCCTGGTTTCTGACCATGCCCCCTTCACACCTCCCAGAATTTGATGTCTATAACTCAGTTCCCACTTTGTCAGGTTTGTCTCTGGCCTTTTGGATGCATTGTTACTGACAAATACTGTTCCACCTGCCTTGGATCATCACACTACTGCCCAGGATTTACTGAAGAAAGCCACTTTTCCACCTATTACATGTGAGTGGCCAATTTGCCTTTTTTATTATTAATAAATTATCTAATGTGCTGCACTTCGATGGCTTTAAGAGCCCTAGACTATCAGTATAGCGTAAGCCATGAAAAATGGGTGTAAAATGATTGCTCTCACTCTGGTGCACACAGTGATATGTAATCTGTATAGCATTCAACGTATTCATCCGTAGGCGTCACTGGCATTTGAATTTATGTTTTCCACTAAATTTTCACAATTTTTCTTTACACAGTGGACACAATGGGGGTTATTTACGAAAGGCAGATCCACTTTGCACTACAAGTGCAAAGTGCACTTGAAATTGCACTGAAAGTGCACTTAGAAGTGCAGTCGCTGTAAATCTGAGGGGTAGATCTGAAATGAGGGGGAAGCTCTGATGATTTTATCATCCAATCATGCGCAAGCTAAAATGCTGTTTTTTATTTATCTTGCATGGCCCCCTCGGATCTACAGTGACTTCACTTCCAAGTGCACTTTCAGTGCAATTTCAAGTGCACTTTGCATTTGTACTGCAAAGTGGATTTGCCTTTCGTAAATAACCCCCATAGTCCTCTATGCAATGATTTTTTTGGGGGGGGGGGCAGGTTCTCTTTAATTTAACATCAGGGGTCTAAAAGACCGCTGATGTCTCCACTGCCCTTCAATGTAGCTAATCAAGTGCAGTTCTCTGATCTCCCTCCCCTCTACCTGACGGTACCCACCATGCTGGTCCCGGGTCCGCCAATGTGTTTGCGCAGCCCAAGAAACATGGCAGCCCCCCCACCATGGGACACTGGCACTTACAGGGATCTTGAGAGGCCAGCCGTCTCAGGGCTGCACATACTGTATAATCTTATGGGAAGATTTTTGTTGAAATAATTGTCTGGTGATAGTGACTGTTTAAGCTGGCAGGGGGAACTAAAAAAGTTGTGAACCACAGTACACTTACTCTGTTTCCCCAAAAATAAGACCTAGCGTGAGTGTTGGTGATGGCTGCAATATAAGCCCTACCCCCCAAATAAGCCCTAGTTAAAGTCCTTGTAGGTCTTATTTTCAGGGTAGGGCTTATTTTCGGGGAAACGGGGTAGGTTTTATTTGGGGGGTAGGGCTTATATTGCAGCCATCACTGACAATCATGCTAGGTCTTATTTTCGGGGAAACAGGGTATATAAATATAATTATTATATAAACATATAAGAATCCCACGCATATACTAATACAACCACCATCACATCATCCTTCCTGGGGATTGTATTTTGGATTGGATGTCTGTTGGCTTTGAAAGTTGGGGCTGCTCTTAGATGTCTTGAATATAAACAAAAACAGTCTAAACTGACTTTTTATGGTGGATAATTGACTTGACTTATATATAGGGACCTTGACAGATTTGGCTGACAGTACATAACATTTGAGCCATTGCCACTCAAAAACAAGGAGTGGACAACACCCATTTTCTTTACATTGCCGGATTGTTAATAGCCCCCTAAGCAACTCATCCGCTCTGTCTGTGATTGTCCTGATTTTTAAGCAAATCAGAATTACTTGTTGTGTAATGAAACAGAAAACAACTTACTGAAAACAAATATGGAGTGATAATTGCATTTAAGTCTGGAAAGAAATGCAAAATGATAATTACACTAACACGTGACACTATTATTAACCAATAAATTCAGAAAATACATTGGCACACAGTTATTTCAAGTTAAGGAGAAGATATTGTTCTGTGTATTTTCTGTCAGACAAAGAATTCAGAAAAGGTTTATAAAATGGATTAAAGTGTGGCAAACGTGTAGGTCCCACTCACCTTTATTAATCAGAAAATCATAAGCCACAATACTTTCATAAATGCATCCTGCTCAAATTCATTATGGTTTATAAGACTTAATGTATGAAATGGATGACTCAATGTATGAAAAATTACGGAGTGCTCATCCATGGGGATATTTTGCAACACAAGAACATATTTTCTTTACTGAATTTCCCATGTTAGGAACAATTTTATCACACAGACAGGAAAATAATTGGATATAAACAATTGCTCTTTAAGTTCACATACCTTTTCATTGTGCTGCTCAGCAAGATCACAGATGCTTGTTTAAATTGTAGCCCACATAAAAATATAAAAGGGGGTAGAAACAAGCATTTCATTTATTCCGGAATAATATTGTGGGGCACTACTGTGTTTGACACTGTAGCAAAACACGGGTGTCAGCAGTATTATCTTATTTATGGGCATAGGATACAAAGGATAACTACATCCTACACATACAGTCAGGTCCATAAATATTGGGACATCGACACAATTCTAATCTTTTTGGCTCTATACACCACCACAATGGATTTGAAATGAAACGAACAAGAGGTGCTTTAACTGCAGACTTTCAGCTTTAATTTGAGGGTATTTACATCCAAATCAGGTGAACGGTGTAGGAATTACAACAGTTTGTATATGTGCATCCCACTTTTTAAGGGACCAAAAGTAATGGGACAGATTAACAATCATCCATCAAACTTTCACTTTTTAATACTTGGTTGCAAATCCTTTGCAGTCAATTATAGCCTGAAGTCTGGAACGCATAGACATCACCAGACGCTGGGTTTCATCCCTGGTGATGCTCTGCCAGGCCTCTACTGCAACTGTCTTCAGTTCCTGCTTGTTCTTGGGGCATTTTCCCTTCAGTTTTGTCTTCAGCAAGTGAAATGCATGCTCAATCACATTCAGGTCAGGTGATTAACTTGGCCATTGCATAACATTCCACTTCTTTCTCTTAAAAAACTCTTTGGTTGCTTTCGCAGTATGCTTCGGGTCATTGTCCATCTGCACTGTGAAGCGCCGTCCAATGAGTTCTGAAGGATTTTGCTGAATATGAGCAGATAATATTGCCCGAAACACTTCAGGATTCATCCTGCTGCTTTTGTCAGCAGTGACATCATCAATAAATACAAGAGAACCAGTTCCATTGGCAGCCATACATGCCCACGCCATGACACTACCACCACCATGCTTCACTGATGAGATGGTATGCTTTGGATCATGAGCAGTTCCTTTCCTTCTCCATACTCTTCTCTTCCCATCACTCTGGTACAAGTTGATCTTGGTCTCATCTGTCCATAGGATGTTGTTCCAGAACTGTGAAGGCTTTTTTAGATGTTGTTTGGCAAACTCTAATCTGGCCTTCCTGATTTGAGGCTCACCAATGGTTTACATCTTGTGATGAACGCTCTGTATTCACTCTGGTGAAGTCTTCTCTTGATTGTTGACTTTGACACACATACACCTACCTCCTGGAGAGTGTTCTTGATCTGGCCAACTGTTGTGAAGGGTGTTTTCTTCACCAGGGAAAGAATTGTTCGGTCATCTATCACAGTTGTTTTCCATTCTTCCGGTTCTTTTGGTGTTGCTGAGCTCACCAGTGCGTTCTTTCTTTTTAAGGATGTTCCAAACAGTTGATTTGGCCACACCTAATGTTTTTGCTATCTCTCTGATGGGTTTGTTTTGTTTTTTCAGCCTAATGATGACTTGCTTCACTGATAGTGACAGCTCTTTGGATCTCATATTGAGAGTTGACAGCAACAGATTCCAAATAGCACATTTGAAATAAACTCTGGACCTTTTATCTGCTCCTTGTAAATGGGATAATGAGGGAATAACACACACCTGGCCATGGAACAGCTGAGCAGCCAATTGTCCCATTACTTTTGGTCCCTTAAAAAGGGGAAGGCACATATACAAACTGTTGTAATTCCTACACCGTTCACCTGATTTGGATGTAAATACCCTCAAATTAAAGCTGAAAGTCTGCAGTTAAAGCACATCTTGTTTGTTTCATTTCAAATCCATTGTGGTGGTGTATAGAGCCAAAAAGATTAGAATTGTGTCGATGTCCCAATATTTATGGACCTGACTGTATAAGAATATGTCTGTGTCTTGCAATCAGTCTGAATAGTGTAAATTTCCATCATGGAATCCATCACATATTTACCAGCGTCCTTAAAGGGACAATCCACCAAAAATGATAATGTTGTTTTTTAGTCAGTGCTGGATAGTTATGATATACAGTACTACAGAAGCGTGCCCGTGCGCACAGGTGTGTAAGCTAGATGATCCAAGGAATTCAAAATGGACAATGAATTTCGGCCTTGCTGCCCTCCAGGATGGGGATATCCTAATAGTAAAACGAAAAGAAAGAATGAGGGCGCACCAGCCTGGTGCATTATACTTTAGTATATTTATTTAAAAACATGATTAAAATCTACTCACAAAGGTAGAAAAAATTTGCGCTTATAGCAATCCTAAGGCAATTGGTCCGCTGGTAGCAGTTTCCAGGTCCTAGGAAGAGGACGTACAAACCGCTGCTGGCTGACGCGTTTTGAAGGTGTCCCTTCTTCTTCAGAGCCTTATCTGTGCTGTTCTCTTGTAGCTATTTATACATGTGTCCATATATTCATCTGGGAGCCACATCCCAGATCTATTCTGAAGCCCCTTCCCAAATAATGGGAGATCTTTTAGAGGATGGACCTTAACTGCATAATTCTATGTGTGTATAGTAGTAATTTATCTCTTATATCTTATTATATTAATACATTATAATACATGTGTGTGCACACTAATGGTGCATGCGCCCAGCAATAAACTGACTCGGATCCACAGATGAGTGACTTACATCTGACTAACCTTGGCATCATAGATTGCAGATGGAGAGTCGCACGTGTTATGTATAGGAGACAACAACAACTCTCACCTCTATCTGAAGGGCCCATCTGTGAGGGTCACCATATCGGCGGGTGGAACGCACGCCGCACTGTCACTTCCTGGTTGCGGTCCACAGGGCGGAAGTGCGGTCCTGACGTCACTTCTCGTGTGCCCATTGACGCACGGTATTGACGTCGATAGTAGTAAACAGTGGCCGCCAAATTGCTGAAGGTTGTTAGGGAATGACATAAGGGGGACTGTTTCTATAGTGGAGCCTCAGAGGGGACAGGTGGAGGAGAGGGAAAAGACATAGTACTTGGAGTGTACAGTGTTTCCAATAAGGGACATAGACATGTCGGTATGCGAGTATTGGGCACACAAGGCTAAAGCATGTATACACATACATGCACAACCACATGCCATTGTGGAATTTGATTTGTAACAATTAAGACATGCAGTATATCGCCAGGGCTATATCCCATGCTTATGTAGCACAAAGTATACACATACAAAGTGTGCACACACATGTTTTAGCATTAAAATCATTGGTAGATGCATATATAAACATTTTATAAGAGAATATATATGAAAGATAAATAGATTCATTAATTAAATTAGATTAAATTAAATTAAATTAAGTTAGATGGTTAAAAACAATATATTGTCAGTATTAACTGGCAATAGGTATACACCTATAGCTAGAAGGGCTAGTGTACACATGTACAGAGGCATAGACAAGAGACACACCATAATTAAGTAAAATTATATAGTAAAGCATAATACTAAAAATGTCCGTATTCGGTTGTGTACACAGGGGCTAGTCTTGGTACTAAGCAGGAGCCTAAGTGTGCACACCTTTGCACATATGTATGGACATTTTTATCATTATGTTTTACTATGTAATTTCTTTATCGTACATCATTGGACACAGAGCACCACAATAATGACTATCTGGGTTATATGCTACCTTTAAGTGATTGGACACTGGCAACCAATAGTATGAAGGTTCCTCCCATATAACCCCTCCCATACGGGAAGTACCTTTAGTTTTTTGCCAGTGTCTTGAGGGTGATGGTCATGGCTGTGGAAGCTTTTCAAATTCTTCAATGATGTCCCAGTGAGGATGTTATAATCGGATCCATTCGGATGGCATGAAAAGCTAAAGTGGATGGTACCCGAGCCTCGGTTCAAGAACGAGGTTTTGCCTGTAATGTGTCCTTTATGGCGCTGGACCCTTGTTATATGGTATTCCTGGTCTATCATTTGCCCAAGGGAACCAGAAGGGTGCCTTACAGGTCCAGGGGTGTGGACCCCGAACAGAGAGGGGACCCGGTCCTTGAAGGTCCGCAGTGGCGCGACCCGGCGTGATGGGAGTAGACTGGGCCCGTATTAGGCCCTGCAGCAAGGACCGGTGAGTGCTCCCTCTGGGAGGCCTAAAGATACTACTGTTGTTGCTTAACATGACATGTTTATCCCAAATTTACGTGCCTTGTGTCCCCACTGTATAGGAGGTTACAGAGGACAGCTGGCGGGTGCACTTATGCAGGTGTCTCCCGCACGTGGACCGCATGCGCCGGGCGCGTGCGTGCGCAGGGAGCATGCGTCGGGGATATGCGCCGCATGCCCGTGCGCCTGTACTCATGGTGTGCACAGGTGGCGGTCGCCACGTGCATCGCGGTATGCCTGTGTGTGCGCCGCGCATTCTACGGGCATGTGCATGCGCCGTGAGGATTCCTGGGCGTGCGTTAGTCATGCGGCGGCGCACGCGTATAGAGGGAGGTCACGTGCCCGCGTGTACCAATGCTTGTCAGTTTAGGCTCATAAGAGCCAGAAGCCTAGTGCACGGTGGGACACAGTGGTCTGGGCACGCGAGTTGGGCAGTTGCAACAGGTTAAAGGCTGGTCAAGGCTGTGGTAGCTGCTATACGCTGTATTCAGCTATATAACTCAGAGGGAGTACTTTTTTCCTCAACTCTTGTAAGCAATGTCTTCCAGAAAACGAGATACAGGGAGCAGGGCAAGTCCAGGGGTTAAAGTGACTCCTTCAAAAACAGGAGATCAACCTCAGGTTGCTGCAGCATCAGTCTCCCCTGAAAGACCTGCGGCATTTCGCCTGGCTGAGCCATTGCATTTGTCAGGCGTAGTGGCCACTACCAATATCCCTGCATCGGCTTATGTTACTAAGGATGACTTAGCATCAGCCCTAGCTGGCCTTGAAGGCAAGATAGCGGGTATGATTGCCATAGTAATGCAGGGAGGGAAGAAGCGTCATAGATCCCCCTCTGCTGAGCCTGGTCCCAATGGAGAGTCACTTGAGCACTAGGACTCTCTTAGCCAGATGGGTCCTTGTGATCTGGATCCAGAATGGGCAGAGGATTTGGAGGAGGTGGCTGTAAAGGATAAAGAGGAAGGAGAGGCTGAAGAGGACTCAGGTTCTGAGGAACCAATTTCGGCTTCCCAATCCCAGAAATTGTTTATCCAGTCTTTGGCTGAAATAGTGAGAGCTGGGTTTAAGTTACCCCCGGTACAGGGACCAGGACTCTCCTGTTCTACGTTGGGATCCTTGCGTCCTCAGCAAGGTTCCCAGGCGTTCCCTTTGCATCCATTATTGGAGCAGGTGATTTACGCTGACTGTGACCACCCGGACAGGATATACTTGCCTCCAAAAAGGTTTTCTTTTTTATATCCTATGGAGGAAAAATTCAGGAAGAAGTGGGATACACCTTTGGTTGATGCTGCCATTTCTTCAGTGAATAAAAGCCTAACCTGTCCAGTGGATAATGCCCAAGGGTTTAAGGATCAGGCAGATAAAAAACTGGAATCCTTACTTAAAGCTTCCTTTGCGGTAGCTGGGTCAGCAGTACAACCGGCAGTTGTGGCTATCGGTATTTGCCAGTCCTTGAAGGACTGTTTTAAGAGGTTGGTCAGGAACCTGCCTGTTCAGTAGGAATTTTCTGACGTATTGTCGGAACTTCCTCCCCCTCCCGCCGCGATCCGGTGCCCTCTGCCACTTACCGGAGCCGTTGGTAGCGGCGGAGGCGATCGTGTCTGTCCTATAGCTGTGCCTGGAGACGAGTGAGGCTAAGATGGCTCCCACTCGTTTCCATGACACTGCTGGGCGGAAGCGACGTCAAAACGTCACTTTCGCCCACGCCTCTTAAAGGCATATTTTTTTCAATGTCTTTTTTTTTTTTTTTTTATTGCATTTTAGTGTAAATATGAGATCTGAGGTCTTTTTGACCCCAGATCTCATATTTAAGAGGTCCTGTCATGCTTTTTTCTATTACAAGGGATGTTTACATTCCCTGTAATAGGAGTAAAAGTGACACAATTTTTTTTTAAACAGTATAAAAATAAATAAAATAATGTAAAATAAATAATAAGAATTTGTTTTTTTTAAAAAAAAACCCGTCCCGACGAGCTCACGTGCAAAAGCGAACGCATACGCGAGTAGCGCCCACATATGAAAATGGCGATAAAACCACACGTGAGGTATCGTCACGACCGGTAGAGCGAGAGCAATAATTCTAGCCCTCCTCTGTAACGCAAAACATGCAACCTGTAGAATTTTTTAAACGTCGCCTATGGAGATTTTTGAGGGTAAAAGTTTGATGCCATTCCACAAGCAGGCGCAATTTTGAAGCGTGACATGTTGGGTATCAATTTACTTGGCGTAACATTATATTTCACAATATAAAAAAAATTGGGCTAACTTTACTGTTGTCTTATTTTTTTATTCAAAAAAGTGAATTTTTTCCCAAAAAAGTGCGCTTATAAGACCGCTGCGCAAATACGGTGCAAAAAAAAATATTGCAACAACCGCCATTTTATTCTCTAGGGTGTTAGAAAAAAAAAATATATAATGTTTGGGGGTTCTAAGTCATTTTCTAGCAAAAAAAACCTGGTTTTAAACATGTAAACACCTAAAATCCAAAATGAGGCTGGTCCTTAAGTGGTTAAAGGACTCGATTCAGCAGATGTCTCATTTTACGCTACTCTCAATCCATATGCGCAGGGTCTTGTGGTTGAAGAACTGGTCAGCCGAGACGCCATGCAAAAGGCTACTCGCGGCTTTTCCTTTTCATGGTGAGCGTCTATTTGGAGAGGATCTGGATAAATATATCCAAAAGATCTCCCAAGAGGTATCGACAGCTTCAGCTGCCTACTTTTAAGAAACCTCAGGGTCAAAAAAGACCCTGGGCCCAGAAACCGGCCAAAACCAATTCCAAGTCTTCCTTGTGAAGGGGCGCCCCCTCTCTTGCGGGTGGGGGGCAGACTGCGGTGGTTCGCAGATGCTTGGGGGAAATTCAGGACAGGTGGGTCATTTTCACTATAACACAAGGTTACAAAATAGAGTTCCGGGATTTTCCCCCAACTCGTTTCTGGTATCCAGAGTCCCATCGGACCCAGGGAAAAAGAAGGGCCTGTTCCTGGCTTTAGAGCAGCTGGAAAGGCAGGAGGTAATTATCGAGGTTCCGCACAAGGAAAGATTCAAGGGGTTCTACTCTAACCTATTTACAGTGCCGAAGCCAAACGGGGAGGTAAGGCCCATTCTGGACATCAAGTCCCTCAAGTCCCTTCCGTATGGAGTCGGTCCGTTCAGTAATCGCATCCTTGAGAAGAGGAGATTTTTTAGCATCCATAGACATCAAGGACGTGTACCTGCATGTACCGATTTTTGGTCCACATCAAAGATTTCTGCGCTTTGCAATAGAGGGGTGTCATTTCCAATTTGTGGCACTTCCATTCAGTCTAGCCACGGCCCCTCGAGTCTTCACAAAGGTTCTGGCTCCAGTGTTGGCATTCCTAAGGTCCCAAAAGATCCCGATGGTAGGATATCTGGACGACCTTCTGTTAAGGGACCAATCTTACTCCACCTTAGTAGAAAACGTTACAATTACGGTTCGTTTTCTGAGGTTCCTAGGCTGGATTCTGAATATGAACAAATCGGCCCTTCGTCCAGCTCAGGTCTTGACATATCTGGACCTGATCCTGGACACAACCCAAGAAAGGGTAATTTTACCTCCCTTAAAGGTCAACTCCATAGTGGAGCTGGTTCGAGAGGTCAAAGGGGTAGAAAAGCCTTCGATTCGACAGTTCCCTATGCGCAGTTTCACTCCAGGTTGTTCCAGAAAACTATCCTGGAGGCTTGGGACAAGTCTGTTCAAACCTTGGATCATCCCATGTCTCTATCCCTACAGGTAAAACGGGACCTCTCTTGGTGGTCAAAGACCAGCCACTTGAGGGGCGGAAAATCCTTTCCACCTGTAACCTGGAAGGTGGTAACTACAGACACCAGTCGTCTCGGCTGGGGAGCAGTCCTGGAAGAGGCTTCAGTCCAGGGAATATGGTCCCAAGTAGAGAAGACCTTGCCCATCAATCTGCTGGAAATTCGGGCACGCTTGGCTCTCTTATTCTGGATGTCCAGATTGCGGGGTTTTCCTGTCCGAGTCCAGTCCGACAACTCCACGGTTGTGGCATACGTCAACCACCAAGGGGGCACCCGAAGCCAGGCAGCCCAAAGGGAAGTAAATCACATATGAACTTGGGCAGAGAGACACGTGCTGTTTCTGTCAGCAGTCTTTATTCCAGGTGTGGACAATTGGTGGGCAGACTACCTTAGTCATCAGCAATTGTTACTGGGGAAGTGGTCTCTTCACCCCGAAGTTTTCCTTCAAATCTGCTAGCACTGGGGGATGCCAGATGTGGATCTTCTGGCATCCAGATTCAATGTCAAGGTGGACAGGTTTGTAACCAGGACCAGGGATCCGCTTGCCGTCAGAACGGATGCATTGGTGATTCCCTGGGATCGGTATTCCCTAATTTATGCTTTTCCTCCAATCCAGATGCTGCCGCACCTGTTATGCAGGATACAGGAGGAACAGAAACCAGTGATTCTGGTGGCCCCGGGGTGGCCCAGGAGGTCCTGGCACTCAGAGATTGTGAGGATGGCGGCGGGGGACCCATTGTGTCTCCCATACCGTCCAGACCTGTTGTTCCAAGGTCCCATATACCATCCTTCTTTACGGTCGCTGAATTTGATGGCATGGCTATTAAGACCAAGGTACTGAAAGACTGTGGTATTAGAGGTTCAGTCTTGTCTACTCTGATAAATGCTAGAAAGCCAGTTTCTAGAAGTATTTACAATTGGGTCTGGAAATCGTACATTTCCTGGTGCGAGAGGAGAAGATGGCACCCTCACAAGTATACGATTGGGAGGGTCCTTGCCTTTCTTCAAACAGGAATTGATTTAAACCTGTCTTTAGGGACCATTAAAGGACAAATTTCGGCCTTATCAGTTTTTTCCAGAGGCCAATTGCACCTCATTCTTTAGTACGAACCTTTGTCAAGGGTGTACTGCGCTTAAGGCCGCCAGTTAAGCCACTCTTATGCCCCTGGGACTTGAACTTGGTGCTATCAGCTCTACAGGATCAACCCTTTGAACCTATTAGGCATATTCCTTTAATTCTATTGACAAGGAAATTGGTCTTTTTGGTGGCCATAACCTCGGCTAGAAGAGTGTCAGAATTGGCCGCCCTTTCTTGTGAAAAACCTTTTCTATTTTTACATCAGGACAAAGTGGTGATGCACCCCCATCCATATTTTTTACCTAAGGTGGTTTCCAATTTTCATTTGAATCAGGATATCATTTTACCTTCCTTTTTTCCCAACCCTAAGTCTAAGAAGGAAAGGTCGCTTCACTCACTGGATGTGGTGAAAGCAGTCAAGATTTACTTAAACATGTCAGCTCCTTTTTGGAAGACTGACTCCCTTTTTGTCCTGCCAGAGGGTCCTAAGAAGGGACAGGCAGCAACTAGTTCGACTATCTCTAGGTGGATTCGCCAGGTCATTATCCAGGCTTATGAGTTGAAACGCAAGGTTCCACCTCGGTATCTCAAAGCTCACTCTACTAGAGGAGTTAGTGCATCATGGGCAGTGCGCCAACAGGTGTCTATGGCTCAGGTTTGCAAAGCGGCCGCTTGGTCTTCGGTTCATACGTTCACCAGGTTTTACCAGCTGGATGTTAGATCTCAAAGGGAGACTGTTTTTGGCCACAGCATGCTGCAAGCAGCTTTATAAGTCCTGGGCCTGAAGGGGGTCTAGGAATACTATGTTCCCTCCCCTCAAATGCATTGCTTTAGGACATCCCAGATAATCATTATTATGGTGCTCTGTGTCCCGTGATGTACGATAAAGAAAAATGGATTTTTAAAACAGCGTACCTGTAAAATCCTTTTCTTGGAGTACATCACGGGACACAGAGCTCCCTCCCTTCTTTTCTGGGATCTTCATTGCTTGCTACAAAACTAAAGGTACTTCCTGTATGGGAGGGGTTATATGGGAGGAACCTTCTTACTATTGGTTGCCAGTGTCCAATCACCTAAAGGTAGCATATAACTCAGTTGGTCATTATTATGGTGCTCTGTGTCCCGTGATGTACTCCAAAAAAAGGATTTTACAGATAAGCGTTTTTAAAATCCATTTTTTACTTAATTATGGTGCGTCTCTTGTCTATGCCTTTATACATGTGTACACTAGCCCTTCTAGCTATAGGTGTATACCTATTGCCAGTTAATACTGACAATATATTGTTTTTAACCATCTAACTTAATTTAATTTAATCTAATTTAATTAATTAATCTATTTATGTTTTATATATATTCTCTTATAAAATGTTTAGATATGCATCTACCAATGATTTTTTTGCTAAAACATGTGTGTGCACACTTTGTATGTGTATACTTTGTGCTACATAAGCACGGGATATAGCCCTGGTGATATACTGCATGTCTTAATTGTTACAAATCAAATTCCACAATAGCATGTGGTTGTGCATGTATGTGTATACATGCTTTAGCATTGTGTGCCCAATACTCGCATACCGACATGTCTATGTCCCTTCTTGGAAACACTGTACACTCCTAGTACTATGTCTTTTCCCTCTCCTCCACCTTTCCCCTCTGAGACTCCACTATAGGAACAGTCCCCCTTATGTCATTCCCTAACGACTATGGAGTGTTTACTATTTTGGTGCTTTTGTCTGCCTTTGCTCTCTATCTTTTCCTTCAAAAATACGGCGGCCACTGTTTACTACTATTGACGTCAATCCCGTGCATCAATGGGCGCACGAGAAGGGACGTCAGGACCGCACTTCCAACCTGTGGACCGCAACCAGGAAGTGACAGTGCGGCGTGCATTCCACCCGGCGATATAGGCTATTAGGATATATACGATCGGACGGGCAGCTGTTGGTTATGGACGCTAGAGGCAGAGATCGTGTGCTCTTGGAGCAACTGTGGCCCTCACAGATGGGCCCTTCAGATAGAGGTGAGAGTTATTGTCGTCTCCTATACATAACACGTGCGACTCTCCATCTGCAATCTATGATGCCCAGGTTAGTCAGATGTAAGTCACTCATCTGTGGATCCAGGTCAGTTTATTGCTGGGCACATGCACCATTAGTGTGCACACACATGTATAATAGTGTATTAATATAATAAGATATGAGAGATAAATTACTACTATATACACATATAATTATGCAGTTAAGGTCCATCCTCTATAAGACCTCCCACTACTTGGGGAGGGGCTTCAGAATAGATCTGGGATGTGGCTCCCAGATGAATATATGGACACATGTATAAATAGCTACAAGAGAACAGCACAGATAAGGCTCTGAAGAAGAAGGGACACCTTCGAAACACGTCAGAAGCGGTTCGTACGTCCTCTTCCTAGGACCTGGAAACTGCTACCAGTGGACCAATTGCCTTAGGATTGCTATAAGCGTGACTTTTTTCTACCTTTGTGAGTAGATTTTAATCATTTTTTTAAATACATATACTAAAGGATAATGCACTAGGCTGGTGCGCCCTCTTTCTTTCTTTTCGTTTTTCTGGATAGTTAGGATACCAAGACTTTCTTATACCTCTTAGATGCTCCAGCATCAGGATCTTGGTGTTTAAATTATCATGTCTGCTTATCTGCTGTGACTGAAAAAACAACAATAGAAAAGAGAAGGGCGCACCGACCTAGCTATATGGGCACATTAGACCTTAAGGCAACTGATCGAACTTGCTATGATATGCGTTTATACAAAATGGGTTTATGAGTATATCTATTGCTGGTGCCAGGCAAATAGATTTAGACAAACATTGAAGTAAAAAAATATAAAACACATTTTATTAAACATAAACAAAGTTTAAAAATGATGCTGGCTGTACATAAATAGAACAAACGGCAGTACATATCAGATAATGAATAGGGACTCAGAACTAATATCCCTACATGTTTCGCCCGCTGGGGCTTCCTCGGGGGATGTTTGTTGAGGGAACAAAATGGATATGTCACTGAATAAGATAAAGTACAATTAAGAGCCCGTTAAGAGTCAGTTCTCCTAGTCTGGCTCTACTCCTACAGCAGGTAACTATTTAATGGCTGGCAGTTTTTTGGCTCTGGACAGTCGTTGACATCTTTTCTTAAACATACCTTTTTTGTTGTATTCTGTTTTTGATGGCTCTTAATTGTATTTTATCTTATGCAGTGACATATCCATTTTGGTCCTTCAACAAACATCCCCTGAGGAAGCCCCAGCGGACAAAACATGTCGGGATATTAGTGCTGAGTGACCCCCTATTCATTATCTAATCTGATATGTACTGCCGTTTGTTCTACTTATGTACAGCCAGCATAATTTTTAAACTTTGTCTATGTTTAATAAAATGTGATTTATATTTTTTTACTTCAATGTTTGTCTAAATCTATTTGCCTGGCACCCACAAAATCCCACCAAATTACTTTCCTGATCATATATGTTATTCAGGGATAGTGGTGCCTCTTTTTTGACACTGTCACCTAACCATATCAATCAGTATATCTATTGCTGTTTTTATTTTTTGATTACATTTAATTGAGGTAATGCGCTAGGTTGGTGTGCCCTCCTCTTTTTATTGTTGTTTTTTAGTCTAAGAAAACCCATTGTCCTGAGGGGGCAGCAAGACCACTGGTGCTAAGAAGGAATTTTACACGGTATGCCTCTGGGTTAACCATTGTGAGTGCAGGAGAAGGCTTTTTGAATAGCTGCTGTGACTGTTATGAGGGAGTTACATTTATAGACCAGTGACATTGGAGTGGTATTAAACTCTGTATTCAAACTTTTCCCTACAGGTAAGAATATAATAAGTCTTACTTGTAAGTACCATGAATATGTCCAACTCCTACTCCATTTATAGATGTTTACATCGGCTCCTGACAATGACATTAGTGGTGCACGCACAGTAATTCTGCATCCACAGCACACTGAGTGTGCCCTTATTACAGAGAGTGCTGTGCCGCGATGATGACTCCTGTGCACATATATGGGAGTGACATCATTGGGGCCAGGCCATTCAAACTGCTATATAGCACAAATCTAAAATGAAGACCAGGCAAAGATGGTCATTTTCTCCTTCTAAAGGGGAAGGAGGGCAATACGCAGGTCACCTTTGCCAGTGTTTACACTCTGAATGTAGACCAACTGCATTTTCTTATGGCGCTCCTTCCAGTGCTTATGAAGTTTGCGGAGGGACTTCTTGTCTTTGGAGGGGACCTTAAGTTTGCAAATCGTCTACTGGAAGTATCGCATGGCTCATCCCATCTCCCCTATTCTCGCCTTAAGTGCTTGAAGACAGATCTCCACCTCCTTGGTTTGGTTGATGCACCCCCAAGAACATGACTACATTTTCTTTTCGCAGGTTCACCATACTTACTGTTGCCTTGATTATCTCCTGATTGCGCATAAGGATCTGCCCAGGGTTGTGTCTGCCGATATAAATGTCATTTCCTTTTCGGATCATGTGCTGGTTCATTTAACTTTTCAGCTGGGCCCGGTGACTCGGGTCCCTCCTTCATGAAGGTTAAATGAGGCCTTACTTCTGTCAGAGGAGATACGCGCTGAGCTACTGGCTGCCCTGTGGAAATACTTTGCGCTAAATGGAGCCTCGACAGACAATCCCATGGTGGTTTGGGAGACTCATAAGCCAGTTATACGGGGTACATTGATCCAAATTGGGGCTCAAATCAAAGGGGAGAGGTTGCGCTGATAAACTTTTGAGTCAGCTAAGTAGTTTAGAATGTTCCCATAAAGCCAGCCTTACACGATCCACGTATCAGGAGCTCCTTAGGGTTCGTGAGGAACTCCGCTCCCTCCTTTACCACAAAACAAAGCAAAAACTGGAAAACTGGCTTGGGCACATTGTACCATGTACAAATTCTCGAACAAACCTGGTACGCTGCTGGCAAGGGCCCTGCGGGGTCCCCATATCATTGGCTCTCTTGGACAGGAATTGAATACGTCCACCGACATAATGGCAGAGAATAAAGCCTTCTATGAGGCTCTTAACAGTCTGGATCACCCATCTGCTATGGATTCCGCCTAGGACGTGAAATAAAAAATACAAAAATAAAAAAATAAGATGGATGGTGAGAGCCAGTAACAAGCAGGAAAGTGTCTCTTTACACAGAATCTGTCAGGCTAGGAACAGATAGCAGGTAACAGTTCAGATGTGCTGATTATGCAAAGAGTTCAATAAACAAGAGCACATACCATGATCAGGTCTAAGCACAGCAGGTCAGATGGAACTTGTAGTTCACCACTGTAGATGATGGTAGAGGTTGGCTGGTGCTTGTGGTTTACTGCTGCAGATGTAACAGGTGGTTTGCTAGTGCTTGTGGTTTACCGCTGCAGATGTAACAGGAGGCTGGCTGGGCAGCCAAGTAGTAATGCTGAGTCTGGCACTACAGTAGAATCAGGCAAAGCGTAGTCTAGACAAGCTGG
The DNA here is from genome assembly GCF_042186555.1 of Aquarana catesbeiana. NCBI lineage: Eukaryota > Metazoa > Chordata > Amphibia > Anura > Ranidae > Aquarana > Aquarana catesbeiana. Next base: position 99,134,122 of record NC_133328.1, read on the forward strand.
GTCATACACAGGTAGATCAGAGTCCAAATGGTACCGAATCAGAAGTGAGCAAACAGGGTCAAAACTAGGCGGGTCATACACGATATATACAGAGCAGATATTAGCTGGTTCAAGCAGGAGCACACAAGGTAACAACGCTATCGCGAGCACTGGTGGTATGCTGATACAGGAGATTTTATTGGTGAGCTGGCCAATCACCATTGTTTCCCAAGCAAAGGCTGTGTCAGGTGAGTTTTGCTGGATCTTAAAGAGATCCTAGAATCTCCATGGGAGTAAAACAAACAGAGCTGTGACTGACCTTGCCTAAAATAAAGAGGGGGGGGGGGGGTCTGTGACAAATGCAGTTTTCTATAGGTAATACCTCTGAATACTTACAGGTTACAGTCTGCTACTTTACATATTATTGACAGCATGGGATTAGCTTTGAAATGGATATAAATATGTCTACTTGCAGGGTTAATGTGCCTGGTTGGCTCCCCTGCTTCAGCTAACAGTTTGTGTATTGTATGAATTGAAGGTGGATGGAGAGGATGAAAAAGGGGGCCACTGCCGCTATTCAATAACTTATGTTACTAACTGTCATGGCTGAATTCTGAACAACATGCTGTCCTTGCTCTTTCACACAGCTTTGTGAGGGGCCCAGTACGTGTCACCAGTACAGGCTCCACTAAAGGAGGTGAGGTTCTATGCAAAAGGGGCACAAAGTGGTTTCACGGTGGAGATGGATTGGTTCATTGGCAACAAGATTTTGTATGAGAGAACATTTAAGAAGTGTAAAGCACAGCGGATGTTTTATTGACTATATATGAACACATTTCTGTTTAATTGTGTGTTCTGGCACAGTTGTGGCATTAGCACTTTGGTTTTTCAAGTATAATATACTGGAAAGCTACATGAAGGGTTCTTAAAGGGACTGTGCACTTTATTCTTTTATGGTTTATACCACATTGCACATTTGGAAATAGAAGTGAATTGAGGCTTATGTGCATTTCATGCTTATGTGCGTTTCATGCACATAAGCATGCGCATCACTAACTTACTAACAGACATATCTGTATGGATGTCACACCACTTCTTCAAACTCAACTTGTCCAAAACTGAGCTTATAATATTTCCTCCCCCACGTGCCTCTTCCCCTGACTTCTCTGTCAAGAGCAATGGCACAACCATCCACCCATCCCCACATGTCAGCGTGCTAGGTGTTATCCTGGACTCTGAACTCTCCTTTCGGCCCCACATCCAATCACTTTCCAAAGCTTGCCGCCTCAACCTCCACAACATCTCTAAACTACGTCCCTTTCTAACCAATGAAACCACAAAGCTCCTGATTCACTCCCTGGTTATCTCTCGCCTTGACTACTGCAACTCCCTCCTCATTAGCTTACCTTTAAATAGACTATCCCCCCTTCAGTCCATCATGAATGCTGCTGCCAGACTCATTCAACTTACAAATCGCTCAGTGTCTGCTACCCCTATTTGCCAATCCCTCCATTGGTTGCCACTCGCCCAACAAATTAAATTCAAAATATTAACAATAAGTTACAAAGCCATCCACAACAGAAAAAAGACAGAAAAAGAAAAGCTAATCCCGCGGAACCAAAAACCGACTATGGTTGTTGGGAAGTCCTTGATATATGACACCTATTTTAGGTGCTGCTGCTTTAGCTATGAGAACTAGACTAACATATAGAAAGAAATCCAGTATTGCTACCAGGATTCAAAAGATGGCTACTTTTGCAACAGGAAGTCTAAATCAAATTGGTTCCATTAAAAATACAAAGTTTATTAAATACACTAATATCAATAGAGGCAAAGCCTCCCAAATTCAACAAAGTGTAATTGATAAGAAAGTGCAAACAACTTCACACATCATACTTCCCGGGTCCCATCCATAGGAGAGATAACCCGGAAAGAAATCGATGTATATGAGGGCACAAAAAGACAAGACAACAAATATACAGCGCTACAAAGACAATTGAACAAACCCCCCCCCACAAAAACACACAGACAGTCCGGACATGAGCTTGTACATATTCACAGGAAAAATGCCAAGCAGCAAAATCGCATGAGAAATTGGAAAGGATATTCACCCATATCCACATTGAGAAGTCACCAAATCATGCAAGTTTCCTGTGAATAGCCACCGGGGGAAATAAAAAGTCATATATCGTATACAATTATACTATAAACTTCCCCCAGATTAAAAGAGGTAGGTGTAAATTTAATGGGATAGGTCTGAATGATTCTTAATATTAAAGGCCTGCGCTAATTTCAATGCAGAAGGAAAAAGTCCTTGAATTAGCCGACAATGAATCCTCAGGTTATTGATAATGACTCATCCACAACTCTGCCCCTAGCTACATTACTAGCCTAGTCTCAAAATACCAACCTAATCGCCCTCTTCATTCCTCCCAAGACCTCCTGCTCTCTAGCTCCCTCGCTGGGAGGGAGGGAATTCGGTAGAATTCGCTACCCCAATCTGTCAGACTGTCTCCACATTTATCCACTTTTAGGCGATCCCTGAAAACCTTCCTTTTCAGAGAAGCCTATCCTGCCTCCATCTAACAACTGCACTATTTTCTCCATTAGCTCATCCCCCACAGCTATTACCCTTTTGTATAACGTGACCCTTCCTCCTAGATTGTAAGCTCTAATGAGCAGGGCTCTCTGATTCCCCCTGTATTGAATTGTATTGTCATTGTACTGTCTGCCCTAATATTGTAAAGCACTGCGTAAACTGTCAGCGCTATATAAATCCTGTATAATAATAATTTCATGTTACTGTACAAAGGCTTAACATACACAAGGTAAGTATAAATGTTTTTATTTTTATTCCAACAATGTATTAAAAACATTGCTATAGACATATCCATATCCTGCTACTCTTCCTTTATAAGTGTATCACTGCAGGTATGACAGAGTCTCCTTGCCATGATTAAGTCTCAACTTTAAGAGGACCTGTCTCAGATGATCTGCATCTGTTACCAAGATGGAGGACTGTGTGCCTCCTAATGTGTAGTTCCCGCATTCGCCGGGAACTACACACTTGTAATATGTGGGTCTCCTGCATTTTGATCGCGCCCCAGCATTAAGTATGATGATTGCTCTAAAATATTATTATATAACAAGCTCCCGAAGAAGCGATGGTTTCTCCCGTGAAACATGTTGAGCGTCCAACACACAGATGGTATATGTTTTAGTTGACAATAGTTATCTCCTATTGGTCACTCCATCTGTGATTCTATAGAGCTGAATGTTCAAGACATGGTTCTCCATGCCTAGTTTTTAGATAATTGTATGTTTTGCATACATTGTTGGAATAAATTTTTTTTTTTTTTTTTTTTATGTTAGGCCTTTGCACAGTACCATGAAATTCCACAATAGCCTCAATTCACTTCTCTTTTAATTTGATAGGACGTAGGTACCAGTTTTATGTGTCTCTATATTTGGCACCCCTTTTTCAATATTGCACATTTGGAGTTGATTGCACTTTTTATATATTTGAATTGTATGAAAATGTAGATGAGATCTTAATGAGAGATAATGGTTAGATAATTTAGGAGTGCTACACTATTTTTGTATTAATTTACTTATTTGTGTTTGTCGTGATTTCACAGAAGTGTTTTGAGCTGCTCCTTAGAGAAACACTTATTTTATTTTATTGGTTATGGTATAACAGCTGGTGAGGTGGTGTGGGGGCATTTTTTCATTCATTCTCATTATAGACAAACACTTTTTTTATTAATTTTGCATATCGTAAGGGAGCGCTATAACTCTTATCACTTTCAGTTTTTCGGGGGGTTTTTTTGCCATCTGTGTCCCATTGAGGAAAATGTACCTTCACGTCTTGTTTTATAGATAAAACTAAAAATAAGAGAAAATTCCTGCAAATTTAGGTAATTCCTTGGGGCCCCCCAAGTCACCAGAACTAGTTTTCCCATTTGAAGATTTCTCTTCTATTACTGTTCTAGGGACAACCCAAAATTTGATATTTTCTTTTACTTTCACTTTCAATGACAATGGTAAACAGGACAAATAGAGTGAGTGAATCACTTTAAAGGGGGTACAGACAGCAATACAAACTTGACAGGTGTCCTAACCTCTCCACTCTGTCCAAAACTAAAAAACTTAAAAAAAAATAGTTATACTTTAATTTTGTAACTAAAGCCAAAGTATTGTTAAGTCCTTAAAGTGACAGATATGGCTAACAGTGTGTACACTATAAATGGCTACAATTTACATTACTATGTGTCATGCATAAGTACACTTTGGATTTGTTTATTCAAGGTATTGTTGCAATACTTTTCCAAAACACAATAAAAATAATTGAATTAAAAAGAAAAAATCTATGTACTTACCTATTTTTAATCTGGCCTGGTCTGGTCATGTGATTCAGTAGCTCTGGGTCCAATGTGTCAGTGAGCAACTGCTGTAGGAAAAAGGAGGGAGTACAAACAACAAATGGGCCATGAGAACCTATGGGTAATATCACGGTTTTGGGAATCCACAGCCATTGTTGAGAATTCCCTTACACAGGAGATCCAGAGCTGCTGAATCATGTGACTGGACCAGACTGGATTAAAAAAGTTAAGTACGCAGATCTTTTGTACAGGTTAAGCAAGATAGGTAGGAAAAAGAGGGGGATGGAATGTTTTAAAGAATAGTTAGAGTTAGCCTTTACTAACACTTTAAAGATAAGGAAACTTCCCAGAACAAGTCCAGTTGAATGTGACAAACTACTACTAGCTATATCATGACCCGGATAAATAAGAACCTTCACAGAGTGCATACTGCTTCTTGGTACAAACTTGGTGAAACCCACCCAGGGGTAATCTAAGTGTTCCCAGTTGGGCAGTTGTTACCATGGAAATTTGCCCTAAAGTTAGATTGTAAGGAAAATATCCATTAGACCCCTTTCACACTGAGCTGCCCCGGGTGTCAGCGGTAAAGCGCCGCTATTTTTAGCGCCACTTTACCATCGTTTTAGCGGCGCTATTCGGCCGCTAGCGTGGGAGTTGTAATCCCCGCTAGTGGCCGAAAAGGGGTTAAACCCACCCGCAAAACGCCGCTGAAGCGTGCTTTGCCAGTGGTATAGCAGCGCAGCCCCATTGTTTTCAATGGGCAGGAGCGGTGGAGTTGAACCTAAAAGGTTTTTCACCTTAATGTAGAGAATGCATTAGGATAAAAAACCTGTAGACCCCTTTCACACTGAGCCGCCCCGGACATCAGCAGTAAAGCGGCGCTATTTTTAGCGCTGCTTTATCATCATTTTAGCGGCGCTATTTGGCTGCTAGCTGGATGGTTTTAACCTCCGCTAGTGGCCAAAAAAGGGTTAAATCTGCCCGCAAAATGCTGCTGTAGCTTTGCCGGCGGTATGGCAGCGCTGCCCCATTGTTTTAAATGGGCAGGAGCGGTGTATTCACTGCTCCTACACCGCTGCAAAGAAGCTGCTGACAGGACTTTTTGTGGCGCCCTGCCAGCGCAGCGCCCCAATGTCACACTGGGTTTGCAGCTGAGGCTTTTTTCAGGTGCTATTTTTAGCGCTGTAGCGCCTGAAAAACACCTCAGTGTGAAAGAGGTCTTAGTTGTTATAATAAGAATAAAGTGAAGCACTGCTATATATGTACACTCATAAAAACAAATATTAAAGGTGTAATCTCTATATGACCATAGAGGATAACATAGAAACATACATCTAAAGTGCATAAAGTCAAACAGTGCATGAATTCAATCAAAGTGCAAATGCAATATTAAATTCAAATAAAAATGTAAATAAATAACAAATAATATGGAGTTCAAAAAAATAATAGTCCAATCAAGACTTTGTAAATACACAAAAAAATGCAAGAAGTAGTGTTTTCAACTGTGCAAAGTAGTGCAAAAGGGAAGGGAAGAAAAAAGTGTCGTATTGCAGAGGAAAAATAAACGTGGTATAAAACTTGCAGACCGCTTTCAAATCCACACTCAGTGTGCTCTAGCCTCTTACCTCCAGTAGAGACCCCAACGGGGTCTAATCACGCATCTAGATAATCTTTACTGACAATCTGTACTTCTTTCCTCTCTGTTGGAGATATCACAGCGGGACAGAGGCATGGGCACAGGTGTAGACGAAAAAGGCTCCTTTCCTGTGCGGTCTAGGTTTTAGAACGACCTCTCTCCAAAGCTCCTCCAGTTAGGGAATGTTATGCAAGGACAAAAGGGATCTCCATTGTGTAGTAGTTAAAACAATTACATTTATTAAAAAGTAGCAACTTACATCTCAAATTACATAGATCAGCAGCGTGTAAAACACAGACTTCCGGTCTCAGCCGTGACCGCAAGTGACGTCACCCAGCTCCTCCCGACCTGTTGCATCAATGACACGTGACTTTTTCAAGGATTTGAAAAACCCATTCGTTGTTATAACTTACAGTTCCAGTGTTGTTCTGTTGGAAATAGCCATTGCACAGAGCAGGTAAGTATAACATGTTTATTATTAAAAAAAACCACAAGGTTTACAATCACTTTACGCTGCTGAGGTCTGCAAACAACAGAAACTAAAGCAAAACTGGAAAATATTTGCAAAGGATCCTAAAGCTCTACCATCTGATTATGTATGAGAATATAAAATGCAATGTTTATTTTTTACCTGAGTAAAACAAATAAAAAATAACACTTTAAAAAAGTTGTTTTTTAGTCATGTTCAGGGTTAGTCATGTCAAAAATAAAGATATACTGAAATGGACTAACCAGTCCACTTTTGCAGCAGGAGCTGGATGCTGCCAGGAGTTCTTGCTGCAAAGTCTGTGCCAGGGAGGGTAAGCAGTAAAGTTCTCACGAGCATGGATGAAGGTAAGTATTTTATTTTAATGAGTGGGATAAGTTAAAATGTAAAAGGACACTTTACTAAAAGAGAAGCAGTTCTTTAAGCATTAAAACCTTACTCCAGGTTTGCTGTGATTTTAATAGTTTAAATAGTGAGGTGCCTCTCATCTCTTCAGACTCTAAATAGATAGTTTAGACCAGGGACCTTAAACTGGCGGCCTTCCAGCTGTTGCAGAACTACAAGTCCCATGAGGCATTGCAAGGCTGACAGTTATAAGCATGACTCCCACAGGCAATGAAATAATGAGACTAAGACCCCTTTCACACTGAGGCTCTTAGCAGGCGATATAGCGTTAAAAATAGCGCCTGCAAAGTGCCCTGAAACAGCGGCTCCATTCACTCCAGTGTGAAAGCCCGAGGGCTTTCACACTGGAGCGGTGCGCTGGCAGGGCATCAGAAAAAGTCCTGCCAGCAGCTTCTTTGGAGCGCATTAGGAGCAGTGAATACACCGCTCCTGCACCGCTCCTGCCCATTTAAAATAATGGGGCAGCACCGCCATACTGCCGGCAAAGCTACAGTGTCATTTTGCAGGCAGATTTAATCCCTCTTCGGCCACTAGCGGGGGTTAAAACTGCACCGCTAGCGGCCGAATAGCAGCGCTAAAATGACAGTAAAGCGGCGCTAAAAAAAGCGCCACTTTACCGCTGACGGGTGGCTCAGTGTGAAAGGGGTCTTATCGTCCTGCAACAGCTGAGCCAGTTTGAGACCCCTGGTTTAGACCAAGCTGGTCCAAATGAACTATTTTCTTTACTAACAGATGTGCCCATTGGGAGTACAGTATACACTGTATGTAGTATAAGCTAAATACAGTACACATTGCTGTGTTCCAGCAGCAGAACGGGGACTTTCTGTCCTGCTCCCAGAACAAAATCGAGTTGGGATGAGTGCTGCTCAGCCACTCGTAGGAAGCTTTGTAGTTTATTAATGAATACAAGGTTTTCGTCTGATTGGCTGAAGTGGAGCCGGTGATGTCAGATATTCATCTTTTCCTTGTCAAAAGAAGTTTATTGAGTATACAATGTTATAAAGATACATAAAGATACATAAAGTAAGTTTACAAGGATCTATAAAGTAAGCTCATTGTTTTACAGTAGGGTTTATATAGGTAAATATCATGAAATTTCAAATATTAAACATTGGGTTCACGCAAACCTAAATTAAAGATATATATCATTTCCTTGGTTACTTTTGTAGGTATTTAAATGATTTATACCTACTATACATATTGTTTACAAGTAGAGTGTATATAGGTCAAATAAATTCTGATAATGAGCTTTAATCGTAAGGTGGAGAAAAGGAAAGAGAAAGAAGAAAAAGGGTTGAAAGGTAGAGGTATGGTCCACAAGGTTGTCCCGCTCGTCAGTTTATTATTCTTTTTAGTTCTCTTTAAAGCCTTAGAATGGGTGTCTCTGTAAGTCATTTAATCTGTTACCATGGCAACAGGACAGAGTCATTGAAATTTGACAGGAACTGTTGTTTTATCCAAGGATGCCAAAGTTTTTCAAATTTTGGAATTTGATTTTGATCGATGGCTACCATCTTAGCATGGGACATTTTATTATTCATTCTGTGAATTGTTTCTGCTAGTACCAATGTAGGAGATTTCCATGCCTTGGCCACTGTTTGTTTTGCAGCCGTTATTAGTTGGATCATAAGTTTGAATTGAGAGAGTGTTAACCATTCCGGTTTTAGATTAAGTAAAGTTAAATATGGATCTGGTTGTATTATTTTTTTAAATATTTTAGATGCAATCACAAAGACTTCCTTCCAGAAGGTTTGGATTACTGGGCACGTCCACCATATGTGTAAATATGTGCCTATTTCTGGGCATCCTCGAAAACAAAGAACTGAGGTATTAGGTGAATATTTTGCCACTCTAGCGGGTACAAGGTACCAGCGAGTTAGGACTTTATAATTTGTCTCTAGTGCCAAGATGTTGGGTGAAGATGACTTAGATGTGAGCCATATATTAGACCAGTCCGTGTCTTCTAAAGTTCGTCCCAGGTCCTCCTCCCACCTCTGAACGTAAGAGGGTCTATTAAGATTTGCTACTCCATATAATTGATTATAAAGTGATGAAATTGTACCTTTAGCAAATGGATCTTTTGTACAGATTGATTCAAAAATGGATAATTGGGATAATGGTGTATCCCCCTTTAGGAATGGTGTATAGAAATTTTTGATTTGGAGATATCTAAATATCTCAGAGTTTGGTAGATCATATTTTTCTCTAAGCGATGGGAATGAAAGGAATGATTTAGATGCTATGAAGTCATTTAGTGTCTGAATGCCTGATGTTGTCCAAGCTTTAAAAGAATTTGGGTAGATCCATGCCGGATAAAAGGCCGGATTTCTGATAAAAGAAAGGAGAGGATTGTGTGGAGATTGTAACTGATATTTGGTTTTTAGTTTATCCCAGAGAGATAAGAAGTGTTTAGTTATGGGATTATGAATTTTAAAGCGGTCTTTAGGATCAAGCCATAATAAATTTGATATTAATAGAGGGTCATTTTCTGAAGCCTCTATAAATACCCATAATGGGATTTCCTGTTTTGCATGGTATTTGGACAGACTGGCCAAATGTGCTGCTCTGTAGTAGTTAGTAAAATTAGGGTATCCCAGGCCTCCTTTATTTTTGGGAAGATGTAGTGTGTGTATAGGTATACGTGGTTTAGAAGATCCCCATATAAACGAAGATGCTCTTTTTTGTACTATTCTCAAAAAATAGGAAGGAATTGAAATAGGGAGGACTCTGAATAGATAAAGCAATTTGGGTAGAATAGTCATTTTGATTGCATTAATCTTCCCTATCCAGGATAAAGGAAGTTGCGACCATTGTTTTATTAGATTTGTGATCTGTCTTAATACAGGAGGATAATTGGTTGAGAATAAGTCAGAATGAGATGCTGTTAAATGAATTCCAAGATATGGGATTGATTTTTCTGCCCATGTGAATGGGAGTGCAGCCCTAGCCGGGATCAATTCAATGTTTGTGAGTGAAATATTAAGCACTAGGCATTTCTTAGGATTAATCATAAGGCCGGATAGGGCTGCAAATCCATCAAGAGCTGGTATTAAGTTAGGACCAGAGACCTGTGGTGATGATAGAAAAAGTAATATATTGTCTGCAAATATACATAATTTGTGTGTAATACCTCCTACTTCAATGCCAGTTATAGTTTGGTTTGTTCTGATGTATTGGGCCATGGGTTCGAGTATAAGGGCAAATAATAAGGGAGATAATGGGCAACCCTGTCGGGTACCTCTTTCGATATTAAAGGCTTCAGATTTGTATCCAGCATATTTTATATAGGCTTTGGGTTTATTATATAATGCTTTGATCCATGTTAAAAAGTGGGGTCCAAAACCCCATTTTTGTAATGAATATTGCATATATTGCCAGGATACTGTGTCAAATGCCCTCTTAATATCGAGAGATAGAAAACATAAAGGGATTTTCCGTTTTTTAGCAATATGTGCCAATAACACTGCCCTGCGTATATTATCGCCTGCCTGTCTATTTGGCATGAAGCCTACTTGATCTCTATGTATTAATTTTCCTATAATGCTATTGAGGCGTTTTGCTATTATTTTTGCTAATAATTTAATATCAAGGTTTAACAGAGAGATAGGCCGATAATTCACACAGGAAGTATCATCAGAAAGGGGTTTTGGGATCATACAAACAATTGCCATTAGTGTTTCTTGCCGAAAAGAATGTCCATCTAGAAGTTTGTTAAAAGTTTCAGTGAGAATGGGATAGAGTATTTCTGAGAATGTTTTATAGTATAAAGCCGAGTAGCCGGCTGGGCCTGGTCTTTTGTTAAGTTTTAGGTCTTTTATGGCGTTAGCAACTTCATCTATAGTTATAGGCTCATCCAAACTGCTTTTTTGATTCTGAGATAACTCAGGTAAGGTTATTTTTGAGAAGAAGGATTCAGCTTCTGTAGGATTAAATTCATTGTTTGTCTTGTATAAAGTTGCGAGATGTGAGTGAAATTTATGGACTATTTTAACTGGATTACAAGTGTAAACATTTTTTGATAATTTCAAACGTATTGGTTTGAAAGATTTGTTAGTTGAATTTAATGCCCGAGCCAAATATGTACCTGGTTTGTTTGTATTCATGTAGAAATTGTGTTTGGAGCGTTTGAGGGATTTATCAACTGACTCAGTGAGAAATAGATCGTATTCCAATCTAGATTTTTCCAGATGAGATTTTGTACTCTGAGATGGATTATCTTGAAATGATATGTAGGCTGCATTAAAATTGAGCTCTAGTTTTTTTGCTAGATTTTTGCGTTCCCGTTTAAATAGTGCCATTTGTCTTTGTATTGTACCACGCAAGACAGGCTTATGAGCTTCCCACAGTGTTATTGGGGAGATGTCTGTTGTATTATTAATTGATATGTATTCCTTTAAAGCTTGTTCAATGGCCATCTGATGTAGTGGGTGTTTGAGCATTATGTCCGGTAAGTACCACGTTGGGTCATGCGCTTTTGGTATGGCTGAGGCTATAGTAGTGTATACTGCATTATGGTCAGACCACGGAATCGGAATTATATCTGATGCAATAATTTCTGGTATCATTCCTATTGTTAGAAAAATATGATCTATTCTGGTGAAGGTTTGATGAGGGTGCGAGAAATAAGTGAATTTCTTTTTCATTGGGTTACTTTCTCTCCATGAATCTACCAGATTGTATTTGGAAAGAAGTTGAGAAAAAGGTAATCTAGAGGTTATTTTGGATGGTGTAAAAGGTGATTTATCTAGAAATGGGAGGAGGACCTGGTTCGAATCCCCACACATTATCACTGTTCCTATTTTGTGTGTATTAATCACTTGTAATATATGTGAGAGGAATGGTGTAGGTTGTTTGTTAGGAGCGTAGTAGGAAATCACCGTGATTGCTGTATCCATTATATAACCCATGAGTATCAGGTATCTACCTTCTGGGTCTTTAATTTCTGATGATAAGGTGAATGGTGTGGATCGGTGAAATGCAATTAGAGTTCCCCTTTGCTTGGTACAGGCAGAAGCCGTGTAAATTTGTTGATAAAAAGGAGAAATATATTTTGGAGTAGAATCTTTGGTGAAGTGTGTTTCTTGGAGGCATACTATGTGAGCCTTCTTGTTATGGAAAGTACGGAAGGCTTTGGTCCTTTTTTGAGGGACATTTATTCCCTGAACATTCAGGGAAAGTATATTCAGTGGTGCCATGGCAATAGATCAAATAGTTTTGACTTACTTTTTGTTATGCAGAGCTGACTGCGCAGATCAACCTGTGTGGACTGAAGAGATGAATAGATAGAAAAGAAACCAGTGAATTCTGGAGTAAAGAGTAAACAAAAAACATATGAGATTAGATGATACATTGTATAAATTATTTTTTGCAAGTAATCACAATTTACCCGTGAAAGAAAATAAATATCTCTCTCAGGGGAATAAGTGCCTTCGTCACACTCCCACATAATATGGTTGGGAGAATGAGGAGGGCTAATGGGGGTACACGGATCTTCCGCTTACAGGAGAGAAGTGCTATGTCAAAAGACATCAAAATGATGTTTCATTAATTGGAGTGCAGAATATAGTTTTTGTTGAAATTATTTATTCCAGGGTGGTTGTATATGGTTAGTCTTGCCCTAGGCTAAATAATTCAGTTAGAAAGGTACTGTTAATAACTTTGGTATTGATGAAGATAGTTTGAATTATTTTGGGATTTTAACCCTTTTAGAGTAAACAATTACATATTTTATTCATATGTAACTGTTTAGATATGTTAACTCATAAAATTGAGGTTGTATTGCTTCAGATTAGAATAAACAAAAACATAATTCTAGGAACTAGTTAGGTAATAATATATTTGTTTTAAGAAAAGAAAGAAAAAGCTTCCATTACTTCTGGATTATTGAACATATTTGTCCTAAAAAGTAATAAATCTATTGTTATTACCTGATAATATATAACTGAACAAGAATTTCCTTATTTCACTTATATATTCTAAGGCTATATGAATCAGAAGTAATAAGAAATATAACTGGAATGTAACATGATCCCACACAGTGTGTGACTATCAGAATGCAGTTACATTCAGTTATAAATATAGGTTTTTTATAGAGAACCATCTCTTAGTATAATATATGAAGAGATATCAGGAATTAGGATGTCAGTCCATTGAATCTTCTTGGTCCATGGATGATGTGGCATAATGGCCTCTTTTGTGAGAATGATGATTCCCATTTTGTTCTGAAATTTTATGGGTGCTGCCTGAAGGTGAAGATGACGCTATTCTTCTGCGTGTGGGAGTGTTGCTGCTTGTGGGTTCTGTCAGATTTAATTTTAAAAGGGTTTGTTGTAGTTCATCTGCTGATCTGCTTCTGTAAATTGTACCTTGGTAGTTAAATCTGACTGAAAAGGGGAAGCCCCATTGATACATAATGTTGTGGCATTGCAGTTCCATTAGTTGGGGTTTCATGGATCGTCTTTTAGTAATAGTAAGTTGGGATAGGTCAGCAAAAATTTGATAATTGTGTCCTTGAAAATTAAGTTCCTTTTTTTCTCTTGCAGCAATTAGTATTTGTTCTTTCGTTCTGTAATAATGAAATTTTGTGATTATATCACGTGGGGGTCCATCTTTCTTTTTGGCTGTGAGGGCTCTGTGTACTCTGTCCAGTTCTAAACGTTCAATAGGGATATCTGGCTTTAGTTCTTGTAATAGAGCAGTAATAGTAGATTGCAGGTCTGTTACAGTTTCAGGTATTCCCCTTATGCGCAAGTTTGAACGTCTGGCTCTATTTTCGTAATCTTCGAGCTTAGTTTGAAGTATTAAATTCTCTTTTTTTAATTGTTCCAATTCTGTTATATTTTCTTGGGTTGTAATTTCAATTTCTTCCATTTTTATTTCTAAGGCTGCGGTGCGGTTTCCCAGCTCTCTTATTTCTTTGGTTAGGCTTTTTGTTATTTGGTCTGAGGTTTGTTTTAAAGCCTTATGAAGCATCTTTTCAAATTGTAATAATATTACTGGGGATACTGAGGAGGCTTGTGGAGAAGTTTGTGAGAGGATTTGTTCTGTATCTGACTCAAATGGAGAGTCTTGCTGTGACATTTTCTGTCTGTGAGAGCGCCCTGATGCTGTATCTTGTGAGGTGACTGGAGCTGCTTCAGCTGCAGTGAGTGCCTGTGAGCTCTTTGTGAGGTGATTTTTATTTCTGCCACGGTTTCCTCCCAGTACCATATTTCCTGCCCAAACTTTCACAGTTTGTTCCCTGGGGCAAAAAGGTTCAAATGGATACCTTTTGAGCCTGCAGGCTCCGCTTTGTCCTTCTCTTCTCTCCTCAGCGGTGTGGAGCTCTAACAATGCATGTCTGCTCTGCTAGGCTCCGCCTCCTGCCCTCTTGATATTCATCTTTTCATCTCAACAAATAAGGAAGCCTTGCATTCGAATACAGTATCGCACTCCCAGCAGGAACATCTTTTAGTAAAGAAAATAGTTTATTTGGATTCACTTGGTCCATACAAACTATTTAAAGTTATAGTAAATCTGGAATTAGGATTTAGACAAAGATGCATGGTAAATCTTTATCTATCAGCTTAGGGGGCACCAAGAGTGTTAGCTCTGGACCCAGCAATATAGAGGATTACCCAACAGACTAGAAATGGAGCCTGGACAGGGAAATTACATATGTTTGGTATAAAACAAGCTTTCCTTGCCCTTTGCACCTACTGTGGTTCATTTTTTTTGTTGTGCAAAGAAACATGCTATGCTATTTATCACAACTAATGGAACATTAATCTGTCAGTACATAGTAAACATGGCTGTTTATATTTTGCTTATCTGCAAAGTAAGTTTAATATTCAATAATGACATAAGTTTTACAATATTGATTCCTGTAAGCTTTGTAGGCTAGGGTTTATGCGTTTTCAAAAATTCCAGTATATAATTATATATGAAATGGTGACATATGTGACACCCTAAAACAAATGATCTTGTGCATTCCCTATTAAAAACAACTGCAAGCATGCAAAAAAAGTGTGACATATAGATAATGGAAGATGGGAATAGTTTCAATGTCAAAAGTGGATAAAGGACAACAATAAAAAAAGGCTGACGGTATGTCAGTAAGTGCATAGATATGTAAATGACCGGTGACCCTGAGAAGAGTTGCAGAGGCATTCTCAGCTGCTCTGAAAGGTGTTTAAATATTTCCTTGCTGGTAATTACTCTTGTAATGACCGCTCCGCAATCAATTTCTCGATCATTAAAAAGAGCAAGCGTGGTTTGCAAACTGCCTAACAATTCAACTGAATGCTAGAAAGGTATCATTTTATTTCTTTAAGCTTTTTGATTTAAATTGAAACTGTAGCTATTACATTCAATCAGTGTAATATGCCAAGAGATAAGAGATATTGTAATGTGTTTGTAATTTTTCATCTCATAATATACCTTAGGTACATATGTATACAGAGCATCAAGCAGTTTAGTGCTTATAGGCTATAATGCATTTAAAGTAGGATTAAACCCAAAACCAATCATTCGTTATATTGCAGCCTAATTCTTAGATGTGATGGCTGCATTAGTTTCCCTTTTTAGACTTTCTTCTATTTTTATCTGGTAATCCAGCCAGAAAGTTTTTCACAGCACAAAGTCTCCAGCAGGATGTGTCAGTTTTCTTGGATAAAAACAAATAAAAAAATACAGCGTTAAAAAATTACATAATTTAAGAACCAAAGCTGCAACAAAAACAATCAAATATCCCTATGGTGCAAATCAAGTAATAAAATAAGTTGCGCTAGAAATGAACAATCACAATTAAAGTGACACAAAGTGCAAATAACAAATACTTCAATGGTGATCATTCAGAAAAATGTCCATATGCACAAATTAATATTGAATACAAAAAAATTAATGAATATATGGAGAGATGAATAAAGATGAACAGCTAAGTCCAATTAGGTTATGAATTCCAATGTCCGTCAGCCTTCACTAAAAGGAAGGGATAGGGAAAGGAGAGAAGAATCTTAGTTTGAAGAGAAGGAGCTCTGTAAATGGGAACCCTTACCAGAACAGGTGGGCCCCCTGAAGAGCAGGGTCTTAAGCAAAGGCAGATTAAGCCCTCTGCAAGGACTGATGAATCTCCAGTATCTCCAATACCTCCAGCGTCTTCCAATAATGAGCGGGGATCACTTCAGCAGGGTACGGTAAAAAAACCCGACAGACAGACACCTTGATCTAAAAGATACACTCGGACTCAAAGCCACGAGTGTAGAAAGACAAAGGGACTCCAATCGTGAAGTAACGTTTAACCTCCCTGGCGGTATGATTATTTCTTATTTATGATGCTGAAAGCGGTACCATTATTTTGCATGGAAATTTGGGGTTTTATATTGTAGGCCTGTAATTCTTAGGAATAACTCACTTAAATCTGTCCAAACCAGAATCTAGTAGACATCCCGGGTATGATAAAGTTTGAAACACTAAATCATAAATTATATTATAAATAATGATACCAAATAATAATGCAATAATAATAAAAAATATTCAATTATGTAATCAAATCAAAAACACTAAAATTTGCTCAGTTGCAGAATTATCACTGTCATTACTTTTCAGTGTTTGATGACGGATCTCTCCACAAATCACTCAATTCTGCAAGTGATTCTAATGTATTATCGCTGTTTTCTAGCTGGTCTAAAACCCCTTTTGATGTAAAGGGATGGTTTTGGTTGCTATGGACAATCTCCAGTTTCCAAGCAGAAAGAACAGTTTTTATAATATAAAACTGCATGCAGGGCACTGGAGAAACCACTAGGGATAAAAGGGAAGTGAAATAATTTCATACAGTAATGTAATCTGTAAGATTACAGTGTACTGTATGTATTGTGTGTGTTTCACTTTTTGAATTTGGCGCCATTCTCCATCCCTGTGTGTTGCAACGCTCGCAGGGAACGGAGCTCGGGTCCGTGATGAATCGAGCGGAGGACGAACCGCTCACACTGCGGGGAGACATCGCAGGATCCAGGGGACAAGGTAAGTAAGCTCTTCCTGGATCCTGTGATGCGATCCTGAGTCTGGCTCGGGGTTACCGCTTTTGGTTCTGAAATTGCACCCCGAGCCAGACTCGGGAATACTGCCAGGGAGGTTAAAAGAGGGAGAGCCTCTAATGCTTATAAAACGAGTGGTAACAACCGCAATGTAACAAATACAAATACAAGTAAAACAGCTGGCAAGCTAAAAACAAGGAAATGCTCGTGTTCCGGGGTCACATGTGGCGTGATGGCGTCAGGGCGGTGTCATGTGCTGACGCCATCACGCCACATTGACGGCCAGCTTGCCGGCTTTTTTACTTGTATTTGTAACATTGCGATTGTTACCGCTCGTTTTATAGGCATTAAAGGCTCTCCCTCTTTTAAATGTTAATTCACGATTGGAGTCCCTTTGTCTCTCTACACTCGCAACTTTGGGTCCGAGTGTATCTTTTAGATCAAGGTGTCTGTCTGTCGGGTTTTTTTTACTGTACTCTGCTGAAGTAATCCCTACTCATTACTGGAAGAAGCTGGAGGTATCGGAGGTACTGGAGATTCATCAGTCCTTGCAGAGGGCTTAATCTGCCTGCGCTTAAGATCCCATTCTTGGTAAGGGTTCCCATTTACAGAGCTCCTTCTCTTCAGACTGAGATACTTCTCTCCTTTCCCTATCCCTTCCTTTTAGTGAAGGCTGACGGACATTGGAATACATAACCTATTTGGACTTAGCTGTTCATCTTTATTCATCTCTCCATATATTCATTATTTTTTTTGTATTCAATATTTATTTGTGTTTTACTTATTAATTTGTTCATATGGACATTTTTTTGAATGATCACCATTGAAGTATTTGTTATTTGCACTTTGTGTCACTTTAATTGTGATTGTTCATTGTTATTTTATTACTTTGTTTGCATGGATAAGACAAACCACTTAACACTGACAGGGGTGATTAAAAAGTTCGGCTTTTATTAATTCATACAAAACCCTTATCCCAAACGAAAAAAAAAAATGTTTGCTGTATGTAGCACTGATAGATTTCTAATCTACTGCTGATAGGTAAATTTAGTGGGTTATTTGTAAGGTGAAGTTAGATTTGCCTCTGTTCCAGCTTGGCTGAGTTGCGTGTAGTTTCACACTGAGCCGGTGGGTGTCGTTATCACCATGGGCCAGTGTTGGAAAGGCAACGTGTTGAAGCGTATGAGTGCTCCTCTGTCCCGGGGACAATTCGGTGGAGGTGGTCCTCCGAGTTGCATTCTGGGAGAGGGTATTTATGGGACAGACGCCATGTTTAGGGGTTCGTTTTCAGCCACCTGCTGGCCCTCCTGGCCGACAGGTATGCGTTAGGAGTACCACCTCGTGGTCCTCCGATCCAGAGGCCCACGTCGCTGCGGCGTGTGGGTGGGCCCAGCGGCAGAGGAATGGTCCTGGGCTGTCTATCCTGTGTGAAGAAGCTGGACAACTGAGGAGATCCCAGGGGAGGACCCGTCATGGAAGGATCATGCAGAGTGCTGGTCTGGAAGGGGGCCTGGTGACTCAGTTGGAGGACGTATCCTGAAGTAGTCTTACTGCATAGTACTGCCGGGTTGGCTTAAAGGTTCAAGTACTGTGTCTGATATTCACCGTAAACCATTACATCCTGTGGCAGAGGATCGTACGGGCTTTGCTCCAAACAAGTCTGTGGCAGAGACTTTTGTTCATGCTACGTACTGGCTGCAAGGCGAGTGAGAGAAACCTATCCAGGCGGGCAAAGATTGAATCCCACAAGGGGAGTATATTCAGCTACAAGCGTTAAATTCATAATGATGTACTAAAGAATACTAAGACAAGGTATTTGAGCTTCCCTGCAATTTTCCTTCTACCTCTTTCCTGCTATTTCCGTTACTACCTGTTCATTAAAGCATTGGAAAAAGATACTCAAGTGTCTGGTGCCTACATTGTCTGGAGGTAAACTCAACGGGACCCTAGACCTGGTGCCGGTGAAATAAGAGGTGGCGGAAGTGAAGGTAACAGCCCGCTTTAAACCAGCAGCTCCACCGAGAGTTAGTGCTACATGTAATTGATTATAAAGTGTGAGCTGGAGTTTGGCTTCAACTTGTTAGTGGTTCTAATGCCGCGTACACACGGTCGGACTTTCCGGCGGACTTGGTCCGGCGGACCAGAGTGTGCCGGACAATCCGCCCGTGTGTAGGCGCCAGCGGACTTTTCCGGCGGACTTTTTCCCCAAAGTCCGCCGGACCAAGATTTGAAACCTGTTTTAAATTTATCCGCCGGACTCAGTTTCGGGCGGAAAGTCCGCTCGTCTGTGTGCTGGTCCGACGGAAAGCCCGCTCGTGTGTATGCTGGTCCGACGGACCAGATACGACGCGAGGGCAGGGTATTGCATCTCGCGCTCGCTGCAATAGGAAAAACAGATTTTCCTATTGCGGTGAGCGCGGGGCATACCAGGCCCTTAGGTCTGGTATGGATTATAAAGGGGAACCCCCTACGCCGGAAAAACGGCATGGGGTCCCCCCTAAAATCCATACCAGACCCCAATCCGAGCACGCAGCCCGGGGGGCGTGGTCAACATCGCACGGTGACCACGCCCCCTAAACCGTCACAGTCCCAGCATGCCCAGGGACTGTGACATTATTAGGGGGCAGGGTCTCCGCCTATATAAGTCACAACGGAGCCCTCAGAGAGCAGTCCGGCCGGAGAGAGCGTCGTGTCAACATCTGGAGAAGAGAAGAGGGAAGAAGCCAAGAAGCCCGGAAGCCCGGACCTCTGCTGGCAAGAGAGCTACCTGAAGACAGCAGAGGAGCCGGCCGAAGAACTGGAACACCGGGAGAAGAGAGCGGAGAAGAACCAACCGGACGCCGGGAGAAGAGGAACCGGAGGAACCCCCGAAGCCGGAGGAAGACCCCCCCCCGGAGCTGTTTAATAAATTATTTTAAAAACCTGTGTAGTGTGTTTTATTATTGACGCTTTTTCCCTAGGTGAATAGGTAGGGGTACCATGTACCCCATACTCATTCACATAGGGTGGGGGGGCTGGGATCTGGGGGCCCTCTTATTAAAGGGGGCTCCCGGATTCCGATAAGCCCCCCGCCCGCAGACCCCGACAACCAACGGCCAGGGTTGTCGGGAAGAGGCCCTTGTCCTCATCAACATGGGGACAAGGTGCTTTGGGGTGGGGGGCCCCGCAGGGCGCCCCCCTCCCCCAAAGCACCCCCCCATGTTGAGGGCATGCGGCCTGGTACGGTTTAGGAGGGGGGGCGCTCGCTCGTCCCCACCCCCTTTCCTGACCGGCCGGGCTGCGTGCTCGCATTGGGGTCTGGTATGGATTTTAGGGGGGACCCCACGCCGTTTTTTCGGCGTAGGGGGTTCCCCTTTATAATCTATACCAGACCTAAGGGCCTGGTATGCCCCGCGATGGGGCTCGCAAGGTGTCAATCTTGCCGATAAAAGCGGCAAGATTGATTTCCTTTTCTAGTCCCGTCGCACATGAGTCACGTTCAAAATGAACGGACTTGTCCGTGTGTGGGCAAGTCCGTTCATTCTGAAAGTCCGCCGTAACTCCGGCGAAAGTCCGTCGGAAAGACGGGCGGACTTAGCCCGCCGGAAAAGTCCGGTCGTGTGTGGGCAAGTCCGTCCGTTTTAAAGTCCGGCGCACCTGGCGGACAAAGTCCGTCAGAAAGTGTGCCGGACCAAGTCTGCCGGAAAGTCCGACCGTGTGTACGTAGCATAAGCCTGCTAATACATTTAACATTAACACTACCATCGCATCCCAAGACTGACAATGCTGCTGTCTGCTGTGCCACCTATTCTCATTCCTCCAGAGTTATGTCTCACTAATACAGGAGATATGTTATTGGCCAGATCACCAGGTAAAAAGAGGGGAAAAGCCAAAGAAAAGAAAACTGATGCAGCCACTACATTCAATAATTGGTAAGCTGCAGTACTTTTTTGGTTTTGGGTTTAATACTGCTTCAAAAAGCTATGGGACTCCAGTGTTTATTTCCATTCATCATTAGAAGCAGTAAATAATACGCACACATCAAGCTATATTTTTTTGCCTTTGCTTTAAAATGCCAAAGAACTTTAATAAACAAACTTCTACCCAAAATAAATATTTTTTTTCATGATGTTTTAATGGGTGGCACACATGTTATCAGCTGTAACAGATAGCACATGGTTTTCAAATACTTGCATAGTTCATTTTCATAATTACATTTTGGGAACGATGGTAAATACTGTGAAAAGATGATTGTCAGCGTCTGCCACTGGATTTGCTTTCTCTAAATGCAGAGGTGGGACTTTGAGAGCAGAACCAAGCAGCAATTCTATTTTAAACCAAGTGGGATTAATATACAGTGCATCCAGAAAGTATGCACAGTGCTTCACGTTTTCCACATTTTGTTGTTACAGCCTTTTTCCAAAATTGATGAAATTCCTTATTTTGCTCAAAATTCTACAAACAATACGCCATAATGACATGAAAGAAGTTTGTTTGAAGTTTTAGCAAATGTATTAAAAATGAAAAATGAAAAAAATCACATGTACATAAGTATTTACAGCATTTGCTCAATACTTTGTTGAAGCACCTTTGGCACCAATTGCAGCCTCAAGTCTTTATGAGTATTATGCTACAAGCTTGGCACACCTATTTTTGGGCAGTTTCTCCCATTCTTCTTTGCAGGACCTCTCAAGCTCCATCAGGTTGGATGGGGAGCATCGGTGCACAGCCATTTTCAGATCTCTACAGAGATGTTCAATTGGGTTCAAGTCTAGGCCGCTCAAGGACATTCACAAAGTTGTCCTTAGCCACTTCTTCTTTATCTTTACTGTGTGCTTAGAGTTGTTGTCCTGTTAAAAAATGAACCTTCGCCCCAGACTGTTGTCCAGAGCACTCTGAAGCAAGTTTTCATTGAGGATGTCTCTGTACATTGCTGCATTCATATTTTGTTAGATCCTGACTAATCTCCCAGCTCCTGCCGCTGAAAAACATCCCCACAGCATGATGCTTCCACCACCATGCTTCACTGTGGATGGTATTGGCCAGGTGATGAGCTGTGCCTGGTTTCCTCCAGACATGATGCTTGCCATTCAGGCCAAAGAGTTCAATCTTTGTTTCATCAGACCAGAGAAAATTGTCGCTCTTTTTTTGTTTATAGCGCAAAAAATAAAAACCACAGAGGCAATCACATACCACCAAAAGAAAAAAAAGAAAGCTCTATTTGTGGGAAAAAAAGGACGTGAATTTTGTTTGGGTACAACGTCGCATGACCGCACAATTGTCAGTTACAGCTACACAGTGCCGAATCGCAAAAGTTGCTCTGGTCAGGAAGGGGCAAATCCTTCTGGGGCTGAAGTGGTTAAAGAATCCCTAAAAATTTGAAACAATGGCTTAGAAATGACAGAGCTTTTAGGATCTGTGGGTGTATGCCATGTAGTCCAAGTGCTTTACCCACCTTTTTTCTGTCTAAATATTTCTGGATCATATCACTTTTGAGCCATTGTGCATCATTTGGGGCAGTGTCAATACCATCCCCATTATGGCCATGAGCTCCCTCAAGGTCCTTTGTATACACAGAGCTGAAGAAAGTATTTAATAAATTTGCCTTCTGTTTATCTCCAGTCAGACCCGTCATTTTGTTTGTCATGGTATGAGAGTCCTACAAAGGTGCCTTTTGGCAAATTCCAGGTGGGCTGCCAAGTACCTTTTACTGAGGTGTGGCTTCTGTCTGGCCACTCTACCAAACAGGCCTGATTGGTGGAGCGCTGCAGAAATGGATGTTCTTCTGCAAGGTTCTGCTCTCTCCACAGAGAAACGCTGGAGCTCTGTCAAAGTGACCATCAGGTTTTTTGGTCACCTCCCTGATTAAGGCCTTTCTCCCCTATCGCTCAATTTGGCTGGGTGGCCTGCTCTAGGAGGAGTCCTGGTGGTTCCAAACTTCTTCCATTTACAGATGATGGAGGCCACTGTGCTCATTGGGACCTTCAATGCTGCAGACATTTTTCTGCATCCTTCCCCAGATCTCTGCCTCGATACAATCCTGTCTCAGCGGTCTACAGACAATTCCTTGGAATTCATGGCTTGGTTTGTGCTCTGACATGCACTGTTAACTATGGGACCTTATTTAGACAGGTGTGTGTCTTTCCAAATCATGTCCAATCAACTGCATTTACGAAAGGTGGACTCCAATCAAGTTGTAGAAACATCTCGAGGATGATCAGTGGAAATAGGATGCACCTCAGCTCAATTTTGATTGTCATGGCAAAGGCTGTGAATACTTATGTACATGTGATTTTTTAATTTTTAATAAATTTGCAAACATTTCAAACATTCTTCTTCATGTTGTCATTATGGGGTATTGTTTGTAGAATTTTGATGGAAACAATGAATTTAATCCATTTTGGAATAAGGCTGTAACATAACAAAATGTGGAAAAAGTGAAGCGTTTTTTGTTTTGTTTTTGGGTTTTTTAGCACAACAATTCCAATCCAAAAAACCTACCTCAAAGGGGTTGTAAACCTTCATGTTTTTTCACCTTAATACATCCTATGCATTAAGGTAAAAAAACACCTGGCAGTGACCGGCCCCCAAGCCCCCCCCATTTTACTTACCGGAGCGCTGGAACTTGACCCGGTGGGGACGTGCTGTCTCTCTGCCCGGGGTTCTCGGCTTTTGATTGGATAGATTGATAGCAGCACAGCCATTGGCTCCCGCTGATGTCAATCAAATCCAATGACGTTGGCGCCGGGGGTGGTGGGGCAGAGTCATAATTCAGCGGCTATGGACGCCGAATGCTGGACTCGGGAGCGCACCCTCAAGGTAACCCCCTAGGGAGAGCACTTCTCCTAGGGGGTTATCTGATGTGGGAAGGAGCCGTGAGAGCCGCCGGGGGACCCCGTAAGACGAGGTTCGGGGCCACTCTGTGCAAAACGAGCTGCACAGTGGAGGTAAGTATGATATGTTTGTTTGTTAAAAAAAAATGAACCCTTACAATCACTTTAAGCATAAAGTGAATATTGAGAGTCTACACTGCACCTCAGTACATCATTATAACATACTGTCATGTAAAGGGAAGTTTAGCCTGAAAGATGGAGGCTTCAATAACCCCATATGTTTAAAAAGTGCCCCCATCTTATTAAAATTTTAGCACTTTTATATAGATCTGTAAAGGTATTTTTTTTGAACTAGCATGGAAAAAGATTTATGAATTGAATCACTAAACAGAGGCGCCGGTGGCATGTTGTATACAATCCTGCAAACTGAACGGCAGGGGATTTGCTCCTCTCTGGCTATTCTATAGAAACGTACCAGAACATAGATAATGCTGTTTAAATAAATAGCAGGTCAGAAAGACTGTTGTGACTCTTATTTGCCTTAGGGAGCCTGATGCTGTTCTGGAATATGGATTCAGTGGGAGGTAATAGGAAGCTTTCTTCCACAACAGATAAAAAGGAAAAATGTGTATAGACATCTTATCAAAAAAGGCTTCCTTAAACTAGCCCCATTTGATAAATGAATGCAATTAAAGATTTTTAAAGATTTTTCCATGTCTTTGCAGCTGTTTTATTATTTTTTGAGACAGCAGACAATTTAAAAGTGTGATCTGATGGATTCATCCAGCCAGAGCTCATTGTATACGAAATTGCATCCTGGGTAGAAATCAAAATACAGACCACCATGCTGGAAATAGTACTGAGAGCACTATACCATTTCATTATTAAACTATTATGACTATTAGGGATGAGCTTCGTGTTCGAGTCGAACCCATGTTCGACTCGAACATCGGCTGTTCGATCGTTCGCCGAATTGCGAACGTTATGGGCCGTTCGCGCTAAATTCGTGTGGCGCGTCACGGCCCATAATTCACTGCGGCATCGCAGTGCATTGCTGGCTGATGATTGGCCAAGCATGCACTATGACCCGCATGCTTGGCCAATCACAGCGCTGTCAGTAGAGAGAGCTGTAATTGGCCAAAGCCAGGGTGGCTTTGGCCAATTATGGCTCAGGGGATTTAGTACACACCCCACACTATATAAGGCCGCCTGCACGGCGGCCCTGTGTAGTGTGTGTTCCGGTGTGCTGAGAGATAGAGAGAGAGAGAGACAGTGTCATTTGATTTGAGTTAGATAGATTAGGCAGAACAGTCAGTCAGTTAGCTGCACTTACAGTGTATTGTGTATATATATGCATCCCAGGTGTTGCATATATATATATACACTGTATTCAGTTTAGCTAGATCTGTTCCTGTTATCTTCTATCTAGACTATTTACATTTAATGCAGTGCGTCCTGCTCACAGTGTTCAGCTAGATCCGTTCCTGTTAAATTCCTACTGACCGGCAGGCTTGTCTGGTTACAGTATATAAAGCTACCTGAAGAAAATTACAGGTGTTCTATTTGATCCTATTAGTACCACGGTCAGGCAGCTAGACTATTTACATTTAGTACAGTGCGTCCTGCTCACAGCGTTCAGCTAGATCCGTTCCTGTTATCTTCCTACTGACAGGCAGGCTTGTCTGGTTACAGTATATAAAGCTACCTGAAGAAAATTACAGGTGTTCTATTTGATCCTATTAGTACCACGGTCAGGCAGCTAGACTATTTACATTTAGTACAGTGCGTCCTGCTCACAGTGTACAGCTAGATCCGTTCCTGTTATCTTCCTACTGACAGGCAGGCTTGTCTGGTTACAGTATATAAAGCTACCTGAAGAAAATTACAGGTGTTCTATTTGATCCTATTAGTACCACGGTCAGGCAGCTAGACTATTTACATTTAGTACAGTGCGTCCTGCTCACAGTGTACAGCTAGATCCGTTCCTGTTATCTTCCTACTGACAGGCAGGCTTGTCTGGTTACAGTATATAAAGCTACCTGAAGAAAATTACAGGTGTTCTATTTGATCCTATTAGTACCACGGTCAGGCAGCTAGACTATTTACATTTAGTACAGTGCGTCCTGCTCACAGTGTACAGCTAGATCCGTTCCTGTTATCTTCCTAATGACAGGCAGGCTTGTCTGGTTACAGTATATAAAGCTACCTGAAGAAAATTACAGGTGTTCTATTTGATCCTATTAGTACCACGGTCAGGCAGCTAGACTATTTACATTTAGTACAGTGCGTCCTGCTCACAGTGTTCAGCTAGATCCGTTCCTCTTATCTTCCTACTGACAGGCAGGCTTGTCTGGTTACAGTATATAAAGCTACTTGAAGAAAATTACAGGTGTTCTATCCCAGCTTAGTGCAGCTACAGGCCATTAGTATGTCTGGAAGGCCAAGAAGGAGAGGCAGACAGTCACAAGCCAATAAGAGAGGGCAAGCAGGCTCTGTGTCTAGTGCTGGTCGTGGAGACGGTGCATCCTCATCAGCACGTGGCCATGGGACACGCTTGGCCTTTTTTTCGGCAGCTGGCCATGTTGAGCCGCAACATGCGGAAGACTTGGTCGAGTGGATGACCAAGCCGTCCTCATCCTCCTCATCCTCTCTCACCCATGCCCAGGGTGCTTTGTCTGGCAAAGCAGCGGCCTCTTCCCTCAGCTCAATGTCATCAGTGACTCCTTCCCTAGCTCCACCATGTCCTCATGAGGATTCCCTCGAACTGTTTGACCACAGTGTTGGGTACATGCTCCAGGAGGATGCCCAGCGTTTGGAAGGCTCTGATGACGATACTGAGCTCGATGAAGGCAGTAACATGAGCGCGGACAGAGGGGGTGCCCAAGAAGGACAGCAATCTGGCAGTCATGCTCCCCCTGCTGCAGCATACTGCCAGGTTTGCTCCAGTGATGAGGAGGGAGGGGATGATGAGGTCACTGACTCAACGTGGGTGCCTGATAGGAGAGAGGAGGAGGAGGAGGAGGAGGAGGAGGAGGAGGAGGAGGAGGAGGAGGAGGCGGCAGCACATCACCAACGAGGCAGGATGCCCTCCAGGGGCCAGCCTAAGGGCAGCACATTGACTGCATCACACCCCAAAGCTCCACATGTGCAGGGCGCTGCAGTCTCTGCGCGTTATTCAAAAAGTTCTTTGGTGTGGGCCTTTTTTGAGACGAGTGCATCAGATCGCACCGCTGCTATTTGCAACATATGTCTCAAGCGTATCTCGCGTGGCCAAAATATCTCCCGCTTGGGTACCACATGCTTGACCAGACATATGTTGACCTGCCATGCAGTTCGTTGGCAAGCGTATCTAAAAGACCCACACCAAAGAACAAAGAGGATCTCTCCTTGCTCCTCATCAGCTGAGATTTCCAACCCCACTAGACCTTCAGTCCTCTCTGAGACCTGCAGTGAGAGGAATGAAGGTGTAGAATTAGGTGTGTCACAGCCAAGTACTTGTGGGCAATCTGCTTTTGGTACACCGACGTCAGATTGTACCAGGCAAATTTCCCTGCCCCAGCTGCTGCACCGCCGAAAGAAGTTTGCTCCCAGCCATCCACATGCCCAGCGGTTGAATGCTAGCTTGGCAAAATTGCTAGCACTTCAACTGCTGCCTTTTCAGTTGGTAGACTCTGCCCCCTTCCGTGAGTTTGTGGAATGTGCGGTTCCTCAGTGGCAGGTACCCAAACGCCACTTTTTCTCACGGAAGGCGATTCCGGCTCTCTACCGGCATGTGGAAGGCAATGTCCATGCCTCGCTGGACAGGGCGGTCAGCGGTAAGGTGCATATTACCGCTGACTCATGGTCCAGCAGGCATGGACAGGGACGTTACCTAAGTTTCACGGCGCATTGGGTGACTCTGCTGGCAGCTGGGAAGGATGCAGGACAAGGTGCAGTAGTGTTGGAGGTTGTTCCGCCACCACGCCTCCAAAATGCTGATTGTGACACACCTCTCTCCTCCACCCCCTCCTCTTCTTCTTCCTCCATGGCCTCTTCCTCGGAACCAGCGGTGCTCCGTAGGCGTTCAAGGGGCTACGCAAGTACGCAGGCCAAAAGATGCCATGCGGTGCTTGAGCTGGTGTGCTTGGGGGACAGGAGCCACACTGGGGCAGAGGTTCTGTCAGCTCTGCAGGGGCAGGTTCAGAGGTGGTTGACGCCACGCCAACTTAAGGCAGGAATGGTGGTTTGCGACAATGGCACCAACCTCCTCTCTGCCCTCCGACAGGGACAAATGACCCATGTGCCCTGTTTGGCTCACGTCCTTAACTTGGTGGTGCAGCGGTTCTTGGGCAGGTACCCGGGCTTACAGGATGTCCTGAGGCAGGCCAGGAAAGTCTGTGTGCATTTCCGCCGGTCATATAATGCCAGTGCTCGGCTGACGGACCTCCAAAAGGAGTTTAACCTGCCCAAGAACCGCCTAATCTGTGACATGCCCACCAGGTGGAACTCAACGTTGGCCATGCTGCAGCGGCTGCACACGCAGCAGAGGGCCATAAATGAGTACCTGTGCGACTATGGCACCAGGACAGGGTCAGGGGAGCTTGGTTTTTTTTCCCCACGCCAGTGGGCCATGATCAGGGATGCATGCACTGTCCTGTCACCATTCGAGGAGGCCACGAGGATGGTGAGCAGTGACAGTGCATGCATCAGTGACACTGTCCCCCTTGTCCACCTGTTGGAGCACACGCTGCGTGGAATAATGGACAGGGCACTTGAGGCAGAACAGAGGCAGGAAGAGGAGGACTTCCTTAGCTCTCAAGGCCCCCTTTATCCAGACAGTGTTCCTGCGTGCCCGCCGATCACACAGGAAGAGGACGAGGAGGAAGAGGAGGAGGAGGAAGATTGTGTCAGTATGGAGGTGGAGCCTGGCACTCAGCATCAGCAGCAGTCTTTAAGGGATCAGTCCCAAGAAACACATGGACTTGTACGTGGCTGGGAGGAGGTGGCTGCGGACCATGTCGTTCTTAGTGACCCAGAGGACTCCGGACCGAATGCCTCAGCAAACCTACGCTGCATGGCCTCCCTGATCCTGCAAAGCCTGCGTAAGGATCCTCGTATTCGTGGTATCAAGGAGAAGGACCAATACTGGCTGGCAACCCTCCTTGATCCACGTTACAAGGGTAAGGTTGCGGACCTTATCTTGCCATCGCAGAGGGAGCAGAGGATGAAACATCTTCGGGAGGCCTTGCAGAAAGGTCTGTGCAACGCGTTCCCAGAGACTGGGAGGTTACAAACTCCTGTTTCTGGACAACGTGTTGCTGAGGCTTCGGTCAGTCAAAGAAGGAGCGGTGGAGAAGGTGGCCGTCTGACCGATGCGTTCAGACAATTTTTTGGTCCGCAGCCCCAAGGTATGATCGGTTCCAGCAACCATCGCCAGCGTCTGTTTTACATGGTGCAGGAATACCTAGGGGCAAGATCAGACTTGGACACCTTTCCCACCGAAAATCCTCTGGGTTACTGGGTCTTGAGGATGGATCACTGGCCAGAGCTTGCACAGTATGCAATTGAGCTACTGGCCTGTCCTGCATCCAGCGTTCTTTCGGAACGCACATTCAGTGCTGCTGGAGGCGTGGTAACCGATCACAGGGTGCGTCTGTCCACCGACTCGGTCGATCGGCTGACCTTCATAAAAATGAATGAGTCTTGGATCACCACCAGCTACCAAGCACCTGATGCTGATGTAACCGAATAATTTTTTTTGAAATCTCAGATCCCTTCAAAGACTGCCTATGCTGATGCTGAGTGACTATCCCTGAGTAATTATCCTCTTCCTCCTCAATCATCACGCTGATAGCTTGTTGCAGTGTTGTGGCACCAGCACCAGTGCCTAAGGCCCAATTTTTCTGCCCCTGTCTAACAGGGGCGTGTAATTACAATTTTTGATGCAATACTTTGCAGCAGGGCTCGTTCCTGCGTTCCAACTAGAGTGTCTGTGAGGGGTTGCAGTGTTGTGGCACCAGCACCAGTGCCTAAGGCCCAATTTTTCTGCCCCTGTCTAACAGGGGCGTGTAATTACAATTTTTGAAGCAATAATTTGCAGCAGGGCTCGTTCCTGCGTTCCAACTAGAGTGTCTGTGAGGGGTTGCAGTGTTGTGGCACCAGCACCAGTGCCTAAGGCCCAATTTTTCTGCCCCTGTCTAACAGGGGCGTGTAATTACAATTTTTGAAGCAATAATTTGCAGCAGGGCTCGTTCCTGCGTTCCAACTAGAGTGTCTGTGAGGGGTTGCAGTGTTGTGGCACCAGCACCAGTGCCTAAGGCCTAATTTTTCAGCTCCTGTTCAACAGGGGCATGTAATTACAATTCTTGATCTAATATTTCACAGCAGGGCCCTGTGAGGGCTTACAGTGTTGTGGCCACAGCAACACCTAAGGCCCAAATTTCTGCTGAGTATATAGGGCAGGACCCTACTTTCAAACATCTAACTTACAAACGACTCCTACTTGCAAACGGAAGGAGACAACAGGAAGTGAGATGAAATCTACCCCTAGGAAGGGAAATTCTCTCCTGTAAGAGTTAATATGGGAAAACAAGTTCTCCTTTCCACTGATGCTTTCCAATCCTTGTTCCACAAAAAAACCCAAATTTTCAAAAAACATTTTTCATTGGGACAAAAAAGTGAGGTGAAATCTTCTGAAGAGGAGGAAAGACAGCAAAACAAATGTCACAGGGGTGATAACCCTTCCCTATGTTTTCCAAAAAGCTTAGAAAAGATTTTTTGGCTGGAGCTAAACACGTTAAAAATGTTCAAAATTACAAACAGATTCTACTTAACAACAAACCTACAGTCCCTGTCTTGTTTGCACCGCCTGTATACTGCTGTTCAGAGTATATAGGGCCTGGTGGCCCCACACCTTTCCTTATTTTAATTTGGGTGCGGGGTTCCCCTTAATATCCATACAAGACCCAAAGGGACTGGTAATGGACTGGGGGGTACCCATGCCGTTTGTCTCACTGATTTTCATCCATATTGCCATGACCCGACATGACATTAAACCCGCAAGCAGTTTTAAATGAGATTTTTTCCTTTAAAAATGACATTTGGTGCAGGGACTGTTCTAAACATGGGAAACACGCGTCACTTTACAGGCATACTATAGACACCCCCCAGGTACGATATTTAAAGGAATATTTCACTTTTTTTTTTTTACTTTAAGCATCATTAAAATCACTGCTCCCGAAAAAACGGCCGTTTTTAAAAGTTTTTTTTGCATTGATACATGTCCCCTGGGGTAGGACCCGGGTCCCCAAACCCTTTTTAGGACAATACCATGCAAATTAGCCTTTAAAATGAGCACTTTTGATTTCGAACGTTCGAGTCCCATAGACGTCAATGGGGTTCTAACGTTCGTGCGAACTTTCGGTCCGTTCGCGGGTTCTGGTGCGAACCGAACCGGGGGGTGTTCGGCTCATCCCTAATGACTATTATAGAATATATAAATCAACAAAAGGTCTGCACAGAGGACATCCATTTTCACAAAGTCTTTTTTCAAGTTTCAAACATCAGTATAATTAATTTGATCCAGCATTATAACAGGGTGTCATAGGGTTTATTTGGCATATCAATGAGAGCTCCACACAAAATCGCAATGTTTCGGGACATTCCAACCCTTACTAATGCCAGGAGTCTTATGTTTGAAGCTATCTCACTGATTTGACAGACCGACACTTCCAAATCTTGCTAAAATGGTGCCCTTTTGCCAGTATTGAAACGATATTTCCATAGTTGCCAACAGTCCCGATTTTCCTGGGACAATCCCGATTTTGGGATCCTCGTCCCGGATGGAGGCTGTCCCGAATCGGGATTTTCCATAAGGAAAATCGGGAATTTTTTTTTTTGGAGCAGCTGGCTCCAGCAAAATGGCGGCCGGCGCCGCCGCTCGATCTTCCCCCTAGTGACAGTGTGTTGTGTAGTGGAGAGAGGAAGGGGGCTCGATCCGTGCAGCCAATGAAGCGGCTTCTTTAGCTGCACAGCCCCTCCCCTCTTCACTGAAGGAGAAGACAACGGCGACGGCGCCGTGTCTTGCCGAAAGTTCCCCAGCCCCGTACTGTGCAAGCGCTGCGCCTGGGCAGTACAGGGGGTCCATACTTGCCGAGGGGAACTTTCTCGGCAGGCAGAACACCGGCCGGCCGCACCTGCACTGAGCAGGGGGTGAGCGGGGGGTGAGGGGGGCTGCATTAAGGGGGGGGCTGCACTAATAGAGGGGGGGCTGCATTGAGGGGGGGTCTGCACTAATAGGGGGGGCTGCATTGAGGGGGGGTCTGCACTAATAGAGGGGGGCTGCACTGAGGGGGCTGCACTAATTGAGGGGGGGCTGCACCTAGGGGGGGTCTGCACTTATAGAGGGGGGCTGCACTGAGGGGGGCTGCACTAATAGAGGGGGGGCTACACTGAGGGGGGGCTGCACTAATAGAGGGGGGTCTGCACTAATAGAGGGGGGTCTGCACTGATGGAGGGGATCTGCACTGATGGAGGGGGTCTGCACTGATGGAGGGGGTCTGCACTGAGGGGGTCTGCACTGATGGAGGGGATCTGCACTGATGGAGGGGGACTCTGCCGGGGGCACCTGATGCAAGGACAGACTCTGCCGGGGGCACCTGATGCAAGGACAGACTCTGCCGGGGGCACCTGATGCAAGGACAGACTCTGCTGGGGGCACCTGATGCAACTTTCTAGAATACACATATTTCTATTGTGTAGGATCTGGGGCTGCTGTCCAGTCATTCCCCTCTCCCCCTTTCCTTCTCCCCCTTTCCCTCTCCATCCCTCATTCATCTCAGACTCTAACCACACCCTCTTTAGCCACGCCCATCTAAGCCACACCCACTTTTCACATAAGCCACGTCCATTTTTCGCCGCAGCGCGCTTCGCGCACCGCACTTGTACTTTTTTGCTAGACCACGCCTACAAACGAATGCCCCGCCCCCTAATTGTTGTACGGCTCCGCCTACAGCCAAAAAAGTGTCCCACGTATTTTTTTTGCAATGTTGGCAACTATGTATTTCCAGTGTTACTGTGAAGTAACCAGGCTATCAATCATGTCATAGAACATGCTGAAATTTCAGCAAAAATTCTGAGATTTCGGTAAAGTTTATTGGAGTCAATAGGAAAGGCAAAATTAAAGTTTTTTTTTTTTTTGGTTTATAGGTGTGAAATGGGCTTTTAATTGCTACTTAGGGTTATTGAAGTTCCTTTCTACTAAACTGGACCAGTTCATGTGCCAAAAATCAGTCTCTCGTTACCCTCATTATTTTTCACTTTTCTCACAGGAAGAAAACAGACAGCAAACAAAATAAAGTAAAATAAAAAACATAAGTGACAGTACACAAAGGGAAAAAATATTATAAATGATATTAAATTAAATAAATCTCCAAAAATAAACACACCCTCTAAATTAAAAAAAAATTCTAGCAGTTAAATTGGTAATGTGGGCGCAATAAAAAAAAGTTACTGCTTTACTGTCTGTTGTGTACAGAGCTTAATAGTTCAAGCTGAAATTTACATGCAAATCAATGATTCACAGGTTTATGTCATCCCCCTCGTTCCTATTGTCTTATGATGGCTCCCTCCAAAGTATCAATTAGAGAGAGGGAGCCTGTAGGCTAACAGCTCCTTATGTCCTCTGTCTTTTGAAAACCGTAATGGTCTGTAAATTCTGTGTCATGGGTGCACCTTGTACAAACATTTAAAACAAAGAGCCTAGAAACATAAATCCAACATCAATTATAATTTACCTCTAACCATGTTTGAATTGTCTTACAGCTGAGACTGAGTCTCTGTTTCCGCACTTCCAGTTCAGACCTAATCTATATATAATCCACTCAATGTTACTAAAGAATAGGTTGACCTTTTGGGCAAGTATAGGAAGTAATGACTAAGAAAGGTATAAGAGGTAGATCTCTATGCAGTCGGTGCTCACACTTATAGGGCGTACACACGGTCGGACTTTGTTCGGACATTCCGACAACAAAATCCTAGGATTTTTTCAGACGGATGTTGGCTCAAACTTGTTTTGCCTACACACGGTCGCACAAAGTTGTCGGAATTTCCCATCGCCAACCACGCGGTCACGTACACCACGTACGACGAGACTAGAAAAGGCCGGTTCAGAACGCGGCACCCTTTGGGCTTCTTTTGCTAATCTCGTGTTAGTAAAAGTTTGGTGAGAGACGATTCGCGCTTTTTCAGACTCGTGGCTTTCAGATCGTTTTCTGCCATTCAGTTTGTGCTTGTGGGTTTGTATCTGCTCTTCAGTGCGTGCAGCAAGTTCCGCGTGACTTTAGGTAGTCATTGTATTCTTGTTCGTTCGTTACTGTTTTTCAGGTCGCTCTTCACAGGCCCTGCTGTTCTTCAGTGCGTTCTGTTACTTCGTTCTGAGCAGCCGATCGTTTTCTAGCCATGTTTCGTATGCGTACTCCTCGTAGAGTTCGTGCTGTGCGGGGGCTTGGTGTTGGGGTCCTGACCTTGACACAAGTCCAGTCCATGAACAGGGTGGGGAGGAGTTCATGGACCAAGAATTGGTTGCTTCAGCGTGACCAGTTCTCTCATATGCCTTTGCTCCGTGAGATCCGTGAGAATAATCCTGATGATTTCAGGAACTTTCTCAGGATGACGGACCCCGTGTTTCACCGTTTGTTGGCTTCGCTGACCCCCTATATCAGCAGGCAGGATACCTGCATGAGGCAAGCCATCACTCCGGAGCAGAGGTTGGTCGCTACCTTGCGGTATTTGGCCACAGGGAGAAGTCTGCAGGACTTGAAGTTCTCGACAGGCATCTCCCCCCAGGCTCTGGGGATCATTATCCCAGAGACCTGTTCTGCCATCATCCAGGTCCTGCAGAAGGAGTATATGAAGGTAAGATTTTTATGCTTTAATATCACATTTTATTGTATTGAATGTTTGATAATATATTGTATTTCTTTCCTCATTCCCTAATTACCATGATTGTAATATGCTGTGAATGTCACCTTTGTCCTCATGCATGCTGGATTTTTATGTAATTATTATTTTATGTCCTTCATACATATTTGCCCTTCACTAACCTCCCCATCATGGTGTCTCCTGCCCTATATTCACCTCATGTAGTCACTTAATGTATTTTATCAGCTTCATAGTAGTGCTTTACCCCAAACACCCCCTAAAATGTTTGGAAATGTTATTTTTGATTTAAATTCAGGCAGAGTGCCAGATTTGTTTTTTTGGTGGTGTCCATCAAAAATTTTTAGTAACCCTCCCTCCCCCAACTGCTAAGTCAGCTGATCCCAATTCTCTATCTATCCTCAATCATCTATCTGCTGACTTTGCCAAACCCATACACACTATACCCACCTCTTTAGTGCTCAGATTTAAGGATGAATTCCCCAAAGCATGTTGTGCAAGGGCCTGCCTGTATACTTTCCAATGGTACTGTTTAAAGTTTTTGTATCCTATTATTATCTTGATAGGTAATAGCAGAATGTCCAAATGTCCTCAAATGTGTACAGTGTGTGTATTTATATCTTTGTATTATGACACTTCTTACCTGTCCAGTGATCTGCCAATAGTGTAACTAAGGAGGGGCTGTTCAAAGTAATACCCATTATTTAGGCATTCATCTCTCAATGAAGTGAAGAGGGTTACCTGTCCAAGATTTACACACACCCCCTATAATGTTAGAAATGGCCCATGAGAGGGGGGGGGGGGAATATGATAGGTGTACCTTATACTTTGGCGTTGTTAAATTCCCCTTAATAAATGCTATCTGGAGGTTGCCCCATAATGTTTGTGTATAATCTGCTTGCCATGTTTCTGAGTAAAAATTGTAATGTTTATTGTTTTTTCCTCAACAGTTTCCTTCCATGCCACAGGAATGGCAGACTGTGGCCTCCCACTTTGCCCAGCGGTGGGACTTTCCTAACTGCGGAGGGGCAATTGATGGGAAACACGTCCACATCATCCCACCACCCAACTCGGGGTCGTACTATTATAATTACAAGGGGTGATGTTGGCGGTGGTGTCGGCTAATTACGACTTCTTGTATGTGGACGTGGGGAAGAATGGCCGGATGTCCGATGGTGGAGTCATCGCCCAGACGGAGTTTTACAGGCGTCTCCAGAATGCCAGCTTGGACTTGCCAGCTCCAGAGGACAATGTGGAAGGACTCCCATTTGTGTTCGTTGCTGATGAAGCGCTTGCGCTGGGGGACCACCTGATGCGGCCATTCCCAATGAGGACCCTCACCCCAGAACAGAGGGTTTTTAATTACCGGCTGGCCAGAGCCCAAAGAGTGGTGGAGAACACATTTGGAATCCTGGCCAGCCGGTTCCGCCTATTTATGACACCCATCCATATGGCGGAGTATAAACTGAACCATATTATACTTGCGTGCTGTGTTCTCCATAACTTTTTAAGGAAACATTCGGCCAACTATGCTGGCTCAGTTGGGCCTGAGGCCGGAATGATACATCAAACCACACTGACGGCGCTTGAAAGCGGCCGTCCTGGCTTGCCATCCCTCAGTGCCCGTGATGTCCGGTTACGATACCAGGAGTTCTTTGCGGGTAGGGGGGCCATCAATATGCCAGACAATCTGTGAAGCATTTTTATAATAAAAAAAATAAATAAATCTTTGTGGACATTTACTGCTTGTGTTTGTTTTAGCTGACCCTGACAGAAATGTTTGGAGTGCAGAAAATGTCGTGATTGTGTAACCTTATTATACAAAGCACTGTTGGCTGTTATTTACTAAATGCAAAAACACATTTCACTACAAGTGCACTTGCAACTGCACTGAAACTGCACTTGTAGTGCAAAGTGGATTTGCCCTTAGGAAATAACCCCCATTTTCTCATAAAACAGCAATTACATCACCCCAAAAGTGTTGTAGCGTTGAGACAATAATCCACACATTCTTGATTAACAATCTTTTTAATACCTGCACAATCACATGTGCATTTACCAAAGGTTTTACACACAAACCAACATGTTTTTTGTATACCAATTTTTGTGGTGGCATTATCCAAAATCAAAATGTCCATTTTAGATAAAACAGGCCTGTGTAAAACCAACAAGAAAGACACAAATCTTGATCTTACAAAGTTCACATTTGGTAGAACTTGAAGGCAATATCAGACATGAGTATTTAGGAACTGTGTTTGATATTGCGTTCAGATGGGGGGAAATCACCCCTGGAAAAGCCAAATTTGGAAGATGTACACAAATTTCCCAATGTCAACATGTGCTACCTGCCATCACGGGGGATCAAGGGATGTGTTTTGGGGGAGCAAGCCCTTCCTCACCGCTACTTTATTATTGAGGAAGGGGTTGCACCCCCAAAACGCGTCCATTGATCTCCCGTGATGGCAGATAGCACATGTTGACACACTGTGTGCATCCTCCAAATTTGGCTTTGGGAAAAATCACAAAAACATTTAGCACATTGTAGCACACAAAAGAAGAAAGTGATTTGGAGGGGTTTTAAACTCGCCCCAAAACATCAATGATGTTTTTATATTTTGGAATAACATCATTGATGTTTTGCTTGATGATTTCCAATTGTAAATTACACCCCATGATCTCCCCGATCAGGATCTGGGCACTTTCGGATGTGAAAGGATCTTCATCCACAACCTCACGATCACCTAAAAATAGAGGAACCCCAAAATAAATTTGGTTTCAAAAAAATGCTGCCATCCATCTCTTATCTGAGCCTGTGGTCGCAGACACTCACCTGTTGTGGTGACTAGTTCCACCACGTCTTCTTCCTCCTGCTCAGCTTGTGTTGGGGGGATTTCCCCTTCTTCCAGAGGGGGGGGGCTCTGGTCTCCTCAGATGAGGGATGTCCTCCGAGTCTTTTCTCCTCTATGTGAAACAAAAAGGTATAATTAGCACACAGATATTTAATGTCAGAACTATAAATAGGAAACATTGGAAGTGGGGTACAATTGTCAATTTTAGCAGAGTTCCAAGTTGTAATTTTTTGAATGCCCTTTGTCAACCTGCAATACTTTACCTGTTTAGTGTGAGCTTCACAGATGGAGACCCCCCTATAGTATACACTGGAGCACCTGTGTGGCCCCCCTAATAAAAATGGCGTTTTTGTGTCCCACACTAGTGCTCCAGTGTCCAGATGTGAAAACAGCTGCTGAGTGTCCTCTCCTTACACAGAATCTAGTTTGCATTTCATTCTAATAACAAAGCCATCTACACATCCCAATTCTTTGAAGACAAGTATAGGGCGTCAAAATGGTGGCCAAATGCATATGGGCTAAACAATGGTATTTTATATTTGGAACGAAAAATGTTTGATCCGAACGAATAATGTGCCCATGAACATGAAAGTTGCCATTTTAAACCGTACAACAGTTCCTAAAAGCACATGGAGCAGCACGAATGTAATAAACACAAAAAGAATAGGAACACAGCACAACTACTTACTTTTTTGCAGCACTCTCCGGATCTTTCTGTACTGCTCATGTTCTTGTTATTTCAGGTCCGACCACTGCTTCCTGAGCTGATCTTTCGATCGTCGTACCCCGAATTTCCGGTGCAGACTCCTGACCACTTTCGCCATGATCTTGGCCTTTCGGACATTGGGGTTGGGGTAAGGCCCATACTTTCCA
Source organism: Aquarana catesbeiana (assembly GCF_042186555.1). Taxonomy (NCBI): domain Eukaryota; kingdom Metazoa; phylum Chordata; class Amphibia; order Anura; family Ranidae; genus Aquarana; species Aquarana catesbeiana. Next base: position 99,172,478 of record NC_133328.1, read on the forward strand.
TCATAGTCGGCCTTCTTCAGGATGTCCACCATCTCCAACATCTCCCCAAAGGACATATTTGAGTCCTTAAATCTCCTTCTGGATCGGGACGTTTCAGGCTCCGGCCTTTCCTCCTCCTCCTCGTTGCTACAATTAGCACGCACCTGCTGTCTATCCGCCATGTGCTCTTCCCCCACTGTGCCAAATGAAAAGGGGCGGGCGGAGTTATACGCATGCGCAGTGTGTATAAAGCGTAACACACGTGCGTCTTACGTACGATCTGTGAGCGGAGGAAGGAGCATCGGAGACGCCGATCGTGATAACGAAGGTAAGATCTAAACTTGGGCCTATACTGCTTCGAAATGGAAGCCTATATTGTAACAAGATTAGGGGAGTTTGGCCTTACATTAGGGTTTGTCTTGTGTTGTGTCTTGCAGAGAAAATGGATGGGTTCAACGACCACAATTTCCTGCCCCTGTTCATAGACAAGTACAGGGAGCTGCCCTGTCTGTGGCAAGTGAGACATCCCCATTATAACCACAAACAGAAGAGGCAGGCAGCGCTGGAGAAACTGCTGGAGTTGGTGAAGCCGGTGGTCCCCACAGCAACCATCCCTTATTTAAAAGCTAAAATTGGTGGCCTGAGGAGCACATATCTTAGGGAGCGCAAGAAGGTCACAGAATCCCAGAGATCAGGAGCTGCAGCAGATGACGTTTATGTCCCCAGGCTGTGGTACTATGAGAGACTGCGATTTCTGTTAGACCACACTGAAGTCAGGGAATCCCTCTCTACTCTTCCTTCCACGCTTCCTTCCACCCCAGCTGAGGCTTCCGATGTCCAACCTGGGCCTTCCAGCCAGGAAGAAGTGGAGGAGCCCAGCTGGAGCCAGGTATAGCATTCTTCTACTCATTTCTGGTCAATAAAGAAATGATGTTTACTAGATGTTATTATTGATCACTAATTGCTGATTGAAAAAAGTGTTTTACATATCAATAGACAGTAGTGGGCACCCAAAATTGGGACAAGAATGAAAAATGCTGGGCTCAGAATGATAGTCTGTTATATTTGTTAACATTCAATTTGCAGCAGTCAGGAGGTGAAAATTGTGTGTGATTGATGAATAAAATACTAAAACTATGTCCCTTTTTCATACACAGGAAGACCTCAGTCAGGAGGAGGTTGTTAAATGTGGCAGCCAGGAGGAGGCGGGGATTAGTGGCAGCCAGGAGGAGGCGGGGCTAAGTGTCAGCCAAGAGAAGCTTGGGACCAGTCGCAGCCTGACTGAGTCTCAGGTCCCTCCCCTCCGCCTGCCACATAAACGAGCCAGGAAGGCCACTCCGAGTCCCGTGCAGGATTCAGCACTCAGGCTGATCCAGGAGGCTTCTGCGTCCCTCAGAGCCTTCCCCACTCCTGAAGAGGCCTTTGCCTGCATGGCTGCCACCAAATTGCAGGGCATGCAGGAGGGCCAACGCAGGCTCTCTGAGGACCTTATTTATAAAGTCCTACGTAAGGGGGTGAGTGGGGAACTAACACCCAAGACGGATGTCATTGAGATGGACGATCCTCCTCCTCCTGCTGCCACAACTCCACCACCAGAGCCACCACGTGGAAGGAAGCGTGGAAGGAAGACCAAAGAGTGATGGCCCTGGGTTCAGTCTGGTCTGACAGAAGCTGCAGTCTCTCGTATGACCACAGCCTGGGGACACAGATGTCATCTGCTGCTTTCTGGATCTCTGGGACTTCTGGACCAGACTGCCCTCCCTTAGATATGGACTCCTCAGGCCACCAATTTTGCTTTTAAATAATTGATGTCTGCCCTGGGGGTCCAAGGCTTCACCCACTTCTGCAGTTTCTCCAGCGTTGCCTCCCTCTTTGTTTAGTTGTGAGCCCTTAATAAATTTTTTGGGGAAATTCTACTCTCCTGTGTGTGTTTTCATCCAAAAAGGACAGTTTGCTGGTGACGATTCAGGTACATTCCTAACATAAAATGTGAAATTAACAAGAGACAACAACACCAAACAATCTCCTACAGATTAAACAGAACATATCAATGGTGTTGTGGTAACTTGACCCAAAAAACACACACAAACATTTTCGGGAGTACAAATAAAAATCCAAAAAAAAAAAAAACACCCTTCAAAAAAATACAAACACAAAAAAAGAATCTACATTAAAGCCAAAAAAAATAAATAAAATACAACAAAATTATGTTGTCAGATGTGAGAAATCAAAATATATTGAGGGAATCCCGATAAATAGTAACGAAAGAAGTTTGTGAGAAGTGTGTGTGAATATGAGCAGCAAAACTACTTGTCACATTATAAAGAAGAAGAGAGTGCGCTGTATTAAACCATTTTGAACATTGCAGCGTGACGAAAGTGCTGTATCCATTGCGAACGCTAAGTTTACCAGAATGAGCTGTCCCGTCTCGGAATTTCTTCTGAGCATGCGTGGCACTTTGTGCGTCGGAACAGGCCACACACGGTCGGAATTGACGCGATCAGATTTTGTTGTCGGAAAATTTTATCTCCTGCTGTCCAACTTTGTGTGTCGGAAAATCCGATGGAAAATGTCCGATGGAGCCCACACATGGTCGGAATTTCCGACAACACGCTCCGATCGGACATTTTCCATCGGAAAATCCGACCGTGTGTACGGGGCATTACAGGTAGTTGTGCAAACATCATCAACCATTGGAGTAGGAGGGTTAGGTATAAGTTGTGTTTTTTTAGTTCTGATTTAAATAAAACTTTTTAAGGGCAACCTGTGATGAAAGAAATATATATACTGCTTAGCTTAAAATTTTAGCTGCCTAGTCATGCTGATCTTTTGGCTTCAATACTTTCTCAGTCTCTAGCCTAAGGCCCCTTTCACACAGGGTGGATTCCATGCAGAACCTATTCTGATCAGCTCACAGACTCACTGATCAGAGCAGAGTACATGTGTGTCCACTCAGCTTCTGCAGAGCGGATGTGGACAGAGCCTACTCTATGGGTAGCCCGGGGGAAATAGATTGCCTGTCCATTTACACCCAACTACCATCCAATCTGATCCAACTAAACAGAAGAGGACGAATTCCCTTTTGTCTTTTTTCAGCAGACCAGATCAGACCCGGAGGTAGGCGGGTGTAAACGGACCTTCTTATCAGGTCCACCTGAAAAACAGACAGGTGAACCCATTTAGATGGCCTATGTGAAAGGGGCCTAAGTCTGAACTACACACATGTTCCAGGTAAATTACTCAAAATAGTTTGACAGTGTGAGCTTAAGCATTTATTTTATGATGGTCTGACTGGGGATAAAGAGAAGGCAAATTTATTAATATATTTTCTTCAGCTCTGTGTATACAAAGGACCATGGGGGAGCTGATGGCCATAATGGGGATGGTATTGACACCGCCCCAAATGATGCACAATGGCTCAAAAGTGATATGATCCAGAAATATTTAGACAGAAAAAAGGTGGATAAAGCACTTGGACTAGATGGCATATACCCACAAATCCTAAAAGAATTGAGCTCTGTCATTTTTAAGCCATTGTTTCAAATTTTTTAGGGACTCTTTATCCATTTCAGCCCTGGAAGGATTTGCCCCCTTCCTGACCAGAGCACCTTTTGCGATTTGGCACTGCGTCGGTTTAACTGACAATTGCGCAGTCGTGCAACGTTGTACCCAAACAAAATTGATGTCCTTTTTTTTCCCACAAATAGAGCTTTCTTTTGGTGGTATTTGATCGCCTCTGTGTTTTCTATTTTTTGTGCTATAAACAAAAAAAGAGCGACAATTTTGAAAAAAAGCACAATATTTTTTACTTTTTGCTATAAAAAATATCCCCCAAAAAATATATAAAAAAAACAATTTTTTTCCTCAGTTTAGGCTGATATGTATTCTTCTACATATTTTTGGTAAAAAAAAAAAAAAAAAATTGCAATAAGCATATATTGATTGGTTTGAGCAAAATTTATAGCGTCTACAAAATAGGGGATCGTTTTATGGCATTTTTATTATTCTTTTTTTAATCAGCAATGGTGGCGATCTGCGATTTTTAGCATGATTGCGACATTATCGCGGACACATCGGACACTTTAGACACTATTTTGGGACCATTGTCATTTATACAGTGATCAGTGCTATAAAAATGCACTGATTACTGTGTAAATGACACTGGCAGCGAAGGGGTTAACCACTAGGGGGCGATGAAAGGGTTAAGTGTGTCCTAAGGAGTGATTCTAACTGTGGGGGGATGGGCTTCAACACACATGACAGCGATCACTGCTCCCGAAGACAAGAAGCAGTGATCTCTGTCATGACACTAGGCAGAACAGGGAGATGCTTTGTTTACAAAGGCATCTCCCCATTCTACCTCTCTGTGACACGATCGCGGGCACACGGCGGACATTGAGCCCACGGGACCCGCGGTGGGCGGGCGCGCACGCAGTGCCGCTTCTTAAAGGGGACGTACCTGTATATCCTTTTGCCCATCCATGCCATTCTGCCGATGTATATTGTCGTACAGTGGTCGGGAAGAGGTTAATGACTATTGACTGGCATGGTACCACTGGACTGGCGTAAGGCCAATGTAGTGCCTATATTTCAAAAGGGATCAAAGTCTTTACTAAGTAACTATAGACCTGTTAGTTTAACTTCTATAGTTGGAAGATACTGGAGAGTATAATAAAAGACCACATAGATGATTTCTTACTGGAAAAAAAAGTATTTTAACCACTTCAGCCCCAGAAGTATTTACCCACTTCCTGACCAGGCCATTTTTTGCGATGTGGCACTGCGTCGCTTTAACTGACAATTGTGCAGTCAAGCGACGCTGTTCCCAAACAAAATTGAGTTCCTTTTTTCCCACAAATAGAGCTTTCTTTTGCTGGTATTTGATCACCTCTGTGTTTTTAATTTTTTGCACTATAATTTTTTGCTATAAAACACACCCAAGTGTGACTTCCGGTTACGGCGCCGCATGGAGAGGAGCTAGGCAATCACAGCTCCCGCCGTGCTCCCCCGAATACTGCACACAGATTAACCACAGCCTGAGGTATTCTCCCAGCCTCCTCTCTCCTGCCAGGGGAACACTCATGGATGGCTTTGTTGAGCGATCCGCGGCTCGAGCGGCCCCTATTCTCCCCCCCCTGGAAATAGGGGATACGGCACATGCTGCAGCCAATATGGCTCCCTCTACTGTGCTGAACACTGCAGAAGCGCCCACGAGTATGCAGTCTCCCTCTATACCAGCACAGATAAACCCAGCCTCTCCAAGTATTGCCCAGGCTGTAGTGGCACTTTTGACCCCTATGGTCACCCAAGCAGTGGACCAAGTGGTCCTTAAAGGGCTAGAACACCTCCATAAATAACTGCAGTCACGAGCCCTACAAATTGATCAAACGGAGAAGCCAATCTCCTCCATAGAGGATGATGCTGCAGCCATGTCTGTTGCCATTGCCAGGTTCTCCACAGCTCAGAAGGATCTACAGGAAAAAGTGAACGGTTTATAAAATTGTTCAAGACACAACAACTTGCGCATCATTGTGGTTCCTAAATTATATTTCCCCTCCAGGTTCACCACCATCTGCTCCTCCCCCATCCTGGAGCAGCTGGGATTACACACTCCATGCTTAGTGGAACGTGCGCATCGCATCGGCCAGCCATCAGAAACGCGTTCTGAGCCACGACCAATGATTGCTAGATATCTCAACTATGCAGACAAACTCACCATAATTCAAAAATTTTGCAGAGTGCGCAACTTATCTGTTGACGACCAATCCATTACTACTCTTTGCAGATTACTCTATTGAAGTTATGCACCAGCGCAAAGCCTTCTCTGCCGTTTGCGCCTCACTTTACAACCATAACATTGAATTTACCCTAGCATACCCAGCAACCCTGCACATCCAACCAGACACAGGTGCGCACCTTTCTTTCACTTCTCCATCTGATGCAGAGCACTACCTTAGCACTGCACAAGCATCAGCTATGGAACAGGAAGATCCTTCTACCGTCCATGATTCTTCCTCACCCAGGAGATCTGATTCATCTTCCAGAAGTCAGCAAAGTCCTCAGAAACCTCCCTACAAGAGGGTGCGCTTTGGACCTCCGGATGATAAATCTGTGCACCGCTGACTGCCTACTTCCTCCATCACTGATAGACTTTGTTTCTTCTATTTTGCAGCCCACCATTTGTATCACCCACCCTGGGCTTCAAGTGCCCCTTGCGTCCCCTGATAGGTGAGGCCCCCTCTCATTGAAGGACCATGGCTCTTCTTTTTTTTTTCTCTCTATCCCTCCCAGGGGACCCTACCAACTGCTGTCTGCTGCCTGAAGAACTCTCCGACCTGTTGTCCCTTCTTCAATTTCGGTTCCCCCTCTCTTCTCTCCCTCTCCCTTGTTCCCTATTTCTCCTCACCACCCCCCACTCTCCCTTTCCCACCTCCCCTACCCCCTTCCTCGGAGCTGGCTCATATATTCATGCTCAGGGAGAGTGCTCTCTGGCAGGGGTGTTTTGGGAGTGTTCTCCATGAGGAAAAAAGTGACGTCTCTTACAGGTTTTTAGAGGCTTGCCCTCCCCTTTATTGTTATTTTACGTGTCTGGTTAACTGTTCTCTGTTTTCTCAACTTCTCTTTAGTACTCCACCAAAGTCTTTCTGATACTGGATCCGATGGGGCGATGTCTGCAGTGGTACTACCCCTGTGTGGGCTACCTTACGTTTACTTACTAAGTCAGTCATGGCTCCTTGGGACGCTGGGGATCACTTAAAAGGTAATCTCATGGAATGTTAAGGGGCTCCGTTCCCCCAATAAACGCATGCAAATTTTGAGGCACCTTAAGCATCTGCAAGCAGATGTTGCTAAAGGAGGCCCATCTGGCTGCAGAGGACTTTCCTCGCCTTTCTAAATTATGTGTGGGTAAGGGCTATGGCTCTCCAGCGGTGGGATGCAAGCCCAGAGTTGCAATTTTACTTCACAAAAATCTCCATCACTCTTTATGCTCCATAGAGACGGACTCGGTCGGTCACAGACTCACTGTTCACCTAACGGTTGCCTCCCGTGACACCGCTATCTGCAATGTTTATGCAGCTAACTCTCCCGGGCAAACCTTTTTCCAACATTTCAACTCTTGGGCTCTACAGATCCCTGAACACTTCCAACTTATCGGAGGAGATTTTCACTCCGTCATTCACATGTCTGAAGATCGCACACAGGGACCCATGAGACAAACCCCGTTAACTGACACTCCTACTTTGCTAGCCCAATTGGTCTCCTTGCTTCATATTACGGATATTTGGCGCTTCTCCCACCCCATAGAATACACCTTGCTCTTCTTTCCCCACAGCTCGGTCTCCCATATTGACTACTTTTTTTGCTCCCTGGGTGCACTCCCTCTAGTGACAGCGTTGAACTTTGAGGACATGGTTATCTCTGATCACTCCTCCATTCGTGTACAGCTCTCTGGAATAGCATTACCTCATGCCACTAACACCTGGCACTTCCCCTCCTTCTTGACTGACAATGATGACTTTAAAACACTCTCTACGTAATGCGTGGGCCGAATTTGCTGAAACCAATGGGGCTCATCTTTCTACCCCTAACCTGTTTTGGGAAGCAGGTAAAGCTTTCCTCAGGGGACGCAAAATCTCCTACACCTCACAATTTAAAAAACAACCTTGCATCCAATATCACAAAGCTAGCGATGCTCTACGCATGGCCCATCATGCCTTATCATTAAACCGCACACCAGCTAATATACTTGTCTGGCAAACAGCTAAGTGCACCTTTGACCATTGGTCCGCTCAGCAGGAAACCACCAGGCAATCATACTCTACCCTGCATTTCCATAGATATGGTAACAAGGCTGGCAGGTCATTGGCGAAACTATGTTCTGGTCGCCACCCACCAACCCATATTGGAGCTCTACGCTCCTCTACTGGTGTTATTGTCAATGCGCCCTTTGGGATCAGCACCCTCCTGACTGACTACTACACATCTCTCTACTCTGAAGATCCTATTGACACGCATGCAGCGGGAAAACTGCTTGCAAATACCAAACTACCTGTATTAACTCCCGAACAAATGGAGACTTTAAATGCCCCCGTATCCCGAGGGGATATTTGCTTTACTATTAAACCCCTTCCTGCGGGAAAAGTCCCTGGCCCCAATGGACTATCCGCAGAATTTTACAAGCTGACCTCAGAGTTCATCCCTGATACCTTACACCATGTCTATAAATCCATGTGGGCTGAGGGCCCCTACCTACCCTCTGGCTCACAAGCACCCATCAAACTCATAGCCAAAAAGGGAAAGGATCTTCTTCTTCCTGGCTCCTATAGACCTATTTCCCTAATCAATGTTGATGCTAAAATTCTCTCTAAAATCATTGTATCCTATTTGGCACGCCTCCTTCCATTAATCCTCCACCAGGCCCAATCGGGATTTGTGCCAGGGCGTTCTGCCACCCTTAACATCCACGAAGTCCTCCTGGCCCTTGAGTTTGCCAGGACGCACTCTGACAATGACACAGCCATTATTTTGCTTGATGCTGAAAATGGTCTTTTTCAACATTAGTTTCTCCTGGCTGTTCATGGTTCAGAGTTCTGCGCCTAGCGCGTTCTTCAGGAGACAACTTGGTCCAGCCCAGCTGCATACGTTCCTCAGCAGGCAGGGGGTGCTCCTCGGATCGAAGATAAGGGACTGGGAGCTCAGGCTGCCTAAGGAACGGGGAGTGCTAGCGTCTTTTTTCCAGGTCCCTCTCCTGAAAGCGAATATCGATCTGGTTACACAAGGTGATGACACCATCCAGATCAGCAGGAAAGGATCTTCCTGCTAATTCATCCTTCACTCTCTCAGGGAGGCTATGTAAAAAGGTTGCAACTAGGGCCTCATTATTCCAGCACAGTTCAGCTGTGAGGATGCAGAACTGAAGAGCATACTGTCCCACAGAAGTGGACTCTTGACGGAGATGTAAAAGAGCGCTAGCCGCTGAGGAGACACGACTCGGTTCCTAGAAGATATTCCGAAAAATCATTAAGTTCCCACAGAGGGGCAGCCCAAGCTAGTGCCTCGCCGGACAGGAGGGATATAATATAGGCTACTTTCGCCCGATCGGACAGGAAGTTTTGGGGCTGAAGTTCAAAATGAATTGTGCACTGGCTAAGGAACCCCCTGCAAGCCTTGGAGTCCCCAGAGAAATGGGCCGGAGCTGGCAGTTGTAATGAATGTGTGGCTGCGACTGGTGCGAAAGGTGCAGCAGCAGATAGCGGTTGAGGTTGTTGAACCGGGGGTCCTAATGAGGCCTGAACCTGTTCAAAACGGGATGCAGAATCCTGAAGGAATCACATCACTTGGGTCTGATGCAATTCCTGGGTCTCAAGTCTGTGAACTAAGCCCTGCAACGAATCATCTGCGGGTAGTGGCACATCAGCCGGGTCCATGGCTGATCAAACTGTCACGTCACCTTGTGGCTAGGTGACAGATGCACACCGTTGGGATCAGGAGTGCACGACAAGGTAGTGGACCCTACGGCTGACTGCTGCGGATGGGAGTGGTAAGGAAGGCAGGGCCGCTGGAACGCCAACACGGATCCCACCGGGGTTAGAGCCTAAGATTCCCTGGGGCGCAGAGTCTAAGAGCCAGCAGGTGTGAGCCTCTAGTGGTGAGGATGGGCTGGGCTGTAACTGGCTCCAGGTTGTGACCCCCGGGGTCCCCCAGCTCACACCCACAGTAGGCAACAAGAGGATAGGGATAGTAAGGGAATAAGCCAAGCCTTCTGATAGCTCGTAGAGTCCTCATGCAGGCCTGGATTCACCGCCTGATATTGCCTCAGTAAAATGCACTACATACCCTATTTCTCAAAATGCGATGGCATCTTTGGAGACCCTGTGTAAGTTTGTCCTAGTCTGTGTAGTGTTGTACCCTACGCTAATACTCCACTAATGTGTGGTAGCGTTCAAAACATTCACCAATGCAAAGACCAGGATGGTCAAAACATGAGGGACAATAATAGCGGGTGTCACGCCTATATCCACGCTTTCTACAGACACAACATTTTCTTGGGGGGGCTTGTTGGGTAGGGGTACCAGGGAGGACATACGGAAAATGCCTCTCATGCAGCCAGCTTACTGCATTTGGATTGGGAAGTTGGGCCACAGCACTGTCTGGAAATAGAAGGGCCGTCATGATCTCTTCCTGGAATTTAAAAAAGGATCCAGTTCATCCTGAAGCTTTGTATAGCACATAAGCATTCAGCAGAGCCAATTGAAACAAGTGTATGGACACTTTTTTGTACCAGCGTCTGGCCTTACGAGCAACTAGGTATGGCGCCAACAACTGGTCTTGAGGTCCACCCCTTTCATATTAAAGTTGTATTCGTGGACACAAAGGGGTTTCTCCACAATACCAGTCGCCGTAGAAATGTGGACCGTCGTGTCTGTGTGAAGGGAGGACAGAACGAAAAAATTATGATTATTACTCTACTTCACAGCAAGCAAATTATTACACTTCCAGCAGGCTCTCTCTCCCAGCCTAAGACGGGAATCTACAAGCCACTGGGGTAAGCCCCAGAGATTATATCGCACGGTGCCACATGCGCCAATTCCGTGATCAAACAAGTGACTAAAAAGTGGCACGCTCGTGTAATAATTGTCCACATACAAGTGGTACACCTTTCCGAATAAGGGTGACACCAAGTCCCACACAATTCCCTATGTAATCTGTGCAGTTCCCCGGCTCTACGTGACTATCTCTTCCCTCGTAAACCATAAAACTATATGTATAGCCTGTGGCCCTGTCACAGAGCTTATACATCTTGACCCCATATCTGGCATGCTTGGTGAGAAGATACTGTTTGAAAGACAAGCGGCCAGAAAACCTAATCAGGGACTCATCAATGCAGACAACTTGATGGGGAGTAAACAAGGCTGCAAACTGTTGGTTGAAGTGGTTTACGAGGGGGCGAATTTTGCAGAGCCGATCATATCCAGGGTCACCCTGAGGACGGCAGAGTTCATTGTCATTGAAGTGCATGAACCGCAAGATCTGCTTGTATCGTGCCCTGGCCATGGAGGCAGAGAACACGGGCATATGGTGAATTTGGTCAGTGGACCAATATAACCGCAACTCACTCTTTGTAGTTATGCCCATGAGGAGGGATAGGCCCAGAAAGGTCTTAAATTCAGAAACCGTAATAGGTTTCCAATCTCTGGCAAGGGTCAAATGGGGATTAGCGGCAATAAATTGACCAGCATACAAATTGCTTTGGTCCACAATAGATCTATAGAGATCTTCCGTGAAAAACAGCGAATAAAAATCAAGTGAGGTAAAATCAACTGTTTCCACCTGAATTCCGTGTTGGCCAGTGAATGGGGGAAGTACAGGTGCTGCAGAAGTGGTGGGCTTCCAATTAGGATTGACAAATGCAGCAGAAAGGGCACTATGGGCTCGATAGGCCTGTCTTTGTCTTCTTGGTGGCTGTGGGACACTAGTGCTAGCCACCTCACCAGCTTGAACTGCATTTATGGGACTTGTCACTTCACCACATGTTACTGCAGTGCTGGTTTGACTATGACCAGGGTGTACTAGGCCGCTTGTGCTTGCCAGTTCACCAGAAGGATGAGCGGCACTAGTACTGGCTCCATACGAGAGCCCTGCGGTTCTTCCACCTCAATGACAGCAGAAGAACGGGGTCCAGTAAGCCTGGCCTTGGCAGGGATCACAACTCCTTTGTCAGAGTTATCTGTCAGGGTGCTCTGCTGTCTACAGGATGGTATTCTGAGCCTGAATCTCACAGATGAGTGACTTCCTCTTCACTATCTGTCATGATCAGAAACGTGTAGGCCTCTTCACTAGTGTACCTTCGATTTGACATTTTGGTCTCTAAATTTACTGGTACACTAGTGAGACTCACAGTAAAAAGAGCTCCTGACTGTCAGCGACCGAATCAAATGCTAACAATAAAACTGTTAGTGTTCGCAGGGATCAGGCCTGACTCTGCGAACGCTGTAGTTATGTGTGTTATGTTTTTGTAAGTGACAGTGATCGATTGATACTGCACTTGGGTGGGCTGGGCTGGGTGGAGGGGCTAAATGCAGGCGCTATCAGGTATCTGAGCTGATCCCGCTAACACTGCTTTTGGGGAATCCTAAACTGCTGGGGATGCTAATATAGTTCTGATCAGATATCGATTCGTTCAGACACTATACTACTATTACTATACTACTACTAAGGGAGGTGTATGGTGCATGCGTGGCTGTTAGCGCTACTGGCACTAATCTGACGCTGCCTAGGGCAATGCAGACCATGAATGACGCTAAAACCTAACTGATATCACCCGCCGGGTGATTAGGGGGTTAAACCTTTATTGGATAATATACGGCGGGTGCCCTGATAAAAAACAAACTAACTAACCAGTGTCACCTGTAACACTAATACGGTGATCACTGGTGACAGGGGTGAAAGGGTTAACTAGGGGGCAATCAGGGGGTTAAAACCTTCATTAGGTAATATATGTGGGTACCTGACACTATAAAAAAAACCTGACGGTGAATCTAATCAACTACTTGGCTAACTAGCGTCACCAGTGACACAAATACGGCGATCAATTAGTGACACTAGCGACAGGGGGTGAAAAGGTTAACTTGGGGGCGAACAAGGGGTTAAACTTTTATTAGGGGGGTTTAGGGGGGTAACCTAGACCTAACGGGGCCTACTACTAACTGCCCTAACACTTATTTCAGTCACAAATGACACCAATGCAGTGATCAGTGAAAAATCTGAAAACTGCAATTGGTGACACAGTGACAGGGAGTGAAGGGGTTAACTGGGGGGGGGGCGATCAGGGGGTGGCAAGTGTACCTATGTGTACTGGTGTTAGTGTAGTGTTGATGCAACTCACGGTCAGATGTTATCTCTTCTCTCACTGGAATCGAAAAGACTCCATGAGGAAAGACGACATCACTTCCTCCTGTCTGTGTTTACACTTACACTGAGGTGGTCACAGGCTGCGGACATTGTACAGGAGGTGGTCAGGGGCTGGAGACATTGTACAGAAGGTGGTCAGGGGCTGCGGACATTATACAGGAGGTGGTCAGGGGCTGAGACATTGTACAGGAGGTGGTCAGGGGCTGCGGACACTGTACAGGAGGTGGTCAGGGGCTGCGGACATTGTACAGGAGGTGGTCAGGGGCTGCGGACAGCTATATTTTTTTACAGGCTGACTGTAAATTAATGGGCGGTTGGCAACACTGCCCCACACAGTAGTGTCCTCCTTCCCCCCTTTAGTGTCCTTTCCTGCCCCCTTTCATATCATGACCCCCCCACTGCTGTGTCCACTACATATTACCCCCACCCAACAGTAGTGTCCTAATCTGCCCCCAGCCAGCAACCAAACTTTACATAGCATTAGCAAGCATTCACGGGTGGGGCTGGGGGGTAGTTGTGGGGCAGGGCAGGGGCCAGGGGCACTCTGCCTGGGCCAGCCCTGAGCTCTGCCTCTGACTGTCACAGTGGCACTGCCAGTGTTCCTGACCTGCTGCCTGCCTGAAATCAGCTGGTGAGAGTGACTAGTCACTGCAATTATTTAATCTAATCATTTCCCAATTCCCACCATCACCACCAGCCCCCTGCTGGGATTGTCTGCCTGTCTGTGTCTCTCTGAGTCACTCAGTCTGTCTCTGAGTGACTGACCTTCAGCATTCACCAGAGTGTGCTTGCACTGCTGGCCAGGGCCTGGTGTGTGTCTGTTTGGAGCACGGGTGTCAGGGCTGGGCTCAGCCCTACCTTCTCAGAGCTCAGGCTGCTCAGCTGTTGGTTAATTACCAGCACTCTTCATTCCACACTGACTCACCTGATGATCATATCCTGCCCGTCAATCAGCCTGCTGGCTATTTAAGCTGCTTGGATCAGATCTCCTGTGCTTTCACCTTGGTCAACATATCTGGATACTCTCTGCTGTGTTTTCCTGTAAAGACTTTTGCCTGTCTGACTTCCCTTCTGGTTCTTGATCAGGTTTGCTGCTCCTGACTATGCTGATCTCTGGATTCCTGTTTTACTGGCTTGTTCTGACTACCAGCTCTGGGTTACCGTACCTTGGCTATGTTTTGACTACGTTTGCACTGTTTGTACAATTTTTACCATTTTAATAAAGAGTGTGATTTTTACTGCACCTCTGTCTCAGTCTGATTCATGGTTCCTGACACCGGGGATCCAAGTCTGCACTGTTTGTCTGGGTCTCCCTCTCGATCACACACACGCCAGCCACCTGCACTGTCCACTCCATGAGGCTCCTCTGTCCGCCCTCTTGGATCCCATGACATCATCATCGCGGGCGGGGCGCAGCTCACCCTGCAGTAGCAAATAGGCACACCGACTCCGCCCGCACACAGCCTCTGTCAGACCCGCCCCCCTGGTGTTCAGCCGAATGCAGGGTCAATGCAGGATCGGATCGTCTCTGGGATTTCCGGAACTTTGCATGCGCAGTTCTGACCCGAGCTGATTGCAGCCATTTTTACTGGCACTTTTCTCCTGCTACGGGCTTTTACTGGCAGAAGAAAAAGTGCCCTGTTTTTATGGGCTGCCCGTAAAAATACGGGCGGTTGGCAACACTGAAGTGGTCCATATAGTGAACTTGGTGTTGAGTTATTCACTTTAAGGTCATCACAGAGGACAAGGGGCACTCTTTACGTCTGGAGGAAAAAAGATTTAATCTCCAAATACGGAAAGGTTTCTTCACAGTAAGAGCTGTGAAAGTGCGGAATAGACTCCCTCCAGGGGTGGGTCTGTCCAGCTCAGTAGATTGCTTTAAAAAAGGCCTGATTTTTTTCCTAAATGTACATAATATAATTGGATACTAACATTTATATGTAAAGTTGATCCAGGGAATATCTTATTGCCTCTCGGAGGATCAGGATGGAATTGTTTCCCCTGCTGGTGCAAATTGGGTCATGCTTTGCTGAGGTTTTTTGCCTTCCTCTAGATCAACTGTGGGTATAGGATTGTGTATATGGGATTGTATGATTTTTATTTATTTTTTACCCCTTTTATTGGTTTAACTAGATGGACTTTTCAACCTGACTATGTACTTATATTTTTATGTTTATATTTCTTATAAAATTTTAAACATAAGCTCCATAGCTGGAGGGGCAGAGTCTTACCAAATGTACCAAATATACAAAACATAACCAGCTATCTTGGTATGTTAGTGATTTAGCCAGATTACTGAGCATACACAGAAATGTGGTTGAAGCAATGATGAATGTTACTTAAAATTGTTCAGGCCTTGCACTGGCCAGCTGGGGAAGAACCAATGGACACAAAAGATAAACTTTATCATGTAAATTAATCAAAATGGATCGTCTGCATACAACATTGCTAAATTATTCCAAATTTAAGTATACAATTCCTCAATTGTCTTGAAAAAACTGTGGGACCTACTCAATATATAACAAGCAACAGGTATAAAAAGGAATGAGATTGAGACAACAATACATACAAAAATAACTGTTATTGTGTTACTCAAAATAAATTGATGAATCTATGAGCAAGTAAAAAAACGCTGCAGTCAAGAAATAGTTAACTACTGGCAAAGACTTCAAAAGGCAATCCAGCAGATAGTATAATTAACAAATTAATGGATATTGGTTGTCTGATGAGTATTGCAAAAGCATGTAGGCTGAGGGGTAGGGGGCGACCCAGGCGGTAGGCACCCAGATGGGAAACACCACGCACACAGTGGTTGAGAAGGCATAAGGCATAGCCATTCTAGATACAACATAGCCTCTTCAACATTAAAAACCAAGCGACAACACTTACAACAGTGGACGGAACTCCAGTAGCACACCGAGGCCAGCAACACCTGGTGCAGGGGTGGTAGGCAGGCAGATTCAGTAAGCACAGTAGTGGAAAAGCTTCCCAGAGGTCTGCAACAGTACCTACCCTTTTCCTCCTCCTCATGAACCTATCCCTACACCAGGTTCAGTCTCGCTGTCAAGAATGAAGAATGAGTCTCAACTGCATTGGGTCAGGGCTTTTTGTCAGCTCTGCCCTCAACAAAGATGGCTGCAGGGTCACCAAGGTGGCAGCATCCAATTGGACAGCAGCCCTGCAATGACTGTGCAAAGCCCTAACGGGATTCTTCTTGTCCCCCACTCTCCCCGCAAGGTGGAAGCAACAAAGTGCCACCCATGTAGGGAGCTCAACCTGCACCTGCCTTCAAGCATGCATATGTTTGTAGCCAGTTATTGTCTGACATTTGTTGCTTTCATGGAAAACAGTTCATAGAAAGATGTGCAGAGTAAGCATGCGATAAATTCAAACAAGATATATTGAGTGTAAAGTTGAGTTGCAGCGACTTCAAAGTAGACCCTGCACTACTTTGGTCCGACGTTAATGTGACTTGACGACCATAGACCTCAAGATTACACAGACATTGCTTCAAGTCGCGTCAAAGTTGCCTCAAAGTTGCGTCAAATTTGCGTGACTTTCAGGTCTCACAAGTGTGAAAGGGGCCTTAATATTATCCCACACCAATTCAAATTGTAGAGATTAAGGACTCACAGCTGCATACAATAATGCAAAAGCATATAGCTACTCCCCTTCTTAAAATAACCATCCAGGTAAGTATCAATGCATAAGGCAGCAATGCTTCCTGCGAAAAAAGCATATTAGACGTGTCCCAAAATCATCACATACTGTTTACCAGGTAAATGGTCAGCAAAATAAGCATGTGCAGACACAGACTACTGTCGGTAAAAATGACAAAACATTTCCCCAACCCTTTCCCTGCCATCGACATAAGATGAGTGCAGGGACATGCTATGCAACTGGGAGTGAAGAACAAGCAGAGGACCCGTAGGTGCCATACACCTCATTACACTTAAACTGGTTGTAAGGGCAGATGGTTTTTACCTTAATGCATTCTGTGCAGTAGGGTAAAAAGCTTTCTGCATGAAGCTCCCCCACAGCCCCCCCATACATACCTGAGCACGATCATGATCCAGCGATGTGCATGATAGCCGAGGCTCTCTCGCTCCTCATTGGCTCAGATACAGCAGTGGCAGCCATTGTCTTCTGCTGTTGTTGATCAGAGCCAGTGATGAAGAAGTGGGGGCACATAGAGCCGGGCTCAAGAGCGAGCATGCACAAGTGCCCCCTTAGCAAGATGCTTGCTTTGGGAGCACTCGGGGGCTGGTAAAGCCAGGAGCACCAGCGGGGGACCAGAGGAGAGGAGGATTGGGGCTGCTCTGTCCAAACCCATTGCACAGAGCAGGTAAGTAGAACAAAAAAAAAAAAAGCTTTATAAACCACTTTAACTATTTGAAACCCAGCAGATTTTAAAACTCTTTTTCCCAGAATTCTTCCTTAACTGTTTTTCATACAAAGCCACATGTGTCAGGATACCACTGACTACAAACATCATATGTATGCATTGGCAATACTCTAATGTTCATGAATATGTTACTTATCCTATTTGCTTTTTTCTGGAATGCCTTTTGATGTATTTACCAGCAGGGCCACTGATAATGGGCTACAACTGGTCCTCCTGTATCGGATGTAAGGTTGCCACCTTTTCTTCAAGCCAAGTCCGAACACTTTAGCGGCACAGGGCACATTTTATTTTTGTAGTATATACTATAGGATTATAAAAGACTTCGGACACCTTTGGGTGACCCAAGGAGAATGATAATGCAGCACGCTACGGTGAACAGCCAAACTGCTCTTGCTGACATCATCTCTCCGTACCCCCCCAGTGATGCCAAACTTTCCCCCAAACAGTGGCCCACAGCTCCCAGACGCCAGCAAATTTTTGTGAAACTATCTCAGTTACTTGGGGAGCCAGAACCCAGTCTGAATAATGTGTCCGGGTTTCAGGCAGATGAAAACCCGGACACATAATTCAAAACCCGGACTATCTGGGTGAATCCTGTACAGGTGGCAACCCTGATCGGATGCCGAGGGGAAATGACAGAACCAATCCCCCTGTATGCCTGTCTCTGCAGCAGCTAAAAACTTGTTTCTATGCCTTTCCCTCCCACCAACTTTGCTATAATTTCACCCCCCCGCTGAACTGATTGCCCTCCCTGTCGTCCAATTCCCCCTGCTGCCTGCTTATCCCCCCACAACCACCCCCACCCTGCAGCACTGTCGGGTTCCCCTCTCTTCCATGGGGGCACAGGGAAATCTTTTCAAGATGGAGAGCTGGAGAAGCAGGTGGTAAAAACTGTTTGCTATGCATCCATTTGTGAATGAACAGGAGCCTCTGTGTAGAGTGCTCCCTGTTCATTCACTGTCCAGTGCAGCTGAGGCTGCAGAGAAAGGGGTTGAGGTACCTATGTTTTCAGTCCCTTACTCAATCTCTAATGTGAGACATCAGGGGTCTGTTTAGACCCCTGATACTTCACCAAAGCCCCCTCCCCCCATCTTCTGAACAGCAGTGTGAAAAATAAATAAAAAATAATTTAAAAAAAGTAAAAAATAATAAAAAAGATTAAGGGCTCATTCACATGGGTTCTCTGGCCCATACAATCTGAATAAATGATTTGTTTGTGCATCTGGAACTGTCTATTACTCTGAACACAGCCGCAGGTCCTAATTTGACAGGTGCGGGTGAATGGCCCCGACTGTACACTGTCCGTACTCAGTCCTCTACACCTGCTTCCACATGCCTAGTCAAATTATGACCTGTGGCTGTGTTCATACAGCTGCTTCGTCCCCATAGCGTAACATAGGCTGACTGCACACAGCTTCAGTCACATAAAAAAATAAAAATAAAAATGTGATTTGCACCGTACAGGCCACAGCACCCATGTGAATGCCCCCCTAAGATCTCATCCACACACAGAACTTTATTTATTAACCAGTTTTATCCTTTCGATGTGTCAGGAATTATGTAAGGCATGTTGTGTTTGCGTCTGTTTTAATGATTTTAGGGTATTTTTACCAAAAATATATTTTGATTTTTTTTTTTGGGGAGGGGGTGGTGGGGGCGCATGAATGCTGAGACGTTTTCACACCTAATTTTTTATAACTAGACCATACGTTTAGTGCTGTTTAGTGGTGTGGCACTAGAGAAGTAGAAATATGACATCAGAGTCAGGGATATTTTAGGAGCTGCTATAAGTCTTTGCATCAAGACTGGTGAAGCTGTTAGCCAATATAAGCACCAGGACATGAATTCTACCAGGAGACTTCTGAAAATATAATCAAAAGTTAATATTTTGAGTGTAAATTCATTTTAAAAAATATTGTATACACTGTAAAATACATTCCAAAATCCTAGAAATAAAACTGTGTCAGAGAAAAATAACGCTGAGAATGGCTTTAGTTTTGTATAGGAAACAGTAATTGAAAGTGAACATATCTACAGCAGTCAAGTGAAAAATTGTGATGGAACACAAGTGAAGCATGTTCATAAAACAGATATAGAATGAATGCAGACATTCCATTTTTAGAGCTTCACTCATTTTGACTCTATATGTTCTCCATCCAAAAAACAAAAACTGAATTCACAATTTATCAGCAGAAAAGACCAAAAAAAAAAAAAAAAACAAATAGTGAAAAATGCAAATCCTAATGGGTTATTTCCAAGGTAAGATGAATCTATCCATGCAAGTGGGAACTTATTATATCATACCCCTTTCACAAACTAAACTGGTCTTAGTACACAGACTCAAGGGGATTTTTTTTTTACTTTATAACAGACTTTTTATTTGCAAGATTGTACAAAAAACATAGAAAGCATTGGTACACATGTTTAACCACATACACGAGGTGTTCTGTATACAAAGAGCATGATACACTTATATTTTTATCATATAGTTAGTTCTTTAGGTTCTGGCATAATCCGTATACTTCCATACTCATACTTAGTAAGTATCAGGATAAGCACAGTTTATGTGCATGTCGTAGACTCTTGTAACCATCTATCCCATACTCTGTTATATTTATTTGGACAACCTCTGTTAATATAAAGGAATTTTTTATATGGAAGGGTTGTGTTAATGTCTCTTTTCCAGTCCACCAAGTGAGGGGGTTCAGATCTCATCCACTGTCTGGCAATAATTTTCCTAGCCGAAAATAAAGTTTCATGTAGGAATATTAATGTGAATTTATCTAGTACATCTGGAAAAATCCCTAGGAGGCATTGCTTTGGGTCAAGGGTTAATGGAGACCCCATGTCGTCGTGTAAGAAGGTAACTATTTGTTTCCAGTAATCTTGTATCTTATGACAGGACCATATAAGGTGAAAGAATGTGCCTGTTTCAGTTCCACACATTGGGCATGTGGTGGGTTGACTTCTTTTATATCTAGCTACCCTAAGAGGAGTGAGGTATGCGCGGTGAAGTATAAAGATCTGGGACAGTCTGTCTGAAAGTTTTGGTGAAACCAACTTGCATGTTTCCAGAGCCTCCTCCCATTCTTCATCCTCCATCCTTCCAACCTCCCTCTCCCATCTTGGTTTTAACGCGTAAGCTAATTTTGCAGAGGTAGGGGCGGATAACATGTTGTAAAAACAGGAGATTAATTTTTTGGAGTCTGTATCCTTGACTATGGCTATAATAGAGTTAGGAGTGGGCTGTGGAAGACCTTGTGCAAACTGCGTATGAATCGCATGACGGATCTGGAGATAACAAAAATACATTTGATTCGGGATCTGGAACTCCATCTTAAGTGTCTCAAACGTTTTAAAAGTTCCATTCGTGAGTAGATGATGTAAATAGTATATGCCCTTGGCTGCCCATAAATCTGAGTTCTGGATTCCATTAAGTTCCTGCAACTTGTTATTATGCCAAAGTGGTGTATAGTCATTAAATGATGGTGTCTCTAGTTTGGAAGAAGCCAATTCCCATATGCGTCTATAATGATACAGCAAAGAGTGTCTATAATCTTTTGACTGTGTATTCCCTACACCCACTGCTATCCCATTTATTGGGTCCCCAGTATGTTGGGCCCAACGGGGGCTTAGTAGGATGAGAAAGCGTTCCTTGTCAGTTTTGTCAATATGAAATAGTTGGGATAGTTGTGACGCAATATAATAATGGTTAAAATCAGGTAGAGCTGTTCCACCCATATCCGTTGGGTTTTTAAGTGTTTGCCATGAGAGTTTGTGTCTAGATTTCCCCCATATAAATGGTTTGAGTAGTGCTTCTAATAGTTTAAAATACTTAAGGGGTAGGTATACTGGAGTATGCCATAAGACGTACAGTACCTTAGGCAGTAGTACCATCTTTATTAAGTTGACCCGGCCCCATATTCCCAGGGGGAGGCGGGACCAGACCTGGATCTTAGATTTAATTAGGGAGAATAATGGTTCAATATTCAAAGAAATATATTCTACTGGATTCTTGGATATTTTAACGCCGAGGTATTTTATTATATCCACCCTTTGAAGAGGTAAATTAGACTGTGATTCTGTAGGTGGGAAACTATCGATTGGTAATATCTGTGACTTTCCCCAATTAATCCTCAAGCCCGAGAATTTCCCAAATTGTTCAATTACGTTAAGAGCTGTGTGTAGAGAGAGGCCAGGGTCTGCTAGATAGAGGAGAGTGTCATCTGCATAAAGGCTAATTTTCTC
This sequence comes from Aquarana catesbeiana, assembly GCF_042186555.1. NCBI lineage: Eukaryota > Metazoa > Chordata > Amphibia > Anura > Ranidae > Aquarana > Aquarana catesbeiana. The sequence continues at coordinate 99,194,022 of NC_133328.1, forward strand.
GGTGAGGGATCCGAATGCTAAACCTATTATCTCCTGGTTAGTACGGATGGACACGGCGAGGGGTTCTGATGCCAGAGCATATAGCAAAGGCGAGAGCGGGCATCCCTGTCTCGTACCTCTGCTTAGGCTAAATTCCTGAGAGGGGCATCCATTGGCCACCACTCGAGCAGTTGGTTGCTGGTATAACAGTCGGACCCATCTAATAAACTTGGGCCCAAATCCGTATCCCTCCATGCATTTCCAGAGATAACTCCATTCAACCGAATCAAATGCCTTGGCTGTGTCTAATGTTATTATTACCCTTGTGCCTACATTATCATGTTTGGCCTGGAGATTGATAAATAGCTTCCTTAAATTAAAGGAGGTGTTACGGCCCGGCATAAACCCTGACTGGTCCACATGTATAAGGGATAATATTACTTGGTTTAGACGCTTGGAGAGTACTTTGGCCAATATTTTAACATCTACTTGGAGTAAAGATATGGGGTGGTACGACTCAGGGTATCCTAGGTCTTTCCCTGGTTTCGGTATAAGTACTATCGTGGCCTCTCTCATGGATGCAGGTAGTGTTAAGGTTTCGAACATAGTGTTATACAGAGTCAGCAGTTTGGGTGTAAGTATCTCAGAATAGTGTGCATAAAATTCAATGGGCAATCCGTCAGACCCCGGGGACTTGGACTTGGCAAAGTCTGCAATAGCAATCTTTATTTCCTCTATCGTGAGAGGTGCCTCAAGAAGTTCAATTTGACTCTCCGTGAGTTGTGGAAGTATGGTGTTGCTCAAAAACTGACCCATTATCGTCGTATCCTCCGAGACTGTTGATGTATAAAGTTCTGTAAAAAAATCTCTAAACTTGGATGACACGACAACAGGATCCGTGATCGGCTGTCTATCTCTATCGTGAAGCGTAATTACAATTGGGGGTTTGTCTTCACTATGAACAAGATATGCAAGCAATTTACCTGCTTTTTCTCCATGTTCAAACCACCGCTGTCTACTGAAGAATAATTTCTGCTTGGCTTTTTCATATTGCATCTGAGACACCACTCTTGTCTGTAGTTTAAGAGTATTAGCATTTGTTATGGATGGGTCAGCTATATATGCTTGTTCTGAAGAGGATAATTCTATGATTGCTTTATCTAGGGCTTCCGCGGAGTTTGTTTTAATTTGATTAATGCGTGAGGTCAGGATCGCGCGGGCATGCAACTTAAACGTGTCCCACACTACTGGCGCGGGAGCAGAGTGTTCATTGTCAGTAAAAAACCGAGTCCATTCTACTTCAAGCATATCATCTTCTGGCAGCAAGGACAACCAGAATGGGTTCAAGCGCCAGGCCCGCTTCTGCTTAGCAAGGGACACGCCAAGGGTAATAGAGTAAAAGCTATGATCAGACAACAGTCTAGGTCCAAAGGACACTGTCGATAATCTAGGTAAAAGTTGTTTAGATATCAGAATGAAATCTATTCGGGACATCGAACTATGCGTGGAAGAGAAACATGAATAGGCATTAGTGTGCGGAAATTTATTTCTCCACGTGTCAATTAGATGAATGGATGAGGTTATTTTATGTAGTTTAGTGTCATTTGTATTCATTGCAGCTACTGTCAGTGGGCGAAGTCTGTCTAGAGTATCGTTCATTGTAGAATTAAAATCCCCCATCCATACTGCTTGCACCGTGGGGAATCTTGCCATGAAGGAGACACCCTCCAGTATTATAGTAATAGAGAACGGAGGGGGGACATAGAACGCTAAGATTAGGAAGGGTTCTCCGTATATTTTAGCAGATATGAAAACATATCTGCCCTGAGGGTCTGTGCATATCTCTCCTGGTTCAAAGTGTATGGATTTTGCAATTAAAATAGATACACCTCTGGAATGGGATGTAAACGTCGAGTGAAATGCCCATCCTACCCATGGGCGGCGCAGGGCCATCTGTAGCTTTCCATCTATATGGGTTTCCACCAGTGCTATTATATCAGCTCTCTGTTTCTTAAGGAATGTGAGGGTTGCCGACCTCTTAAGCGGTTCACGCAGGCCCCTCACATTCCAAGTGAGAAATTTTATAGATGCCATATGTTGTTCTCACCAATTAATTTCAGTGTTAAGGTGTGTATCCTGAGTCTCACCAGTACCTCTATACAAAAATTATGCATTAATTTGTACCGTACTACAAAAAACAGTAGCAAAATCAAATTCTCAATATTATTCAAAAATCTATATTGATTCAAAAAGTGTGTACATAGAACTTCTTGCATTTTGAAAAGTAACTTAAACATTTTCCCTCCCCTCCCCCTCCCAGCCCTGCACTGACCCCAACCTGTGCGGGCATACTTCCCAAACAAAACTGAAATTGAAATCCGGGAAAAAACAGTCAGCTGCATCCGAAATAAAAGAAGAAAAAACCGGGGTAGCCGTTGGGTTTTAGAACCCAGGGTAAACAAATCCCACAAAATCATGTATAAAGAAAATAATTGCGTGTAGTCTCTGGGATGGGTAATTGTGTATAATTGTAGTTGGACGGCTTCATTCCAGACTCGGTGACTGATCTCCCTAAAAATGCGTGGGGCAAAGTCACGCTGCACCTTACATGTGTTCTGTAGGACTATTACTGACCCGAGGCTCCAGTCGTCAAAATAATAAGTGATAGTGTATAGTTTCCCCTGAGGTATTTAGGGCAAAGTCCCTCATGTTGTAAGAAAAGAGGCCTGTGATCTCTTGCTGCAGTGCACGGCCATGTACTTTATATGTTGAGTTATTCATTCTCTTTCCCGTTGTCTCGGCGCTCTAGCCAGGCGATGGTATCTTCAGGGGTTTCAAAGAAAACGGCTCGGCCATTGTCCTCCACCCGAAGGCGTGCAGGGAATAACATTGAATATTTCAGATTTTTGATGCGCAGGCGCCTCTTGGCTTCGGTAAAGTTTTGTCTCCGCTTCTGTACTTCAGTGGAAAAATCAGGGAAGATGGCTACCTTGACGTTGCCAATGGGTATATTACCTTTCAACCTTGCCATGCGCAGCGTTGTGTCGCGGTCTTTATAATTTAGTAATTTGGCGATAAATGTACGGGGCGGGGCACCTTGTGGCGGCGGCCTAGCGGGCATACGATGCGCTCTTTCGACAGCAAACGTGGGCGAAAAGGCCTCCCTGCCATATGTTGTAATTAGTAATTGTTCCAGGAAGGTGGTGGGGTCTTTTCCCTCTGTCCCCTCCGGCAGGCCAATGAAGCGAAGGTTGCATCTGCGAAGCCTGTTCTCCATGTCATCTTGCTTTGCTAGAAGTTGGTTGATCTGGTATTGCATGCGTTCAGAGGTAGTCTGTAATGGTGGGATTGCATCCTCCATCTCTCCTAGTCTGGTCTCAGATGTCTTGACTCGCTCCTTAAGCTTATGCAGGTCTTGTCGGACCAGGGAGACATCTACCTTCACCTCCTCAATTTTGGTCGTGAGGGCAGCCTGTAGTGCAGAGATGGCTTCCAACACTCTATCCGTGTCCGCGCCAGCCACCTCCCTCCCCCCCGACACAGTCCCGCCATCTTCCCCCAGGCCGTCTTTATCCTGACGGCGGTACTTATCGAGTTTGGCAGCTGCGTCGGGCTTGGGTTTCGTCGGGGCCATGTCTGTTAGCAAGAGGCGGCAGACGCAGCTAGCTGGGCAGACGCGGAGTTGGCACAGAGGGCGAGCTGAGGAAGCTTAGAGGTCAGGAACAGCGAGATAGTTGTTACACGTATCTTCTTGGACAGGTCCTCAGTCCTCGTGTACCCCCGACGGGTACGAGTACCCCCTGCAGGCTTGGGTAAGGACAGTGTTTTGGCTGGCAGGGGCACTGAAATTGTTAGCTGGGGTTCAGGACAAGCAGAGGGGAGCTGGGAGGGTCTAGAGCGCCCGACAGAGAGTAGCAAAATGGGTGCCACTCACCTGGAAGATGCAGAGGTCATCTGTAGGTCCGGGCACCGTAAAGTCTCTGGAGGAGTTGTAGGGAGCAGAAGGTGGGCTAAATGATCCACTTTATTAGGTGCAGATTCCAGGGAAGAGGAATGTAGTGCTGGTGAAGAGGCCGGGAGTACCAAGATGGCCTCCAAGACCAGGCCGAGACCACTGCTCAGACTCGGGCCTGTCGCTGTGTGAAAGGGCACTGCTCAGTTCAGACCCCCCAGTCAGAATCCGGTACAGCAGGATCAGTGTTTGGTGGGGGTTCCAAGTACTAGAGGGGCCAGGATACAGTACCTCTGGAGGGTCCGGGAGGAGCAAGATGGCCGCCGGAGCTCCGGACCAGGCCGAAGCCGCGGCCTGGATTTTAAACTGCCGCCGTACGGGAGGGTACCGCTCCGTTTAGACCCCTGACTGGAGGTCCGTGGTGCAGGGTCTGCGTGTGGTAGGAGATCCAGATGTCAGTCAGGAAGGAGTATTGCTGTGGAGGCCGGGTGAAGCAAGATGGCCGCCGGAATCAACTAGGCCGAAGCCGCGGCCTGTATTTGTGGCTGCCGCCGCGGAGGATCGCCGTGACGATCGGATGCCCCGTCCGATCAAATGCCCGCTGAGTTGGCTCTGTATATGTGAAGGGCCTCTGGGGGATATGTCAGGTTGTTGCAGGATGTCACTGGAAAGCAGGATTGATGTGGATTCAGGAGTATTGGACGGAGCTCGGGTCTTACACGTCCTACTCCATGTTGTAGCAGGCCATGCCCCCTGACTCAAGGGGATTTTTACACTAATGTTAATGAGGGCTGAATTTCAGGAAGATATCTAAATACACAGAAGAAATACATTTAAAGGGTAACTACACTTTTGTGGGGAAAAAAATAGTAAATAAAAAAAAAATAATAGCATATACAATTGCGACACAAATCATATTGTAAATGAATTTTATTAAAAAGTACCTTTCCCTTTCAACCTGCAGCCCTGTCATTTTCTGAAAATGAAAAGCAATATGGCTACCTGGAGGTGTTCTGTACACAGAATGTGTACTGACCACCCCAGAAACATAATTTCCTGCTTGTGTGATTGGCTCACTGATTTTCCTAGAAGTCTGCCTAAGATACAAGTCAGATTTCAGGCAATTGTAATTTTTGGTGAGATACTCCCAAAGGGAACATGTCTAAAGGGATGCAGACCCTGCAGCTTTCCTCATTAGCGTCCTGCAGGTGCAGCAGCTCATGAATAATTATTAAACCATTTCCATTAGACTCACTTTCCCACATGGACACAGGCAAACACACAGGGATTTCTTTAGAATAATAAAAGGTAGGAATCTGCAACAAAGTCTGTTAAAATCCTTGCAATGTACATAGATCAACCGGGGGGGGTGATTTTTTTACTGGAGTTATGCTTTCAGGGAGCTGCATTAACTGGCAAAATGCATTTCTAGCTATTCAGTCTTAAAGGATAAGTTTTCTTTTTGAAGAGCCTGGAAAGCATTGCACCAGCAATCAGCTGATCGCCGATGCCATGTAGGACTCCTGCAGATTCTCTGTGAACCACACACAGGGGCTCTCTTTCAAAAAGTGACTGCTGGTATGCCGAACTACTCCCCGCACTGCTGTCACACAGAGGGCTCGGATCAACGAGCCGTTTGAGGAGCAGCAAATGTTACATGTTCCACCCTAAAAACGGATGGAAAATGTAACATGTTCTGGAAGGTGAACTTATCATTTACCCACTTCAGCCCGGGAAGATTTGGCTGCTGAATGACTGGGCCATTTTTTGCGATTCAACACTGCGTCGGTTTAACTGACAATTGCGTGACTGTGCGACGCTGCACCCAAACAAAATTGATGTCCTTCTTTTTCCATAAATAGAGCTTTCTTTTGGTGGTATTTGATCGTCTCATTTTGCTTATTTTATTTTTGCGCTAAAAACAAAAAAAAGAGCAACAATTTTGAAAAAAAAACCACAATATTTTGTACTTTTTGCTATAATAAATACCCCCTTTTTTTTTTTTTTTTTTTTAAAAAAGCTATTTTTTTTCCTCAGTTTAGGCCGATATGTATTCTTCTACATATTTTCAGTTAAAAAAAAAAAAAAAAAAATCGCAATAAGCATATATTGATAGGTTTGTGCAAAAGTTATAGTGCCTAGAAAATAGGGGATAGATTTATAGCATTTTTATTATTATTATTTTTTTTACTAGTAATGGCAGCGATCTTCTATTTTTATCGGGACTGCGACATTATGGACACATCGGACACTTTTGACACATTTTTGGGACCATTGGCATTTATACAGCGATCAGTGCTATAAAAATGCACTGACTACTGTAAAAATGTCACTGGCAGAGAAGGGGTTAACACTAGGGGCGATCAAGGGGTTAACTGTGTTCCCTGTTTGTGTTTCTAACTGTAGGGGGAGGGGACTGACCTAGAGGAAGTGACAGATTGTGGTTCCTAGCTAATAGGAACTCAGGATCTGTCACGCCTCACAGAACAGAACAGGGATTTGTGTGTTTACATGCACTCGTCCCTGTTCTGCCTCTTGTACCCACGATCGCTCATGGCCGGTGGTCATCGTGACCGTCGGCCACGAGCGTCGGTGCCCCCGCTGTGCAGCGGGCGCACGCCTGCTATCCCGATCCCGCAAGCCGTCGTGCAGCTACAATGGCTCGTGGGATCGTACCGACCTGCCGCAGTAAAATGACGTCGGCTGGTCGGCAAGCGGTTAAGATTTACTTTTCCCTGCCACGCAGTACAGTCAGGTTGCTGGTATGCCGGTAGCATATCTAAACCTAAGAAACAAAATTTACTTTATATCAGTTCACCAATATGTAGATGTGTTGGCTGCATAATTTTCCTTTTTCTGGATACATTTTCTGTATGTAAAGAAAAATATCTGTTGATTCTGCCGGAAATCCAGAAACTAAGATACACATACTCCTATGTCATGCAGATGAGGGGGTAGGGGGTTATAGTTCAAATCAGGAAAGCAGCCTAGAATGACAACACTGCTCCTTCATAGATACAGTACAGTGAACTTAGTCATCCTAAGACAGGAAGTGTGTTACTAGCAGGATCAGCAAGTTAAAATGAAGCAAAACAGCCTAAAAACTTACTGCAGCAACCACAAATAGGGACTGGTTATCTGCATAAATCACATTTTTACTCTTGGGTTTAGATATGCATTAAGGAATACACTGCTGACACCACCCTGCCCATTGGACAGTGAAGGTGCAGCAGCAGACAGATGAGGTAATCTGTGTGAAATCAATCAGCGCAATCAAATCCTAAATGTGCATATACAAGACAATAAAGACATGAACTAAATATTCCAGTCCATGAAAAAGGATGCATAAAACAGGTGACAGAAAACAATCCATCATTCGTGTAAGATGATGCAAATAAACTGTGCTTGTGCTCTCCTCCACCTGTGTATTAGGCTGCTCACCTCACAATTTGACCCCTGTTTCACCAGCAGGTTAAATAAAGCAGTTCCCCCCTGGTGATATCACAAGGGACTGGCATAAGGCTGACACCAGTAGTCCTCAATTCCATACACTTCCTCTAAGTGGTTGACAAGCTCTCCAAGTGTGCAATGATCAGCATATGTATAAAAACAGAATGGCAAGATCTAGTGCTCTCAGCTTAAAACCAATTTATTCCCATAAAAGATGAGTCAAACATACTCACAAGGCACTATAAGCCATGCTAGCTGTACAGGCATAGATACAAATCAAATTGGATAGCCGCAAGGTGAACAAGTCTACTCCTTGCGCCTTGACGATACGTGTCACGCAACGCCCCACACTCCGCTTGAGTGCTTCCGTCAGTATACCGCTTCCTAAGTTCTGGAACACGAGTCCAATGGATCTGGCTATAGGAACCCCCAAGAACTAGACAACACCAGTCTTGGAGTACATCAGGACTATCTCTTTATTTGAGATCTCACACACATTTATACAGCAGACTGACTCAAAGCTAACCTAATTAAAATGAGCTAATTTACTAAAACATTTACCCAGACTAGATGACAGACTTGTGGGCACCGAGCTTCACACAGTAGTATAAACACAATAGCTGGAGCTAATTACAATTAACAATACAAACATAACCTAATTAACCTAATTAACATGAGCTCCAATAGGAGTCGTCCCGTCTCCTACATTGTATAGAGGACAATGTGATCAGCTCACTCAATTAACAGGTTGCGTTCAGAATCAACCAAACCAATAATAGTCTCTACATACATCCTGGGAGATATTGTGGACAAATATTACTGTCCCATTTTAAGTAGTCCAAGATATATTTTCTCACTCACCCTGTGCCAGGATGGCACAGGGTGACTTAGACATAAGATGTATTCTGAGTTCCACGGGCCCTCCCGTCACAATACGCATATAGGGGACGGAGCCCACGTGCTGATGTCACACTGCGGTAATCCAATTTGATTTGTATCACAGCTGTTTGGTTCTCAGTGCTGTCTCTTCCTCATCCACTCTGAAAGCTGCTATATGTGGGATTTAAAGAGGCTGAAATAAAGTAGAAATCTGGGATAACACTAACTAAAGTAAATAAGTGGCTGAAGAGCTGGTGTAGTAAGGAGGGGTTTGGGTTCCTGGAGGACTGGGCCAACTTCTCAGTGAATAACCAGTACTATAGAAGGGATGGGCTGTACCTAAATGAGGAGGGTGCAGATCAGCTGGGAATGAAGATGGCCAAAAAGTTAAAGGGGTTTTTAAACCAGGCGATGGGAGGGGGGTCCAGAGGTAGGGATTGTCAGCGCGGAACCTATTCCAGAGGGTAGTATTGGGGGCATTAGTGGTAGGTTGACCAAAGCACATAAACCCAAGGTAAGTATAGCAGCAAGTCCTAGTTGCAATCTCGAAACACCCAATAAGAGGATAATATGCTACCAGTCTAAACTACGTGGCATGTGCACCAATGCCAGGAGCCTGGCGGACAAGATGGGTGAACTAGTGATAATTTTGTACGAGGAGGATTTGGATTTTGTGAGAATTTCTGAGACCTGGTTCAACATCTCTCATGATTGGCTGGCAAACATTCAAGGGTATACACTTTATCGTAAGGATAGAGAGGGTAAAAAAGGGGGAGGGGTATGCTTATAAATATCAAAAATAATGTACAAATGAGTGTGAGAGATGACATCACTAAGGGAGCTAGGGAGGAGGTGGAATCCTTATGGGTAGAGCTCCAAAGAGATAAAGTTAAGGGGAAAATAATACTGGGAGTATGCTATAGGCCCCCTAACCTGAGGGAGGAAGGGGAGACAGATCTCCTATCACAATCTGGATTAGCAGCAAGGATGGGAAGTGTTATCATAATGGGGGATTTTAACTATCCAGACATAGACTGGGCAGGGGGGACCGCGCATTCATCTAAGGCTCGCCAGTTCCTAAATCTCTTTCAGGACAATTTTATGGGTCAGATGGTAGATGCACCAACTAGAAATAAAGCGTTACTGGATCTACTGATTACCAACAATACAGACCTGATCACGTATGTGGAAATACTGGGCAATTTAGGTAACAGCGATCACAGGTCAATTGGCTTCAGTATAAATCACACAAATAAGAAACATAAGGGGAATACAAAGACACTGAATTGCAAAAGAGCCAACTTCCCTAAACTACGAACCTTGCTAGAAGGCATACATTGGGATAAAATCTTAGGAGCAAAGAACACAGAGGAGAGATGGGTTTGCTTTAAGAGCATATTAAATAAGGGCATTAGCCAATGCATCCCATTGGGTAATAATTTTAAAAGAGTGAACAAAAGTCCTGGTCTGGATGGCTTATCTCCAATGTAAAAATGCATATAAAAGCAAAGGAGAAGGCCTTCAAAAAATACAAGGTTGAGGGATCATCATCAGCATTCAGACTTTATAAATAATGCAACAAGAAATGTAAGGGTGCAATAAGGACAGCTAAGATAGAACATGAAAGACACATAGCGGAGGAGAGCAAAAAAAAATCCCAAGAAATTCTTGTAAACAGTAAAAAAGGGAGGACAGACCATATTGGCCCCATAAAGAATGAGGAAGGACATCTGCTTACAAAGGATGGGGAGATGGCAAAGGTATTGAATTTATTCTTCTCCTCAGTCTTCACGAGGGAATCGGGGGGCTTCAGTAACCAAAACAGCTGTGTTTATCCTCATGACACATCACAGGAGGCACCTCCATGGTTAACAGAGGACAGAATTAAAATTAGACTTAACATTAATAAATCACCAGGACCAGATGGCTTGCACCCGAGGGTACTTAGGGAACTTAGTCAAGTAATTGCCAGAACATTGTTCCTCATTTTTACTGACAGTCTACTGACTAGAATGGTATCAGCTGATTGGAGAAAAGCCAATGTAGCACCAATATTTAAAAAGGGCCCAAAATACATCCCTGGGAATTGCAGACCAGTTAATTTAACATCAATAGTATGTAAACTCTTGGAGGGGATGATAAGGGACTATATACAAGATTTTAGTAATGAGAACGGTATCATTAGCAGTAATCAGCATGGATTCATGAAGAATTGTTCTTGCCAAACCTACTAACCTTCTATGAGGAGGTGAGTTGCCAGCTAGATAGAGGAAGGCCCGTAGAAGTGGTGTACCTGGATTTTGCAAAAGCATTTGACACAGTTCCCCATAAACATTTACTGTACAAAATAAGGTCTGTTGGCATGGACCATAGGGTCAGTACATGGATTGAAAACTGGCTACAAGGGCAAATTCAGAGGCTGGTGATAAATGGGGAGTACTCGGAATGGTCAGGGGTGGGTAGTGGGGTCCCCCCCAGGGTTCTTTGCTGGGACCAATCCTATTTAATTTGTTCATAAATGACCTGGAGGATGGGGTAAACAGTTCAATCTCTGTATTTGTGGACGATACTAAGCTAAGCAGGGCAATAACTACTCTGCAGGATGTGGAAACCTTGCAAAAAGATCTGAGCAAATTAATGGGGTGGGCAACTACATGGCAAATGAGGTTCAATGTAGAAAAATGTAAAATAATGCATTTTGGTGGCAAAAATATGAATGCAATTATACACTGGGGGGAGAACCTCTGGGGGGGATCTAGGATGGAAAAGGACCTGGGGTCCTAGTAGATGATAGCAAAGCAAACAGAATATTGGCATGCATTAAAAAGGGGATCAACTCCAGAGATAAAACGATAATTCTCCCGCTCTACAAGACTCTGGTCCAGCCGCACCTAGAGCATGCTGTCCAGTTCTGGGCACCAGTCCTCAGGAAGGATGTACTGGAAATAGAGAGAGTACAAAGAAGGGCAACAAAGCTAATAAAGGGTCTGGCGGATATTAGTTATGAGGAAAGGTTGCGAGCACTGAACTTATTCTCTCTGGAGAAGAGACGCTTGAGAGGGGATATGATTTCAATATACAAATACCATACTGGTGACCACACAATAGGGATAAAACTTTTTTGCAGAAGGGAGTTTAACAAGACTCGTGGCCACTCATTAAAATTAGAATAAAAGAAGTTTAACCTTAAACTACGTAGAGGGTTCTTTACTGTAAGAGCGGCAAGGATGTGGAATCCCCTTCTACAGGCGGTGGTCTCAGAGAGGGGTCATTGATAGTTTCAAGAAACTATTAGATAAGCACCTGAACAACCACAACATACAGGGATATACAATGTAATAATGACATATAATCACACACATAGGTTGGACTTGATGGACTTGTGTCTATTTTCAACCTCACCTACTATGTAACTAATCTTAACCCCATGCCTATTCTGGCCAACCTGAGTAAGAAAAGTGTATATAATTACCGATTTTAATGCCACTTTGGTCCAGTCACATGATCTGACCCTGTGTCTGCTGGAAAAAGGACAGAGTGCTTGACAATGACTGGTATAGTTTAGAACAGTAACAAAAACAAGATAAAAGAAGATACACATATTACTCACAAACATATGATGTATACACGCATGTCAAAGTAAAATGAAGACAAGTTGCCTCCAGGACCGCAGGAATATTCCAATGGTGCAAGAGGACCAGATGGTGTCTGTAATGGCTTGGCTGACTCATTTTGAGGGAGAGCCCTCTTCCTCAGAGCCACGTCTACCAGTAAAGAAGAGGGTTTTCCCTCAAAACACATCAGCCAAGGCATTACAGACACCATCTGTTCCCCTTGCACCATTGGAATATTCCAGAGGTCCTGGAGGTATTTTGCTTTGACATGCGTGTATACATCATACGTTTGAGTATTATGTGTATCTTCTTTTATCTTTTAATAAATGCTTTTAATGGAATTGCACTAGGTCTGTGTGCCCTTCTCTTGTTTTCATTGTTTTTCCGTATATTTGGATACCCATGGTCCTGAGAGGGCAGCAAGACTCTGTGCTTTGACAATAAGTATTAGACACACTTCCTTTCCTGAAGCTTTACACCTGAGCGCAGGAGAGTTACTTTCTTGGAACAATGGCATCACCCATAGCCCTCATAGCCCTCATCCTTTGGCTCCTCTCCCCTGAAGCTGCCAGTGCCTGAGTAAAGCGGAGCCGATCACATGACTGGACCAGAGCTGTATTAAAATAGCCATCTTTCTTACATATGTTGGTAAGCATAGGTGTTAGCTGATGGGAAAGAGTATTTTAGGATTAGTTAGGGTTTTCCCAGAATTCTATTTTAAAGGGGTTGTAAAGGTAAAATTTTTTTAAAAAAAAAATAACAAACATGTTATACTTACCTTCACTGTGCAGCTCGTTCTGCACAGAGTGGCCCCGAACCTGGTCTTCTGGGGTCCCTCGGCGGCTGTTTCAGCTCCTCCCTGCAAGCATTAACCACCTTAATGCGAGCTCCCTCGCATGGTGGTTAGTGCTTGCGGGCGCGCTCCCGTGATACAGCCGGCGGCTATAGCCGCTCACTGTATCACTCGGCCCCGCCCCCCAGCGCGCCGCGTCATTGGATGTGATTGACAGCAGCGCGAGCCAATGGCTGCGCTGCTTCCAATCCATCCACTGTAGCCAATCAGCGTCCAGGGTGAGGGGAGGAATAGATGTCGGGAACGAGAAGCTGACTTTCGAGGCGTCAGGTAAGTAAAACGGGGGGCTGGGGGCGGCGGTATTGTCAGAAGTTTTTTCACCTTAATGCATAGAATGCATTAAGGTGAAAAAATTTTTACCTTTACAACCCCTTTAAGTCAGATTTAGATACATACATTTATTGTATTTAAAAGGTACAATTCATTTAGTAGAATTCAGAGCTGCATTCATTTGTATCTCATGGATTTTAGCAACCAGAATTCTGGAATCTGTGTCCTTGTCCCATGCCTTGTTCTGCATGGTGTCTGTGTAAGGGGAACCCATCTTGGTAGAGGCAGAGCTTTGCTTCCTCATGTCAGACCCTCAGCAAGAAGATTAGTGAGCAGCACAGTATGATGACATCTTAAAATCTCTCAGATCTCATGGGACTAGCAATTGGAGGCAGCAGTGCCTTAGATCTCACAATGCACATATACAGCTGAGACAAATGAGTGCTTAGGCACACTCACACACTAGGAAGTGCACTGCTATTTTTCAGGAGGAATTACAGAAAAAAGGTATACTTTGTTGGTTACTGCTCAGGCATAATTAACATTAACATTTCTAAATTCTTCATTTCCACATTAGGTCAGTCATTGAAGCTGAAATATTTATCAGACACTGTCAGCAGTTAGTAGAATAGGTCTTTAAATTACCGTGTTTCATATTCTCCTAAATTGCACATTTGGTGCACTCCATAATCGTGGCTCTATTAACAAAATGACAGCACACCATTTAGAGGAGGAAGCACAGCTTTGAGGCAAGAACAATTACAGCTATAGCTACTAATGTCTAGGTTAACCAGTCACAAGTACAGAAATGCTGTTCCATCAACTAGAAGTGCCTGGCGTGCAAAGAACAGATCACAGCTCGTTGACTCAGGCACAGTTTTCTGAATTTTGGGATAAAGGTGAGAAAAAGGGTCTTTTTTGCACCTGGTAGGTAAAGTTAAGGTATGTGGTAATGTGTGGGCATACTGCCACCTTCATGATTGAAGTACATTCTAGAAGTAATAAAAGCAATTACAGTATTACCATAATGAGGGCATGCCATGCTTGGTGTTTGGGTCAGCATCTCTGGAGCCCACGGGATTAAGGGTATCTTATAGCAGTTTTATACATCATTTGCTTTTGTGTTTATTATGGTCAGGAATAAACAAAAAAAATATTTTTTTCATTCAGGTAATATATGTTGTTATTTTGCATTCTCTATTTGAGCCACCAGGTGGTGTGTTAGGCTCCTTTTTCACATTCCCCAGGCTCTTCCTTTGCTTCTTTGATGTAAAACACCTAATTATTTTGAATTAATAAGGACTGGTAAAGACAGATTTTGCAAAAGTTCCTCTTTATGCATTCTAAAAGTGGCACAAACTGTTTTACTGTCTAAAACATATTCAAATACTAAGAAAAAAACTACCTGAATTTGGTGCATGAGTTGCTGTCAGAACCACAAGTGTCACAGATGCTTCATGGAAACATTAACAAGAGGGATTCATGTCAGAATAGTGATGGAGCAGCTTTATTAACCCCTTGGAGCCTGCCGGCCCCTTAAGGGGTTTAGAATGTCGGGAGGCGGGGCAGGGCTTAAGGTTATGTGACCGCTGTGATTGGCGGTCACATGATCGGAAAGCTCCCGCTCGCAAACAGCGATTGGGAGTTTTCTGTTAGCTATCTTCTGGGCACCAAAATCTGCAACAATTTAAAAAAAAAATTCCTGGGTCGTATTTGTTCAGCAGGTAGAAAGTGGACTTTTTAATAACTTTTGGGTGCAAGCGGCCTGATCTACAGCACTGCGATTTCTGACAGTTAAAGAAAATTCACCAGGGCAGATAAGGACTTAATTTTTATTGTCATGAAAAGCAGTGCTGCAGATTACTCCACTTGCACACAAAAGTGATAAATAGTCCCCTTTCTACCCTGCGCCCAAAGGCCCCCCCCCAGGCTGAACAAATGGGGCCTCTGAAGAGCAATTTGCATTCTTTGCTTAATGGCCACGGCATATTTACTCAGGATGCTGCGTTTGGCAAGCAGCACCACTTCTCAAACTCACCTTTTGAGTTCAATGGGGTAGCACTGCTAGCGCATGCAATGAACATGGTTGTGGTGTGGTTGTGCGGCATTGCAGGGTTAAATCAGGGGGTAAGGAGGTGATATAATGCCTTCTAACTGCCTGACTTAACCCTGTAATGCCGCATAACTGCACTGCAATCGTGCGTTGCACATCATTGAAGAATAGCCCCATTGTGGCCCCATTGAACTAAATGGGCGAGTTTGACAAGCAGTGGCATTTGTTAAATTCACACCCAGAGTTAAAACAGATCTTTACCCTCTACATAAAGTTACCCCCTCTCCACCCCTTCTTTACATGAGTATCTCTGTGTTTGTTTTTTTTTTTTTTAATTACCTTTTTTTGGGTAAACGGTCCCAAGGCTGAACCTGAAAGAGGAGGTGGGCCTCTCAATGACATCACAAGCAGAATGGCGGTGGTGTCTGATGACAAGAGGATCTCAGCAGGATAATGAACTTCAAAGGAAACACCAACCAGTAAGCAGGGGTAAAAAAAAAATTGGGGAGGGTGAAGGTCTGCTTTAAATATGCCAAAGCAAAGCTTTGCAGCCAAAACATGTGCACAACCCTGTCCAGCTGTATTGTGACAGTTCAGGGGGGTGGCTGGGGGGCAGTAAAACCATGGTTCAGACACCCTCTTTCTACCAGCCACTGGCCACCCATCTAAAAGAGCTCCAAGTGCCCAGAAGTTTTGGTTTACTGTACTCTTGTGCTGCCCACCTAAGAGCAATCTGCAGCTGATTACTTTTCTTTTTATATTGCTTTATCACCTGCTGCTTTAACCACTAAAAACCTGCAGCACCATGGCAGCGGGCAGCTCCATTTAGTGGAACAGATCGCATTCAGCCAACAGGGGATAATTCTTGCCACTCTGTGATGCAAAGCATCTGGGTCGAAGAATGCATTAATCCCCATGCACTGCCTTTGTAGTCTTTGTTCGTGCAGTATCCCCTCTAACCCTTGCTCTCTGTATGTTACATACATTTGACCCCTGCACTGTATAGGGATGATTTACTAAAACTGAAGTGTGAAAAATCTGGTGCAGTGCTGGATAGAATCCAATCAGCTTCCATGTTTTTTTTTTTGTCAAAGCTTAATTGAATAAGCTGAAATTAGAAGCTGGTTGGCTACCATGCATAGCTGCACTAGATTTTGCACTCTCCAGTTTTAGGAAATCAACCCCTATGTGTTACCGACTCCTGACCCCTGAACTATGTACATTACACACCTGACCCTTGTGCTCTATGCGTTCGTTACTCCTGACCCCTGAACTATGTATATTACTCATGATTCTTTAACTATATACATTACCCACTTTTGGCCCCTGCACCTTATAAGTTACATACTCCGGACACCTGGGCTCTTTATGTTACATACTTTTGATCCCTGTGCTCTGTACAAGTTTTAAACCCCTCAAACTGTTCGCTATGCCGAAATTTCTCTATGACACACACTGCCTGTAGGCTAGGGGGAGGAGTGGTTGGGCTCAGGACCTGGCCCTGTCAGGTAGGCTGTACATGACTCCATGATTTCTAATGGTGGGCCTGTCTTCATGCATGATCCAGCTTATGTTGCCTGTTCTGCTTAGACAGTACTACTAGAACCAGCATATCCTGCCTGCTCTGTTTACTCTGTGCCACAAGACCCATCCTGCATGTTTTGCTTACACTGTAGTTCAAGACCCAGAATGCCCTACTTATTCTGTGTACATTGTAATGCAAACCTATTCTATCCTACCTGTTCTGCTTACACTGTACTATAAGACCAAGCCTATCCTGCCCATTATGCTTATACAATAGTAAAAGACAGACCCAATATATCCTGCTTATTCTGCTTACACTATACTTCAAGACCCAGGTTATCCTACCTGTTTTGATTATACTGTACTGCTAGACCCATCCTGTGCTGCTTACACTGTACTAAGGAAAATAGTTCATGGTATAGTTCTATAAACTGCAAGATGAACTGTCTTTTTTACTTAAAGGGGTTGTAAACCTTCAAGGTTTTTCACCTCAATGCATTCCATGCATTGAGGTGAAAAACCTCCTGTAATGCTGCCCCGAGCCCCCGTTTTACTTACCTGAACCCCCTCTATCTCGTCCCTGGGACAAGCGCACTAGCAAAAGCCGGTGTCTCGGGTCCACATTGAATGGATTAATAGCAGCGCAGCCATTGGCTCGCGCTGCTGTCAATCAAATCCAAGACCCGGGCACTTCTCTAAAGCCCCATACACCCTATCAGATTTTCTGCTGATTTTTGTCTTCAAATTTACCAAAACCATGTAGTGCAAGGGCCTGCCTGATTGCATACAAATTGAAACTCCTAAGGTTTGACCTCATATTACATGGTTTTGGTAAATCTGAAGACAAAAATCAGCAGAAAATCTGATAGTGTATATGGGGCTTAATGCGGAGAGGAGCCGCGAGAGCCGCAGAGGGACCCCAGAAGAGGATGTTCAGGGCCACTCTGTGCAAAACGAGCTGCACAGTGGAGGTAAGTATGATATGTTTGTTATTTAAAAAAAAAAGCTTTAGTGTCACTTTAATCATATTCCGCTCAAATTCTAGTTAAAGTGGAGGTCCGCTAAAAAAAAAATATTAAAAGAAAGCAGCTACAAATACTACAGCTGCTGACTTTACATACATGGACACTTACCTGTCCAGGGAGCCCGCGATGTCGGCAGCCGAAGCCAATCCGTCCTTCGGCTCTCGGCTGCTGCTGCCGCCATCCTCACTAAGGGAATAAGGAAGGGAAGCTGTGCGGCTTCACTTCCTGGTTCCCCACTGCGCATGCGCAAGTCGCGCTGCTTGTCCTCTCAGGTCCCTGCTGTGTTCTATGTCTCATAGAATACAGCGGGGGAGGACGGGGTAGGTGCCGGAAATGGCGAAGGTCACCGCAAGCGTTGCGGTGAGCTATGCCAGGAAGTGGGAACAAGTACCTGTATTAGACAGGTATCTGCTCCCTCCTCCCCCCTGAAAGGTGCCAAATGTGACACCGGAGGGGGGAGGAATCCAAAAAGTGGAAGTTCCATTTTTGGGTGGAACTCCACTTTAAGGTAAGAGCAATATTGTGCATATTATGAAGGTACAGAAATATATATATATATATATATATATATACACACACACACACACATAGAAGGCAGATATGAAAGCACATAAGGCTTTTTATATATATATATATATATATATATATATATATATATATATATATATATATATATATATATATGTATATGTGGTAAAATTGGTCCATCATCAAGGGGCACCCCAGGAACGTGGGGGGACTCTGGTTTCCAGAGACCACCTTCCGCAGAAAGAATGGGGGGGTTTACTGATATAAGGGGGAAACCTTTATATCAGTGCCCCCTTATATTATTGTATTCACTCCCCCCTTACATCAGTGACCCCCCCCTCAGACTTGCCTGACGGCGCTGTCACTGACCTCCTCTCAGGTGCACTGTGCAGGGCTCAGTTACATGGCTCCATGTTGGTGGCTCTGGTTTTATCCTATAGTCTCCTCTCCACAGTCCACACACATCTGACTTCTCCCATGACCCCCATCCTGGTGGCACTCCCACTCTTAATTCCTCTCCAGACTCCCTCTCAGAGACTGCAGACATGATATAAGACAAGAGATGGTCAGAGGTTGTGGACATGATACAAGTGAGGTTTAGAGACTGCGGACAGAATACAAGAGATGGCTAGAGACTGAGGACATGATACAAGACATGGCTAGAGACTGAGGACAGGATACAAGAGATGGCAAGAGACTGAGGACAGGATACAAGAGATGGCTAGAGACTAAGAACATGATACAAGAAATGGTCAGAGGCTGCGGGCACGATACAAGAGATGGTCAGAGGCTGCAGGCATGATACAGTAGATGTCAGAGGTTGCAGACATGATACAGGAGGTGTTGGAGGCTGCAGGCATGGTACAGGAGATGGTTAGAGACTGAGGACATCATACTAAAGATGGTCAGAGACTGCAGACATAGTACAAGAGATAGCCAGAGATGCAGACATGATACAAGAGATCAATGCAGCCTCATCAGTGCCCATCAAATGCAGCCTCACTGTGCCCATCAATGCAGCCTTGCCGTGCCCATCAATGCAGTCTCGCCATGCCCATCAATGCAGTCTCGCCGTGCCCATCAATGCAGTCTCACCATGCCCATCAATGCAGCCTCGCCATGCCCATCAATGCAGCCTCGCCGTGCCCATCAATGCAGCCTCGCTGTGCCCATCAATGCAGCCTCGCTGTGCCCATCAATGCAGCCTCACTGTGCTTATCAATGCAGCCTTACTGTGCCCATCATTGTAGCCTTACTGTGCTTATCAATGCAGCCTCCCTGTGCCCACCAATGCAGCTTCTCTGTGCCCATCATTGCAGCCTCACTGTGACCACCAAAGTAGCCTCACTGTGCCCCCCAATGCAGCCTCACTGTGCCCACCAAAGTAGCCTCACTGTGCCCCCCAATGCAGCCTCACTGTGCCCACCAATGCAGCTTCTCTGTGCCTATGATTGCAGCCTCACTGTTCCTACCAATAGCAGCCTCTGTGCCCAGTTGCAGCCTCTCTGTACCCACCAATTGCAGCCCATGTGTGCCCACCAATTGCAGCCTCTGTGTGCCCACCAATTGCAGCCTCACTGCGCCCACCAATTGCAGCCTCATCGTGCCCACCAATTGCAGCCTCACTGTGCCCACCAATTGCAGCCTCACCGTGCCCACCAATTGCAGCCTCACCGTGCCCACCAATTGCAGCCTCACAGTGCCCATCAATGCAGTCTCACCATGCCCATCAATGCAGCCTCACCATGCCCATCAATGCAGCCTCACCATGCCCATCAATGCAGCCTCACCATGCCCAGCATTGCAGCCTCCCTGTGTCCACCAATGCAGCCTCCCTGTGCCCATCATTGCAGCCTCTCTTTGCCCATCATAGCAGCCTCACTGTGCCCACCAATGTAGCCTCTCTGTGCCCACCAATGCAGCTTCACTTCATTGCAGCCTCACTGTGCCCATCAATCCAGCCTCACTGTGCCCACCAATGCAGCCTCTCTGTGCCCACCAATTGCAGCGTCTGTGTGCCCACCAGTTGCAACTTCTGTGTGCCCACTAATGTCAGCCTCACCATTTTCTGGATAACACAGCGCTCTCCTCCCTCTGTCCTCCGGCGCTCGTATGCCACGGAGCTGGGTCTGTGTGCAAGGTCCCACCCCCTAGACCGGCTCGTGTGATAGGCGGAACACTGATTCAATCTACTATCACACGAGCTGGTCTAGGGGGCAGGACCTTGCACACAGATCCAGCTCCATGACATACGAGCGCCGGAGAATAGAGGGAGGAGAGCGCTGCAGTCGCTGCTCAAAGCGGCCCCAGGGCAGGCGGCCTACTGGGAAATTTCCCAGTATCAGTCCGGTAATGTAAACGTATCACAGTGTCCTCTCCAATGAAAGGACTGTGTTAAAGTACTGCCAACATTTTTAAAAGCTATTGTACTTGGGTTGCCTATGATATTAAATACTTTACCCCCTTCATGACCAGGCCATTTTTTGTTATTCAGCACTGGATATTGCGCGGTCATGCAAAGCTGTATCCAACTGAAATTTATATAAATTTTTTCACACAAATAGAGCTTTCTTTTGGTGGTATTTGATCACCTCTGGGTTTTTTGTTTTTTGGGATATAAATGAAAAAAGACCAAGGGTTTTGAGGAAAAAAAAATATATTTTCCACTTTCTGCTATAAAACATATCTAATAAAAATGTAAAAATGTCTTCATAAATTTAGGCCAAAATGTATTCTGCTCCATGTCTTTGTTAAAAAAAAAAACCCTAAATGTTTATTGATTGGTTTTCGGGAAAGTTGTAGTGTCTACAGACTATGGTATAGAAAATGATAATTGTTATTTATTTATTTTTTTATACTAGTAATGGCGATGATTAGCGACCTATAGTGGGACCATGATAGTGTGACAAGAAATCTGACACTAACTGACACTTTGTGGTAACTAGCTAACTGCCAACGACATCTCCACTAATACAGTGATCAGTGCTAATAATATACACTGTCACTGTACTAATGACACTGGCTGGGAAGGGGTTAAAATCTAAGGAGATCAAAGGGTTAACTGTGTGCCTAACAAGTATAAATATGTGTACTGTATGCTGTTTTCACTAAGCAATGTGCCATCTTTTACTCCCCCCTTTGCAAAGAGCAAAAAAAAAAAAAAAATGCAGATCGCTGCTGTCTGTAGAGAAGCCTGCATTGTTTACCAACACAGGGCTGTCTTATTTCATTCACTCAGGCGATTGCCAGGTGCCAGCCATAAATAATTGGCCCAAGATCAGCTGATCACCTTTTGCTACAGCGAATACAGCTACAACGTACAGATGTGTGATTGTGCCACAAATATACAGTATTTCACAAAAGTGAGTACACCCCTCACATTTTTGTAAATATTTTGTTATATCTTTTCATGTGACAACACAGAAGAAATGACACTTTGCTACAATGTAAAGTAATGAGTGTACAGCTTGTATAACAGTGTAAATTTGCTGTCTCCTCAAAATAACTCAACACACAGCCATTAATATCTAAACTACGGGCAACAAAAGTGAGTACACCCTTAAGTAAAAGTATCCAAATTGAGCCCAATTAGCCATTTTCTCTTCCTGGTGTCATATGACTCGTTAGTGTTACAAGGTCTCAGGTGTGAATGGGGAGCAGGTGTGTTAAATTTGGTGTTATCGCTCTCACTCTGTCATACTGGTCACTGGAAGTTCAACATGGCACCTCATGGCAAAGAACTCTCTGAGGATCTGAAAAAAAGAATTGTTGTTCAACATAAAGATGAGATACTGCATATGTTTGTCAAGCAAATAACATGGGGGCTGGGCACTACCTTGGGGGACATGTACTAAAGCTAAAAACAATTCTGTTAGGCAGGGAACAGCGATTTTGATAATGCTTATAGTGAACCATTAAAATTGCTAAAGTTCATAACATGCCCGAGGGTTCACTTAACCTGCCTGTGAAGTGGCACGTCTATATTATGTTTTCAACCTACTGCAGAAAAAAACTGACATTTACAAAGAAAAAAATCTGTTTACATTGCTGGCAATTGACAGCTTTAGCCACTTTACTTCTGTGTGTAAACAAACAGCTGATGATTTTATTAATTTATACCAGACCCTTATCTTATATAAGGGTTTAGTATGAATGTTAATTAGGAAATCTGAGCAAAAAGAAAAATAAATAATTGTGGTATTCATACCAGGTCCTTCAAATCTGGCAAGATTATTAAGGAGAACCCAACGCAAAAATGTTTTTTTCGGTTAAAGAAAAATAGGCATAAGGATCCCCCATAATACCTACCAGGCCCTTAAGGTCTGGTATACATTTTTGGGAGGCGCATACAAAATTCAAGAAAAAAAAAAAGTGGTGTATCCTCCAGAAATCCTCTGCAAATCCTTATTCGAACATGCAGCCTGGCAGGCCAAAAAGGGGGGATGAGCATGCAGCCCCTCTTGAACCATACTAGGCCAGATGCCCGCAACATTAGGGGGCACCTTGCCAGGAGAACCCCCTGTCAAAGCACCTTGTCCCTATGTTGATGAGTACAAGAGCCTCTTTCTCACAACCCTGACCCCGTGGTTGTGCAGATCTGCTGGCAGGGGGTTTATCAAAATCTAGAAACATCTTTACCATCCTCCCATGTGAATGACTAATGAATATGCCTACTCATTCACACCCAAAAAGTGAAAAGTACAAAAAAAAAAATGTTTTTGACATGTCTTTTAATAAAAAAAAAAGAAAAAAGAAAAAAATCAACAGTGTGATCAAGTCACACAGTGAAGTAGATCCACGTCAATCACAATAGCCCACCGAAATAAAAAAAAACAGCCAACACAATTAAATCCCAAGGACCGATCGCTCAGGAATCAGCACTCTAGCCGATGGCAGTTAAATTGATTGTAAAGTCTCGTTTTTAAATAACAAACATGTTATACTTACCTGCTCTGTGCAGTGGATTTGCACAGGGCAGCCTGGATCCTCCTCTTCTCGGGTCCCTCTTCTGTGCTCCTGGCCCCTCCCTCCTGTTGAGTGCCCCCACAGCAAGCAGCTTGCTATGGGGGCACCCGAGCCGAGCTGCCTTTCAGAGTGTCTGTTCAGACATGGAGCTGCTGTTCGGTCCCGCCCCCCCTCCTGATTGGCTAACTGACCTTGATTGACAGCCAATGGCGCCACTGCTGTGTCTCAGCCAATCAGGAGGGGAGTCCTGGATGGATGAGGGAGTCGTGGACATCGCTGGATAGAGATGGGGCTCAGGTAAGTATTAGGAGGTGCTGAGGAGGCTGCTACACACAAAAGGCTTTTTATCTTAATGCATAACATACTACACTATTGGCAGCTATTCTCTCTTTTTATGTTGAGCTACATAGAGATGCCGCTCTCTAAAAAGATTTCTTAGGCTCAATTCACACCTATGCAGTTTGCTTTTAGGTGCTTCTTCGGTGCTTTTTATGGTTTTTTTACTGTGATTTTGCCGCGATTTGTGGCTTGTGTTGTTCATGCTTTTTTTTTTAGCAACTTTGATAAAGGGCAGATTAAAAAACCCAAAAGACAAATTGCAGCAAAATCGCTGGAAAATCACAGGTAAAAATGCGCTACATGCTTTTCTGCAGCTTCTCCATTGAAGTCTATTGAACCAAAATGCAAAACAAAAAGCACCGCTTTGCATTTTAAAATGTGCCTGACCCTTTCCAAAAACATAGAGGCACGAAAAAACATTGAAGTGAACGTGGTTCATAGGAACCCTTGTTAAAAAAATGCATTGGTGTGAATGGAGCCTTAGCGATTAAGTGGATTTATGTGGAGGATCATACCCTGGGGATGTGAGACCTTACTGAGGACCTCTTTACTTATGCATTGTTGACCTGTATATGTTATGGGTTCACTTACAAGAAAGGCATATATTTCACCTGGTGGCGGAGCACTGTTTTTTCTGTGGTGGAGCACAGAGTATATCAGGTTGAAGAGTAACGAAGTGGAAGACATGTTTTTATATCACTTTGTTTGGACTTTTGGGGATTTTTCTTTATCCACTGGTGGAACTGATTTACATTGAGGGTATGTCTGTAAATATATATATATATATATATATGGTGGCATGGGGGATTGTTCAGCTCAGTGGTAGATGCGTTTTCATGTAGTGCGTCCACATCAGACAGGCGTTTATAGTTAAGGGCCTGGTAGCCCACGTTTATTAAATGATAAAAACGAAACAAAAGTCCACTCAGGAATCCCACGCAGGGGTTTAAACATCATTCAGACACAACTGAAAATACAAGCCCACCTGGCTACTCTTCAACAGCACTGCTGCTACAGGTACTGGTCCCTCAAACCACCAGCTCTTGCAAGCCCACAGTCTTGGATGCACACAGCTTCGGGCTTCTTAAACGCACACAGGCTTCAAGCCCCTCAATGCACACAGCTTCTGTCTTCACATAGACACTCACTAGGAGCCACTGCTCCAACTCTACCTTCCTTCCAACTTCAGCTCTCACCAGCTCCTCGTTATATGGGCTGTGTGCAGCTGGGCACGCACCCTGCTTGCTATCCTCAAGACCTGGTCACAGGGTTGGAGATCCCATCCCACCCATGACTCTCAGGGATCTCCAAACTACAGAATCCCATCCGGAACTAGCAAAACCTGGAGAAAACTGACAAGGCAGTTTTCTCCATTTAAACTCTACACTTTGTAGTCTTACAGTCTGCAGATATGCAAACTCTGTGTCTCTTTTACCTCCAATTTCATAGGGACAGAGCCTCGCTCTGCCACAATATATATATATATATATATATATATATATATATATATATATATATATATATATATATATATATATATATATATTCTTTATTTATTGCACATGTATTTTTTCACATTATATTAGAGCTGACAATTAGGTGGTTATAGCATTTTTGCATTATAGCATTTTTGCACTTGTATGAATTATTATTATATTTAGTTAATATGACCCTTATTGAGGGGAGTTTATATATATATATAAATGTATTTATTGAGGGGAGTTTATATATATGTAAATGTATTTATTTTTTCCATGGTGGTATCTAGTGGTACTGTGATGCATTTAAGAGTTCAGTGATTGTATTTGTAGCAGCGCAAACAGACATTATTATTTGGCTCTACCAAGATGGCCACCTCCATACAGAGAGACAGTACATAAGGCCCAAGAAGTCAGTAATAGGGAACAGGTCACCTTAAGGTAAACTCAGGCAATACTGATGATTAGTCATTTACCCTCTATCTGCCTTTTTTGGTGCAGGTCAGTTTCTCTTCAAGGGACCACAAATACAGGCGGTCCCCTAGTTACCAACATCCAACTTATAAACGACTCCTAATCTCCCCCTAGGAAGGGAAATTCACTCCTGTAAGAGTGGGAAAAAGGTACCTCCACTGATGCTTTATCACCAAGACTTGTTTCCACAACATCCCAAAATTTTCAAAATCCAATTGTCATTGGGGCAGAATGTGAGGTGAAATCTTCTAATCAGGGGCACAGACAGCAAAACAAATGTTATAGGGGTTTTAACCCTTCCCTATGTTATCCAAAAAGCTTAAAAATAGTTTTCTTGGCTGGAGCTACACTTAAAAAATGTACAGTTCCTGACTTACAATCAGATTCAACTTAAGAACAAACCTACAGACCCTATCTTGTTTGTAACCCGGGGACCGCCTGTACCAGTAAACAGTGGAACTTTTAAAGCAACTCTGTGACTGAATGAATAAAAAGTAAACCAAAAGTATAGCAGTATAACTTCGAGGATCCACGCACATTTCATGAAATGTTTGCTTTCTTGCAGAGTTATATCCTCCAGTAAAATTTTCAGCATCTGACACTTCAAGGTGTTTGGATGCCTGTGTCTTTTCCCTGCAAGCTGTAGCTCCATAGAAAATTCTACCTGTAGGTGCAGCTCTGCAAGAGAGCAAAGATTCCATTGACTGGTGGTAGCACTTCTAAGATTTATTATTGTACTTTTAAAAGCTACTTGTTTTTTCTTTTTTTCATATTGTGCCTTCATGCAGGCAGGGTCATAGGACAGTTATGCCATGTTCTAGCCACCTGCTGTGGACACTTGCAAGCTATGTACAACAACAGTAAGTTTAGGCTTACAAAATTATTGTCCTGTCTGTCTGTTTCAAGCTGCTATATGACACATTTCTAACAAGCTCACAAAGGTGTCTAAACTATATAAAATTAATTTTATGCAAATTTGTTAGGCAGGTTTTTTACTGCTGTGCTCATTAGAAGTCCTATAGCTTGCTTGCTATATTTCGCCTTTACACATAAGATTCTGGTATTTGCCAGAAATGTTTCTATATCCCCAAATACTGCATTTACCCAGATGAGTAAATTGTTTATTAAAACAAAACAAAATGCAAAATGGTCTTTCACTATGTGAATTCATATTAAAAACATTTAACATTCTGGTCATTTCCAAATATTATTATTATATTTTAAAGATTTTGCAATAGGCTCAACATGTCTCTTTCTAAAAAGTAAAAAAATAAATAAAAATAATAATTATTCTGAATATATGCTTGCTCGCTCGATAACAGTCTACCTTTGGTTATAAACTGTGAAGTGTAATGAATATTATGTCAAGTCATACAGCTAATGTCATGTCTTCGCCAGCATATGGTGTGATCAGATGCCTACAGCATAAAACCAATATTACAGCGACTTTATTAAGTATTGTAAAAATTAAAAAAATGGTTGTAATGTGACATGTGCAAGACAGTTTACAGTATGCTCATACTAGTTCAGAAGCTATGCAGCCATTATCTAGAAATCTTGTGTTTTCTATTTATATGATGTTTCTGTCAACTGGATTGTCCAGTGAGCTAAAGGATTGCTAAATTTTAGTTTATGTAAGGTGACTTTAGATAAAAAATGGCAATATTTCCAGTTATATTTTGCCTTTGTAGCAATCTAAATGTTCCCCATATAGACAAGCATTGAGTAAATACATAATTCAGCGACTAACAGGTGTGCACACTAACTGGTGTTAAAAAGAACCATTCTTGATTGGGTATATGCAAGAATCTGAGGCTAGGTTCACATTAGCCTGCACAGTAAAGTGCAGTGTTTTACCATGCGGGCTAGTGAGAGTGCTGGCTTTGGCAAGCTCTGCCTCTGCACTGCTTACCTGGGTTTTACTTCTAACATTATTGGAAGTGTTGCTGTGCAGTGATATGCAGAGCAACCAATGCTCTGCGTAAAAATGCTGCATTTTCCTGCAGCTTGCTCCACAGCACATCACACCAATGTTGCGGTGTGAATGGGGCACATGGAAAACAATCGTTTTTCTATGTGGCCTAGCAGTGCCCTGCACTTATCCAGTGCAGAATAACACAGGTCACTACCAATAGTGTGAACAAGTCCTAAATGTTTAGGATTAAAGTTGACCTGAACTCAAAAAGTGATAATATACTATGGTAAAGGAAACATCTAGAAATTGCAATTGTGTCTAAACGGAATCCTGAAAAATACACCATTTTCCTATAATTAAAATCCTAGAAAACAGTAGTGCACTTCCTGACATGTGACTAAGCCTAATCGCTCCTGTTCTGTAACCTAATAGCTGTATCTCTGCAGTGTGAGATAGTCTAAAGCACTGTTACCTCTTAGTGCTAGTCCCATGTGATGTGGTGTAAGATTTGGTGATGTCATTGTGCTGCTCACTGTTCTCCTGGGGCCGTGCTCCATCCTATGGGAGGGGGGGGGTGCCGTTATGTGCTAATGCCTTACTGTATGAGATGGGGCACAGAAGCCCAGAAATTGGAATATGACAACTCTTTATGAATAAATAAGGCATAGACAACATTGTTGGATTAAAAAAGGCCACAATGTTTGATAGCGGGTATCCTTCAAACATATAAAACATCTTTCAAGCGTATAAAACATATATCCAAAATGTTATCATATCCTTACATAAATTATTCCAGCTATGAAAACTTAAGCTTGGACAAAAAATATTACCAAGTTAAACATTGTTGTCTTTCCAGCATCATATTGAAGGACTAACCCCACCAGCTGAATCAGCCTCAATCCAGGCTAAAGAGACCCCTAAACACCTTGACCTATCCAATGAGAAAAAAAACATAAAGAAGGAAGGAACTTTTAGACAGCCCTGTTAATCCCGCTCCTTATTTTGTCCAAATAATGGATTTTACCCATAAAGATGAGCTGAACGTTCTTGGTTTTGAGATTGTGGGAGGTTCACCAAACTGTGCTGAATTTCTGAACCAAAAACACTATTGAAGCCAATGGCAATCAAATCATTATTTTGCACATTTTTAAGGGTTATAGGCAAGGGATTGTCAAACAAATAGCATGGGGGACTTGGAACATGTACTAATGCAAATAACTATTTTTAAAATACTGTTTGGAGGGGAGCAGCCATTCTTAAGTGAAACTTAAAAAATGCCCAATTCCTTTAAATAACATGCTTGACTTCCGGTTCCGGCGCAGTATAAGGAAGGAGTGAGAGAACATCTCCGGCCGCCCGACAAATCTTCCGTGATAAGCCGCACCACAGCTCCGGTCCCAGAGTGGACTACATTACCCTGCTTTCAGGAGCCGAATGGACCGTTTTCTGGAGCGCATCGCTCCCCGCACTTTACAAGCTCCCCGGCAAGAGGGCGAACCAGAGGCTTACATAACAGCAAGATGGCTGCCGCTATACACTCTGAGGGAGCTGCCAACCCGTCCCCACCTCCTCCAGGGCAGCCACCGGAGGACACAGATCCAGCTCACACTTGGATCATCCAGGCTGTGGCTTAACTGCTCTCCCCTATGATAGCTGCAGTCGACAAAGCCACCAGGGCATGGAGGCAGGATCTCCACAGCAAGACACACGGGCTCCAGGAAGCTGAGAAGCGGATCTCAATGGTGGAAGAACAACTACACCAGGTTCAAATCTCCCCTTCTAATCAGCTGGGGTACCGCAATTCTTGATTGCAAAGGTGGAAGACCTCGAGAACAGTTCCCGCAGGAACAACCTGCACATTATATGTCTCTCCGAGTTTTACAAGTCACCTTCTCTAATGGAGCTATGCAGTCACCACATCCTTGAGGGTCTGGGGCTCCGCTACCCTTGTGTTGTGGCGCGTGCACACTGCATGGGTCCCCCACACGACCAGCAATCCAAGCCAAGGCTGATTATAATGCGCTACTTAAATTATGCTGATAAGCATGCCTTATTGCAGCATTACCACAAAGCCAGGGGGCTCTCTGTGGATAACCACAAGTTATTAATGTTCGCCAACTATTCGGTGGAAGTTTCCAAACAACGCAAATCCTTCCCTCCAGTCTGCTCTCTCCTACACCAGCACAATTTAAAATTTTCATTGGCATATCCAGCCACCCTGCGCCTTCAATCTCCCCAAGGTGATCAGCTTTCCTTCACATCCCCTATGGAAGCACGCAAATACGTAGATTCTATGCTGGCGGAGGATCCGGCCTACAAGAATCTCATGGATGATACGCCATCTCCTACCTCCCATGCAGTCCCTAATGCAGCCAAGCACCAGACCAGCCCAACGAAATATCCATCCAAGCGTGGGTGTTACGCCTTTAGCTCTGCCCGTTCAGGAATCTGCTCACTGTTACAGGACTGACACTTCTGGCCTCCCGGGTAGTATGCTAGCCATTGATTTGGCATTCTGACAAGTAACATTCTGCAGCTTTTCTTCTCTCCACAGGCCTCCTGGCTGGAGAGCCCTGTATTATATTATTCATGACTTGTTATCAGCAGTGGCTAGTTCCCCTGCCAAGATGGTTTAGATGGTTTTCTGCTTTTCTGCTGGCGTATCATGGTATGCAATAGTGCCACACCTATTTGATGGGGGCTCAGAAGCTAGACTCTCCTGTGTATGTTTAGTTCTCATACGGAAAAAGTGAAGTCATTAGAGTTACTCAGTTGTTATTTTACTGTGTTTTATTCATATATATATATATATATATATATATATATATATATATATATATATATATTTTTTTTTTGTCTTTACTATCTCTATTGGTTGAGCCTAACGTAACCATTGCATTGTGTCATAACCCACTATTCCAGGGTATTCATACAAATGGTATGGGGGGGGTTTCCCCTTTAAATTATCTCCCTTTCCTAGTATGGGGAGCTCTCACTCCTCTCCCTCCCTCCCTTCTTGTTTGGGGTACCCCTTGACAAGCCTGCATCAATTCAATCCCCAAGGTGAGGGTCATCTTATGGAACGTCAAGGGGCTACGGTCACCGCACAAACGGATGAAAATCCTCAGGCATTTAAAACGTTTAAGGACAGGTATAGCCCTTCTCCAAGACTCCCATTTGACTGAAAGCAATTTTTATCACCTTAAGAAACTCTGGGTGGGTGAGATCTTTGGTTTCCCAGTGGTAGGACGTAAAGCAGGAGTTATTATCCTTTTTCACATGCGATTGTCATACTCTTATCTGCTCAGTAGACAGAGACCAGGAGGGTCGCAAATTGACAATCCATTTAACCATTGTGTCCAAGGAAATGGCTCTTACCAGCATATACGCGGTCATCTCGCCGCCGTCGCCGGGTAATGTTTTTTCCGGGACCTCTCATTGTGGGTGTTGCGTTCACCTGAACTATTGCATATACTCGGCGGTGACTTCAATACTGTCATGAATGTAGAGGAAGACAAATCTTCTTTGCGCCTGACACGCAGATCAACTCTCCCCCCTAAACAGAAGGCCACCACTCTACTAGCAAACACCATATCACTCTTACACATGGCTGACGTGAGGCGCTTATCCCATCCCACTGATAGAGATTTCACTTTTTATTCACCCCCACATGACACCCTATCAAGGATTGATTACTTCTTTTGCTCACCCACAATGCTACCAGCAATACAGGATTCAGAGATCTCTGCAATAGCCATCTCAGACCATAATCCTATTGTAATCACCTTAGATGATTTTCAGCCACACGGCACACCTTCTCCGTGGCGGTTTCCGTCATATCTAGCAGATAATAAGGATTTTCGGCATGTAATCTCTAATGCCTGGAATGATTATGTTCTTACTAATGGTGAGCACACCTCTGACTCTAACCTGTTTTGGGAGATGGGCAAGGCTGTCCTGCGAGGCAAAATCATCTCATACACAACATGATTCAAAAAGAATTTATTGGAACAATATTGTCAGGCGATCGATGGCCTCCGAAAAGCCCACGCAGACTTAAGCTTACATCGCTCCACTGAGACTAGACAGGCTTGGTTAGCTGCTAAACACCACTTTAACCTGACTATACACGGACAACGACACAGTCATTCTATCACTCAACGCAGAAAAAGCCTTTGATAATATAAATTTCCAATGGTTATTTCTGGTATTGAGAACATTTGGGTTCCTGGGCCCAGTGGTGAATTTCATACAATCAATGTACTCTGCACCCACTGCATATCTAGTTACATCAGGATCTATTTCAGCTCTCATACATCTGACGATGCGTCAAGGGTGTCCTCTCTCCCCATTGCTCTTTAACCTGGCCATAAATAACATGCTTTTGGAGTGGCTTAAACCTGCCTGTGAAGTGATGCATCTGTACTACAGAAAATCTGATATTCACAAAGAATAAGATGTAATTTAAAAGACATTTCCCTGACAGTTTTCTTGTTCATTCTGCTCATGTCTATATGCAAAACTTTTTGGGGAAAAGTTAGTACCTCACCAAGCTTTTTACAGCAGTATAAAAAGAATTACTCTCATTTGCTATCTCAGGGACACATTTTTAATGCTTAGGGTGCCATGGAGGCAGGGAAGAATATCTTACCAGTAAGGACACAGGCAGCAGATCAAACTGGACAGATGTTCCAAAAAATAATTCCCTACTCTCTGGGGTTGATTTACTAAAGCAGTAGCACATGTTCACTCAGTTTAGCAAATACTATAAAAATTATTTCACAAAGAATATCCGATCATGTGCAAGGAAAGTTTTAAAAAAAATAGATTTTTGCTGGCAAACAACTGGATCAGCTTGATCAGAATCAAAATCAAGTAACCATTCTTTTATAAAGAAATGATAAGGATATCACCTCTATGATCAATGAAGTTGAAAAAGAATTATTTTTGCTATTGATCCGCACTTTGAAGTTAACAAAAATAAAACTCTTTTATTCAAAATTTCTCACTTTGATGTTAATAATTTCTCACTTCAAACATAAAACTCTGTAATCAAATGATTTCCTTATACCTTATTATGTATTTAAATTTTAGCCTTTTTTGCATCTTTTTGTTTTTTGTATACATGTTAACGTGCACATTTTAGTCCTGAAAATTAGTTAAACCCCCAAATATTACGTACTGTATTATATATCTGAATGCAAATGGTGGTAGTGGCCAGGTTTTACATGTTATGATATTGGTACATGTTTCTCAAACCCATATTTTCAGGAGAAAACACATTGGGGCTGATTTACGAAACGTTTGCACCATGAGTTTAGGCGCACGCCGAGGTACAATTTCATATTTACGGAACGTTTGCGCCGGTAACAGAGCACTAATTCCCATTTACTATAGCGATCTTGGCGCACGGGAGAATGAAATCTGAGCCCCACTATGGACATGGCGCATGGCATCTTCAATTCAATATTAACAGAAGATGGGGGTGCCAATATTATGGGGTGATGTGAGGAAGTATAGTAACAACTGCCCAAGTAACAAATATGCCCAAAATAGAATGAGAAAGTAACTTTTTCTGAGCAAGCCTGCTGTGCCTGCAAGTACATTTAGAACTGCGTGAGATCAATTTAACCAGTGCGCATGCGCAAGGAGCTCTTGTGCTTGTTCAAATGCGTTTGTTCACTGTGTGGCCAAAATCTTAGTAAATGTCAAGCGACGCAAATGCAATTGGGTGGGGTGAGAAGACCGCCGGCAGTGTTTTCTATTAGAGGGGAGAGAGGCTTTATTTTCTACCCTGGACAGCCTAAGTATTGCTGTAGGTGTTTTCACCTATGGGGATACTAGTTCAGAGTGTGAAGAAGGGCTTAAGTGCAGGCATTGCGGAAGTAAAGAGCATCAGGCTGCAAAGTGCAAGGAGAGTAGGGTTTGTGATATCTGCAAGCAAGCAGGGCATTATGCTCATCAGTGTAACAATTATCAGAATGCTAGGGAGGCATCCTTTGCAGAGGTATTGAGCCGGGAGAAATGGAGGAAGAAGGCGTCAGGCTGGGTGATTGTGACGGAGGGGGAAACCTCTACGCAGCCAGGAGAGAGCGCGGCGGCCACTGAGAGTGGGGCTGGGGTTGGTGCAGCCAATGCTTCAGCATCAGAGGCAGCTTCAGGGCCTGTGGTTTTGGACGGATAGGTAGAACAGGGGGGGGGGGGGGGCAGGGGGCCTGGCTCCTCTAAGATCGAAAGTATGAATACTGGAGCACTGGCTCATCAAGTGTTTGAGCAGCAGCAGGATGGAGTGGACTCTAGTCCACTGTCCTTGTCTGAGGTAATAAGTGATGTTTCATTTAGTGGGATAGATGAGGAGGAAGAGGAGGAGGAGAAAGAGGAGAGTGAGTATGAGCTGGCCTGTGGACAGAAATCAACTAAACAATCGGGAGAAGAGGAGGCAAAGAGTAGTAATAAGAAAGCTAGGATTGAAGCTAACTCTGAATGGGGATGTCGGTGGACCCAGGGGCTGGAGAGACAAGTAGTAGTGGGCAGGGGGTGGTGGATTCCCCTGTGTCCATTAGAAAACTCCGCAGTCAGGTTGGTAGTGTGGAATGGGAAGGACAGAATCTTTAAATCACAGATTTAATTATGGCTGGAATCTAAATTTTAGTACCATTAATCATGGCTCTTATGGTATGTACTATTAATACTAGGAGTGTGGGATCGAAGTGGAGGAGAGCTGTGGTATTGGAGGAGATTAAAAAATTGAATGCTGACATATTTTGTCTTCAAGAGTGTCGCTTGGAAGGCCTGCCAGGGAAAGAAGAGTGGGATTTAGGGGATGCGGTGTGGGCACCTGCATGCGCCTCTCAAAATGAGGGTGTAGGCATCCTATGTAAGAATAGGGAAATTAAGATTTTGTCTAATGGGATTATTATACTGGGCAGGATCCTTATGTGTATATTACAGTTTTGTGTTTTTTCGTTTAAATTATTTAATGTTTATGGTCATGCCAATGAAGGAGAGAGAAGGGATCTCTTACGAGACCTAAAGCTGCATCTGCCAGGGAGGGGGCCTTGTATCATCAGGAGATTTAAATTGTATCCATTTTGAGAAGGACAGAGTAGGTGTGGGGGAGAGCAAACTGGATGGCTCCTCTAAAGTACTTAATGAGATTATTGTGGATTTAAGTTTGAAGGATGTGGCGGAAGAGGTGGGAGGTGTGGGGAGGGATATTTTCTTTCAATAGCTTTTATTGAATTTTTTCAGAGAAAATAAAGAGTCATTGATACATACTTTTACATAGCGGAAGACTAAATCCATAGTAATGCAACATGTAAGAGGTTGAGTTTTAAATAGATATATATATAAACAACTGTGGTTAGTGGCCGCAGGTACATCAATCAAGCATAAGGAAGGGAAGAGCTGTCCCTCTCCGGACACCCCAAATGGGTACAAGCTGTGTCATGGAAAGGGGAGGGGCACATCCAACCCACTAATCAAATGCTATTTAAACTGGCAGGGATGTGTCTGTCTAAAGTCTGCTACCTGCCTAACCAGGTAATATTTAAGCAAAGGTGGTATTAAGGAGTAAGAATAAAGAGAGAGAGAAAGGAAGAAGAAGGGGGTAGAAAAGAAAGAAGATGTATAAAAAGAAGAATAAGATGTCCTTCCGGAATGTTCTACCAAGATTGTTTTATCCAGTTCCTATGAGGATGTCAAGGGCATGTGCCTCAAATTTTTGAACATTATCTTGTAGGATAGTAATAATTTTTTCCTGAGCCATGATCCAAGATCTCTTTCGTTTGGCCTGGTCACTGGAAACCGTGGGCTGCTTCCATGCTTTCACTATCATAATTTTAGCTCCTAGAAGGATAAAGTGAACAAGGCTCCTTTTACTTTTAGAGGCCTTTTCTACTGGGAAGTTCAGCAGTGCTATGTGGAGGGACATAGGTATGAACAAACCTGTCGTCTGCCTGATGATTGCTTTTTGTTTTGGACATTCCCACCAAACATGGATCATGGTGCCTGTGTGATTGCATCCTCTGAAACATAGGGGGGAAGTTAAAGGATATTATTTTGCAAGTCTAGTGGGAACCAAGTACCATCTAGTTAGAACTTTTAGGTCTGCCTCCATCAGAGATATATTGAGTATACCTCGATTTGACCATGTGATCACTCTGTGCCATTCGTCCAGCTCCCATTCCTGTTTGTGCTCCCTTTCTCAGGCCAACATGCAGGTTGTTTTAGAATGTTCTACAGATAGTGACTCATATATCACCGAGATCCCCCCCTCTGCTCCATAAGCTGTCCATACCAATGTTCATATGGCATTATGCTAGGAGGAAAGGGTTTGGATCCCCAGATGGAGTGTAGGAAGTGAGAGATTTGTTGGTGTCTGTAAGTTTCAGTTGGGGGCATTTCAAGGATATTGATACAGTGATTGAGGGTGAGTGGACCAGATGAATTAAAATAATGACCTATTCTGTATAGCTCCTTGTTCAGCCACCATTGAAAGGCTCTAATGTTCATGCCTGGGGGGAATTGAGGATTGTGGAATAAATGTGCCAGGGGCTTAATCGGGGATTCTGGATTATGGGGACTCTGGATTCATTTTGAGTTTGTCCCATATTGACATAGAATGAGATAATGTTGGGGCAAGAATTGTGGGTCATTTACTAGGGTGACTCCACAGTAAGAAATCTAGTGTGAATTGTGGTACTGCTTCCCTTTCCATATGCACCAAACGGGTTTTGCAATTTGGGAGTAGGTCACTGATATTTGGGCTAATTGTGCTGCTTGGTAATACCTATGTAGGTTATGTAGTCCCATTCCTCCCTTGCTTTGGGCTCTAAAGAGGACCCCCTTGGCTATCCTGTGCCCCTTCGATCCCCAAACAAAGGCTATAATTTTCGCCTGAAAGTGTTTCAAATGGTCCATTTTAATAGGTATATAGGGAATACGTGGAAGTAGTGTCATCTTTATAGTGTGAACCCTCCCTAGCCATGACAGAGGTAGTCGAGACCATTCACGCAAATCCGATTCCAATCTGTGAAATAATGGCGGATAATTGGTTGCATATAGCCGATCTATC
Organism: Aquarana catesbeiana; assembly: GCF_042186555.1. Lineage (NCBI taxonomy): Eukaryota > Metazoa > Chordata > Amphibia > Anura > Ranidae > Aquarana > Aquarana catesbeiana. The sequence continues at coordinate 99,230,396 of NC_133328.1, forward strand.
CTAGATGGTAAATGTACCCCTAGGTAGGGAGTGTGAGAATCATGCCATGTAAAGGCGAAGTGACTTTTTAGCCGGGAAACTAAGGAATCTGGTATTTATGTTAAGGGCCTGCGACTTTGAGATGTTGACATGTAGCCCCGAATTTTTTCCGAAATCGTCCAGTAGGCAGCATAATTACATAGTTAGTAAGGTTGAATAAAGACACCAGTCCATCCAGTTCAACCTGAGTGAGTGTGTGTCTACAACCCTGACCCTGACCCTTGTCCCTAACCCTGTACATCGCACACTCACATCAGTCCCTACCCTCAATCCAAGGTCCCCATTCATATACTAGGGCCAATTTTGGACAGAAGCCAATTAACCTACCAGCATGTCTTTGGAGTGTGGGAGGAAACCGGAGTACCCGGAGGAAACCCACGCAGGCACAGGGAGAACATGCAAACTCCAGGCAGGTAGTGTCGTGGTTGGGATTCGAACCAGCGACCCTTTTTTACTGCTAGGCGAGAGTGCTACCCACTGCACCACTGTGCTGCCCATACCATACTTTTGAGAGATTAGTGGTGAGGTGATGAAGAGGAGCAGATTGTCTGCAAAAAGAGCACATTTGTGTGATTGTGGGCCACATTGTACGCCATGAATATCCGGGTGAGTCCTGATCGCTATGGCTAAAGTTTTGATCGCTATTGCGAAGATCAGGGGGGATAGGGGGCAACCCTGTTGTGTGCCTTTAGAGACTGTAAATGGCTCTGAGTAGTAACCCTGAAGATGTACTCGTGCTTCAGGATTTGAATATAGTGCTCTTAGAATGTTAGTGAAGTGTTGACCAAATCCCCAATACTTTAATATTTTGAAAAGATACGGCCATGATACAGTATCGAAGGCTTTGTGTAAATCTTTAGATAGTAAAAGTCCTTCACGAGATTGCCCCCCATCCCAGCCTGATCTCAACAGTGAGATAATGTTAATTGCCCCTCTAATCTGATCTGGGCCTTGCCTACCCGGGATGAACCCCACCTGATCTTTATGTATGTATAAGCTTATGAAGGAAGACACCTGGTCTGTTAACAATTTGGTTAGGATCTTTAGGTCATTATTAATTAATGATATGGGCCTGTAGTTGCTAACCTCCCCTAAGTCTTTTCCTGGTTTTGGAAGCACTGTGATAAATGCTGAGTTAAGTGAGTATTCCAGGGTCGTTCCCTGCCTTAGGGCATTAAATAATTGTGCTAGATATGGGGACAGAATGGGTGCAAACTTTTTGTAATAGGGGTTTCAGAACCCATCTGTCCGGGAGCCGACCTCCATTTCAAGTTTTTGATTACCAAGGTCACTTCTTCCGCCATTATTGAGGATTTCAATCTATCTATATGGCAGTCTCCAGTTTGGGAATAGGTAAAGAGTCTAAAAAGGAGTCAATACTGGTTTGATGTTCCTGTGCCCCTCTGCTATATAAAGTTTTATAGAAATCATGGAAGGAGCTCATTATTTTCTGAGGGTTGTGTGTCCCAGATCCATTTGGGAGACGTATTTGTATTTTTGGTAAGGTAGTAGAGCGAAGTTTAGGAGTTAGACCAGCTGCCAGCATTGAATCCATTTTATCTCTCATTTGGTAAAATCAGGCCCCACTCCATCATAAATTTTTCTCTGCTCTTGATGTAAGAGCAAGATTTAAAGCCAGTCGGGCCCCATCGAGTTTGGCTGCCGGAATAGATTTAGGGTCTCTTTTATGTTGCTTGCTAATATTTTTTAGGAATTCCTTTTCTAGTTTATCTATGTCTGCTTTATTTGCTCGTTTGATTTGGGAAGAAATCTGGATAAGTTTCCCTCTGATGGTGGCTCTATGGGCCGCCCACAGAGTTTCAGGATTTATATCATCCTTATCATTTAGGGAGAAGTAGTCATTGATGGCTTTTTCAATTTCGATTGAGCTCACTGGGTCACTAAGTATTGATTAGTTAAGCCTCCAGGGATACTTTCCATGAGAACCCTGGGCTCTTTGTATGAGAAGAAAAACCATAGAGTGGTCTGACCACACAATATCTCTTATGAATGATTTGTGTGCTAGGGGTATATGCGTGGTAGACAGGAAGATGTGGTCAATTCTGGAAAAGGATTGGTGTGGGTGTGAAAATGGGTATAGTCCCGAGTTTGAGAATTGAGTTCCCTCTAAATGTTCGTTAGTTTATGTTGGTGAATGAGTCTAGCTATCCGTAGGCTGTTTAGGTGGGCGGGTAGTTTGAGTACCCAGTGGGTGCTTTTTGTCAAGCCCCGAGTCAAAGGCTATGTTGGTATCTCCTCCCACCACTATTGTGCCTTCCAGCATGGGTCCCAGTTTCTGGAACATTTGTTCAAAGAATTTTGCTTGGCCTCGATTGGGTGCATAATAAGGAACGAAGGAGTAAAGCTGTTCATCCAACACTCCCTTGATTAGGATAAACCTTCCATCCAGATCTTTATGTTCTAGTTGGAGTGTGAAGCGATTTGTATGAGAAAAGAATTGCTACACCCTTATGCTATGTACACATGATAGGATTTTCAGACAACAAAACCGTGGATTTATTTCCCCTAAACGTTCAAAGGGCTTTTCCCAGAGTCAGGCTAAAAGGTGCCATGCAGTGCTTCAGCTGGTGTGTTTAGGGGACAGGAACCACATCGGAGCAGAGATTCTTGCAGCTTGTGTACAGGGCATAAGAGTATTAGTATAGGAGGAAGGGAGGTAATAGGGTGTGAGTAAGGTTGTAAATTAGGGTATGAGTGTGTTTAGATGATGAGTGGATGACCTTTTGTTTTATTAGGGTAGGGGGGCGGAGATTGTGAGTGAGTTTGAGTGAGCAGGTGCTGAGTTTTGGGTGGCGGGATTCAAGCCATGCTTTAATTTTCTGTTCACTCTCCAGCACTCAAGCGTACCTTCCTTGACTCCCTCCCTATCCCCTCAATAACCCGAGGCCACAGAGAACTTCTGGAGGAACCCTTCTCCTCCAAGAAGGTATTGGACACCATCAAATCCCTCAAACTGTGTCCTCCTCAGGGGGGTTTTGTCCTCTCAATAGACCTTCATAAGGCATTTGACTCAGTAGCATGGTCTTACATTTATGAGATGCTGGAGAGGTGGGGTTTCTGACCAAACTTCTTAGGTATTATACACTCACTTTACTCGTCACCGAATGCGCAGGTCCGATTACTGGGTAATTATTCAGAAACATTCTCCATATGGCGGTACCAAACAGGGATGCCCGCTCTCCCCCCTCTTCTTTGCGATGGCCATTAAACCCTGGCTATCACAATTAGGACCAACCCAGACATCAAGGGGGTTTTTTGTGGGGAAAAGGAACACAAGTGCGCATTATTTGCTGACGAACTACTCCTCTTCATAACTCCCCCCCCCCACTTCCACCCCTACAAGGTTTTAAGGGACTTCAGACAGGTCTCGGGTCTACAAGTAAACCTTTCCAAGTCTATGGCCCTGAACGTTATAGTCCCCCCGGAACAGATCGCCCAGTTAAAAAACAATTTCACCTTCACGTGGGCAACAGATTCCATTCTGTATTTGGGAATTAGCCTCACCAATAATATAAGCAACCTCTTTCAAGCTAACTACCCCCCATAGCACGTAGATGTTCTGGTGACTTGGAGAGGTGGTCAAAATGTGGTCTATCCTGGCTTGGCAGAATCAACGCAGTCAAAATGACTCTTTTCCCGTGTATGCTTTACCTCTCCAGATCTCTCCCGATCACTATAAATAAACAATTCCTACATAAAATGCAATCACAAATCTTACGTTTTGTTTGGGGAAACAGTGGATACTGGTGCACCAAGGAGATACTTTACAGGCTAAAAACACAGAGTGGTATGGGACTTCCAAACTTGTGGTGGTACTATCAAGCCGCTCAGCTTGCCCAAATATTCATAGCATATTTTCGGGGTCCTAAACCAGACTGGCTCTCCATGGAGAGGAAAGCAGTCCCCCTGAATACCGTAGACTACCTCCTGTGGAGCTACTCCAAATCCAGACCACCTATTATGTATCCTACTCTATCTCACTCGGTAGCACTGTGCAACACACTACACAAACAACACTCTCTGACCTCTCCCTTGCGCCCCCCTGTCCCACATTTTCCACAACCCTATGTTCCCCCCAGGTCCGAACATTCAAGCATTCCGTTGGTGGACCAACAAAGGCATGTTTCTCATTGGCCACTTCCTCTCACCATCTGGGCCCCTAAGTCTGCAACATTGCAAGACACAGTTAGAAATGCCCTGGATAGAGAAGAAAGAACCCCCTAGGATCACACCTTACGAACGATGGTGCTCTAATATTATGGATCAGAGAGGAGGTATTTCACTGATCTATGCCTCCTTGGTGACCAAAGAGGGCATCCCACCGTACGCCCGGGCCTGGGAAAAGGACACGGGGCTCTCATGGGAACCAACAGAGTGGTCCCAGGCTTTCCAATGCTCATTTAAGGGTATCCTTAATGTTTCATTGATAGAAGCAAATGTAAAAGTTTTAACCAGGTGGTACTACGTCCCCTCCAGATTGGCAATAATATACCCAGAAGTGTCCCCCCTTTGCTTCAGGGGGTGCGAACTGGAGGGCACAATGTTCCATGTTTGGTGGACTTGTCCTCGAGTTAGGTCTTACAGGAAAAAGATACTCCACACTCTAAGGAAGATAACGGGCACCATGATCTATCCAGACCCCCACCATTGCCCTCTTAAACCAAAAAATCCCCTCGATTCCTAAACTCCTGCAAGCCCTAACGTTTTATATCCTCCTAGGAGTGAAAATAACACTTGCAAGGGCATGGAAAACTCCTACTGTCTCTTTCAGGGGGGGCAAGCGGAAAATATCTTGGATAATGGCACAGGAACACATAGTGGCAAAACTTCAGGACAAAGTAGGTTAATTTGAAGCTATCTGGGAACCCTGGGCTTTGCACTGCAATATTTCACTGGGCCCAAGCATTGTGAACGGATAACTGGTTGAACTTGGATCCCTACCCCTCTCTCCTTCTCCTCCCCCCTCTACTCTTTCTGTCAGGGACACTCTGCTCCTACTCTCCTCTATGTAGGAGAAGGGGACACTGTATCCCTTATTGGTGAAGCGGAGCAGGTTATGAACAGGCTGGGATATCAAGTTGTTATTAGCAACCCTGTCCCCTGAATCATCTTACCGGATCTCCTATCCAAGAAGCCTGAAGCTGTGGCAGATCAGACTGGTCCCATAGCTTGCTTTTCACAGCCTTAGATCTGAGGGGGAAGGACAGGGTACCAGGGGGAGGTTGTGCTCGGCCACAGTTTGCTCCCATTGGGGTGGCGGGCAGGACATCCCTTGGTGCAGCCAGAGGACCCCCCCTAATGATCACTTGGGACCTTCTCAGTAGGGAATGATAGTAGCATGTGATAGGGTTCTTTAGGACAACCCCCCCCGGGAGAGGGGACCCAATCTCATGGAACCGTCTCCACTGTTCTAGGGAACATTCCAGCCTAAAGAAAATGGCTTGCGATTCAACCTGTGCTCTTTCTGGCAAGCTAATGGTATAGTATTTTTTCCTACTATTTTCTTATGATCTATTTCAGTAAATGTAGGCCTTGCAGACCAATATTTCGATTGTTACCGTATGTTATCTTTTCTGTTTAAAAGTTAAATAAACCTATTGAAAGTAATTTTCTGTTCAAAGGTGTGGATGGTTATTGTAGCCTTCTAGTGGCAGGGCCAGGTATAGCTTGGTGAAGGAAAACTGAAGAGCGGTATGTAGGGATAGAGTATTGGTTAGGAAGAGAGAGATTGCAGGGTCAAGCATAGGTGAGGGTAGGTAAGGTGTTAGGTAGGACATGTTTCCAGAACTAATATGATGATGAGATGGCCATGTATATTGATCTTTCATGGAAGAAACGCTAAAATGTAAAGGTTGTTCTGATAAGTTTGGAAAAAATAAAAATAAAAAAAAGAGAGTACAGTTGGGTGTCCTTATCAAGTTTGTAACACTTGTATTTTGTTTGTTATGTCTTTGCAAAACAGATGTGTTTTCGAGCAAGTTTTTTTTTTTACTTTGGTTTATTGTATTTTTTTTGGGTGAGGGATATCCCCCTGAAATATTTTTGATGTTGTCTATGTGTGTCGTTTGTAGGTTGTTCACTTTGATTTAATTGTCTGTGTTCCATTATTTAGCAAAATCTTTCTCAAGATGTTGTGACTAATGTTTAAATCCTTAATCGATAGCCATTTGTGGGCGCAGTCCTTTTAACTCCTGTAAATTTCTGATGCAAAATGGTCAGGCCTCAAAAACCATATTCTTTTGTGTCTAAAATTAACATACATATGTTTTTTGCTTTCCTTGCTCTTTTCCAAATCCTGTTTTGTTGACCAATAAAATTTGTAGCAATGTTTTACGTGTTTTGTTACTTTTCATGCAACAGATTTCCCAGGTGCAGCTTAACTAGGCTAATTGGCATGGCAAATCAAAAAAAGGTGTGATTTGTCTAAAAGTTACTTTCCCGGTGCCTTCATGATAGCATATGCACGCATTGTGCGTATGCTGCCATGGATAGGCACCAGGAAAGGAAAATTACAGAGCGGTAAGTATTCAATTTTCCATTTTAGCACAGTGGTTCTCAGCCTCGGTCCTCTAGTACCCCCGACAGGACATGTTTTGTGAATTTCTCTTATGTAAAATAGCTGTCCAAAATACCAAGCCATTGACTGTGATTTAAAGTACCTGGACAAGATGAAGGAAAACCTGCAAACATGGCCTGTTGGGGGTACTTGAGGACAGGGTTGAAAAGCACTGATTTGGAGCACTGCGCTAAAATCTAGCTCAAGACAATTCTATTCTAATTGTGGGCATTTGAGGGAAACCAAGTGAGTGTTAGAACCCCTGCTTGTCTTTTTTAGGTTGAGCTTTGTGTCCCTTTTCTTAAAATTGTCTTCACTTCCTGTCACATAGCCAAACAGGAAGTGAGGGTTAAACCCTACCAATGTCTTTCCTTGGGGACACACAGGTCAGTCTAACTAGTGTCCCCATTAGGCAAATTGCACTCAAGCACTTTGTTGTGTACACCCAAAATTATTAGGCATTTTGGGGTTTATTAAAGGAAAATCCACTCTGCAGTACAAGTGTAGTCGAAAATCTGAGGCGAAGCACCAGTGATTTTAACATCCAATCATGTAGAAGCTAAGATGGTGTTTTTTTATTTTCCTTGCATGTCCCCCTTGGATCTCCAGCAACTGCACTTCCAGGTGCACTTGTAGTGCAAAGTGGATTCCCCTTTAGTAAACAAACCCCAAAGTCCAAGATACCTAATAATTTGGGGTGTACAGAGCAAAATGTTAGAGTGCAATTTACCTAATGAGGAAACTATTTAGATTGACCGGTGTGTCCCCAAGGAAAGACATTGGTAGGGTTTTACCCTCGCTTCCTGCTTGGCTATGTGACAGGAAGTGAATAAATTTGAAGGGTGCAGACATCTCCAAAAACTGCCAAGACTTCTAATCCCTCTGTACTTTATCCCCAAGCAAAAATAAGAAAGGATTTCATTTAGTTGAACTTTGCAAAGACACATTCCTAAGTTCAACTGTGATGCATGTCAATGGCCCATTTAGACCTTGTTTAACCACTTCAATACAGGGCACTTAGACACCTTCCTGCCCAGACCAATTTTCAGCTTTCAGCGCTGTCGCAGTTTGAATGACAATTGCGTGGTCATGCTACACTGTGCCCAAACAAAATTTTTATCATTTTGTGCCCACAAATAGAGCTTTCTTTTGGTGGTATTTGATCACCTCTGTGGTTTTTATTTTTTGCTAAACGAATAAAAAAAGGCAGAAAATTTTGAAAAAAATAAAAGTTTTGCTTTTGTTTCTGTTAAAAAAAATTGTAAATAAGTAAGTTTTCTCTTTCACTGATTGGCACTGATAAGGCGGCACTGACAGGCACTGATACGGCGGCACCGATGAGCTGGCACCAATGAGCGGGCACTGACGGGCACTGACGATGGGCACTGAAATGCGGCACTGATGGGCACTGGTAGGCGGCACTAATGGTTGGCACTCATATGCAGCACTGATGGGCATTGATAGGCGGCACTGATGGGTGGCACTGGGTGGCACTGGTTGGCACTGATGGGCACTGATGGGCGACACTGATGGGCAATGAAAGGCGGCACTGCTGGGCACTGCTAGGCACTGATAGGGTGGCACTGATAGGTGGCACTGATAGGCGGCACTGCTGGGCACTGATGGGCACTGATAGGCAGCACTGATGGGCACTGATATGTGGCACTGATGGGCACTGATACGTGGCACTAAAATGAGGCACTGATGGGTATCCCTGGTGGCACTGGCAGTGGTAGGCATTGCAGTGGGCACTGACTGGCAGCTGCCTGGGCACAGATTGGCAGCTGCCTGGGCACACAGTGACATTTCCCTGGTGGTCTAGGGGCATACCAGGTGGTCCAGTGTGGATCGCTTCCCTGGTGGTCCTGGGCGGCTTCCCTGGTGGTCCTGGGTAGGATCCGAGGGGGGGCTGTGCTGATAAACAATCAGCACAGACCCCCCCTGTCAGGAGAGCAGCTGATCGGCTCTCCTCTACTCGCGTCTGTCAGACGCGAGTGAGGAAAAGCCGATCACTGGCTCTTCCTATTTACATCGTGATCAGCCGTGATTGGACACGGCTGATCACGTGGTAAAGAGTCTCCGTTGAAGACTCTTTACCTAGATCGGTGTTGCAGGGTGTCAGACTGGCTCCCTGGGGGCGCGCAGCGGCTAGATATTCCTGATCACGTCATATGACGTCCAATCAGGAATATCAAACCACTCTGCCTTCATTCTGTAATAGGGCGGGCGGCAAGTGGTTAATAGAAAACACCAGTTGCCTTTCATTATAAACATTTGTTAGTCCAGTCCTGTAAATCTGCATCTTCTTTACTATTAATTTACATCCAAATATGGATTCCTGCAGCTAAATGCACCAAATGCATCTAAATGCGCAATCGCTGTCTATGCGAGATGCACGAGTGCTGTGTGCGCATAGGTATGTGCCCATGGCGCATATCTGGTTCCTGAAAGTGGCGGACAGCACAAAGGAATGACATCACGCCCCTACAGGAAGTTGCTTGTACTGCTGCTAATTTCTTCCCACCAATATGCCACGCTCACTGTTCTCTGTGGAAGAGATGATACTTATTTGCAAATTAATAAAATTATTATTATTTTAACATGGGGTGGTGTTTGTGTGGGTCCCTAACACACATTCAGACATATTAGGGCCAATTTAGACAGGATCATATTTACCTACCAGCATGTTTTTAGAGTGTGAGAGGAAACCCACGCAGGCACAGGGAGAACATGCAAACTCCAGGCAGATGGTGTCGCGGGCAGGATTCGAACCAATGAGCCTTTTTGCTGCTAGGTGAAAGTGCTAACCACTACACCACTGTGCTGCCCAAATATATATCTATAGATGTAGGTTCTTGTGTCCACCAGCAGAGAGAAGTTGGGTAGATGCCAAACTCCCAATTCTGAAGGTATAATAATGGTCTAACACAGGGGTCTTCAAACTATGGTCCTCCAGTTGTTCAGGAACTACAATTCCCATCATGCCCAGTCATGTCTGTTAATGTCAGAGTTTTACAATGCCTCATGGGATGTGTCGTTCCGCAACAGCTGGAGACCCATAGTTTGAAGATTCCTGATCACTCTAGCATGTCTTGAAAAAAGGTGGGTTCTCATGTGCCTTGTATAATGCCCAAGAAATATCAATAGGAAAATACAAGTGGATCATGGCACGTCTGCATTTCAAATTTGGCACTTAAGATGGTCATGCGCTATGCAATCTGATTGGCCAATCTCTGTACAACTCAATATTTTGAGAAAATAGGTAATAGGAAGACGCACTTGAACAATTAATTCATATTATAGGAAATCAAACAGGCTCTTGCACTAAATCTAACTTTTTTTTCCTTTCAATAGATTTTTATTGAAGTTTCAACAAAGTAACAATATTGTGGTACAGCAAAAATAGTTGTCGAGCAGGCATAAAATAAATAGTGTATTGTACCGATACATGTACAACAGAGTCATAACAGATATGGTTCTGGATACAGAGTAGCAGCCACTAGTCGTCATTATCTTTATCCGATGGAGGGGAAAACCCCTCAGTCCCAACACCCCTAATGGGAACCAGCTGTGTTGGGGTCCGAGGAGAGTGCCTCCCCCCAGAGGCAGATTACTCATACGTTGCTTGGTTACTGGCTGACTAATAATGATCGCTTGTTTGGGGAAAACCCGTTTCATGAGTACCATAACGTAGTTTTGGGTTAATCCCCAGAAGTTTGTCTACCGATCTGTTGCACTTAGCATCTGTAAACACATCTAGAACCATGCTGTACCAAATTAGCACTCATATGCCATGAAGGGATAGAGAGAACAGAAAATAAAATAGGGAGGCAATAGAGAGGTATTGTTGCACCGACATAGGATGGCTTGGCACTCGCTCCTACGCAACTTAATCAGAAGAGGGAGCATGGACCGGAGCCCCAGAGATGTATTTGACCCAGGGTTCCCAAATGGCGTTGTTTCTGTCTACTGTGTTCAGTAGGATGCTGACTATTTTTTCCTGCACCATAAGCCAGAATATCTTTCTTTTAACTGACAGAAATGAGACCGTGGGCTGTTTCCAGGCTCGGGCTATTGTTAATTTAGTTCCGAGGAGGATGAACCTAATAAGTTTTTGGGCTAATTTCGGTACCCCAGGGATGGAGAAGTTCAATAAAGCGTACTGTGGGGTTTTAGGGACAGGTGAATTTGTAATTTTCCTAATAATATGGAATATTTTGTTCCATAAGTCCCGGATTTTGGGGCAGTCCCACCAGATATGGAGCATGGAACCAATATGTCCACAGTTACGAAAGCATAATGGGGATGCATTCGGGTAGATTTTAGCTATCCACGAGGGAACCATATACCATCTCATTAAAATTTTTAAGTTAGCTTCAACTACGGCTATGTTGAGGATGCCCTTTGAGGCAGCAAGAGAAGCTCTGTGCCACTCAGTGATGGTCCATTGTTGTTGGAGTTCATTCTCCCATTCTCGGATGAAAAGCGTCTTAGAATCAGCCCTAGCAAGTGCCCGGTAAATCCCCCCCCCCCTCTGCTCCATGGCCTGACCACACCACAGTTCATATTCCATGATAGATAGAGGTTTGTGTATGGAGGGCCCTAGAGATCTGATAAAGTGGGATATTTGTTGGAGCCTAAACCTCTGGTATGTCTAGTTTACTAGTACAGTGGGCAAAGGAAAGAGGACCCATCGGGTTTACAAAGTGACCAATCCTTTAAAGTCCTTTATCTAACCACCATTGGAAGGCCTTAATTTCTTGTCCAGTGGGAACAAGGGATTTCTGAAAATGTGAGCTAAAGGGCGCCAGTGGGAGACCAAGTGTGAATTGTTTTTAAGGGAGTCCCAAAGTGTTAAGGAATGAGAAAGGGTGGGTGCGAGAATGGCCGTTCTGGTCTTGTTTGGGCACCAAAGTAAATAGTCTAGCGAATCTAACTTTTTTTAAGATCTAACTGATTGCAGTGTATGGTCACCTTTAAAAATCAAGATTGGAAAATATTTAATTTATTGGGAAACACTTCTCTGTTCTTTGTAATGTATTGAAAGATTTGGGTACAAATAGAAAAAAAAAACACATTTCAAAGATATATTAAAAGTAATAGGAATGAGATTAGCATCAAAAGGGTTAATGCACTGAGAACACCTACTAATTGCCTAACAAGACACATCCAATGAGATGAAATTAACCAATTGGATTGGGCGTGCGCTATTATCAATGAGAAAACTGCAGTTACTCTAGTACCATTTGCAGTCTACATATTTATTATCGTCTGCGTGCACCGGTATGCTCGTTCAAGCAATGACTTTTATGGCGCACCAATTAAGGTGTGAACCAGCGCAGGGCATTTGTCTTAGTAAATCACTCACATTAAGTTAATATTAGTGCACATAAAAATAGCATGTTACCTTTTTTTTGTAAAATATAAAAGATGAAGTTGTGATAAATAAATATATACCAGACAAGTCAAGTCTTAAAACTGTGCGTATCTGGCAACAAACTTCAGTACCCAAACTTGTCCATATATCACATATGATTAATAATAAGGGGAGGAGTTGACACCATCGCGTGTATCTGTCTAAGCGGACGGGCGTTCGGACAGCCGGCCAGCTACTTTGCTGTTTTTAACATTTGTTGCTGTAAGTTTAATTTTATATTCCCATTAAAGGTACTTTACCAGATTTACGCTATGGTGAGTTCCTTTTTTCATTCTGGGTAACATTTGAATCACTTCTTATGGGTCCTGCTTGATCGGGGTATCCTGGCTACCTGCTGGATATATTTTTTTCATCACACCGACTATCTGGAGGTACCGCTTCTAACCCCCTTGGATAAAGGCCCTGGCTGGGTATATAGCCGCAAGCTCATCTGGCTTGCCTTATGGTAAGCGTGCATTTTGTGTGGTGTTGGCACATTGTCTGCGGTGGAGGAATTTGTCACTGATTATAATCCATTTATGCACACTTATGTTCATGGACTTTGTTTAGCACTATTTTCATTGGATGTGTTTATCTCAGAACTACATATGCTACACATTTTGGGACTCTGCTTATTCAATTTGTTATGCCTCATGGTATAGCCATACATCACCATTATAGTTTGTTTATGGTTATTACTCTGATTTTATATACTCTTCTATTTCTATATCTAGTTTGACAACTGCTTTCAAAGTCCCAGGGGCATTTTTTCCTCTTTTCTAGTACAGTTGGGATGTGGCAGTCAGTCTCCAGTGCCTTTACAACCACTTAGCTTGCTCTCCATATATACCAAGATAGATTATGGTGGACGATGATGGGTGATAATGATGTCAGTGGACCATAATGGTGATGGATCACAGTGTCTAAAGATGGATTGCAGTGGGTGGAGATGGTATTGCTTGATAAATATTGGTGATTGTTGAAGATGATATTGGTGGGTCATGGTTCTGGATGATAATTGTGATCAATAAAATACAGTTTATTGGATCTGTTGCCTTGCTAACACATAGACAATAAGCAATCACAGGAAAAATAGGTAGCATTAAAATGTAAATTCATTTGAATTTGGTAAACAAGGCAGAGTAGAAAATATATTAAATACAAAGAAAATGAAGAGGAATAAAATGTCTGTGCCAATGAGACAGTCACCACTTTGTCTCATGAAATGTGTTTAAGCTGTAAATCATTAACAGAAAGCCTGTAAAATAGCCTACAAATACAGATGATATAGGATACTTATTTTATCTGTGCACCCACCATAATTTTCTGCAGAAGTAAGACAGAAAGAAAAATCTAATTATCAGCTTTATTATTACTCTACATAGCTTTATATTTAGAATAACATTTTTCAAAAGGTAATTAAGATGAAAATATTACAATTTGAAATGTTGTTATCACAAGGCACAGAATACATTGATCTTAAGACGTTCTTGAACTCTAAAAAAAATTAAACTTCTTTTCCACAGCAGTTTGAAATTACTTTTATTGGATATTTCAAACTCTTGAATTGAAAAATGATTTTCATGTGCAGTTCCCAGTACTCAGACTTTATGTTCTTGCAACTTGATATTCTCTCTTTAGTGTGTGTATGTGTGTGTGTGTTTTGAGCACAAACACACCAATCTTTTATAAAAGTTGCAAATAAATGTTTTTTTTTCCCAGATAAAAAAATAAACCAGTATGTCTATTTTGATGACCTCTAATATAGTTTTTGCAAACCCCACACATAAAGAACAACTGAACTATGTCTTGAAGCTGTGCCCTAAAATGACAGGCAGAGGGCAACGCACTAGTCGACAATGTTATCTGTAGTTTCCCTGTAGCTGACATTTCCCCATTACTGATGTAGCGCTGGTAGATTTTTCAATCTACCGCTTATAGGTAAATTTAGTGGGTCATCTGTTCTGTACCTAGGTAGATTCAATCTAATGTTAGACTAGCCTCTGTTCTAGCTTGGCTGTGTTGCATGCAGTTCCACATTGTGCCTGTGGGTGTCGTTGTCACCATGGGTCGGTGTTGGAAAAGCAACAAGCTGAAGTGTATGAGTGCTCTTCTGTCCCAGAGATAACTCGGCAGAGGTGGTCCTCCGAGTTGCATTCTGGGAGAGGGTATTCATGGAACAGATGCCATGTTTCTGGGAGCTTTACCTCGTGGCCCTCCTGGCCTAGAGGCATGTGTCAGTGAGTCCTACTTCGCGGCCCTCCGGCCTGGAGGGTTGCGTTGCGGCAGCCGAGCAGGTGGACCCAGAAGCCTGTCTGGGGCCTGCTATTGCTGGGATGGTCCTGTGCTGTCTGTCCTGCTTGGAGAAAACGGACAATCAGGAAGATCCAGGGGAGGACCCATCTTGGAAGGGACCATGCAAGGCTGGTCTTAAGAAGGGCCTGGTGACTCGATTTGAGGACGCATCCTAAACTACTCTACCGCACAAGTACTGCCGGGTTGGCTTAAAGGTTCTGGTACTGTGTTTGCTGTTCATTGAAAACTACTACATCCTGTGGCAGAGGATCGTACAGGTTTTATTTCAATCAAGTCTGTGGCAGAGACTTTTTGTTCATGCTGCGTTCCGGCTGCTAGGTTAGTGAGAGAGACCTATCCCGGCGGACAAAGATTTATTCCTGAGCTGAGGATACATTCATCCCAAAGATTTCAAGTCCTTAGTGCTACATCAAGAAAAGGTATTTGAACTTCCCTGCAACTCTCCTTCTACCTCTTTCCTGCTACTTCTTCCAGTTATCTCCCATTAAAGCATTGGAAAAAATACTCAAGTGACTGGTGCCTACATTGTTTGATAATAAACTCAACGGAACCCTAGACCAGGTACCGGTGAAATTACAGGTAAAAAGGTGACGGTAACAGCCCGCTAAAATTCAGCAGCTCCACCGTGAGTTAGTGCTACACTGACTTACTATTAGGGATGGGCCGAATGAACTCCTGTTCAGTTCGCTCCAGAACTTTCGAACACCGCAAACGTTCGGACCCGAATAACGAACCCCATTAAAGTCAATGGGACCCGAATGTCAAAAATCAAAAGTGCCCATTTTGAAGGCTTATATGCAAGTAATTGGGCATACAATGGTTATAGGGGTCCGAGTCCTGCCATGGGGGACATGTATCAATGAAAAAAAAGTTTGTGAAAAACTTCATTTTTAAATGAGCAGTGATTTTTTGAGTGAAAGCATAAAAATGAAAAATTACTTCCAATACAGTGCCTGGGGGGGTCCCCTTAGTCTACCTGTAAAGTGGCAGATCTTTACCATGTCTAGTATCTGCTGCAGCAATAATTGCATTTATCAAGCCAAAAAAAATGAAATTTTCCCTGCAAACTGCCTTTATTTTGCTCAGCAACAGCTGGAGAGCCAGTGTGTATAATGAGGCCACAATGTAGTGTACTGGGAACAAGATTAGAGATTTTTTGGATACATTCTGGTGTCACGTTGACTTTGGATAGGAGTAACGGGTGCGTAAAAATTGGTCTATGGGTGTCGTGGCGCCTTCCCACCGTAACCCTATAGAGGTAATCTTGATGAAAGCAAGAATTGGCCTTGCTGTAAAAATTGCAATGATATGCACCTGTCAAACAGGTGCAGAAAAATTACTCTTTGGGTGTCGAGGGCGGCCTTCCCACTGTAATCCTATAGAGGTGCTCTTTATGAAGGCAAAAAAAATTTCAATGATATGCACCTGTCAAACAGGTGCAGAAAAATTGGTCTTTGGGTGTTAATTGTGCCCATGAAACCTATACCAAAAACATTCTTCCAGATGAAATGATTGAATACCCTCAAAGCTAGACAGCCTCTAAGTCCTGCAGAGATTCCACATCCCAAAAAGACTTAATCAGTGACATCGGCATCAGGGGCTTCATAGCTGGTAATCCAGGACTGATTAATTTTTATAAAAGTCAAGCGGTCAGCGGAGTCTGTGGACAGATGCATTCTATGATCAGTAAAGAAACCTCCTGCAGCACTGAATGCCCGTTTTCAAAGCACGCTGGGTGCAGGGAAGCCCAACAACTCAATAGCATACTAAGCAAGTTCTGGCCAGTGGTCTATTCTCATGACCCAGTAAGTCAGTGGATCATCAGCTGGAAAGATTTCCATCTCTGTTTTGGCCCCGAGGTACGTCCACCATGTGATGCACACGCTGCCGATGGGAAGTGGAAGCTGACAGCCCTAGACAGCGAGGACTAAAAAAATTCCGAAATGCCTCACTTAGGCAGACACCTTTTCCAACGCTCCTCTCTTGACCATGATTGTGACTGTGACATTATGGCACACACATCGGACACTTTTGACACCATTTTGTGACCATTGTCATATATACAGCGATCAGTGCTATAAAAATGCACTGATTACTGTGTAATTGACAATGGCAGGGAAGGGGTTAAACACTAGAGGGCGATCAAGGGGTTAAGTGTGTCCTAGGGAGGTGTTCTAACTGTGGGGGTGGATGGGCTTCCACTGACATGACAGAGATCACTGTTCCCGATTACAGGGAGCAGTAGATCCCTGTCATGTCACTAGGCAGAACAGGGAAATGCCTTGTTTACATAGGCATCTCCCCATTCTACCACTCTGTGACATAATCGCGGGCCCCCGGCAGACATAGAGCCCACGGCTGCAGTCACGGAGCACGCGGCAGGAACGTACCTTTACCTCTAATTGCCCAGCCGTGCCATTGTGCCGTCGTACATCGTCGTGCTCTGGTCGGCTAGTGGTTAAACTGGCAGTAATGCACACAGAACTATATGACGTCAAAGTGGCAGTAATGCACACAGAACTATATGGCGTTAAACTGGCAGTAACGCACACAGAAGTAAATGGCATTAAACTGGCAGTAACGCACACAGAACTATATGGCGTTAAACTGGCAGTAATGCACACAGAACTATATCGCATTAAACTGGAAGTAATGCACGCAAAACTATTTGATGCTAAACTGGCAGTAACGCACACAGAAGTAAATGGCGTTAAACTGGCAGTAAAGCACAAAACTTTATGGCGTTAAACTGGCAGTAACGCACACAGAACTATATTGCGTTACACTGGCAGTGATCTAAATAATCATTAGTATCAACATATAATATAGTGAAAACATGTGAATTGTGTATACACGATATGAATAATCGCAAACCCTTAAATCAAAAACACAAACATATATGTTGCGAATTGGGGTGAGGGTAAATGGCAAGTCCCTGGGGTATTGAACAGTTCATTCAATTTAACAAAAGAATCCTGGACCATAGATGTAAATATCACAGTAGCATCTATTCCTGTTCTCAATAGACTTTTCCAATGCTTGACCCGACAAAAAAGTGATATAAAATGCCCCAGTTGAAGTCTTTTTAAGACGAAACGCGTCGGCTGTATGACGCCATCTCGATCATCTGTACACTGCGCTACATGTACCTTTGTTACTTTTATGAACTTTGTTTTTACCCAAATTTTTATTGGAATCTTTTTATAATGCAATAAATTTCCTGGTAACCCGGAATTTACACTATGTGGAGCCTCTTTTCTCCTTATCCCCTTGTCTCAATTGCATGAGACCCAAACGTTCGCTGGAGGAGGAATCCGTGGTATCGTTTGGGGTTGGGAACCCTTCCAGGACCCTCTTGTCATGGATCAAGGACAACTGTAACCTTACCGTACCTAACGGTGCAAGCTTATACGACTCACCGCCAACGGCCTGTGAGTCCACCTCGTCCGGTAAGGGCATTTTATATCACTTTTTTGCCAGGTCAAGCATTGGAAAAGTCTATTGAGAACAGGAATAGATGCTACTGTGATATTTACATCTATGGTCCAGGATTCTTTTGTTAAATTGAATGAACTGTTCAATACCCCAGGGACTTGCCATTTACCCTCACCCCAATTTGCAACATATATGTTTATGTTTTTGATTTAAGGGTTTGCGATTATTCATATCGTGTATACACAATTCACATGTTTTCACTATATTATATGTTGATACTAATGATTATTTAGATCACTTGATTTTTTCATATACAGGCCACTAATAACCTGTTCACCTGCTGGGTCCAGCAGGACCTAGTATCTGATATGCACATAGGTGTTATATATGACACATTTCTTTGCACAATATAGCGCTACACTTTTTCTTTTTCTCATCAATTAATACAATTAGTCTAATTGTTGGTGTTGGCTGCTTGGTTTTGTCTTGTTTGGTTGGCGCAGCAGATTTTCCTTATTTATTCTGTTAAACTGGCAGTAACTGTTAGGTACCTGATAGTTGAGCCCGACTTGTAGGAGAAGACCCCTCTTACAACACTGGTTCAGGAGCCACTGGATTGGGAACAGTGGTCTCATGAGCACAGTGGGTAGGAGTGCCTGATGGAAGTTGCAGTGGCCGGCACAGGAACTGAGTAGAGATCCTTCAGGGATGGCTGCGCTGCAGATGATGACAGGCCAGAGAGGATCAGCAAACTGGAAGGCAGAAGATGCTGGAACAGCGGCACCTGGAGCTGGATGAGAAGGCCGGGAATTCAGCAACACAAGGCAACAGGCAGAAGGTAGAGTCAGACAGTCTGGGTTGGCAGGAGATCAGGCAGATAAGTTCAAATGGTTAAACTGCAGAGTAGTCGGGCAAGCAGGAGTTCGGCAATGGGTCACAGTGAAGATAGCAGAGTCAGGCAGGCCGGGTCGGGTTGGAGATGGTAGAAGAGTCAGACGAAGCCGGGTCGGTAATGATAGTAACAATCAGCAAGCAGATACAGGATCACAGGTACAGAGCTGCAGACGAACAGCACTGCATGAGTGCAGCTGTCATACTTTTAAAGGCACGCGCGTGCACGGGGAGTGTGCCGGTGCACACCAGTGGGTAAATTCTGCTGCATAACTCTGGACAGACCCCGCGTGCGCTTGCGCGCACGCATATTCCCCTGTGAGGTACCAGCACGTCGCTGACATTGCCCCCTCTCAACGGGCAGCCTCCGGATGCCCAGGTAACTTTTCTTTTCAGGGTGTCCCGAAAAATAAGCACGGATTAAGCGTTTAGCGTGGATATTGCTGTCAGGTTCCCACGAATTGTTCTCTGGACCATACCCCTTCCACTTGATTAATAATTGTACTTGCCCCAGTCTTTTCCTGCAATCAAGGATGGCTTCCACCTCATACTCCTCACTTCCATCTACTAGGACAGGTTCGGGAACCCTGGTTCGTCTATCAGGAAAAGGATCAGGCACAGCAGGTAGTGACACATGGAACACTGGATGGATTTTAAGAGAGTCAGGCAGACATAGTTCATAAGACACTTCATTGATCTTCCTTTTAACCGAAAAAGGACCAATAAACTTAGGTGCAAGCTTCTTGGAAGGACAAGTCAACTTAATATTATTCATAGACAGCCATACCTGATCACCAAGCCGAAGGTTCAGCTCCCCTCTTCTCTTCTGATCAAAGGTCTTCTTACTGTCTGCTTGTGCCTTGGATACCGCCTCCTGTAATACCCCGGTTTTTGTGGCTGAGAAACTGCAATGTATCCTGGACCGCCGGAACTGAGGATTCTGGAAGAAAGTCAGGCAAAAAGGATAAATGAAAACCATAATTGGCAAAAAAGGGGGACTGACCAGTGGCGGAATGGCTAGTATTATTATACGCAAATTCTGCTAGGGGCAGCAGGGACACCCAATCATCCTGTACAAAAGATGTAAAACACCCAATGTATTGCTCAAGAGTCTGATTTGTCCTCTCTGTTTGCCCGTTAGTTTAATGCCGCGTACACACGAGCGGACTTTACAGCAGACTTTGCTCGGCAGACTTTACGCCGAACTTTATGACGGACTTTCCGAATGAACGGACTTGCCTACACACAATCCACCAAAGTCCGTCGAATTCGTACGTGATGACGTACGACCGGACTAAAACAAGGAAGTTCATAGCCAGTAGCCAATAGCTGCCCTAGCGTGGCTTTTTGTCCATCGAACTAGCATACAGACGAGCGGACTTTTCAAGCGGACTCGAGTTCGACGGATAGATTTAAAACATGTTTCAAATCTAAGTCCGTCCAACTTTTGAGCAAACAAAGTCCGCTGGAGCCCACACACGATCGAATTGTTCGACGAAATCCCGTCCGCCGGGCAAAGTCTGCCGTAAAGTCCGCTCGTGTGTACGCGGCATAAGAATGATATGCTGAGGACAGGGCTAGTTCGCTCTTCAGAATCTCACACAGGGCTCTCCAAAAGCGTGAAGTGAACTGCACCCCCCTGTCAGACAATATATTTGCAGGAACTCCGTGCAGCCTGACGATCTCTTTAATGAATACACGGGCTGTCTCCACAGCCGATGTTGTTCCCTTCAAAGGTAGGAAATGGGCCATTTTAGACAGGCGGTCGACAACCACAAAGATAGCTGAACACCTCTCTGAGCATGGAAGTTCGACTATCATTTTCCAGGGTCTGTTGGGTACCGGTAGAGGTTTAAGCAGCCCCCAGGCTCGGTTTCTTGTGGTCTTATTCTGGATGCAGACAGGGCAAGAACTGACATACTCTCTGCAGAACTCCTTCAAATTGGGCCACCAGAACGCGCGTTGCACAAGTTTAAGAGTCTTACGGACCCCAAAGTGTCCTGCAAGTGGATGGTCGTGAAGTAGGGTTAGCACTTTGACTCGAACACTTTCCGGAACAAAGATTTGGCTTCCTCTCCACAATAAACCATCTTGAGGTGTTAAGGTGATTCCCTGGAGGTTTGAAGAATCTGTGGATGCTTCCTTGATCAGAGACAGCAGGTCCGTTTGAAGGATTAAAAAGTTGTTTGCAGGCAGAATGATATCAGGTACAGATGAGTCTCTAGGATTGTCGAACATGCGTGACAACGTGTCTAGTTTGATATTTTTTGTTCCTGGCCGATACATGATGTGGAAGCAGAAGTGTGTGAAGAATAAGGCCCAACTGGCTTGTCGAGGTTTCAATCGTTTAGCAGATCTCAAGTATTTTAAATTTTTGTGATCGGTATATATTAATACCGGATGAACAGCGCCCTCTAACAGATACCTCCACTCCTCCAATGCTGCTTTGATAGTGAGTAGTTCCCGATCACCTACATCATAATTCTGTTCCGCCGACGAGAGTTTCAGAGAGAAAAATTGCACGGGATGCATTAGGTCCTTGTTGCCCTGCCGCTGAGAAATGACTGCTCCCACGGCCACTTCGGAAGCATCAACTTCCAGGATGAAAGGCAAAGACGGGTCAGGATGACTGAGAATTGGGGCTGAAGTGAAGCGTCCTTTAAGTTTTTCAAAGGTGTCCTGGGCCTCTGGGCTCCAGTGAACATGAAAGTTCTGTTTGGTTAATTGTGTAATGGGTGAGATTACGGCGGAAAACCCCTTAATAAATTTCCTGTAAAAATTTGCGAACCCTATGAAGCGTTGTACTCCCTTTTTATCCAAGGGTACTGGCCAATCTAGCACGGCGGATACCTTCTGAGGGTCCATTTTGATACCTGTTGGGGAGATCACTAAACCTAAAAACTGAGTGTCCTCTCGCTCAGATTCGCATTTCTCTGCCTTTGCGTATAGTCCGTGCAAACGAAGACGGCTCAAGACTCTGCAAACATGTTCCTGGTGTTGACTAAGTGACCCAGAGAATATCAAAATATCATCTAAGTAAACGATTACAAAGATGTCTAGAAAGTCTCTGAATACATCGTTGATAAGATGCTGGAATGTGGCAGGAGCGTTACATAGGCCGAAGGGCATGACTAGGTACTCATAATGCCCAAACCGAATCCGGAAAGCCGTTTTCCATTCATCCCTGGCCCGGATGCGGACCAGGTTGTAGGCTCCTCTTAAATCGAGCTTGGTAAAAATAACAGCAGATCTCAATTTTTGAAACAGTTCAGGTATCAAGGGCAACGGGTAGCGTTTTTTGCCCGTAATTTTGTTTAGCTCCCAATAGTCCACACATGGACGGAGGGTCTGATCTCTTTTAGAAACATAAAATATTCCGGCACCAGCTGGGGACATAGAGGGACGAATAAATCCTTTCTCCAGATTCTCATTAATGTATAACTTTAGTGCTTCTTGCTCCTTTTCAGATAAGGGAAAGATGCACCTGAAAGGGATTTCGGCCCCAGGAAGAAGTTCGATTGGGCAATCATACGGGCAATGGGGTGGCAGGGAGTCTGCACCCTTTTTACAGAACACATCAACAAACTCGTGATAAGGTTCTAGTACGGATTGAAGTAAGTCCTGATCAGTGTCCATACATACAGTAGTAAGGTGGCTGGAGGTCTGGAGAGTTTCTGTAAGCAGTGTTCTTGACAGTAGGAAGACAGAAACTTAACTTTGCCGGTGATCCAATCGATGTGAGGATTATGGGCCTGGAGCCAGGGCATGCCCAGAATAATTGGAAATAGTGGGGAAGAGCTGACGTGAAGAGTTAGGATTTATTTATGCTGAGAAGAACTGGTGACAGGCAGAGGAAGAGTTTCCGGAGAGACTTGCCCAGATTTAATGCGGGAGCCATCTGCCAAGAAAACGGAAAGTCTATGCGTTTTTTCTTGTAGGGGAATGTCTTGTTGGGAGGCAAAGACGGAGTCCACAAAGCAACTGCATGCCCCGGAGTCAATGATAGCATTGACCTGAATTGTCCTTCCCAGGAGCTGTAACGAAAGAGGGAGAGCAAGATGGGTTGCATTAGCGGTCAAAGCAGAGAAACTGGCAGGAACAGAAAGTGGACACTTACGGGTGCACATAGTGGCCTATTCCACCACAGTAGAGGCAAAGATTTAGCTGGCGACGGCGTGCTCGTTCTTCTGGAGACAAAGTAGGTCGCATCAGCCCTAGCTGCATGGGTTCGGGAGCATAAGGCGTTGAACTGACTGGGTTCAAGCAGGTTGGAGGTAAGTAACGGGAAGCAGGAACTGGAGCTTTTGCGGTCATCCACATTGGACGGGTTTGCTGGGAAGAACGTTCAGACCGGCGTTCACGGAGGTGACGATCAATCTGAATCGTCAAGGTGATAGGATCCTCAAGTGTGTCAGGCATACCGACCCGAGCAAGCTCATCCTTCAAACCCTCAGACAGGACCATGCGGAATTGATGACGTAAGGCTGCATTGTTCCATTGAGTATCTGCGCTCCAGCGTCTGAAGTCCGTGACGTAGTCCTCGGCCGGTCTGCAGCCTTGCTGGAGCGCAAACAGAGCTGACTCAGCTGTAGCAGTCCGCTGAGGATCCTCATAAAGCTGAGCCATAGCCTCAAAGAAGGAAAGCAAGGAATGGATCTGAACTGAGTCTGTTTCAAGTAAACGGTGAGCCCAGGTCTGAGGTTCTCCTTCTAAGAGGGAGATCACAAACCCCACCTTGGTGGCCTCCAGGGAAAAGGTCCGGGGTTGCAGGGCAAAGTAAAGCTGACAGGCGCTGCGAAAGGCCCGGAACTTGGTTCGGTCCCCAGAAAACCTTTCAGGAATGGGAACCCTTGGCTCAGGTGGAAGCATTACAACAGAGGGAGACGAGACAGTCTGTGTTGGGGTGGCAGCTGAAGCAGAAGCCACGTTACCAGGGCCAGTAAGGTTCAGAACTTGTCCCTCTAATCTAGTGTAGCTATCCTGCAGGGTTTTCACGGCCTGAGTGAGGGCCGCAAGATGCGTGCAAATCTCCTTTATAGGGGAGGTCTCTCCTGCAGGTTCAGTCATGGCTGTTCGTACTGTTAGGTACCTGATAGTTGAGCCCGACTTGTAGGAGAAGACCCCTCTTACAACGCTGGTTCAGGAGCCACTGGAGTGGGAACAGTGGTCTCATGAGCACAGTGGGTAGGAGTGCCTGATGGAAGTTGCAGTGGCCGGCACAGGAACTGAGAAGAGATCCTTCAGGGATGGCTGCGCTGCAGATGATGGCAGGCCAGAGAGGATCAGCAAACTGGAAGGCAGAAGATGTTGGAACAGCGGCACCTGGAGCTGGATGAGAAGGCCGGGAATGCAGCAACACAAGGCAACAGGCAGAAGGCAGAGTCAGATAGTCTGGGTTGGCAGGAGATCAGGCAGATAAGTTCAAATGGTTAAACAGCAGAGTAGTCGGGCAAGCAGGAGTTCGGCAACGGGTCACAGTGAAGATAGCAGAGTCAGGCAGGCCGGGTCGGGTTGGAGATGGTAGAAGAGTCAGACGAAGCCGGGTCCGTAATGGTAGTAACAATCCGCAAACAGATACAGGAACACAGGTACAGAGCTGCAGACCAACAGCACCGCATGAGTGCAGCTGTCATACTTTTAAAGGGACCTTGGCACCAAACAGCGCTAATGTGCACGGGCACACCAGTGGGTAAATTCTGCTGCATAACTCTGGACAGAACCGCATACTCCTCCTGCATGGTACCAGCACGTCCCTGACAGTAACACACACAAAACTATATGGCGTTGAACTGGCAGTGATGCACACAGAACTATATGGCGTTAAACTGGCAGTAACGCACACAGAACTATTTGGCATTAAACTGGCAGTAACACACACAGAACTATATGGCGTTAAACTGGCAGTAACGCACACAAAACTATATTTCGTTAAACTGCCAATAACGCACACATAAGTAAATGGCGTTAAACTGGCAGTAACGCACGAAACTACATGGTGTTAAACTGGCATTAATGCACACAAAACTATATGGCGTTAAACTGGCAGTAACACACACAGAACTATATGGCATTAAACTGGCAGTAACGTACACAGAACTATATGGCCTTAAACTGGCAGTAACGCACACAAAACTATATGGCATTAAACTGGTAGTAACACACACAGAAGTAAATGGCGTTAAACTGGCAGTAACACAATCAAATAGATGGTGTTCAACCGTCTAAACTGTCCCTACTCTAGCTATACACTAATGTAAAGATTACTGACACGGTCTCACTACACTACACTGAAACTATATGAGCTGTCCCTACTCTACACTAATGTATGTATGAATGACACGGTCTCACTACACTACAGTGAAACTATCTGCGATGTCCCTACTCTAGCTGCACACTATGCAAAGCTGAATGATGGTCCTCCTCACTACACTCACACTATCCCTAGACTGACACTAATCTAATATTCTACACTGACAATTGAAGCAAAATAGCACAGTATAGCACTCTAACTAACTAATAGCACTGAACAGACCCATGTTCTATCTCTCTCCACGTCAAAATCACACAGAAAATGGCTGCCATTGAAAGAATACTTTTATACTGTGGGGCGGAATGAGCCATGATTGGATAAAGTCATGATGACAGTGTCCAATCATGACTCTGACAGTGCTCTGTGCCCTGATTGGCTTTCACTGCTTCAGTCAATCAAGGTTTGTAATGCAATGTTCAGCGCCGCAATGCATTATGGTCGGTTCGGGGGGGCGAACAAACAGTCGAATGACCCGTTTGTTCGGATGTTCGCCGAACATCCAAACAACGAAAGTTCGGCCCGAACTTATGCTCAGGCCGAACCATTCACCCATTCCTACTTACTATGCCTTGTTCTGCATTGTGTCTCTATGTGAAGGTTGGCATCTTGGTAAAGATAGGGTTTTCACTTCCTCGTGTCAGATACTCCAGCAAAAACAAAGGAAGTTCACTGGTATGTTTCTGAAGGAATTCCAGAAAAAAAAATTCATGGTACTGTTTAGGCATAATTACGTACCTTTCTAAAATGTCCCTATAACATGACAAATCTACAGTATACTCTTTGAGTTCAGTTCAGCTTGAGGCTGGGCTCACACTATCTGCGACGTGGCTCGCAGCACGGGCTCCGGTGTGTCCCCGTTCACTGTTTCAGGTCCGAACTAGGTCCGAATTTTTGCTTGAATTTGGACCTGAAACGGAGCCAAAGATGCACAGGACCCATCTGCAGTGCGCTCCGCAGCCACCAAGGAGATGTGTGAACCAGTTCCATTGAGAGCCAGTCACACTGTCCTGCCATATGAATTGGATGCGGGGAAACCGGCATCTAATTTGCAGAAGTGTGAACCCAGCCTTAAAGTGAAGCTTGTACTGTAGGTAGGAAAATGTGAATATTAGAGAATTAGAGGTGGGGATAGGAAAGGCTTTTTACATGTTTTATCCTCCTTTACAACATCACTTTACTACAGTGTACTACAGTGATAACAGTGTGCATGTTATTTTTTCACCAGGAACATCTCCTAATGCCACGTACACACGATCAGAAAACATCCCTTGTAATAGAAAAAAAGCATGACAGGACCTCTTTAATCGTCTCCACCGCCACTGATGGCTCCAGTAAGTGGCAGAGGCGACCGGAGCATGGTGGGCCTCTCCCGCCCCCGATAAAAGTGAACTTGCGGCAAATCCGCCACAGAGACCACTTTTATCTGAAAGGGGACCACCTGCTGAAGAAGATACCGGGTTATGGCAGCAATCTGCTGCTATAACAATGGTGGTCCTCTTCAAACAGCCGACGTATAACTGCGGCGGGCGGTCCTCAAGTGGTTAAGGGAATAGGTTTGTTTTTTTTAGGTTAACAAACGCTTTAAAGAAAAAATTGTTTGTTCTTCTCTTCATTATATAGCAAATATTTTATTTTCGCTACTCTTTTCTAAGTTCCACCCTAGTTACTGGTGGCCAATTGTAGTGGCAGATACTAAGATCAGATGCATTTCCAAATATTGTAGTAACAGAATAAACAATTATATGTTACAATACAAACAGTGTAGTCTATTTACTAAAGGTTAGAGCCTACCCTCATTTCAGATTTTCTCCTCAGATTTACAGCAACTGCACTTCTGGGGAGCACATCCCTTCCGGCTGTTTGTAATAACAGACAAGCGGCTGCTTAGCCACATTGGTTTTTATTACAAGAAAGCCGACCATCCGGTACCGGGGTTATGTCTGCTGCTGCAAGCATCACCCCAGTACAACACCTTGAAGCATTATATTGGTAAGTTTGTCAACGATAACGATTATTACAAAAAAGTGACCACCAATAATCGGTCGACCCCTAGTTTGAGGTGTGTGTATGAACTTAAAAATGATAGCTTTTTATGTGTTTTATAATGCCTGTTTGTAAAGTGTGGATGATGATGGTGCCTTGTGTCCGGTTTCTTTATATTGGCAGCTTGTGTACTCTACTTACCTTGAGGAGTAATAGGCCGCTGCTTCCTGACAGAAGCTGACACTGGAGGGTCCGGGATATGGCTCAG
Organism: Aquarana catesbeiana; assembly: GCF_042186555.1. Taxonomy (NCBI): domain Eukaryota; kingdom Metazoa; phylum Chordata; class Amphibia; order Anura; family Ranidae; genus Aquarana; species Aquarana catesbeiana. The sequence goes on from NC_133328.1 coordinate 99,257,631, forward strand.
GCTTTCTGTTAAAGATAGAATAAAAGAGTAACCACTTCTGGACCAAGCCTATTTCTGACAGTTATTGTTTACAATTTAAAATAATTATTTTTTGCTAGAAAATTACTCAGAACCACAAACATTATATATATATATATATATATATATATATATATATATATATATATATATATATATATATATATGTATGTATTTGCGCAGCGGCCTTTCAAAAGCAATTTTGGGGGAAAAAATTAACTGAATTAAAAAATAAAATTTACAGTAAATTTATTAAGCTCAATTTTTTGGGATATTGTGATAGACGATGTTACTCCAAGTACATAGATATCGAACATGTTATGGTTTAAAATTGCAAACGCTCGTGGCATGGCGAGAAACTACAACACCTAAGAATCACTACAGACGAGCATGGAAATTTTTTTTTTTACGATTACCAGTTTAGAGTTACAGAGGAGATCTTTTGCTATAATTATTTCTCTCGCTGTGAGGATTGCGGCGATACCTCACAAGTGTGCTTTGAACACCATTTACATTTGCGGGCGCCACATATGTGTTTTCTTTAGTCAGTGAGCATGCGGGGCACTTTCAAAATATTTTTTTTGTTCTTATTTGTTTATTTTTTCCAGTTTTACTTTAAAAATCCCTCCTTTGCACGTACAAGTATTCAAAAAGCAAAAATCTGCATATTTGAATACTGTGGATTTCATATCGGCACCATTGGTAGCCAAGTAAATGAGTATGTAACTTCTGAGTTACTACATTGGAGACTCGATTGAAGCTGATTCTGGCTTTGTTTGCGACTCTGGTCGCTCCAGTCTCCTGGTGGGACTGGAGACCCGGGCAAAGCGGTGGAAGGCGGCAGGCAGGGGGGATTGTCGTGCCCTCTCCCACTCCTTATGATGACAGCTGAGCAGCTTCTGAGCCGCATCGGTTGTTATCATAACAAAGCCGACCACCAGATCTAAAAAGCGGTACCAGGGTGAAGGCTGCAGCTACTTATCACCCCGGGACAACCACTTCCTCAAAGCGCTGTACAGATACGTTGTTTTGCGGGAAGTGGTATGCTACAGGACTTATTTGAGCTTTACTTAATATTTCTTTTTTCCTTGCAGTGTGCCACTTATTGGCTGAAAACAATCAGCTAATCTCTCAGCCAGAGAATGGACGTCAGAACTGTCATCTGGCTTCGGCAGCACAGCAGAAGCCAGATGTCGTAAATCTGACTTCATAACAAAAAAGGATCCTAGCAAGTCCCAGATAAGAGGACAGATCGTTGCTAAACCGTTTGTGCTTGACAGCCCCCCTCTTTTATTTCTCAATCAACATCAGTTTCCTCAGTCCCCCTGCATATCACAACCCCTCTTCACATCACAGTTTACAGTAGTGTTCTGAACCCCCGTTCACAATGGTATCTTAATCTTCTCCCCCACTAGACATGTGCATTTGTTTTCGTCCGGGTATTTTCATTATCGTTTTAACAAACGATAACGAACATGCAGAATCTGAAAACCGAAAGATCCGACATAAGCAAATGCTTTATTTTTGTTGTAACAACAGTTCGATATAGATAGGAGATTCGACATGACGCTGACAATAGCGATCTGTGTCCATCGAACCTGTGGTCAAATGTGCCTAACCTTAGCTCTATTAGTTCAAGATTATTCTACATGGAGAGAAAAGATTCGACATAGAGAGAAAAGATTCAACATTATAGAGACAATAGCAAAAAAGGTTTAATGTGCCTAACCTAACTCAATTAGTCCAAGATTATTTGACATAGAGAGAAAAGATTCGACATGAAGATTCGACGAAGCAGTCGCCGCGAGCGGAAATTTATGGTCAAATGCTCCGCCCATAGGCTATAGAAGAATTCTAATGTTGGTTGACTAGTAATAATAATCAATAAATATAATTATTACTAGTGTCATACAACATTAGAATTCTACTATAGCTTGTAGGCGGAACATTCGACCGGAAATGTACGATTGCGGCGTCGTACAGTTTAGCTGCTCCGTCGAATCTTCTTAGAACATTCGACAGACACCATAAGCCTTCAATGACCTTAATTATTTCGGATTTTCGGACAAATGCATTTTTTAACAAAACAAAATAAATAAAAACGAATTTCGGGAGTAACTAAATAAATTTATTTTTCGGACGAAAATGAAATTCCGAAACAAAATATTTCAGTGTGCACATGTCTATCCCCCACCTTTACAGCACCTCCCCACAGCTTTATCCACTGCCCTCCTTCACATCACAGTCCCCTGCAACTCTGGCCCCCTTCACATTATACAGCCCCCTGCATCCCTGGGCCCCTTCACATTACACAGCACCCTGCATCTCTGCCAGTTTCCCATCTTAACCTCCCAGCTCTGCCCCGTCAGAATACAGCTTCCACAGCTCTGCCCTTTGCTACCTTATTTGGGCTCACAGAGCTGGAGACACAGTGGGAGACACAGCAGCACTGAACAGTGGGCAGGAGCGGGAGGTGCTGAAGTTAACCAGCAGGTGATTGGTTGCTATGGCTGCCTTGCAACCAATCACCTGCTGGTTAACTTGTAAAGTTATCTTCAGAAGCTCCGTTCTTGCCCAATATTCAGAGCTGCTCCCACTGTGTCTCTGGCTCTGTGTGCAGTCCGCAGTCCGCCATTTAGTGATGTCTGCTTTAAATGTTAAATAGATGTTTGTTTTTATGTATATTATTATGTTTGCTTTGTGTTTATGTTAGGTACTCACCACTGCCAGAATATTGAGGGCAGGAACTTGGAGCTGATCCCTCCACGGATGACGTTGCTCGATCGGGAAAACATGAATGTAAAGCAAAACGTAAGTCTCACATGCGTAGTCATAAAAAAAAAGCAGTGAGCTGGAAACAACAACCATATAATTGCAATATATAATGATATATTTTATTTTACTCACCAGCTCTCTGATGCTCGGCTGGACCCTTTCTGCTGACTCCAGGGACATCCTCATCTGCAAGCAGGCCATCTCTCAGCTCTACCTCCCACTGTCTGAAGACCACAGCCTTTCCTCTAGTAGACTGGGCCAGGAGATGCTTCTCTATCTTTTTATTAACTGATGCCCGACAATCATAAAACCTGCAAATGAAAAAAAGATACAGTATAGGTAATACACGTTATAACAATATTATTTTTATTTTACATGTTACTTTTCTGTACCTGTCTGTGCCAAATAAATATTTGTGTTATGTTCAACTCAGTTTATTGATTAGATTACTATACTGTGTATTTTTCACATATGTGGTGTGTTCTAATGCCCTGTACACATGGTCGGACATTGATCGGACATTCCGACAACAAAATCTATGGATTTTTCAGACGGATGTTGGCTCAAACTTGTCTTGCATACACACGGTCACACAAAGTTGTCGGAAAATCCAATCGTTCTGAACGTGGTGACGTAAAACACGTACGCTGGGACTATAAATGGGGCAGTAGCCAATAGCTTACGTTTCTTAATTTATTCTGAGCATGCATGGCACTTTGTGTGTCGGATTTGTGTACACACGATCGGAATTTCCGACAACGGATTTTGTTGTCGGAAAATTTTATAGCAAGCTCTCAAACTTTGTGTGTAGGAAATTCCTATGGAAAATGTGTGATGGAGCCTACACACGGTCGGAATTTCTGACAACAAGGTCCTATCACACATTTTCCATCGGAAAATCCTATCGTGTGTACAGGGCATAGGAGTGATATAATATTTGAATAATTACCTGTGCCTGACGCCAATGGTGGCCCTGCGAACCTTGGAGACTGCATTCACTGAGTCCCTGACTCATTCCCAGGCTGCTCTCTTCGCAGATGTTGAGACATTTAGACTGAAGAATCTCATTTTGTCTCTGTTCACTGCAGCAACCAATGCAGAATTCTCCTCTGGGGTAAATACGGGCCCCCTTGATCTTCTCTGTCTCTTGGTTCGCTGGTGCTGCTGCAGGTCGGCATCAGCAATCTCTTCTGATGTAGGGGGGGACACATGCCTCCTTTTTTGGTCATGCTCCCGCTCCACTCCACCTCTATGGGCACGCTCTCTTCCATGCCTTGGCTCCACTCCATGCCTCCGTTCACCTCCACTCCTCCTCTCCCCTCCACGCCTCTCCTCTCCTCCTCTCTATGCCTCCTCTCCTCTCCATGCCTCCTCTCCCCCCCATGCCTCTCCTCCCCTCCGAGCTTCCTCTTCGCTCCTCTCCACACCTCCTCTTCTCTCCTCAACCCCCCACTCCTCCTCTCCCCTCCACTCCTCTGCCCTCCACTCCTCTCCCCTCCACGCCTCTTCTCCCCTCCATGCCTCTCCTCCGCTACACTCCTCCTCTCCCCTGAGTCCCCTCCTCCACTTCTCCGCTCCCCTCCACTCCTCCGCTCCCCTCCACTCTCACGCACACCAACAACTCTCATACCAACACCAACATTCTCACTCACAAGACTCACACCTCCATTCTCATTCCCAGAAATTCTAATTTCACCAAAAGCACCAAACCACACAAAAACAACCACAAATCCAACAATACCACTCTCTGCTCTGCTCTCTGCTCCTCCGTCACCACCCACTATACCCCCTCTCAAAATGGCGTACAGGGGCAGAGGCTATAGCCACATGTCAAAAACAAAGTAAAAAATCGAGATTTCGAATAGTTACGAATAACCGCAATGTATTCGAAAAGTACAAATCCATTCGAAGCACGTTAAGCAGCGCCACAGCGCCATTGTCAGACATGTAAATTTACGAATCAACGAACAAAAAAAAGTTATGAATATACGAATCCATTTGAAGCACGTTAGACAGCGCCATTGTGAGAGAGACATGTAAAATTACAAATCAACAAACAAAAAAAAAGTAACGAATTTATGAAACCATTCAAAGCACGTTAGGCAGCGCCATTGTAAGAGAGACACAGAAAATTACGAATCAACATACAAACAAACAAAAGTTACGAAAGTAGGAGTTGTGTCCAGAATCAACGAAAAACAATGTACTCTACCGAAAATACGAATTATAAATCAACTAAAAATAAAGCTTTCAGAAATACGACTCATTCCGATTCAACGAAAAATGTCACTTGCGAAAATACGAATTAGTCCGAACATGAAAATCCCGTTTTACGAAATTAAGAATGATTACGAATCAACGGCACCAAAAAGAAACAAAACTAAACTAAACAAATTTTTTAGTTGAGCACAAGTCTAGAACTGAATTTGTTCTCTCTTGAGAAAAGGAGATTAAGGGCGGATATGATCAACATGTATAAATACATAAGGGGTCCATATAGTGAACTTGGTTTTTATAGGTTGAATTAGATGGACTTGTGTCTTTTTTCAGCCTAACTATGTAAATATGCAATTATTAAGTAGTTGAAGGTATTTGGTATAACACAGATCCTCCCTGAATCTAGATGTCTCTCCAAACTAGATGAAAGAGCCAGGAGGAACCTCTTCAGAGGGGCTACCAAGTGGCCTACAGCAACTCTGAAGCAGTTGCAGGAATCTATGTCAAAGCGTGGTCATTGTGTGCATGTGGCAACAATATCACAAATTCTCCACAAATGTGGCTTGTATGGGAGGGTTGCAAGAAAAAAGCCACTCCTCAAGTAAGGCCACATGGAGTCATGACTGAGCTTTGTCAAAACGCACCTTGAAGATTCTGAGACCACATGGAAAAAGGTGTTAGGGTCAGATGTGACTAAAATTGAATTATTTGGCCTCAACACCAAACAAAATGTCTGGCGGAAATCCAATAAAGCTCACCATCCAAATAACACCATTCCTAAAGTAAAGCATGGAGGTGCTAATATCCTGTTAAGGGGATGTTTCTCTGCAGTAGGTACTGAAGCACTTGTCACTAGGGATGGGCTTTATGTTCAGGTCGAACATGAGTTCGACTCGAACATTGGCTGTTCGTCAGTTCGCGGTAAATTCAAAAGCCGCGGAACACCCTTTAAAAGTCTATGGGAGAAATCAAAAGTGCTAATTTTGAAGGCTTATATGCGTGGTATTGTCATAAAAAGTATTTGGGGACCTGGGTCCTGCCCCAGGGGACATGTATCAATGCAAAAAAAAGTTTTAAAAACTGCTGTTTTTTCAGAGCAGTGATTTTAATAATGCTTAAAGTAAAACAATAAAAGTGTAATATTCCTTTAAATTTTGTACCTGGGGGGTGTCTATAGTATGTCTGTAAAGGGGCGCATGTTTCCCGTATTTAGAACAGTCTGACAGCAAAATGACATTTGTAAAGGGAAAAAAGTCATTTAAAACTACTCGCGGCTATAATGAATTGTCGGTCCGACAATACACATAAAAGTTCATTGATAAAAACGGCATGGAATTTCCCCACAGGGGAACCCCGAACCAAAATTAAAAAATAAAAATGCGTGGAGGTCCCCCTAGATTCCATACCAGGCCCTTCAGGTCTGGTATGGATATTAAGGGGAACCCCGCGCCAAAATTTAAAAAAAAAATGGCACGGGGGTCCCTCTAAATTCCATGGCAGATATTAAGGGGAACCCCACACCAGAATTAAAAAAAAATGGCGTGGGGTCCCCCCAAAAATCCATACCAGACCCTTATCTGAGCACGCAACCTGGCAGGCCGCAGAAAAAGAGGGGGGACGAGAGAGCGCCCCCTCCTGAACTGTACCAGGCCACATGCCCTCAACATTGGGAGGGTGCTTTGGGGTAGCCCCCCAAAGCACCTTGTCCCCATGTTGATGGTGAGAAGGGCCTCATCCCCACAACCCTTGCCCGGTGGTTGTGAGGACCTGCTGGTGGGGGGCTTATCGGAATCTGGAAGCCCTCTTTAACAAGGGGACCCCCGGATCCTGGCCCCCCTGTGTGAATTGGTAATGGGGTACAAATGTACCCCTACCATTTCACAAAAAAGTGTCAAAAAGATTAAAAAACACAAGAGATGGTTTTTGACAAGTCCTTTATTAATTTCTTCTTCTTTCATCTTCTTTCTTCTGATCTTCCTTCGGTGTTCTTCTTCCTCCATCTTCTTCTTCTCCATCTTCTTCTTCCTCCGCTCTTCTCGTCCCGAATCTTCCTCCTGCTTCTTCTCCGCTCCGTCCGCATGATCCGCCTCAGTGGGAGTCTTCCGCCGTGTGATGCTTCGGTTCTTCTGACACTTCCCATATAACGCATGGGGAGTTCCCTATGGCTTTCCCCATGTTGTCAGAGGGTGCGGGGTCACCCATTTACGTAACCGGGTGACGGACATTTTTAAAACTTTTTTTTGCACTTATACATGTCCCCTGGGGCAGGACCCAGGTCCCCAAACACTTTTTATGACAATAACTTGCATATAAGCCTTTAACGGTGTTCGCGTGTTCAAACAAATTTTTTGCATGTTCTGGATGCAAACCGAACCGGGGGGTGTTCGGCTCATCCCTACTTGTCACGATAGAAGAGTGAGCAGTTTTGTAAAGAAGAGTGGGCAAATATTGCAAAGTCTAGATGTGCAAAGTTAGTAGAGATATATCCCAACAGGGGGTGATCCTTTTTCCAACTCAGTGATCCTGTTTTCTATACCCACTGTAAGTAAGAAAAAAAAATCTGTCACTCTTGAGCAACCGAGGCCAAGAAACTTACAGTACATCACATGGAAAGGGTTAACACAAATGGCAAGGGAAAAGTGGGACTCAGACCGACCAGACTTGGGGGTGGTTATAGCGTGCCTTTTTCAGCTCCAGACAGCAGCTGATGCCCACTGCTATCTGGAGATACACTGGACAGCCACTGTACTATATTTGTGGCTATTTTCTCTCAAATATTACCCTCAAATTTGTCATCAAAGATAAAACCTGCCTCATATCACCCTCTTATATTGCAGACTGACCAAGCCTCTTACATACCATCCAGCCACTGCACAATATTTGTGACAATTGTCTCTCAGATAATACTCTCTACTTTTTATTGCAAGATAAAACCTGCCCTGTCTCTTTCTATTTTCTGCCAGTTCAAGTGCTATCCTGATGCTAACCAATTTCTACCAGACGCATACCGAAAGTCTATAGTTTGGGAATAATTGGTGTTACCAGAATGGGATGGGGTTTATGGAATGTGAAGTTGTGGTTTCAAAGTTTTTTGACATTTCATTTATCATTTATGACAATGCAGAAACTCAAGAACTATACTATTAAACTGTTTTGCCTTTATCCAATTAGTACACATTTGAGGACTTTAGCTATATAAACTTTCCAATACCTTGTATATCAACTGCGGCTGCTACTTTCATCATTTAATTCAGCACTATTACAGTTAGATAAAAAGATCAGGTGTAACAGCAAAACACCTGTAAGGCAATTGCATAATGTGCTAGTATGCATTGCATGCGATATATGATGGAATACTTACCTTTAGGGATGGGCTGACCCCCCCCCGGTTCGGTTCACACCAGAACATCTCGAATAGCAAAAAGTTCTAGCAAACATGCAAACCCTATTAATCTCTTCAGATCCATGTTATAGCCGAATGACGACTACAGCGTGGACCTACTTTGCCGGGAGGGTGTCAATAGATGTCCTCCCATGCGTGAACGGCCTGCGCGCCCCCTGCAGGGTGCACGCGGCGCGCTCTGTGATCAGCGAGTCTATGAGACTCGGCTGATCACAGATCGGAGTAAGGGATCGATCCCGACCCCTTACCACGTGATCAGCTGTCAGCCATCATGTGATGTAAACAGAGCCAGTAATCAACTATTTTTTCTCCTCACGCTAATAGCAGAGGGACCTATCAGAGGGACATTGGTCCCTATCAAGGAGAGCAGCTTCCGCCTCATCTGTGCCCACCTGTGCCACGTGTCAGTGCCACCCACCAGTGCACAACAGTGCCACCTTACAGTGCCCAACAACGCCCACCAGAGCCACCTACAATTGCCCACAGTTCCACCTATCAATGTCACCAATCAGTGCCTCATCAACAGTGCTGCCCATCAGTGCCACCTACCAGTGCCCATCAGTGTCACCTACCAGTGCTCATCAGTGCCACCTACCAGTGCCCATCAGTGCCACCTACCAGTGACACCTATCAGTGCCCATCAGTGCCATCTATCAGTGGTACCTATCAGTGACACCTATCAGTGCCCATCAGTACCACCCATCAGTGCCACCTATCAGGACCCATCAGTGCCGCCTCATCAGTGCTGTCTTATCAGTGGCCATCAGTGCCACCTTATCTGTGCCTATCAGGGCTGCCTTATCTGTGCTTATCAGTGCCCATCAGTGCAGCCTCATCAGCGCTTATCATAGAAGGAGAAAAATTACCTGTTTGCTAAATTGTATAACAAACTATGAAACATGTGTAGCGGTGTAGTTGTCACTAGTAACAAACATCCACCAAATCACCCCACTGCCAGACTCCCATACATCACTTGCAGAGACAATGAACAGTCTTTTGCTAGTTTTGTTTTTGTTTATTGGGGGTACAACTTGGTTGGGGAAAAGGGTATATGGGATGCCCATAGGATAGTTGATTTGCCATCATACTTTAAAGATTGTAAAATTTAGCACATAGTTGGAGCCAGAAGAGATGATGTGCATGTATTTATGGCTATGATCTTTCCTCCTGCATCACCATACAGACTGTTGCTTCTCCGCTGCTTAACTCCCACAGACTATTGATTTCCAGGCGTTCCCCATCCATTACCGTGTAAGGGATGAGGACATCACTCTTGACTGTATAAGGGTGTTGTTCCCAGAACTTCTCTCCTCCTGCACAAATCTTATCAGCTCTCCTTTCCTCCTGCACAAATCTTATATTGGAGTAAAGTAATGACACATCTTCTTCTGAAAGCTAGAAGGACCCACTCTGAATAAATCCCTTAAGTTGGCTCTGGTTGCTCACAGCTGCTAGGCCAGAGGCCTGCAGCACCTCTCCCCGGAGGCCTAGTAGTTTAAAAGCACATTGTTGAAAGGTGGACTACTATTCCCAGCCAGCCCAGCTTGCAAATCCTGTGCCCTCAGGCTACATCGATTTGACACATATCCCCACAGTCTCTCCTCTGATCCAGGACTCCCCATCATTGACGTGTAATGATGAAGACTTTGCTGATGACCGTGTAAGAGTCAAAGTTCCCTCACAGACTTCCTGGCACATCCAGCCCTCCACTGTGGAACACTCACTGACCTTTCTCTGCCCTGAGTCCTTGATGGAGAACTTGACCGGACCATACGTTCCGACAGCTTCACCTGCCCCTCTGCTCCAGGAGTTCTTTATCAACGACCGTGTGATGATAAAGACATTGCCAATGACCGTGTAATGGCAAAGTTCCTTCACAGCTCTCCCTGGGCCTCCTCCTGCGATCTGTACACCACCCCCCAGATGGGTGTGCCCTCCTGCTGCTGTCGAGTATTCCATCCTTCACTTAACTCAGCCAACAACTCTCACCCAGTGTCATGTTACCTAAGCTTATATAGGAGTATAGGGGGCCCGTCCCCTGTCAATTCAAGTTGGGGATTGGTCAGGGCTCCCACACAAGCTGCCTGCCACTTCAGTCCTAGGCCCTGCCCCTCTTCCAGAACATTCTCCCTGGAAGCAGGGGAGATGCCTCAGAACTAGAGCACAGGTGGCCACACCCACTGCTACTCTGACCACTCCCAGATCAAAACAGACAGGCCTAGCTTGCAGCATAGGCCTGCTTTAATTTGCCTGTGCTGACAGTTTTCTAGTAAAACCCTATTACTAGCACCTACCTATTGGTAGAGGGTGCTACACAAGTTTGTTTTTGTTTTTTTCAAAATTTTCCTTTCTTTTGTCTGTTTAGCAAGAAATAAAAACCCCAGTAGTGACAGCGCTGAAAATTGGCCTGGGCAGGAGGGGGCTTAAGTGCCCAGCAAGCAAGTGGTTAAAGTCTATGGGACACGAGCGTGAAAAATCAAAGGTCCTCAGTTTAAAGGCTAAGGCTACATGCCCACAGACATTTTAAAAAACGGGCTGTAAAGCCAGTACAGACGCCAGGAAAAAAGCGGCGTTAAAAACGCAATTTTAAACACGTTTTACATTCAATTCAATGCACACTACTCCGCGCTGTCTTTCAGCCGCGTTCCTCTGCGGTACGACTTGTGTGCTGAGAATCTGAAGGGGGGAACCCAGGGAAAATTTAAAAAAAATTGCGTGAGGTTCCCCCACCAAGACGATACCAGACCCTTCGGTCTGGTATGGATCTTAAGGGGAACCCCCACACCAAAAAAAAATGGCGTGGGGGTCCCCCCAAGATCCATACCAGACCCTTATCCATGTAAGCAGCCAAGCAGGTCAGGAAGGGGGGGGCAAGCGAGCGCCCCCCCTCCTGGACCATACCAAGCCACATGCCCTCAACATGGGGGGTTGGTGCTTTGGGGCAGGGGGGCCCTGCGCCCCCACCCCAAAGCACCTTGTCCCCATGTTGATGAGGACAAGGGCCTCTTCCCGACAACCTTGGCCGTTGGTTGTCGGGGTCTGTGGGCGGGGGCCTTATCGGAATCTGGGTGTCCTCTTTAATAAGAGGGCCCCCAGATCCCGGACCCCCACCCTATGTGAATGAGTATGGGGTACATCGTACCCCTACCCATTCACCTGGGGAAAAGTGTCAATAAAAAAAACACACTACACAGATTTTTAAAGTCATTTATCAGGCAGTTCCGGGGGTCTCTTCCAACTTCGGGGGTCTCTTTTGACTTCTCCGCTCTCTGGCCTCCTCTCCGTGCTCTCCGGCCTCTTCTCCCGCTGTCCGGTGTCTTCTGCCGGGCTCCTCCGATATCTTCTGCTCTTTTGCCCGCTTTTTTGCTAGCTCTTACCCAGTCTTTTCCGTTGTCTTCTTCCCTCTTCTCTTCTTCCGATGTTGACTCAATGCTCTCTCCCTCTATAATGCCGTGTGCGCGGTGCGCAACGACTTATATAGGCATTGGGCGGGGTCACCGGGTGATGTCATCCGGCGACCCCGCCCCTTATGACAGGACTGTGACGTCCCCTGGTGACCACGCCCCATGCCTATATAAGTCGTTGCGTATCACGGGAAAGGTGGTGCGCAGTGCATTCCAGTTTCAGAAAAAAAGTAGAACATGCTGCATTTTTCCTCCATTGGACTGTACTGGAACGCTGTAAAACGCATAAAAAATGCACTGGAAAACACCGAAACGCACCAAATGCACTCGAACACACATGTCCTTATTTAAGGTTAAGAAAAAAGGGGGGAAAAAAGCACCGGACTGCATCAAAAATGCACCAAAAACGCATCAAAAATGCGCATACAGAAAATCATCTAGAATGCATCCGGACTGCATTTCTATGGTGTGAACTGGCCCTAAAGGAAAAAATGTCATTTAAACTTGCTCGCAGCTGTAATGTATTGTAGTCCCCCCCCAGTCCATAACAGGCCCTTCGGGTCTAGTATGGATTTTAAGGGGATCCCCATGCCAACATTATTAAAAAATGGCGTGGGATCCCCAAAATCCATACCACAGCCTTATCTGCGTAAGCAGCCTGACAGGTCAGGAAAAGGGGGGGGTGAGCCAGCACCCCCCTCCTGAACCATACTAGGCCACATCCCCTCAGCATGGGGGTTGGGTGGTTTGGGGCAGGGGGGCTCTACCCATTCACCAAAAAAGTGTCAAAAAGTAAAAAACAGTAAACAGTTTTTGACATGTCCCTTAATGTAATGTACCGTCAATCATGCCACCCAACCGACCCGAAAAAAAAGCCTGCTGTCATCTCTTCGGGGGCCGCAGGCTATCTGCCTCCCTTCTGCTTTGACAGCAATTTTATAAGCAAGGGGCAGGCCACCCAGTTACATCACCTGGTGACACCACCCCCTTCTGATGTCAAATGATGTCACGTGACGTCAGAAGGGGCGGTGCCACTGGGTGACGCAGCTGGGTGGCCCCGCCCCTTGCCTATTAAAAAGCTGTCAAAGCAGAGAGGAGGCAGACACCCAGTGGTCTCCCAGGAGATGACAGGGGGCTTTTTTTTTCTATTTTTGCGGGCAACGTGATTGAATATGGATACATTGAGGAACACAATTTTTTTTTCCGTATTAACAAAGGACTTGTCAAAAACAGTTTACTGTGTTTCTTACTTTTTGAAATTTTTTTTGTGAATGGGTAAGGGTACGATGTACCCGATACCCATTCACATGGGGGGGCGGGATCTGATTCGGCTTCCAGATTCCGATAAGCCCCCCACCCGCAGACCCCGACAATGACAGCCCAGGGTTGTCGGGAAGAGGCCCTTGTCCCTATCAACATGGGTACAAGGTGCTTTGGGGTGGACCCCAAAGCACCCACCCCATGTTGAGGGCAAGTGGCCTGGTACAGTATGGTTCAGGAGGGGGGCGCTCGCTCGTCCCCCCTTTTCCTGGCCTGCAGGCTGCATGCTCGGATAAGGGTCTGGTATGGATTTTGGGTGGGAGCCCACTCTGTTTTTTTTTGGCATGGGGTTTCCCTTAAAACCTATACCAGACCCAATTTTCTTAATTTTGTCATAGGCTTCCCCTTAACCACTTCAATACAGGGCATTTTCACTCCCTTCCTGCCCAGCACAATTTTTAGCTTTCAGTGCTCTCACACTTTGAATAACAATTACTCAATCATGCAACACTGTACCCAAACAAAATGTTTATCATTTTTGTCCAAACACAAATAGAGCTTTCTTTTGGTGGTATTTATTCATAACTGGGTTTTTTCTTTTTTGCGATATAAGTAACAAAAGAGCGGAAATTTTGAGGAAAAAAACTTTTTTTGTAGTTTCTATTATAAAATTTTGCAAATAGGTAATTTTTGTTCATAAATTTGGGCCAAAATTTATACTGCTACATATCTTTGGTAAAAAATAACCCAAATTAGTGGATATTATTTAGTCTGTGTGAAAATTATAGAGTCTACAAGCTATGATGTAAATCACAAAAAATTATCCACCTGATGTACTGACGGCCTATCTCATTTCTTGAGGCCCTGAAATGTCAGGACAGTACACATACCCCAAATGACCCCTTTTTGGAAAGTAGACAGTCAAAGGTATACAGTGGGGACAGAAAGTATTCAGACCCCCTTATATTTTTCACTCTTTGTTATATTGCAGCCATTTGCTAAAATCATTTTTGTGGTGCTGTCAATATGGGGTGCTGTACTTAATCACTTAAATGATTTTAGCAAATGGCTGCAATATAACAAAGAGTGAAAATATAAGGGGGTCTGAATACTTTCTGTCCCCACTGTATAGTAAGAGGCATGGTGAGTTTTTTGAAGCTGTAATATATTCCCAAAATTCTTGCGAAAATTAAGAAATTAATTCTTTTTTTTTTTTACACAAAATTGTCATAATAACAAGTTATTTCTCACACACAGCTTATGCATACTTCCAATTACACCCAAAATACATTCTGCTACTCCTCCTGAGTATGACGATACCACATGTGTGAGACTTTTTTACAGCCTGGCCACATAGAGAGGTCCAACAGGCAGGGAGCACTATCAGACATTCTAGGAGCATAAATTACACATCTAATTTCATCCCCACCTATCATACTCTTTAAGGTCCCGAAACACCAGGACAGTGGAATCACCCACAAAATGACCCCATTTTGGAAAGAAAACACCCCAACGTATATTCTATGAGGCATGGGCTGCAGATAGGTACTTGGGTACTCTGATGGGCTGCAGATAGGTACTCAGGTAGTCTAATTGGCTGGAAACAGGTACTCAGGTACTCTGATGGGCTACGGGGGGGGGGGGTTCCTACTGGCGTCATTGTACAATACGCCGGTAGGGAAGTGGTTTAAATCCATACGAGATCCAAAGGGTCCCCCCACTGCATTTTTTTCCCCATTTTTTTTTTAAATTTACATGCAGGCGAAGAAAAATTGGGCTTTGGGTGTTGGTGGTGCCTGAACACTGTAACCCCTGACAGTTATGCCGTGTACACACGACCAGAATTTTCGACTGGACTGGTCCGTCGGAACGGATTCGTCAGACAATCCGACCGTGTGTGGGCTTCATCGGACCTTCACCGGACTTTTGATTTGGAACATGTTTCAAATCTTTCCGACGGACTCTAGTCCGCTCGAAAAATCCGTTCGTCTGTATGCTAGTCCGACGGACAAAAAAGGAAGCAAGGGCAGCTATTGGCTACTGGCTATGAACTTCATTATTCTAGTCCCTTCGTACGTCATCAAGTTCAAACCAACGGACTTTCGAACGGACTTCAATTAAAATTGAAATTACATACACCTGTTAAACAGGAGCGGGAAAAATTGGGCCTCTTCTGCATGTTGTGGCTCAATACCACGGCCAGCACCTGCACAGTATGCACAATGTCCATGACCACCACTTTTCACTGTAGACACAGAGGTTGCTTGCCCTCTTTTAGTGGCCTGTGAGTGTCTGCCTTTCTTTGTTGGCCTTTTAGACAGGATGAGGATTTTTTTGGAGGATTTTTATTATAGAGTGTGGGATGGAAATATGGTGCTTGGGTGCAAAAACTTTTGTGCTTGGTGCACTATAAACTGTTTTATTATAGTTTTTTTTAATAAAGAAAATAAGGGTGCAATAATTGTGCAGAATTTTTTTTTACTGCTGCACAAAAACTAAAATAAAAGAAATGTAAAAGAAATTTAAGAAAGGCCAAAAAAAAAAAAAACATGCAGTAGGAAGACCACCTGTGACTCAGAAGAAGGAACAGCATTTATGGAGAATTTGTTTTTGCTGCTGCTAAAAAAAAAAAGAAAAAATCAAAAAGCCCCCCCCAAAAAATTAAACCACTACTGATGTAGAAAGAGGAACACCTGTGAACGGGGGACAGCAATTATGCCCTAAATATTCTTAGTGCTGCTGCACCGCCAGAAAAAAAAGTGTACCACTCCTGTGCTGACACAGAAGGAATAACACCTGTGAGACAGAAGGGGGTGTACTAATAATGCAACAACAGAACTTGATGCTGCAAAATAAGATCAGTGGTGACACAGAAGTGTTGTACACACTAATGCCCCGTACACACAGTGGGATTTTCTGACGGAAAATGTTCGATGGGAGCGGAAATTCCGACCGTGTGTAGGCTCCATCGGACATTTTTCCATCGGAATTTCCGTTACACAAAATTTGAGGTCTGGATCTCAAATTTTCAGAAACAAAAAGCGTTGTTGTTAATTCCGATCGTGTGTACACAATTCCGACGCACAAAGTTCCACGCATGCTCGGAATCAAGCAGAAGAGCCACACTGGCTATTGAACTTCATTTTTCTCGGCTCGTCGTACGTGTTGTACATCACCGCGTTCTTGACGTTCGGAATTTCCGAAAAGATTTGTGACTGTGTGTATGCAAGACAAGTTTGAGTAACATCTGTCGGAAAAAATCCAGGGATTTTGTTGTTGGAATGTCCGATCGTGTGTACAGGGCATATCACTTCATTAGCACCACAACACTGTGGGGGTGATTTACTAAAGCCAATAGCCATCAGTAGAGGCGCACAACTCACATTTCCATATTTACGACATGGTGCGCTGGTAAAGAGCTTGATTCCCCCATTTACTATAGAGATCTCGGCGCACGGGAGAATGCAGTCTGTGCGCCACTATGGACATGACACACGGCATTTCCAATTCAATCTTATCAGAAGATGGAGGTGCCAATATTATGGGGTGATGTGAGGAAGTTTAGTAACAACTGCCCAAGTAACAAATATGCCCAAAATAGAATGAGAAAGTAACTTTTTCAGAGATAGCCTGCTGTGTCTGCAAGTATGTTTAGAACTGCGTGAGATCAATGAAATCAGTGCGCATGCGCAAGCGGCTCTTGCGCTCATTCACATGAGTTTGTTCATTGCGCAGCCAAAATCTTAGTAAATGTTAAGCAACGTACATGCAATTGAATGGGTTGAACGGACGCACCTCTAATCTTGAAATTTTTTTTTTTTAAGATGGGTCACCTTTATGTTTTTTTTTAACGGAGATTTGCACACAGGTCATATGAGCATGTTACGTTGCCAACATGGGACATGCACCTTGTTAAAATTATGTAAAAAGACTCTCTCTCCTCTAGCTCCTTTTTTAAAGCATAAAAGGGCATTTAACCTCCCCCTCTAATGCATATGATTTCCTTGAGCTAGTTTTTGCTTTTAAAGGGGAACTCCACACTCCATTCTCCAATGCTCTTATCTCCCCCCTCTAATCACTTGGATTTCCTTGGGGTAACATTTGCTTTTAAAGGGGAACTCCACACTCCATTCTACAATGCTCTTGTCTCCTCCCTCTAATCCCTTGGATTTCCTTGGGCTAGCTTTTGCTTTTAAAGGGGAACTCCACACTCCACTCCATTCTGAAAAGGACGTGAGCTTCCTTCACCAATCCAAACCACATCCTTTTCCATACAACAGGGCCAGATGAGAAAGGGGCAAGAAGAACGAGCGCACAACCCCTTCCTGAACCATACAAGGCCACATGCATGCTACATAGCTGTCTGACTTTGGGGCATGTTGGGCTCAGCCCAATGCCAACCACAAAGTACCTTGTACCCACTAGTTTAAAAGGGCTTTCAACATCCCGTAAACCCCCCTGTCTGCACCCCCCCACAACCCCAGCCTCAGGTTGTGTGGAAGAGGCCCTTGTCCCCCTGAATATGGGAACAAGGTGGTTGACTTTTGGGGTGCCCGAGCCCCTGCTGCCCCCAAGCATCCACCCCCCTTTCATGGGCTGGTTTGCTGTGTGTTTGGCTAGGGGTTTGTTAGTGTTTGGGAGTGCCAAAATCCTTTTTATTTTGGGGTGGCATTTTTCATGTGGGGTTCTTATTTAAAGCCTTAACAGACACAAATGGCCTTGTATGTATTGGGGGGGCAGACAGGCCTTTTTTTAAAACATATTTTTTTAAGAATTTGCAGCTGCAATGTAGATCCTTAGGTTTAATTAAAGCCATAGATCTTGGAAGGAGCATTTTGGATACATGCTACAGAAGCAACACTTTACAGGCAGAGTAAGCCCCCCTCCAAGTTACTAGCTTTTAAGCAATTTGGCATTTTTAAAGGTACTTCTCCTTGTTTCAGTTTGGTGGTTGTAAAATTGGTGACATTGATATATGCCCCCTTGGGGTGGGACCTGGACCCCCATACCCATTTTAAGGCCAATAACTAGAATATACTGTAAGCCAGCTAGGGACTAGCAAAATTAACAGGTCAGTTCCCATAGACTGCAATGGTAATTGTTATATAACTTTTGCTCAAGATAGGCTGTTTGTTTGCCCCCCTGGACCGGGGGTGTTTGTCCCATCTGTAATTTTGTAGCATTCTGGATGATGTGCTTAATTTTGGACAGGGTGTGGCTTATTTTGTGCTAGCTGCATTTGAGTTGGCCTGGGCATGCTCAGGGACTTTGTTTTTATTCTGCTTTTGTGTGTGAACAGCACTTGGATTTTTCTGGGCATGCTCATAGAGTGTGTTTTTTGGGTTAGTAATTTAAGGACAAAAAGGAAGGTTTCCCCACATTGGGGTTTTTAGGCAGCACAAGAAAAAATGTAGTCAATATTATATGAAAAAATATACACTTTTATTGGATAAATAATATATATCATCAGAGTTAAAAACAATGAGCTCCAGTGGGTATTTATCTAAAAAATTGTTTTAGCTGAACATACAAAAGCAGACATTTGTTCATAGAAATATTATGTCATGAACATTAAAACTGATGCGTTTCAACCCCTATGACTGGGGTCTTCTTCAGAGGATATGTCTGCTGGGAAGAACATAAGAATAGAGTTGGCATACATATACATATTCTATTCATAAAAATATATAACATAGGCTACATTAATTGTGCAGTACAACAGTACAGTATAGTTACCAAATAGAAGTATGTCCAACGAAAAACATAAATTCCCACATGGAGGTCCCTTTAAAAGTTTAAAGTGCTTTGTCCTCTTCTTCAGAGGGTGATTCCAACCTCCTCTACCGCTGCCACATCCCAGACCAGGGTGGTGAGAGACAACGTGGCTTACGAGAGGCCACAGTTTGGAGCACCGCCCACCAGAGCAGACAACCAACCGGAGAGCACCAAATTACCTGTGATGGAGATTGGCAAGGGAAAAATAATAACTAAGAAACCCATATAAAAATAATTGGGTTTTATCTATAGGCTAGAGAAGCCTCTAAGATATCAAAAACTTTATAGGTATGATATATATGACCCAAACCAACTGGGGAGTTCTGAACCACAGGGAACAGATGTGGCAAGGGCAATAAACACTGTACCTGTACTGAAAAGAGAAAGGGGGGTAGTAGTGATAAAGTAGAAAGACAATAAAAAGAAGTGTGGTGGTGCATGAAAGAGGAGTGTGTGAGATGCAAATGAGTGCCAGTGCGTGGAAAAAGGGGAGGGGGGGAAGGGGGGTTGGAGAAGGGGAAAGGATAGGGGAAAGAAGGGGGGGGGGAAAGGGGGGAAAAGGGGGGGGGAAGGGGGGGGAAAGGGAGGGTTGGGAGAAAAAGGGAGGGGGGGGTGGAGGGAGAACAGACGGGATGGGAACTCTGATGATATATATTATTTATCCAATAAAAGTGTATATTTTTTCATATAATATTGACTACATTTTTTCTTGTGCTGCCTAAAAACCCCAATGTGGGGAAACCTTCCTTTTTGCTCTAATTTCTAAGGGGTGAGCAGCAATTTTCTCTTCCCCTCCCCAGTGTCCCTCCATTTTTTAGTAATTTAAGGACATCCTTAACAGGTGCGCCCACTTTGAAGTGATGTCTGCGACTGAACTTGCATTTTGTGTGTTTCATAGACTGTGCATGTGTTTCAATTGACACATTAGCACACATATCTATGTTATATAAAGCTTGTAGATAGCATTCTCTACCTTTGCAGCGTACACACAAGCGGACTTTTCGACCAGGCTGGTCCGATAGACCGAGTCCAACGGACAATCCGATCGTGTGTGGGCTTCATCGGACCTTCAGCGGACTTTTCCGGGCGAAAATCTGATGGACTTTAAATTTGAAACATGCTTCAAATCTTTTCGACGGACTCGAGTCCGGTCGAAAAATCAGCTCATCTGTATGCTAGTCCGATGGACGAAAACCCACGCTAGGGCAGCTATTGACTACTGGCTATCAACGTCCTTATTTTAGTCCGGTTGTACGTCATCACGTACTAATCCATCGGACTTTGGTGTGATCGTGTGTAGGCAAGTCCGTTCGTTCAAAAGTCCGTCGGAAGTCCGTCAAAAAGTCTGATTAAAGTCCGCCAGAATGGCCATCGGACTTTTGTTGCCGAAAAGTCCACTCGTGTGTACGCGGCCTTGCTCTGAAAAGAGGCCAGATTGCTTGATAGTGTGTGTGTGTGGCAAGAGAGTACATTTAGGTGTTCTTATATAGTTTGTAACACATTTATTTTGTTTGTTATGTATTTGCAAAACAGATGTGTTTTCGAGCAAGTATTGTTTAATTTTGTTTGTATTTGTTTTTTGCGGGGGGATATTTTTCCCAGAAATATTTTTGTGGGACGACAATGTGTGTCGTTTGTAGGTTGTTGTTTTCACTTCGATTTAATTGTCTGTCCTACATAATTTTGTAGATTCTTCCTCAAGATGTTATTGTTTGTTGTCTATTGTTTAAATCCAAGAGACTGTCCCGACGTCACTTCCGGTTTACTCAGCTGCTAATGATGGAGAATTTGAAAAAAATGACAGTATTTAGAATCGCCGTTTTTGGCGATCTGAATACTTTAAAGTGCAAAGGAGGGATTTGGGGTCTTTTATATGTTCGATCTCTCCATAAAGAGTACCTGTCACCACCTATTACTGTCACAAGGGATGTTTACATTCCCTGTGACCGCAATAAAAGTGATCAAATATTATTATTTTTTAAAAAAGAGACATAGTAAAAAATAAATAAAATAAAATTGATAAGAAATTTTTTTTTTTTAAAGCGCCCCCATCCCTGCGAGCTCGTACAGCAAAGAAAACGCACACGTAAGCCAAGCCCACATATGTAAACGGTGTTCAAATCACACATGTGAGATATCGCCGCGATCGTCAGAGAGAGAGCAATAATTCTAGTACAAGACCTCCTCTGTAACTCTAACCTGGTAACCATTCATTTTTTTTTTTAAAGCGCTGCCTATGGAGATTTTTAGGTACCGTAGTTTGTCGCCATTTCACGAGTGTGTGCAATTTCAAAGCATGACATGTTAGGTATATATTTACTCGGCGTAACATCATCTTTCACATTATACAAAAAATTGGGATAACTTTACTGTCTCTTTTTTTTTTATTCATGGAAGTGTCTTTTTTCCCAAAAAATTTGCGTTTGAAAGACTGCTGTGCAAATACAGTGTGACGTAAAATATTTCAACGATTGCCATTTTATTCTCTAGATTCTCTGCTAAAAATATATATACAGTTTGGGGTTTCTCAGTAATTTTCAAGCAAAAAATACGGATTTTTACTTGTAAACAACAAATATCAGAAATAGGCTTAGGCATGAAAGGGATAAAGTGAAACAATAAAAATGAAATATTTCTTTAAATATCGTGCCTGGGGGGTCCACTTAGTCTGCCTGTAAAGTAGCGTATCTTTTCAATGTTTATTATAGTACCGCAGCAAAATGACATCTCTAAAGGAAAAAATGTCATTTAAAATTGCTCACGGCTATATATATGAAAAACCATTGAAAAAAAACGGTGTGCATTCCCCCCCAGTCCATACCAGCGCCTTTAGGTCTGGTATGGATATTAAGGGGAACTCCACGCCAAAATGTAAAAAAAAAATGGCGTGGGCTCCTCCCCAAAATTCAGACCCTTATCCGAGCAAGCAGCCATGGCAGGCCAGGAAAGTGTGGGTATGAGTGAGCACACCCTCCTGAACCATACCAGGCCACTTGCCCTCAACATGGGGAGGGTGCTTTGGGGTCCCACACAAAGCACCTTGTCCCCATGTTGATGGGGACAATGGCCTAATCCCCACAGCCCTTCCCAGTGGTTGAGGGGGTCTGCGGGTGGGGGGGGTTATCGGAATCTGGAAGTCCCCTTTAACAAGGGGGCCCCCACTGCCACTGGAGACAGCATGATGTCTAACTCAGTGTTTCACAACTTTTTTTTAGACAAGGCGCCCTTTAAAATTCAATAAAATCTCGAGGCAAAGAGGGAAGACACATTAAGGAGTCAATGCTGCTCACCCCAATATGGACAAGAAAAATGGGAAAAGGTCCCCCGAGCAGGGTTTTTAGGCAGCTAACCATAGATATGAACAAGGCATTAAATAAAATATTAAAGTGCTTTATTGAAGGGTAATGAATGAATGTAACATATAAATATAAATTGGGAGCTCCAGTGGGAAAATACCCATACCAAATACATATAATAGCAAACATAGGTTATACACAGCATATGATAAGGCTATTGCATAACAATCCTGACGCGTTTCAACCCATGAATTTTGGGGTCTCTTCAGAGGATGAGTTTGCTACAGAAAAAAGAAAAATTTATAACAGTATATCCAGCTTATTTAAAAGAATTACAGCATAGGCAAGTTTGTTTAGCAACACTTTGCACATAATTACCACTGAGTTTGGATGTACCCCTCGATCAGAGCCTCCCCACACAGCAGCCAGACCATCCAGTGTGCCCGCACGTAGCAGCACCCCAGGAAGAAGGGGGAACAGGAATCCACTTGATATGGCTTGCAAGGAGTCACACGTATAATTGCCCCCCCACCAACACACCACTGGGGGGTGGGGCCGGAACCTACGAAAATTGTCAGAGCGTTAGCTCCTGAATATACCCATATAGGTTAGTAGTTAGATTTAACTGTTGGGCGGTCAGAAAGTGTTGTAATAATCTATTACAGCTTGAATTGATCATGTGAAGGATAATAAAATGAGTAAAGTGACTATATTGGTATAACTAATATAGAATATGTCAGGGATGACCTTGTCCTTAAATGCTGACAATGGCAGTGATAGGAAGAGAAGTGAAGGATGTGCACAGTGAATAATGACATGTAAAATATGTGTGAAAACAGGAATGTGCATGAAAATGATGCAAGTGAGTGTTTAAAACAGAAAAAAAAAAAAAAAACACAAATGAGTGTATGTGTAATGTGTGAATTTGAGGAAAAAGTGCATGATATTGCCAAGTATCTAAGTCTATGTGAAAAAAAGAATGTGCATGAAAATGATGCAAGTGAGTGTTTGAACAGCAGAGAAACAAAAAATAAATAAATAAATGAATAAAATAAAAACCAACACAAAACAAAAAAGAGTGTATGTGTGATGTGTGAATTTGAAGAAAAAGTGCATGATATTGCCAAGTATCTAAGTCTACGGCATCCAGAGCTGGTGTGCACATAAATCAAAATTAAATATAAGTAAAATATTATTCTATGGGGTCTGACAAAGCATTGATAATCAGATGTATCATAAGTTCTTACTCACTCCTACTGTTGAGGAAAAGAGTCTGGCCGTCCAAGGAGGAAGTGGAGGGATCACACCCAAATCCACCCTCATTAAATAGTGTCCTTAATTAGTACTGAAATTAACAACAGGTATCGTTTCTTCCGCCCCTTAACCCCGGAGTGTAGAGGGTATTTTCCCACCGGAGCTCCCAATTTATATTTATATGTTGTTACATTCATTCATTACCCTTCAATAAAGCACTTTAATATTTTATTTAATGCCTTGTTCATATCTATGGTTAGCTGCCTAAAAACCCCGCTCGGGGGACCTTTTACCATTTTTCTCATAAAATCTCGAGGCAACCCATTCTAAAGTGTAAAAAAAAAGCTAAACTAATAATTTCACATTATTCAGCAGCATCCACACAGCATCACTTTTTTTTGGTTATGTTCGATATGTGTAAAGAGAGATCACACAAATACTTAAAAATATAACATTTATTAAAAGTAATGACAAATAAAGATAAAGAAAATATGACAAGAATACTTAACTAAGCATGCTGTTTCGGCAAGGTACATTGTACCCCTACCCATTCACCAAAAAAACTTGTCAAAACAGTAAAATCAACAGGAGACAGTTTTTGACAAATCCTTTATTAAAGAAAAAAATAACAAAGTGGGCTTTACTATCACTTTAAATATAGCATTTCATTTAACCTCCCTTTCAGATTGTAAGCTCTAACAAGCAGGGCCCTCTGATTTCTCCTGCATTGAATTATATTGTAACTGTACTGTTTGCCCTAATGTTGTAAAGCATTGTGCAAACTATTGACGCTATATAAATTCTGAATAATAATAATAATAATCTTAGGAATTTGCTATCAAAAATTACCTACACACACCCCTCGATACATATTGATACCTTGTCTCGCCTCTTTTTCCTATTTTAGGGGCTAGCAGAGCATTTCTTCCAATGTAACTTTTACAGTGTATGGAAAGATTTGTTTAGTAAGCTATCCTAGGTGTATGTGAATAATAATGCTCTTTTGTAAGGTCCCTCCTTTTTTAAGCCACCACGTCACATCTATAATCGTGCAACCAGAATGTGCCACTGGAGACAGCATGATGTCTAACTCAGTGTTTCACAACCTTTTTTTTAGACAAGGCGCCCTTTAAATTTCTATAAAATCTCGAGGCAACCCATTCTAAAGTGTAAAAAAAAAGCTAAACTAATAATTTCACATTATTCAGCAGCATCCACACAACATACCACACATCACCTACAGGCATCTTAAATGAACCAGCTAAGTATCTGATACATTTTCTATGCTTTCTGAATGTGCTATGGATTACAATACAAGAACACAACATTAACCGGTTCAATACATGGCATTTTCACCCCCTTCCTTCCCAGGCCAATTTTTAGTTTTCAGCGCTGTCGCACTTTAGACGACAATTGTGCGGTCGTGCGACGTTGTACCCAAAAAAAATTTAGGTCCTTTTTTCCCCACAAATAGAGCTTTCTTTTGGTGGTATTTGATCACCTCTGCGTTTTTTTTGCGCTATAAACAAAAGAAGGGCGACAATTTTGAAAAAAACACAATATTTTTTTACTTTTTGCTATAATAAATATCCCAATTTTTTTTTTTTTTAAAAACTAATTTTTTCCTCAGTTTCGGCCGATGCGTATTCTTCTACATATTTTTGGTAAAAAAAATCGCAATAAGCGTATATTGATTGGTTTGCGCAGAAGTTATAGCATCTACAAAATACGGGATAGATTTATGGCATTTAAAAAAAAAATTATTTATTTTTTTTTTTTACTAGTAATAGCGGCGATCGTGATTTTTTTTCATGACTGCGACATTATGGCGGACACATCGGACACTTTTGACACATTTTTGGGACCATTCACATTTATACAGCGATCAATGCTATAAAATTGCATTGATTACTGTGTAAATGTGACAGGCAGTGAAGGGGTTAACCACTAGGGGGACACAAGGGGTTAAATATGTTTCCTAAGGGAGTGTTTCTGACTGTAGGGGGTGGGGACGTACAAGGGGAGGAGACCGATCAGTGTTCCGCTGTACTGGGAACACAGATCGCTCTCCTCACAACTTACAGGACGTGGATCTGTGTGTTTACACACACAGATCCACGGTCCAGCCCGGTTAACGGGCAATCACGGGTGCCCGGCGGACATCGCGGCCGCCGGGCACACGCACCGGGTCCCGAGCAACGCGGCGCGCGCGCCCCCGGCGGTGCACGCGTGCCCCCTAGATGGCCGGGAATCCCAGGCCATCATATGACGTCCACCCAGGATGGGAGATCCCATCTGTGGACGTCATATTACTATGGCTGGGTAGGGAAGTGGTTAAACCCAGCACAAACAGTCTAGCACAATTCTGCATCGTTATTTGTATCTCTAGTTTACAAAAATCAAACACCCCACTTCTGGTACCAAGTGTTTTGCCAGGTTTGGGGTTATTATTATGTTCTACATGGATTGGCTCGTCTGACTTAGTTATGTGCTTCATTTAAAGTCCCATCAATTATTTTTCCTTTTTTTGCTCAAACGTACTGGGGATGGAGGTAAATGTTAGTATTGCCTCATTTAAAGTCCCACTCAGGCCTTAGGTCTTACTTTTCTCCAAGTTCCGGGGATGGAAGCACATAACTAAACCATTAACTACTTTTATTATTATTATCTGTGACTTGTATATGCCAAGACGTTTTCTTTTTTCTCATTGGGACCAGCTCTGTTAGATGGGGTTGGGCTTTGCATCGTTGTTCCCGGGAGCTGCGACTCGCACCGGGCCCCCCCCCCTCCACCCCCCATTGGTGGGCGGGGTGGGCGCTCGCTGCGAGTCGACGCCACGCCCACATGTCCAGCGGGTGACGTCATTCGTGACGCCATGCCGCTGACATGCGTCTCCATCTGCGTGTTCCACGAGGGGATTTTTGGCGCCAAACGCCGGGCCGGTCCATAGGCTCGGGTGTTGGCACTGCCCCTCCCTCCTCACGCCGCGTGACGTTGCCGGTTCTCATTGGTCTGCGGCGGATATATAGTACCATACATGCCCCCTGTTACACTTTAGTTTGAACCATCAGGCAACACACTTTTGCACCTCTGGATTATCTATGTCGGTTTCCCAAAATCCTCAAAGGTAAATAGGTATTTTCTTTTTCACTACCTACTCTATTTTATACACAACCTCATCCTCACGTCATACTTTTGGTCATTTTAAACTATTTCCTTTTTTTTTCATTTATTCTTTCTCTTTCTCACACCCATGGACATTTCCCCTACATACACACACTAGGTTGCATTCTATCTAACACATCAATTGTGGTCTCAGTTCACCTTACCCTAATAATTTTTTACAGATAAGCTCTGGCAAGCACTTATATTGTGAACCGGTCACACTATCAATCATCTATACCACAGTTGGAATCTGGTATCTTTTCTATCTTGGTGGTTAGTTTCAAAGCCGTGCGTCCAGTGGTACCGTCTCAGCTCCAGGGGACGGCGTTTTCTGCAGTGCCTTCTACCATTAATATCATCACCAGTCGTACCCATATGTTATAGATAGGTGAGAGTGTTTGGGACATTTATGCTCTCCCTCTTTCTTTCTTTTTTGCCCTATTTGTTATTATTATCTCTTATATTTTTTCTTTGGCATTTTTTATTATAGATACCTCTAAAATCATGCATCTGCTCCTGACGAGTGGTAATGTAGCCACGAAACGCGTAGAGCTTTTTTACGATGCTACGTCACAGTTTCTAGGCCAAATTTTTACCTTATTGAAGTCTATAAGAACGAACCAATTCTTCATTGTTACTATACCTACATGCTACCATTACAATTGGAGTTTACATACCATAAGTCTACTTTTTTTGATTGAAAAATGTATACTTTATTTTGCAAGAAAATATACAAAAAAACAAATACTTTAAACAGGGTACATCCAATCTGTACTGCGACGCAGCGCATAAATACACTACATTACAATACATCACCAAGCATACCAATAAATTACATTCATCCTGCGGTATGATGCCTAATGTGTTGTGCAGAGTAGTAATACCCCGAAACATCACATCATGCATGACGCCGCATTACCCTGAAAGCAGTACTTAAAAACATTTCACAAAAAGTCCAGTCATATAGTCAAATAACATTCAAATGGGCAACGGGTGTGATGGGGGGGGTGGAGAAGGTGGGGCAGGGGAGGGAGTAAAGAGTTCACAGGCCCGAAGCTTTATTTGAACTGCCAAAGGATACACGGGGGAGAGGGGGGGGGATGGGGAAATCTTCAGACCTCCTCTTCCTCCTTGAAGTCCATCAGGTGATAGTCTCTGAGCAGACTGTGAACCAGTCTGCGACAGTCCTCGATGGACATCCTCTCCCGCTGGTGGATGAGGCGCTTTCTGGCGCACCATAAAGCATCCTTAAAGCAACACAGCACCCGCCAGGCACCGTCAATGTCCTCCTGTGAATGAGTTCCACAGAAGAATCCGTTCAACACACCAAAGTGTGTGATTGCAGTCTGTGGTACAAAGTCTTTGAGTTCAGGTTCCAGGGCCCTCAACAGGTCCTGTGCAAAGGGGCACTCCCAGAAAACATGCAGAGCAGTTTCCTCCTGGATGATGCAAAAGGGGCAGTGCCTGTATCTACACAGGTTTCTGGCATGCATAAATGTCCTGAGTGGCAGCCCCCCTTGGATTGCCATCCATGCCAGATCTTTGTGCCTGTTGGTGAGTCTCTTTGAAGAAACATTCCTCCAGACCACTTTACAAGTGGCTGAAGGGAGGCCTGGAACAGTCTCAACAATGTCCGATGCTCTGATCAACTTGTGGATAGTTTTTGGCTTCCACAAGTCGGGCTTCACTCCATGTAGCCCCAGCTCCTTAATAAACTTGAAGGTGTCCAAGTAGTACCAAGGCGTGTCCCAGTTGTAGGGGATGGAGCTGTCCCATTTGTCCCATCCAAGGGTCCTCCAAAGAGGCAGGAGGAAAAAACGGGACATAGAGTTACCACCAGAGTCCACAGTTCTGTCCACCAATGTCCTGCGGATGCAGTTACAAGCAAAGCACACCCTCAATAGTGTAGCGATGTCGGGCACGCCCTTACCGCCCTTGAGGGGTTCCTTGAACATAACCGCCCGCTTCACTCTGTCCATTTTGGAGCTCCAGATGAAGTGAAACACCGCCCTGGTGATGGCCTTACAGGTGTTGACCCGAGGGGGCCAGGCCTGGGCGAGGTACTGCAACACAGGGAGAATCTCGCTGCGGAGTACCAGTGTTTTTCCTTCGATGGTGAGTTCTCTGAGGCTCCAAAGTCCAAACTTCTGTCGCATCTTTGACAGTCTTTCCTCCCAGGACTTCAGGGCTGCGCCCTCAGCTCCAAACCAGACCCCAAGGATTTTGATGAAGTCCGTCTTGACGCTGAAAGGAATTGGTGCAGAAGAAGGCAGGAACCACTTTCCGAAGAGCATGACCTCTGACTTCCCGCAGTTGACCTTTGCCCCTGAAGCTTGGCCGAAGTCCTCACAGGTCTGGGCGAGTGTGTCGATGGAGCGCCGGTCAGCACAGAACACCGTCACGTCGTCCATGTAGAGTGAGCACTTGACCTCCCGTCTGTCCGGTCCTGGTGCGGTGATCCCTCTGATCTCTGGGTTCCGTCTGATGCTTCGGGCGAAGAGCTCTATACAACAAACAAAAAGCAGAGGTGAGAGAGGGCAGCCTTGTCTGACCCCAGACAGAATTGGAAAGGGGTCAGTTTTCCAGCCATTTACCAGCACCAAACTAGAAATGTCAGTGTACATTACATTCACATACGAACAAAACATTTCCCCAAGACCAAACCTGCGCAGAGCTCTGCACATAAACTCGTGGGAGACACGGTCAAAGGCCTTCTCCTGGTCAAGACTGACCAGGGCCGCGTGCACACGGCGGCCATGAATGTACTGGACCGTGTCCCGGACAAGCGCAAGGCTGTCCGCAATCCTGCGACCAGGAATGCCGCAAGTCTGATCCGGGTGGATGATCTGTCCGATGACAGACTTCAACCTGTTGGCCAGGACCTTGGCGAGGATTTTGTAGTCCACGTTCAGCAGAGAGATCGGACGCCAATTTTTAAGATCCGATCTCTCCCCCTTCCGCTTATACAAAATCGTGATCATCCCCTCCCTCAGTGACGGAGGCATTCTGCCCTCCACCACCATCTCCTCGTACAGCTCGAGCAGGTCCGGGCCCACGAGATCCCACAGTGCTACATAGAGCTCAACTGGGAGACCATCGCAGCCCGGGGTCTTGCCTCGCCTAAAGGATTTAGCGGCAGAGTGCAGCTCCTCCAGCGCCAAGGGGGCGTTGACGGTTGATGAACCTGCAGGATCAATTTGGTTAGTGATACCTGACAGGAACCTGTCGGCCGCCTGTGTGTCCGTTTCTTTCGGGGAGTAGAGGTTGGTGTAGTAGTCGCTGACCACTTTCATCACAGCCTTCTTCCCCTTCTGGAGTGTTCCGGTCTCGTCGCGCAACTCTGACAAGGGTGTGTGTCCTGAGTGGAGTTTCCTGAAAAAGAAAGAATTACACTTCTCACCTTTCTCAAGATTCTCCACCTTGGCACGGAAGACAATGTGCCTGGATTCTTCCTCGAAGTGTCCTCTCAGGCTCCTCTTGGTGTCCTCCAGGTCCTGCCTAACGTCCCAGCCACAGTGCTGAAGGTCCTGCAGGGACTGCAACTGACGCTGCAGTCTCCTGAGTTCCCTCCTCCTGGCACACACACGCTGGCGTCCCCTTGCCTGAAAGAAGCTACGCAGCTTAACCTTCACAAACTCCCACCAGTCACTTACCCTTCCGAAGAATCTCTTTTCCTCCGTCCAGGTGGCATAGGCCTCACGGAGTTCCCCCATCAATTCCTCATTTTCCAGAAGGGTGCTATTCAGCTTCCAGGAACCCGGTCCGCGGGCGATGCCCTCGCCCAGGTTACCCCGAAAGTGGATAGCCCTGTGGTCAGAGAAAAAGAGGGGACCATGGAGAACTCACGATGCTTGACTGTTCTTGAAGTGAGCACGAAGTCGATCCTGGAACGCACAGACCCATCGGGTCGGCACCACGAATAGTTCACGGTCCCTTTCCCTATGGATCCCACGGCGTCCTGCAAGGAGGCCTCCGAGATCATCTCCCTGAGCAGCCTAGAAGTAGCATCAAGTTTTGCGTATATGCTGGAGCTGCGCCCATCCTCCTCGATCGGACAGTTAAAGTCACCGCCGATCACTACTGTTCTGGTGGTGACGAGTTGGGTCCGCAGGGTCTGGAAGAGTTCCAGCCGCGCATTCTTGTCTGGGGGGGCGTACACGTTGATGAGCCTAACTGGCTCTTCCACCCACGAGCCGTCTATGACCAAAAGACGGCCACAGACTAGCTCATGGATAGAGTCAACCGTGAAACGCCCACCCCTGACCAGAATGGCTACTCCTGCAGACTTGCAATCGCCACCCCCGGACCAGTAGGAGGGACCAAGGGTCCACTGGGAGGACAGATGAGTGTACCTCCTCAAGGGGGGGAGGGCGCACTCCTGAAGCATGTAGACATCACTCTGCTGACTTGAAAGAAAGGTCAGGACCGCTTGCCTTCTAGATGTATCCTTGATACTCCTCACATTGATGGAAAAGATTGAGATCTCAGCCATAATGAAAAAGGGTATGAGGGTCTAGTTAACAAGGGTCTGAACTTACCTCCCCGGAGGGGGGGGTGGCTCTTCCGTTGCATCTTCTGCCTGTCCTGTGTTCTGGGCCAGGCCCAGCTCCTCAAGGACAGACTCCATCATCTGCTGGCTGATGTGGACGTCGGGGGGGAGGTCATGCTCGGGGTTGACCACGACCTCCTCCCCTTCCTCCTCCTCGCCTGCAGACTCTAGGTCCTCCACTACTTGCTCGGGTCCATCGCTGTCGCGTTGGACCCCGTTGGGCCGTTTGGTGGAGGTGGCAGGTTCCTCTGCTGATGGGCTCTCTGGCTTACGTTTCCGGCTTCCTCTTGGGCCACTGGTGGGGGTGGAGGGGGGTGGGGAAGTCCTCCAGGGAGGACAGGTTGGGGGGGGAAGGGGTGGGGAGGGGCTCCTCCGGCACAGAGGGGGTGGGTGGGGGTGTGCTGGAGGTAGGGGATGGGGCAGGGGGGGCAGGGGCAGGTGCAGGTGGGGCGGGAGTGGACTTACCTTTGGCCTTTCGAGGTTCTTTTGGTTTTTCTGGCAGCTTTCTCCCGGATGGCTTACCCTGGCTTACGGCTCCAGCGTAGGTCCGGGTCCTCTGGGGGCAGTGTCTGAAGACATGCTCTGCCAATCCGCAAAGGTTGCAGGCTTTAGACCTCGGACAGTCCTTGGTCTCGTGGCCTGTCACCCTACAGAACTTGCAAGCAAGTTCTGTACAATCCTTCCCTATGTGTCCCGGCTGCCCACACTTGTTACAGTTGTAGGGTATGCCGGGGTAGAAGAGGATTCCTGCGGAGGATCCCAGGGAGAAGAAAGGCTGCAGGTGCTGGATGTCCCCCGAAGGGTCTTTCCTCAGTTTGCAGAGCACAGACCACTTACCTATCCAGAAGCCGTTTGCATCGAAGATTTGGATCGGGTCCTTCACCACGGTGCAGAACCTCTGGAGGTAGGTGGCTATGTCCTTTCCACTGGTATGGGGGTTCCTCATGGCCACTGTCACCCGCTTTTCGTCCCGAGTTATGGGGCAGTTCGCAGTGAACTTCCGGAAAGGGGATTCAGGGCCACTGGTCTTCACCATTTCCCAGTACCTTCTGCAGACCTGGAACGACACAAAAGTTATAAAGAATATACCTCTTGTGAAGGCCTGCACCGAAAGCGTCTCCGCTTTGCTGAACCCCTGTTCCAGGATCATCTTCTTTCCAAAGATCTCCGGGGTCATGTCGGGGACTCTTCCGTCCACCTCCTTCAGCTGCAGCACGACCGTCTGCTTCATCCATGGCTCCAAAGCTGGGAGCCCGTCTGCAGGCTGGTCTGGCTTGGCTGGTCCCGGTCGGCTGGTGCCGGCCGGGGTAGGGGCGGGGGTTGAGGCAGCGGCATTCCCGGGCTTGGAGGAAGTGGCTGGAACGGGGTTCTTCTTCTCTTTTCCGGTC
Source organism: Aquarana catesbeiana (assembly GCF_042186555.1). NCBI lineage: Eukaryota > Metazoa > Chordata > Amphibia > Anura > Ranidae > Aquarana > Aquarana catesbeiana. The sequence continues at coordinate 99,290,135 of NC_133328.1, forward strand.
TTCTTTTCGCTCTTCCCCATCGTCAAGGATTTGGATGTCGCTTCAGATGTTTCTTAGGCGGCTTCCTTCTGGCTCCTCGACGTCTTCGCTCTTTTTCGTAGCCTTTAAAAAGGCTCTAGCATCTACTGCCCGGAGGTAGTAATGCGGAGTGGGGGAGGAGGGAAGACCGCAATCTCGTTCCCTGTGGGGGCTAAGCCTCTAACCCAATAGCAGCAAGTAGGTGAAGCTGAATTTAATCAACGATCCTACCAGGCCGAGCAGAGGGTACCCCACAAGGACCAATTAGCTTGGATAGATACAAGTGGTTCTCAACGTCCTAGCTGTGAAGCAGAGACACCCCTAAGGGCTAAAGTCGATACTACACTTGATCTTAACCATAAGTCTACTATCATGTAACAAGATGTCGAGACAAGTGCTTTATATTATGTATTGTTCAGGTTTTTTCATACTGAGACCTAATACCATATTACCATGCACATTATGTTGAGACATTTGTTTTATCATGAACTATCTAGGAATGCTATTTATCCAATGAGATTCAATATTATTTATGATTGTATTACTTTTATTACCCTATATGTGTATGTATACCCTTTGTAATAAATTATTATGTTCTACATGGATTGGCTCGTCTGACTTAGTTATGTGCTTCATTTAAAGTCCCACCAATTATTTTTCCTTTTTTTGCTCAAACGTACTGGGGATGGAGGTAAATGTTAGTATTGCCTCATTTAAAGTCCCACTCAGGCCTTAGGTCTTACTTTTCTCCAGGTTTTGGGGTTATGTTTGATATGTGCAAATAGAGATCACACAAATACTTAAAAGTATAACATTTATTAATAGTAATGTCAGATACAGGTAAAGAAAATATGACAAGAATACTTAGCTAAAGATATTCTTTCACCAAGAAGTCCCCCATAAATGCGTGGCCAGGTTATCAGATCAGATGTTTGCATGTTGCAAGATGCAGCTCTGGATGAGACTAACTTATTCCAGTTTGGGCAGTGGTATTTAGACTTGTATATAAGGAATGGACAACCCCCAAGCCAACTACCTTTGCAATATGCCCCCTCAATGACTTGGTCAGTTTACAATTACACATTCCTTTCACGCGAATTAACTAAAAGTAACTAGACATTGTCCTGTATAATCATTAGCCAAGACTTGGGGGCATTCTTAAATATTTGTGAGACCACTAGACAACTTTAACTAATATTTAATATGCTATTTCCATATCACTCCACAGCTTGGCTCACAAATTCAATACAGTAATGCCTCCAACTGTACATAAAGGCTACATGTCAGCACTGGAAGGATTGATAATTGTAAGGTAAACCCCCGGTTTACCTTAAATGAAAAACGGGGGATTTAAAGTGTATTTGTTTAAAGTGTAGATACCTACTTTACTTTCCCTGTTTGATTTACCGCCACAGAAAATCTCATTCAGCTATTTTGGGTCTGAAAAATATAAAAATATCCAAATAAAAAAAAAAATTAAAAACGATATGTTGGACTAACAGAAAAACACCAAACTTTTCCTTTTCAAAAGCACAGGAGCAGGTATGAACATCAAACTTTCCTTTCCAAGAGTTTAAAAGCATAGAAGCTTTTCAAAGTCCTCCATATCTAGTGATGGACAGCGGAGTCTTATGCCGCGTACACACGGTCGGACTTTTCGTCTACAAAAGTCCGACAGCCTGTCCGACAGACTTCCGGCGGACTTTCGGCGGACTTGCAGCAGACTTTCTAACGAACGGACTTGCCTACACACGACCACACAAAAGTCCGACGGATTCGTACGTGATGACGTACACCGGACTAAAATAAGGAAGTTCATAGCCAGTAGCCAATAGCTGCCCTAGCATGGGTTTTTGTCCGTCGGACTAGCACACAGACGAGCGGATTTCGGGGTCCGTCGTAGTTACGACGTAAAGATTTGAAGCATGTTTCAAATCTAAAGTCCGTCGGATTTGAGGCTGAAAAAGTCTGCTGAAAGTCCGGAGAAGCCCACACACGATCGGATTACCAGCCAGCTTTAGTCCGTCGGCGTCCGTTGGACTTTTGTAGACGAAAAGTCCGACCGTGTGTACGCGGCATTAGACATCCAGTGATCAGACTGCAGCTGAGGCACAGCAATTGCAATGCTGTAGAACTGAAAGAACTGTAGAATACAAAGTCCATTACATTCTCTGGGCTATTGCATTTCCTCTGTGTACTCCGGCCTCCTCCCACACTCTAAAGATGTTCTGGTAGGATAACTGGCTCTTGTCTACACTGATCCCAGTATGTGCGTACAAATTACCCATACATAATGTGTCACCATACTCTACATGCCAGTCCCAAACCCAAGTAATCAGGGAGGATTGAGGAAAATCAAACCTGGGAATATTAATTTGTAATCATTTACCAGGAAGATTTTAGGAAAGACTCAATTAAGTGTATTAAATATGGCGGTCAAAGGATTACTAAGTGTCAGATATAACTGACTGTATATGTACTAGAACACCTCATTGTTTCCATTGCAAACTTACGATTATCTCTAAATAGGATTATGATATAATCCAAAACCAATCACTGTGAATAGACATAAAATGACTTTTTCCATAATGAATGATATAATTAACCTAAATTCAAACTGTCATTCATGTAAAAAAAAAAAAGTACTTAAAATCAAACACCATTTGTGTGTAAAACCCCCAAGTTTAAACCTTTCATATAGTATCACCCTTTCTCTTCCTGTACTGTGCACATTCAGTGGATTCTGTTTTTCAAAACTTATGCACACTCCAACAGTGTTCCTGCCTTACAGTTCCACTACAATGATTATGGCAGAATATACCAAAGTACATGCTACTATAATCAAGCTTAAATACACACAGGCAGCTGGAGCGGCACAGGAAGATATACAACCAAGTTTTTATGTGTAAATGTTTGGGTATTCTTACACCCTCCATATCATTAAGAATATGTAAGGGGGTGTGGCCGGACGCACGACTTGTGAGCTCGGCCGAGACTCTGTGCAAGTATCCTGGGCAACACCCTAAAACGCCAGCCTTTCCAGCCGTACAGTCCTCCGGTGGATGCAGCACATATATCCGGTCACAGCAATACCTTACACCCGCGGAGGGGATGTCTAGACGTAGACCTGCATCGCGGACCGTCCCGGACCATGCGACCCAAGATGGCGGCCCGGCAGACAAGTCAGCAAAAGACAAGTACAGGGAGGCAGCGCAGAAGCTGTTCCCCCCCCCGGGCTCCCAGGACCCACCAGACCTACCTGGAGACCAGCCAGATGATCACAGCGGCACACAGACAGATGCGGATGACACAGTGCCACTGGAAGACCCGACGGCACCTTTACTGCCCTGGGAAGCTGTGAGTATGAACTGAGTCAGACCCCATATGCCACCATATTCCACAGCTCGGCAGGGCCAGAACCCACATTACGGGTATTTTCTCTGCAGTGACATCCTCTAATCTGTCCATAACAGCACTAGCTTCAGAAGTTAAGGGGGTAAAAGCTGAAATGTCCTTCCTGCACCAGGACATGCAAAAATTAAGAGAGCGCACTTCAGCCATTAAAGGGCGCATCAGCACCATAAAGGACAAATGGGCGCCCATGCAAAGAGAGTTGCATGTCCAGGTAGTAGACGAGCATGCCGCAAGACTTGACGATTTGGAAAATAGACTCCACAGAAACAATATAAGAGCCATAGGTATACCTGAAAGGATGTAAGGGAAAAACCCAGTACATTTTTTTTTTAGAGCAATGGCTGCAGAGTAAGTTTGGAAAAGAGACATTTTTAGCTATGTTTGCAGTGGAGCGTGCACATCGCGTTCCTACCAGGCCTCTTCCTCTGGGCAATCCTCCCAGGGCCTTTCTGTTTAAATTGCTTAATTATAAAGATCGGGACGCTGTCCTGTCCAAAGCAAGATCCCTAGGTGATGCCCTGGTAATGGATAACTCAAAAATCCCATTCTTCCCAGATATTTCAGCGGAGGTCTAAAAGTAGAGGGCCCAATTTAATGAGGTTAAGAAGAGACTTCGTTCCCTGGTAAGATAGTACGGCATGCTCCCGCCTGTTTGCGGGTAGTTGCCAGGGATGATTCTTTGACAAACCCACAATGGTGATGCAATGGCTGGGTAGAGAGGAACGATCCATGAGAGAAGAACTTAACAAGCGCCAGAGGGCAACCTGATTGCTGACATATACACCCAATATACGGAATCAAACTGTTTCGGAAGAGACAATGATTGAATTTGCCTACATTAATCCTAAAAAGGCAGAGGACTATCTACACAAGTCACACCAGCACTAATAAGGCCGCAGGAAATACCACGCGGCATAGTGCCTGTTGGCTCCCCAAAGCCAGCTACTAAACCTAGCCCCCAAGTTGTTGGTCCCTCGTGGACAGTACAGTTTTTTTAAAGGTTTATTTGGTTGGACCCAGTTGGTTCATATGCTCTTTACAAGCCTAACATCTTTTATTACAGGGACCATTCTCAGGTTTATAAACTACAGTGTGCATTTTGGACTCAGCTGGTGTTAATAAGGGAAGTGGCTTATCCTCATGATTCACTGACCGGGCTTGTCCCCAGCCACCACTTATCCTTTTTACCACTGCATCCCTTGTTTGTTATTTCTTTAATACCTTATGGTTACACAGGGAGACCTGGTCACTTCGCATGCTGAAATAATCTTCTTTTCGAGATTTCTATGCTGATGTGTATTCCTCTAAGGTTTCACCAACTCTGGAGGAAATAAGGGCTTTCCTCGATAGGAGCCACATTCCACAGCTCTCGGCATCGGATGCAGAGCTACTAAATGCTCCTCTTGCGGTGGGTGAGATGCTTGAGGCATTAGCACTTTCCTCTCCCGGCAAGTCTCTGGGTGCGGATGGCTTGCCGGCGAAGGTATACAAACGCTACTCTGAAACACTGATGCCTCAATTGAGGGAGATATTCCAAGATGCATTTGAAAGAGGACGCCTGCCCCAATCTATGAACGAAGCGATAATTATCCTACTGTTAAAACAAGGTAAAGAGGCTCAATCTCCAGACTCCTATAGGCCCATTTGACTGCTAACAACAGATGTGAAACTGTTGGCTATGGTCCTGGCCACTAGATTATCTAGTTATTCACAAACTTGTTCATAAAGATCAATCCGGGTTTATACCCACTAGGTCCACAGCCTTCAATATCAGATGACTATTTCTTAACCTCCAGATTCCTGTCGATAATCCGGGCCAAAGAGTTATACTATCATTGGATGCAGCTAAGGCCTTCGACGGTGTCGAATGGCCTTACCTGTGGGAGGTGCTGAAATGCTTTGGACTGGGGGATACATTTATCTCATGGGTGAAATTGCTATATACTGCCCCTACGGCTAGGATATGCGTGAATGGAGATCTCTCTGACCCATTCCCCCTTTTTAGAGGCACAAGACAGGGGTGCAAACACACACAACAAACCAAGTTTAGCGCTGTCCCCACTATACCTATTCCAACAGTAAACAGTCTGTATGTAAATTCCTCGCTTAAGGTGTTGCAGCTCTCCCAATAGTCCACTGGGTGATAGACATGATTCTGAAAATATATAAAAAATATATAAAAACAAGAGAGAGCGCACGCCAGCCCTAGTGTGTTATCGTTTAATAGATGAAGGTAAGTGTATAAAAAACGAGGGTTGTACTCACAAACATCCAGTGTTAAATGGCATAAACAGCTCCATAATAGCCTCCTCTCCTGGTCTGTAGGCATCAGTTAGCTCACAGCAACTAGCAGCGTGGTAAAGTATTCCAGTAAGCACAGACGGCCTGCTTGCTTGTAACACACACCACCCAAAGCACTCGCACGGACCAGCCGGCACGGACCAGCCGGCACGGACCAGCACTGCCTGACGTCACTCGTGGCCAGGGAGGGGATGCACAGTGATGCAGCTGACTCCTCTCGTAAGCTTCATGCAATTGCTAGGACAACATGTTTCGGAGGCGTGGCCTCCTTCTTCAGGTAACGCCCTCATCTCCTCTAGTGATAATATATGCTCAAACCCCCCGCCCCTCCTATCTATGAACCAATGGCATCATAACAGACCAGGAGCACGGAGTACACAGCAAGAGGTATCTACAAGACGGAGGGGGTTATATAGCAACAGCATCCTAAAATGGTGTTTAGTACAAATAAACATAGAGAATTAGCACTATCTTTAATGTAAATCTAAATAAAAAGAATTCTTGTCATATGTAATTAAAACTTATTAAAAAGTACTTATGTGAACAGTACTATAAAATATACTATAAAATATACACTGTATATTAGTTAATATCATCAACAACAGAAAATCACAATGCGAGGGCATAATCATACATATCAAAATACATGAATAAATGATATATAATATATACATAATACAACATCATATAAATAAAGATGCAAGACGTCATGGCATATCCAATGTAGAAATTAATTGTATTATATTATATGGTTTTTAGGTGGTGAAGAAATAAAGTTATATTACGCTATAAAGTATATGGTGGGGTCCCATACTAAAATGGACCCCTATCTGATAAAATTATAATTTGATTCATACAAAATGAAAGTCTAAAACTAAAATAATGAATATGGAGGGTTTATAAAGTAAATAAGTATTCAGGGCAGCACAGTGGTGTAGTGGGTAGCACTATCACCCGGCAGCATTAAGGGTCACCGGTTCAACTCCCATCCACAACACCACCCGAATGTGTACCGAGAAGATCGCCCTTTATGCAGATGACACCCTCCTGTATTTAGGGGATGCGAACACATCCCTCATCAGTGCTATAAAAGAGATCCAGCATTTTGGCTCTTTGTTGGGATTCTCCATCAACTGGAGTTAATCCGTCCTGTTGCCTTTAAATGACCCTCTAGTTGCCTTGCCAGTTGGTACAGAGTCCCTCAAGGTGGTCTCCTGGGTGTAAAGGTCTCTGCTAACCCGTTGGCCTATCTGGAAGACAATTTACTACCCCTATTCAAAAGACTCCAAATGACCTGTAACACTTGGTGTAAACTACCAGTAACAGTTATAGGAAGAATAAACGTAATTAAAATGGTATGGGACCCCCAACTGTTATACATAATGCACAATTCCCCTCAATAGATACCGCGTAGATGGTTCATGTGCATAGATACCCTATTCAGATCACTGATATGGAAAAAGCAGGTAGCAAGGATCAGCCTTTCCACTCTGCGGTATGGCAAGGATCGGGGAGGAGCAGCTGTTCCTAATCCTAAGCTTTATTTCTATGCATCTCAGCTATAACACCTGAGTGGTCTTGGATCACTCGGTGAGTCTGATCCGTTCGATAGCCTGCTGCGAACTGGAACAAGCGTTCCCTCTGTACTGGCGGGTTTGGAGGCGGGCCTACCCAACCTGCCACAAACAGCGCCCACTGTCCTCCTCTTAAAGAAACTCTGGGGTACTATCAAGAATAGTCTAAGGGTATCAGGATTTCTAATGGAGACCCCGCTATGGGACAATGCTAATATGGCAGAGATATACCTATCTAGAAGGGTTTCATATATGGAGAGCTGCTGATATTTGTAATATCTCTCAATTATTTAATAACAATGTGCTGAAATCCTTTATGGATATTCACACAGAATTTGACCTACCCCAACACCAATTCTATAAATATCTCCAATTGAGGCATGCCTCCCAGACACAGGGTAGAACGTCTACATTATTGCTGTCTAGACACCCACTGATAAAAGACATTTTTTATGGTCAAGAGAAAAAGGGCCTAATTTCGCATATATACTCAGGCCTACTGGCATCGATACAGGACCCTGCAGCCTTACCATGTAGGAGGGCATGGACAGAGGACTTAGGAGCAATAACTGATGAAATGTGGGAACTGTGCTTACAATCCGGGTCAATCACATCAGTATCTCAGTCACATAGATTATCTCAGTTATTCTTGCTGCATAGGGCATACCGTACAGCCGTGCAGTTGGGGAAGGAGAGACACCCCTCTCTGCCCGAAATGTAACAGAGAGGAAGGAACTCTAATTCATTTAATCTGGAGATGCCCCAAATTACACAGATATTGGGGCCAAAATAATCAAAGTTATCTCTACAGTTTACCAATTTAGGGTCCCTCTGGACCCCATGGTGTGTGTATTAGGTGCTATTAATGAAGAAAATTATCCCTCACCTTCCCATATAGCAGTGATCATATTACTATATCTCACCAGAAAAGTAGTGGCCAGATTCTGGCTGTCTCCCAGCGCCCCAAATAAAAAACAATGGGTGGATCAGGTTAATTATAACCTTGTTAGGGAGCACCTAACATATCAGCATAGAAATGCACCTTGTAAATTCTATTCTATTTGGCAAGCCTGGCTGAAAACCCCAGGACTAGCACCCCTGCAATTGGTTTTGTACCGGCTATTGCAGATGTGAAGAATTATATCTAAAAAATAGATGTATAAAATATGTTGAAAGTAGACAGATATAGAACATGGCATGGATTTCATAAAATCAGTATATTCAACCCCTGTATGGAATACAGTTGGAGAAATTCTTGCAAAAGAGCATGTAAAATGTGAACAATTTTGCTATCTGTTGGGCCTGTTGGCCCCTAGTTTTGTAGTATGAGTGGGAGGGTGGCACCTTACCCACTTGCAATAGTTTTTTCCTTTTTCCTACTTTCTCTTTTTCTGTCAAAAGATGTGTCATGGTACTATATGCAGTGTCGTGAATGTATACGTTGCTCTTTAAATAGCATAACTTGCAGTTCTGTGAATTGATTACAAACAAATCCTTTTTTTTTTTTTTTTATATCTTGATTTTCACTGCTGTTACGCAACCAGTAATGTACTTTGTGCGACACAATAAAACTTTTTCTGATTTAAAAAAAAAAGACTATGTAAACCATGCCAGATGTGGAAACAACATTACTGTTGATCAAACACTAGTATTTTTCTTTATTCTTTCAGATTCAGCTTAATCAGAGAAAAAAACTTGAATACCCATCACGCAGCATCAAAATTATTAGCTGCTCTGTTTACAATCGGTTCTAACAAAAATTGCCATTACATTCACATAAACAAACAAAATATCAACAACAGTAAGCTGACCCAAGTTGTCAATGGAGGCTGTAATCTTCATCCTTAGTTCTTGGACATCAAACCATATCAGACAGGTGGATTGATGCTGTTTAGTACTATCCAGGAACTAAACAAAATGAAAGGTCTTAGTGGGTTATCATTACATTTCCCTCCTAGAAATTAACGAATAGTTAGCACAAAACACATATTAAGCACAAAATGCAAAACACATGGCCATGTTGTTTCATGAGTGCACTCTTTTCTACCCATATTAAATGAGCTCATATTAATCAATTAATTATCACCACATGGATTTTCATTAAAGGACATCCATCAAAAGTTGTCAATAATTCACCATGGTTAAAATTACATTCACAGTAACGTTTATAGTGTGTTCATCACATTGTGCACAGAGATTATACATCACCAAATCCATATTGAGTTTTCTATTTCAACCTCTTGTTTAATCCCATACAGATGTTGGAAACTTCTAGGAACAAATCTGGTTCCTTCTGTAATAATGAAAAAACTTATAAAACAATCATTACTGTCGTATTCTAAAGCAGGGGTAGGCAACCTGGGGCCCTCCAGCTGTTGTAGAATTACAAGTCCTCCCTTTCCACATCCAGTAGGCTGGAATGGAGAGCTAAACATTTAAATGAAATAATAATCATAGCTTTTTTAAAGGATGTCGGCCTCAATCAGCCATTTCCTTTCCTTTGTTTCAAATGAATCCTAGATTTACATAGAAAAAACTATTTCAACTTGGATTTTATTTCTGCAAAAGTATTTAAACATTTCCTTTACCTTACAAAGTTTTTCACATCACTTACATTTAACCACTTAAGGACTGAGCCTCTTTCTGGGATTTGTTGTTTACAAGTTAAAAAACAGGTTTTTTTTGCTAAAAAATTACTTAGAACCTCCAAATATTATACATTTTTTCCTAACACCCTAGAAAATAAAATGGTGTTGCAATACTTTCTGTCACACCATATTTGCACAGCGGTCTTACAAGCACACTTTTTTTGGAAAAAATAAACTATTTTGAATTGAAAAATAAGACAACAGTAAAATTAGCCCAATTTTTTTATATTGTTAAAGATAATATTACTTCGAGTAAATTGATACCCAACATGTCATGCTTCAAAATTGCGCCCACTCGTGGAATGGTGACAAACTTTTACCCTTAAAAATCTCCATAGGCGACGTTTAAAAAATTATACAGGTTGTATGTCTTAAGTTACAGAGGAGGTCTAGGGCTAGTATTATTGCTCTCGCTCTACCAATCATAGCGATACCTCACTTGTGTGGTTTGAACACCATTTTCATATGCGTGCGCTACTCACTTATGAGCTCGCTTCTGCATGCGAGCTTGTCGTGACGGGGAGTGTTTAACATTTTTTTTCTTTATTCTTATTTATTTTACCTTTTATTTTTACACTGTTTAAAAAAAAAAGTCACTTTTATTCCTATTACAAGGAATGTAAACATCCCTTGTAATAGAAAAAAAGCATGACAGGACCTCTTAAATATGAGATCTGGGGTCAAAAAGACCTCAGATCTCATATTTACACTAAAATGCAATAAAAAAAAAATTGTCATTTAAAAAAAGAAAAAAAAATGGCTCTTTAGGAGCTATGGACGGAAGTGAAGTTTTGAGGTCGCATCCACCCTGCAATGATATGGAGACGGGTGGGGGCCATCTTCCCCTCACTCCATGTCAGGCCACAGGAAGAATCCGATTGCCTCCTCCGCTGCCGACGGCTCCTGAAGGCGGAGGAGGGCACTGGATGGCGGTGGGGAGGCCCTCTCCCGCCGCCGATAAAAGTGATCTTGCGCTGAATCCGCCACAGAGACCACTTTTATCTTAAACCGGACCTCTCACTGAAGAAGAGGATACCGGGGTTATGGCAGCTAGCTGCTGCCATAACAACGATATGCGCCTTCAAAGTACTGACCTATAACAACTGTGTGCGGTCCAGAAGTGGTTTAAACATCACATGTTATACTAGTCATTTCATAGCTGGTCAAAAAATAAACACATTATCTTACATTTCACAGACACAGTCCCTCACACAGGACGTCTCACACAGAATATGTTCATCAAAAGGAGGAGAATTAAAATGTTACTAAACCCACAATAGTAAAATCAGTCTGTATATGCAGTAAAGCATGCTTGATATACTCACTGTGGAAACTCAGGGGTTAATCCTCTGCATTGTGTAAAAAGGGCTGTTTGATCCTGTATGCACAGATCCTCCGCTTCTTGCATTGTCCCCAAGACATCTCCGGATAAGACAGAGTTAGTGGAGGCACTTTGCACATGCTCAGTTTGGTGTATATTGCTAGAGAGTTTTTTTTTTTTCTTGAAAGAGTGCCTGCAAATCAGTACAGGGCCAATCAGCACGGTTAAGACAGAGGGTCAGGGGTCCTGCAGGCTTATAGGACAGTCAGAGTAGAACTCATCCTACAAGCTTTAACCAGACACTGATAGAAGTCACAAGTCACAAGTCACAAGACTGCTTTATACTGCTGATGAGAAAATGTATTTAGCAGTTTAGATTTACTACAAGGATTGGCATTTCCATGTTCTGTGTACTGTGGGAGGCCAGATATAGTAAATGCAAGGTCCTGGGTTTAGTAACACTTTAAGGGGGGGTCAAAAGGGGGAATGTCTGCAATGTCTCTACACAGATACACACAGGCATGTGAAGGGAGGGGACAAGTCCCTCACCCAAGCAGGCTTTCTGAGACAGGATATGTCCATTGTCCATCAAGGAACAAGGGAGGGGGTCATACACACAGACATACTGCAGCCATCTCTGCCGCAAATTGAATTCTCAGTTAAACATACAAAGACTTTCTAACAAAGGCTTTTATCTTTCTCACATACAGTACCACTTTACAAAACTTTTGCTTCAGTTTCATTAATTTCATAACCATTTTAATGCTAAACTCACACTCAAACGTCAGTAGCGAAATGTAGTTTACAAATGATCAGTACTTAGCGTTACCTTTCTATCTCAATTCAGGTAACATTGTCACATTTAACACAGACAACACAACATGCATTCAACATATCTTCATACAAACAACATTTCCTCATCATTAGTTAGCTAACACAACACAAAGAGCTCTACGTATACATACATGACTAAAGGATTCGTCAACCTTGGGTCTTACCATTAAATTAAAGACACAGACTGCGTGACATGGGTTTTATAAGGCCACAGCAGCCAATTTTATTAACCAAATAATAAATAACAAAAAGAACATGAAAACAAATAACAAAATAATGTCCAACAGCAAGAGGTCTTTGGGTATCTTAAAAAAGGCACACTTTATAACTGTAAACGGTCTACATCCTCAGCTGTGCCCCAACAGGCTCGAGGACACTCGGACATCACAACTAACTCCATATTCCCCTCCCCCAGGGGATTTATCTCCTGGGAGAACCACCGCTAACAAATGTAAGCGCCATCCTTAGATGGGCCCCACTACTCCTGTGACCATGTAAAATTTGTATTGACACCCAAAGACCCCTTGAACCGCCAACTGCTGTGACAAGTTTAAAATACACCACAACATTACATTTTACCGTAGACAACGAGAATTATAAATTTTTGTTTTTTTCTTTTTTTTTTTTTTTTTAATTTATTTGTTTTTTTTTTTTTTTTTTTTTTTTTATTTTACTTATTATTATTATTATTATTATTTTTTTTTTTTTTTTTTAATTATTCTTTGTTTTCCTTATTATATTTTTTTTTTTTTTTTTTTTGTTTTTTTGAAAATAAAGTTAAATGACACAAACCCTTCAACCGTATTCATAAAATACCAATACAACCCATACCTATCCAACCTGCTGACTCCTAACACCAGGGCGGGAGGGTGGGAAGATGTCTCCTCTCCAAACTTCTCCGAGTGATGCAGAATCCACCCCCTACACCGGACCCCAACCTCTGAATCCAGCCCCCACCAACTTCTACCTCCAATCAGGTAAGAGCTGAACCTGTGACCCACCACTGACCTGACTGACCGTTCCCTGACCCCTGTTCCTCCCCTAGTCATGCATCCCCTCCGTCTATTCTCTCCTACGGGTCTCACTTTACTGCAGTAATCACTATTGTGAACATCAGCTCATCATTTTGAAATTCATAAAGCTAATTTCTCTGAAGTTTGCCTACAGTCCAGAGTCCAACACTTTTACTATCATAAATTGAGGCTTCCCGAAGATACGCACTGGTATATCAGTCTCTCGCCCAATTTATCAAACTAAAAACAAATCTCAATCTCAGGCATCTCAATTAAACCAGCTAAAATTCACCAAAATCTTGAGGCAACCCATTCTAAAGTGTAAAAAAGCTAAACTAATAACTTTACATTATTCAGCAGCATCCACACACATAGGACACTGTTTTGTCACTTTTTTTGGGGTTATGTTCAATATGTCTTATAACTACATGAACTTTGTTTTTTCTGCAGAGCGATTGTTTAAAACCAAACTGTTCTCATTAATTCTTACTTTGCTGGCTGTTTACTATCTATATAGTATCACTGGAATTACTGGTGAGTTGATTTATTTTCAGGCACATACTTCTGCTTAAACCAGACACTTTGTAACCCCCCTCTTTGATTGCTCTTTGCAATACAGCCAAGCACCTGTGCGGTTTGATATGTCTTTTCATCGTTTTTATTTTTTCAGTGATTTTCCATCTGTCACCTCTGCATAAATCCAAGCTAGTATACTGGGTGCCCTGTCTCTTCCTCTCTCCCTTTTATTGCACAAAGAGTAAGTACTTTTTGAGGCTATGTTAGCCCTACAGATTATCGGTTTGTACACCCAGAATTTTCTTGGGTGATCTGCCAAAATCGTATTTTTTACATTGGTATTCTTCCTTCCAGGTCCTCTTTTTGCCCCCTGCAGCCTCCTACTGTGTCTGTGGTCCTTGCATTCACTTCAGGGTCCCCCACACTAGCCCCTCGGTGACCCATTGGTAGGTAATTTTTCCATCCTATGTCCAGGGTTTGGGTGTGCCTACGGGGCGGTATTGGGGACCGGAGTTGTTGGTTGGTTGGGCCCATGCACCGGTAATTACTATGTGGGAGGATCTATGGCCATGTCTGACAACCACACAACATTTATTTTTTCCACACAACTTTGCAACTGTAACTGCTGCAAATATATTATTTGATTGTCATTATTTTTTGTTATAGAATTTCAAGATATGAATACAGGTATTATCAACTGTCCCTGAGGAAGCCTTCTATGGCGAAACATGTAGGACTTCATATACCTGTTCACGTAACCTGCCATCACGCCACAGGCGGGTCTATGTGATACCACTGCTCAGTTGGCTTTTTATTTCCCTGACTGTTTGTATTTTTCACACCCTTGATATGTACAGGTATGTGTATACATCTCTTTTAACTTTCTGTGAAAAAAATTTTGTCATTTTACTTTATGGACTTCAATTATTGCTTGGCACCGTGATAATCCCTTGACCCTTTCTTGACCATTGATGTTTATGCTATTGGGATGAGGTGCCGTATTGTTATGAGGACTATCCAGTCATGCAACTTAAATGTGTAAAGAGAGATCACACAAATACTTAAAAGTATAACATTTATTAAAAGTAATGACAGATAAAGATAAAGAAAAAAATCACAAGAATACTTAACTAAACATGCTGTTTCGCCAAGGATCAGTACTTAGCATTACCTTTCTATCCTAGTTCAGGTAACATTGCCACGTTACTCATCGTTTTGAAATTCAAAAAAGCTAATTTCTCTGAAACCTGCCTACAGTCCAGAGTCCAACGCTGTTACTATCATAAATTGAGTCTTTCTGAAGATACACACTGAAGATACATCAGTCTCTCGCCCAATTTATTAAACTAAAAACAAAATCACAAACCAAATGGCTTGCATCCGATTACCTACAGGCATCTCAATTGAACCAGCTAAGTATCTGATACATTTTCTACGCTTTCTGAATGTGCTATGGCTTACAATACAAGAACACAACATTAAATCCAGCACAAACAGTCTAGCACAATTCTGCATCATTATTTGTATCTCTAGTTTACAAAAATCAAAGACTCCACTTCTGGTACCAAGTGTTTTGTCACGTTTTTTGGAGTTGTGTTCGATATGTGCAAGGAGAGATCACACAAAGACTTAAAAGTATAATATTTATTAAAAGTAATGACAGATACAGATGAAGATAAAGAAAATATGACAAGAATACTTAACTAAAGATGCTGTTTCGCCACGGAGCCCCCCCCCCTCCCCCCATAAAAGCGCAGCCAGGAAATCAGACCAGATGCTTGCATGTTGCGTAATGCAGCTCTGGATTAGACTAACTTATTCCAGTTTGGACAGTGGTATTTAGACTTGTGTATAAGGAATCGACAGCCCCCAAGCCAACTCCCTTTGCAATATGACCCCTTAATAACTTTACTTTTACTTTTATAATCACACATTCCTTTACATGACTTCACTAAAAGCAACTAGACTTTGTCCTATATAATCTGTAGCCAAGGCTTGGAGGCATTCCTAAATATTTGTGAGAACACTAGACAATTTTAATTAATATGTAATATGCTATTTCCATATCACACACCCCACATTACATGTGATTTATTTTTACCAGGCAATATACCTTGCACACTGGTACTGACTTATATTCCTACATTTGTTTTCTCCCTTGGTTTTTCTCTCTCATTCGGCTAAGGTGACCCCAGTGCTGATGGAGAGGCACAGAGGAGGGGCAAACAATGACATCCTCAGGTGCCCAACTTCATCCTTACCAACCAATGACATGACTGATTGATTGTTAGGACACTGGCAGCTGACCCACACAGTGCTCAAGGTTGTAATTCTGCACAATAAAAACCTCTGGCTTTGTGTAACAAAAAGGCAGACTTGCTTGTTGACAAAACAAAACCTGCTTGCTTGTTGACAATTTTTGAGCAATTTGTGGAATTGTTATGCATTTTGCCAAGGTACCCTTAAAAAACACAGAAAGCACTCCAGGGTGCCATGACAAACTGGTTGAAAAAGGCTGGTCTAAATTATACAGAGCATGCCAGCTGAGAGATTACTGAGGAGGAGTGGAATGCTGCCAGCTTTGCTTGAACCAAAGAGAGTTTTATGACACCTTTCAGCAGCTCTGTCAACCCCCATAACTAATGCTCTGGTTGGATTTGCTCACAAGTGTCTAGAAACAGCTAGTAGTCAATAAAAAAAAAAACAGACGTAAAAATCAATTATCTATCTTAACCTTATCCATGTCTGTAGATTACATCCTGATCTTTTCATACTGTTACTGTGCACAGAAAGACTTCCACAGAAAAAGGACCAGTGGAGATCACCACTGTTCTTTCTGTGGTAGGCATTATGTCATCATCAACGTGCTGAGGCTCAAACTGGTAATAATGGGGCGAACATATAATTGGCCTTCTACAGCTCCATTGTCCCTGCCTAAGTAGAGTGGATTTACTCAGCACATCTGAAATGTGAAGCAATAGTTTATACTTTATATGTGTAAGGGGACCTTACAACATTTACGTCTGTCCCTACCATGTTAGTTGGTAATCAAGGTTCTTCTTGACTGAAAGGTGTTCTTTCCCAATCGGATAAAAGGGCCCCTTTGCTGTAAGGTGAAGGTCGTTCTGCATAAGCAGTGAAGGAAAGATACCCACCCTATGCCAGAAAGTGTCTGGAAGACACTCAGGGTTTTGAATTGGACTGTTCTGTGATATGCTGCATGCACCAAGCTTCTGAAGAAGTTATGTTGCAGAATGACTTATAAAATGTAGTTTATATTGATTTTTTTAAATATAAAAATTGAAATACATTTATCCTGATACTTGTGAAGAGCTGATCTTTTTTTTAACCACTTAAGCCCCGGACCATTTGCCTGGCCAAAGACCAGAGCACTTTTTGCGATTCGGCACTGTGTCGATTTAACTGACAATTGCGCGGTCGTGCGTCGTTGCTCCCAAACAAAATTGACGTCCTTTTTTCCCCACAAATAGAGCTTTCTTTTGGTGGTATTTGATCACCTCTGTTTTTAGTTTTTGCGCTATAAACAAATTTGATTTGATTTTTGCTATAATAAATATCCAAAAAAATATATATAAAAAAAATATTTTTGTTTAAAAACATTGCAATAAGCGTTTATTGATTGGTTTGCGCAAAAGTTATAGCAGCCATGGATGCCCTACAGTATCTAAGTAGCAGAAATATAGACATTAATAATGTATTTGCCATTAACGAGCAGACTACTGCTCAAGCCAATGTTAATGGAGCAATGTATGCCCTTGATAATGTTTTAGATAAGCAAGTCAGAACATGGTGGGATATTTGCACTTTAGAGCAATACTTGAAAGAAAAAATCATTTTTCGTAGTTTAACATGGGAAGTAGTCATACAAGATGGTCTGGATGATCTTGAATCCACCAAAGAATGGCTGGAATTTTTTAATGGGATAGGTTCTAAGTTGCAGGACCTCATTTTAAAAAGGAAACGCACTAAAATTGAGATACTAAAAACACGCATTAATGAGTTACAGTCACAACTTGAACCCATCAAAGATTCTCAACAAGTAATAGATTTTAATACACGTGTTAAAAAGAAACTTGAAAAAGTGAATAAGGACACACAGAGAAAAAAGACTAAGAAATTTCGCTCCAACTCCATCTATCTCTGGCAACAATTAAAAGGCCCTATGGGGAATGACACCAATAGAGAAATTGGGCAATTGGAAAATCCCACAAGGAGACCCCAACATCTGAACATCAATGACCAACCCATAAGGGATCAAAGAATCGGGGGACCCACACACTTACCAATCGAGCAATCAATCCCAATTGGGAGAAATACAAATCAGCGGAGAGAAGGACGAGTAAGAGAAGGACCTTCAAACCCCCAACACCATTCAATGAATAGCAATCAATATCATGTTCCAATATACAACAGATATGATGCTCTAAGGAACCATGAAGAGAGAGAGAGATACCAATCCCCACGTCCTTTTTTAGGGAGGGGGAGAGGATGGCAGAAACGAGGTCAGGGTTCCTCCCCCGAAGAGGAAGACCCCCCACCTACTCCCAACCAATGCAGGAACACAGGGGACCTCTATTGAGAGAACCACCTAATTGGTAGAGAGAGCGAATTCATTATCAGGGCCCAGGGAGAGAAGAATCAGGGGCTGCAGAGCTGGACGAAGGATCCAGAAAAAGAAGGAGGGAACAGGATTAGGAGGAATCTTCAACTTGACGGATGTGAATCTAACTCACAAAGAAACTAATATTCTGAGTTTGGGTCTGAATTGTGGCTTAAAAAGATCAATCAACAAGTTTGATATATTTATAGATATACACAAGTACATGAGAAAAATCAACATTACATAGTTACAAAGTTACATAGTAGGTGAGGTTGAAAAAAGACACAAGTCCATCAAGTCCAACCTATGTGTGATTATGTGTTAGTATTACATTGTATATCCCTGTATGTTGCGGTCATTCAGGTGCTCATCTAATAGTTTCTTGAAGCTATCGATGCTCCCTGCTAAGACCACCACCTGTGGAAGGGAATTCCACATCCTTGCCACTCTTATGCCCCGTACACACGGTCGGACATTGATCGGACATTCCGACAACAAAATCCTAGGATTTTTTCTGATGGATGTTGGCTCAAACTTTTCTTGCATACACACAGTCACACAAAGTTGTCAGAAAATCCGATCATTCTGAACGCGGTGACGTAAAACACGTACGCCGGGACTATAAACGGGGCAGTAGCCAATAGCTTTCATCTCTTTATTTATTCTGAGTAGGGATGAGCCGAACACCCCCCTGTTCGGTTCGCACCAGAACATGCGAACAGGAAAAAAGTTCGTTCGAACATGCGAACACCGTTAAAGTCTATGGGACACGAACATGAATAATCAAAAGTGCTAATTTTCAAGGCTTATATGCAAGTTATTGTCATAAAAAGTGTTTGGGGACCTGGGTCCTGCCCCAGGGGACATGGATCAATGCAAAAAAAAGTTTTAAAAACGGCCGTTTTTTCAGAAGCAGTGATTTTAATAATGCTTAAAGTCAAACAATAAAAGTGTAATATCCCTTTAAATTTCGTACCTGGGGGGTGTCTATAGTGTGCCTGTAAAGGGGCGCATGTTTCCTGTGTTTAGAACAGTCTGACAGCAAAATGACATTTTGAAGGAAAAAACTCATTTAAAACTACCCGCGGCTATTGCATTGCCGACAATACACATAGAAGTTCATTGATAAAAACGGCATGGGAATTCCCCAAAGGGGAACCCCGAACCAAAATTTAAAAAAAAAAATGACGTGGGGGTCCCCCTAAATTCCATACCAGGCCCTTCAGGTCTGGTATGGATATTAAGGGGAACCCCGGCCAAAATTTTAAAAAAAAAATGACGTGGGGTTCCCCCTAAATTCCATACCAGACCCTTCAGGTCTGGTATGGATTTTAAGGGGAACCCCGCGCCAAAAAAAAAAAAAAAAAACGGCGTGGGGTCCCCCCAAAAATCCATACCAGACCCTTATCCGAGCACGCAACCTGGCAGGCCGCAGGAAAAGAGGGGGGGACAAGAGTGCGGCCCCCCCTCCCTCCTGAACCGTACCAGGCCACATGCCCTCAACATTGGGAGGGTGCTTTGGGGTAGCCCCCAAAACACCTTGTCCCCATGTTGATGAGGACAAGGGCCTCATCCCCACAACCCTGGCCGGTGGTTGTGGGGGTCTGCGGGCGGGGGGCTTATCGGAATCTGGAAGCCCCCTTTAACAAGGTGACCCCCAGATCCCGGCCCCCCCCCTGTGTGAAATGGTAAGGGGGTACATAAGTACCCCTACCATTTCACGAAAAAAGTGTCAAAAATGTTAAAAATGACAAGAGACAGTTTTTGACAATTCCTTTATTTAAATGCTTCTTCTTTCTTCTATCTTCCTTCATCTTCTGGTTCTTCTGGCTCTTCTGGTTCTTCTGGTTCTTCCTCCGGCATTCTCGTCCAGCATCTCCTCCGCGGCGTCTTCTGTCTTCTTCTCCTCGGGCCGCTCCGCACCCATGGCATGGGGGGAGGCTCCCGCTCTTCTCTTCTTCTCTTCTTCTTTTCTTCTTTTCTTCTTTTCTTCTTTTCTTCTCTTCTTCTCTTCTTCTTCATTTTCTTCTCCGGGCCGCTCCGCAATCCATGCTGGCATGGAGGGAGGCTCCCGCTGTGTGACGGCGCTCCTCGTCTGACAGTTCTTAAATAATGGGGGGGGCGGGGCCACCCGGTGACCCCGCCCCCCTCTGACGCACGGTGACTTGACGGGACTTCCCTGTGACGTCACGGGGAATGCCACAGGGAAGTCCCGTCAAGTCACCGTGCGTCAGAGGGGGGCGGGGTCACCGGGTGGCCCCGCCCCCCCGTTATTTAAGAACTGTCAGACGAGGAGCGCCGTCACACAGCGGGAGCCTCCCTCCATGCCAGCATGGATTGCGGAGCGGCCCGGAGAAGAAAATGAAGAAGAAGAGAAGAAGAGAAGAAAAGAAGAAAAGAAGAAAAGAAGAAGAGAGGAAGAGAAGAGCGGGAGCCTCCCCCCCATGCCATGGGTGCGGAGCGGCCCGAGGAGAAGAAGACAGAAGACGCCGCGGAGGAGATGCTGGACGAGAACGCCGGAGGAAGAACCAGAAGAGCCAGAAGAACCAGAAGATGAAGGAAGATAGAAGAAAGAAGAAGCATTTAAATAAAGGAATTGTCAAAAACTGTCTCTTGTCATTTTTAACATTTTTGACACTTTTTTCGTGAAATGGTAGGGGTACTTATGTACCCCCTTACCATTTCACACAGGGGGGGGGCCGGGATCTGGGGGTCACCTTGTTAAAGGGGGCTTCCAGATTCCGATAAGCCCCCCGCCCGCAGACCCCCACAACCACCGGCCAGGGTTGTGGGGATGAGGCCCTTGTCCTCATCAACATGGGGACAAGGTGTTTTGGGGGGCTACCCCAAAGCACCCTCCCAATGTTGAGGGCATGTGGCCTGGTACGGTTCAGGAGGGAGGGGGGGCCGCACTCTTGTCCCCCCCTCTTTTCCTGCGGCCTGCCAGGTTGCGTGCTCGGATAAGGGTCTGGTATGGATTTTTGGGGGGACCCCACGCCGTTTTTTTTTTTTTTTTTGGCGCGGGGTTCCCCTTAAAATCCATACCAGACCTGAAGGGTCTGGTATGGAATTTAGGGGGAACCCCACGTCATTTTTTTTTTTTAATTTTGGTCGGGGTTCCCCTTAATATCCATACCAGACCTGAAGGGCCTGGTATGGAATTTAGGGGGACCCCCACGTCATTTTTTTTTTTTAATTTTGGTTCGGGGTTCCCCTTTGGGGAATTCCCATGCCGTTTTTATCAATGAACTTCTATGTGTATTGTCGGCAATGCAATAGCCGCGGGTAGTTTTAAATGAGTTTTTTCCTTCAAAATGTCATTTTGCTGTCAGACTGTTCTAAACACAGGAAACATGCGCCCCTTTACAGGCACACTATAGACACCCCCCAGGTACGAAATTTAAAGGGATATTACACTTTTATTGATTGACTTTAAGTATTATTAAAATCACTGCTCCTGAAAAAACGGCCGTTTTTAAAACTTTTTTTTGCATTGATCCATGTCCCCTGGGGCAGGACCCAGGTCCCCAAACACTTTTTATGACAATAACTTGCATATTAGCCTTTAAAATTAGCACTTTTGATTTCTCCCATAGACTTTTAAAGGGTGTTCCGCGGCATTCGAATTTGCCGCGAACACCCCAAATTGTTCGCTGTTCGGTGAACTTGCGAACAGCCAATGTTCGAGTCGAACATGAGTTCGACTCGAACTCGAAGCTCATCCCTAATTCTGAGCATGCGTGGCACTTTGTGCGTCGGATTTGTGTACACACGATCGGAAATTCCGACAACGGATTATGTTGTCGGAAAATTTTATAGCCTTCTCTCAAACTTTGTGTGTCGGAAAATCCAACGGAAAATGTGTGATGGAGCCTACACACGGTCAGAATTTCCGACAACAAGGTCCTATCACACATTTTCTGTCGGAAAATCCAACCGTGTGTATGGGGCATTACAGTAAAGAATCCTCTACGTAGTTTAAGGTTAAACCTCTTTTCTTCTAATTTTAATGAGTGACCATGAGTCTTGTTAAACTCTCTTCAGCAAAAAAGTTTTATTCCTATTGTGGGGTCACCAGTACGGTATTTGTATATTGAAATCATATCCCCTCTCAAGCGTCTCTTCTCCAGAGAGAATAAGTTCAGTGCTCGCAACCTTTCCTCATAACTAAGATCCTCCAGACCCTTTATTAGCCTTGTTGCCCTTCTTTGTACTCGCTCCATTTCCAGTACATCCTTTCCTGAGGACTGGTGCCCAGAACTGGACAGCATACTCTAGGTGCGTGCCAGACCAGAGTCTTGTAGAGCGGGAGAATTATCGTTTTATCTCTGGAGTTGATCCCTTTTTAATGCATGCCAATATTCTGTTTGCTTTGTTAGCAGCAGCTTGGCATTGCATGCCATTGCTGAGCCCATAATCTACAAGGACCCCCAGGTCCTTTTCCATCCTAGATTCCCCCAGAGGTTCTCCCCCCAGTGTATAGATTGCATTCATATTTTTGCCACCAAAATGCATTATTTTAAATTTTTCTACATTGAACCTCATTTGCCATGTAGTTGCCCACCCCATTAATTCGTTCAGATCTTTTTGCAAGGTTTCCACATTCTGCAGAGAAGTTATTGCCCTGCTTAGCTTAGTATCGTCTGCAAATACAGAGATTGAACTGTTTATCCCATCCTCCAGGTTGTTTATGAACAAATTAAATAGGATTAGTCCCAGCACAGAACCCTGGGGCATCCCACTACCCACCCCTGACCATTCCGAGTACTCCCCATTTATCACCACCCTCTGAACTCGCCCTTGTAGCCAGTTTTCAATCCATGTACTCACCCTATGGTCCATGCCAACGGACCTTATTTTGTACAGTAAACATTTATGGGGAACTGTCTCAAATGCTTTTGCAAAATCCAGATACACCAAGTCTATGGGCCTTCCTTTATCTAGCTGGCAACTCACCTCCTCATAGAAGGTTAGTAGATTGGTTTGGCAAGAACGATTCTTCATGAATCCATGCTGATTACTGCTAATGATACCGTTCTCATTACTAAAATCTTGTATATAGTCCCTTATCATCCCCTCCAAGAGTTTACATACTATTGATGTTAGGCTAACTGGTCTATAATTCCCAAGGATGTATTTTGGGCCTTTTTTAAATATTGGTGCTACATTGGCTTTTCTCCAATCGGCTGGTACCATTCCAGTCAGTAGACTGTCTGTGAAAATTAGGAACAACGGTATGGCAATCACTTGACTGAGTTCCCTAAGTACCCTCTGATGCAAGCCATCTGGTCCCGGTGATTTATTAATGTTAAGTTTCTCAAGTCTAATTTTAATTCTGTTCTCTGTTAGCCATGGAGGTGCTTCCTGTGATGTGTCATGAGG
The DNA here is from genome assembly GCF_042186555.1 of Aquarana catesbeiana. Taxonomy (NCBI): domain Eukaryota; kingdom Metazoa; phylum Chordata; class Amphibia; order Anura; family Ranidae; genus Aquarana; species Aquarana catesbeiana. The sequence continues at coordinate 99,313,777 of NC_133328.1, forward strand.
ATAAACACTGCAGTTTTGGTTACTGAAGCTCCCCGATTCCCTCGTGAAGACTGAGGAGAAGAATAAATTCATTACCTTCGCCATCTCCCCATCCTTTGTAACCAGATGTCCTTCCTCATTCTTTATGGGGCCAATATGGTCTGTCCTCCCTTTTTTACTGTTTACATACTTAAAGAATTTCTTGGGATTTTTTTTGTTCTCCTCTTCTATGTGTCTTTCATGTTCTATCTTAGCCGTCCTAATTGCACCCTTACATTTCTTGTTACATTCTTTATAAAGTCTGAATGCTGATGATGATCCCTCAACCTTGAATTTTTTGAAGGCCTTCTCCTTTGTTTTTATATGCATTTTTACATTGGAGTTAAGCCATGCAGGACTTTTGTTTGCTCTTTTAAATTTATTACCCAATGGGATGCATTGGCTAATGCCCTTATTTAATATGCTCTTAAAGCAAACTCATCTCTCCTCCGTGTTCTTTGTTCCTTATATTTTATCCCAATTTATGCCTTTTAGCAAGGTTTGTAGTTTAGGGAAGTTGGCTCTTTTGAAATTCAGTGTCTTTGTATTCCCTTTATGTTTCCTATTTGTGTGATTTATACTGTAACTAATTGACCTGTGATCACTGTTACCTAAATTGCCCCGCATTTCCACATCCGTGATCAGGTCTGTATTGTTGGTAATCAGTAGATCCAGTAATGCTTTATTTCTAGTTGGTGCGTCTACCATCTGACCCATAAAATTGTCCTGCAAGGCATTAAGGAACTGGTGAGCCTTAAATGAATGCGCGGTTCCCTCCGCCCAGTCTATGTCTGGATAATTAAAATCCCCCATTATGATAACACTTCCCATCCTTGCTGCTAATCCAAATTGTGATAGGAGATCTGTCTCCACTTCCTCCCTCAGGTTATGGGGCCTATAGCATACTCCCAGTATTATTTTCCCCTTAGCTTCATCCCTTTGGAGCTCTACTCATAAGGATTCCACCTCCTTCCTAGCACCCTCAGTGATGTCATCTCTCACATTCACTTGTACATTATTCTTGATATATAGGCATACCCCTCCCCCCTTTTTACCCTCTCTATCCTTGCGGTAAAGGTTATACCCTTGAATGTTTGCCAGCCAATCATGAGAGCTGTTGAACCAGGTCTCTGAAATTCCCACAAAATCCAAATCCTCCTCGTACAACAGTATCTCTAGTTCACATGCCACATAGTTTAGACTGGTCGCATGTTGTCCTCGTATTGGGTGTTCCGAGATTGCAACTAGGACTTGCTACTATACTTACCTTGGGTTTTTGTGCTTTGGTCAACCTACCACTACCACTAATGCCCTCAATACTGCCCTCTGGAATATGTTCCGTGCTGACTATATCTACCTCTGGACCCTCCCCCCATCACCTAGTTTAAAAACCCCTCTAACTTTTTGGCCATCTTTATTCCCAGCAGATCTGCACCCTCATCATTTAGGTGCAGTCCGTCCCTTCTATAGTACCGGTTATCGACTGAGAAGTCGGCCCAGTCCTCCAGGAACCCAAACCCCTCCTTACTACACCACCTCTTCAGCCACTTGTTTACTTCCCTAATCTCCCTCTGCCTTTCTGGTGTGGCTCGATGTACCGGTAGTATTCCTGAGAATACTACCTTGGAGGTCCTATTCCTCAATTTTGGTCCTGAGTCCCTAAAATCGTTCTTTAGGACACTTCATCTGCCTCTGACTTTGTCATTGGTGCCAACGTGCACCATGACAGCTGGGTCTTCCCCAGCCCCTCCCAGTAATCTGTCCACCAGATCCGTGATGTGCCGAACCCGAGCGCCCGGTAGACAACATACTGTTCGGTGCTTCAGGTCTTTGTTATAGATTGGCCTCTCTGTCCTTCTAATGCCCCGTACACACGGTCGGATTTTCCGATGGAAAATGTCCGATCGGAGCGTGTTGTCGGAAATTCCGACCGTGTGTGGGCTCCATCGGACATTTTCCATCAGATTTTCTGACACACAAAGTTTGAGAGCAGGCTATAAAATTTTCCAACAACAAAATCCGACCGTGTGTGGCCTGTTCCGACGCACAAAGTGCCACGCATGCTCAGAAGAAATTCCGAGACGGAACAGCTCGGTCTGGTAAACTTAGCGTTTGCAATGGATACAGCATTTTCGTCACGCTGCAATGTTAAAAATGGTTTAATACAGTGCACTCTCTTCTTCTTTATAATGTGAGAAGAATGAAGTAGTTTTGCTGCTCATATTCACACAGACTTCTCACAAACTTCTTTATTTACTATTTATCGGGATTCCCTCAATATATTTTGATTTGTCACATCTGACAACAATATTTTTGTGTTGTATTTTTTTTTTTTTTTAAGGCAGATTTTTTTTTTTGGTTTGTATTTTTTTCAAGGCTGATCTTTGTTTTATTTTATTTTTAGTTTTACTCCAGAATATTTTTGTGTGTTTTGTGTGTCAAGTTACCACAACACCATTGATATGTTGTTATATTTAATCTGTAGGAGATTGTTTGGTGTTGTTGTCTCTTGTTAATTTCACATTTTATTTAGAAATGTACCTGAATCGTCACCAACAAACTGTCCTTTTTGAATGAAAACACACATAGGAGAGTATATTTGATAAAAAAAATTTCATTTATTAAGGGCTCACAACTAAACAAAGAGGGAGGCAAGGCTGGAGAAACAGCAGAAATGGGTGAAGCCTTGGACCCCCAGGGCACACATCAACTATTTTCAAGCAAAATTGGTGGCCTGAGGAGTCCTTATCTAAGGGAGTGCAGTCTGGTCCAGAAGTCCCAGAGATCCAGAAAGCAGCAGATGCATCTGTGTCCCCAGGCTGTAGTCATACAAGAGACTGCATCTTTTGCCAGACCAGACTGAACCCAGGGTCATCACTCTCTTGTCTTCCTTCCATGCCTCCTTCCACGCTGTGGCTCTGGTGGTGGTGGAGTTGGGGCAGGAGGAAGAGGAGGGGCCAACTCACTCAGGTGGGTATTGGGTGTTAGTTCCCCACTCACTCCCTTACTTAGAACTTTATACAGAAGGTCCTCACATAGTTTGCGTTGAGCCTCCTGCATGCCCTGCAGTTTTGTGGTAGCCATGCAGGCAAAGGCCTCTTCAGGAGTGGGTAAGGCTCTGAGGGACGCAGAAGCCTCCTGAATGAGCCTGAGCGCAGAATCCTGCATGTGAGTCGCCTTCCTCGCTCTTTTGTATGGAAGGCGGAGGGGAGGAACCTGCGATTCGGTCAGGCTTCGACTTGTCCCAGGCTTCTCCTGGCTGACACTTAGCCCCGCCTCCTCCTGGCTGCAACTTAGCCCCGCCTCCTCCTGGCTGCCACATTCCACACCCTCCTCCTGTGTGCCACATTCCAGAGCCTCCTCCTGGCTAAGGTCTTCCTGTGTATGAAAAAGGGACATTTTTTTAGTATTTTTTTCATCAATCACACACAATTTTCACCTCCTGACTTTTGCAAATTGAATGTTAACAAATATAACAGACTATCATTCTGAGCCCAGCATTTTTTATTCTTGTCCCAATTTTGGGTGTCCACTACTGTCTATTGATATGTAAAACACTTTTTGCAATCAGCAATTAGTGATCAATAATGACATCTAGTAAACATAATTTATTTTTTGACCAGAAATCTGTAGAAGAATGCTATACCTGACTCCAGCTGGGCTCCTCCACTTCTTCCTGGCTGGAAGACCCAGGTTGGACATTGGAAGCCTCAGCTGGGGTGGAAGGAAGAGTGGAAGGAAGAGTGGAAGGAAGAGTGGAGAGGGATTCCCTGACTTCAGTGTGGTCTGACAGAAATCGCAGTCTCTCATAGTACCACAGCCTGGGGACATAAACGTCATCTGCTCCAGCTCCAGATCTCTGGGAATCCGTGACCTTCTTGCGCTCCCTAAGATAAGTGCTCCTCAGGCCACCAATTTTTGTTTTTAAATAAGGGATGGTTGCTGTGGGGACCACCGGCTTCACCAACTCCAGCAGTTTCTCCAGCGCTGCCTGCCTCTTTTGTTTATTGTTGTAATGGGGATGTCTCACCTGCCACAGACAGGGCAGCTCCCTGTACTTGTCTATGAACAGGGGGAGGGAATTGTGGTCGTTGAAGCCATCCATTTTCTCTGCAAAATATAGACAAACCCTAATGTCAGGCCAAACTCTCCTAATCTTGTTACAATATAGGCTTCAATTTCGAAGCAGTATAGGCCCAAGTTTAGATCCTACCTTCGTTATCACGATCGGCGCCTCCGATGCTCCTTCCTCCGCTCACAGATCGTACGTAATACGCACGCGCGGACCTACGTGCACTCGCAGACCTATGTGCACTCGCAGAACACTTGCAGAACTACGTGCACTCGCAAACCTATGTGCACTCGCAGAACTACGTGCACTCGCAGGCCTATGTGCACTCACAGAACACTCGCAGAACTACGTGCACTCGCAGACTTATGTGCACTCGCAGAACACTTGCAGAACTACGTGCAATCGCAGACCTACGTGCACTCGCAGAACACTCGCAGAACTACGTGCACTCGCAGACCTATGTGCACTCGCAGAACACTCGCAGAACTACGTGCACTCGCAGACCTATGTGTTCTCGCAGAACACTTGCAGAACTACGTGCACTCGCAGACCTACGTGCACTTGCAGAACACTCGCAGAACTACGTGCACTCGCAGAACACTCACAGAACTACGTGCACTCGCAGACCTATGTGCACTCACAGAACACTCACAGAACTACGTGCACTCGCAGACTTATGTGCACTCGCAGAACACTTGCAGAACTACGTACACTCGCAGACCTACGTGCACTCGCAGAACACTCGCAGAACTACGTGCACTCGCAGACCTATGTGCACTCGCAGAACACTCGCAGAACTACGTGCACTCGCAGACCTATGTGTACTCGCAGAACACTTGCAGAACTACGTGCACTCGCAGACCTACGTGCACTTGCAGAACACTCGCAGAACTACGTGCACTCGCAGAACACTCACAGAACTACGTGCACTCGCAGACCTATGTGCACTCACAGAACACTCACAGAACTACGTGCACTCGCAGACCTATGTGCACTTGCAGAACACTCGCAGAACTACGTGCACTCGCAGACCTATGTGCACTCGCAGAACACTCGCAGAACTACGTGCACTCGCAGACCTATGTGCACTCGCAGAACACTTGCAGAACTACGTGCACTCGCAGACCTATGTGCACTCGCAGAACACTCGCAGAACTACGTGCACTCGCAGGCCTATGTGCAGTCGCAGAACACTCGCAGAACTACGTGCACTCGCAGACCTATGTGCACTCGCAGAACACTTGCAGAACTACGTGCACTCGCAGACCTATGTGCACTCGCAGAACACTCGCAGAACACTCGCAGAACTACGTGCACTCGCAGGCCTATGTGCACTCGCAGAACACTCGCAGAACTACGTGCACTCGCAGACCTATGTGCACTCGCAGAACACTTGCAGAACTACGTGCACTCGCAGACCTATGTGCACTCGCAGAACACTCGCAGAACTACGTGCACTCGCAGGCCTATGTGCATTCGCAGAACACTCGCAGAACTACGTGCACTCGCAGACCTATGTGCACTCGCAGAACACTTGCAGAACTACGTGCACTCGCAGACCTATGTGCACTCGCAGAACACTCGCAGAACCCTCGCAGAACTACGTGCACTTGCAGGCCTATGTGCACTCACAGAACACTCGCAGAACTACGTGCACTCGCAGACCTATGTGCACTCGCAGAACACTTGCAGAACTACGTGCACTCGCAGACCTACGTGCACTTGCAGAACACTCACAGAACTACGTGCACTCGGAGACCTATGTGCACTCACAGAACACTTGCAGAACTACGTGCACTCACAGAACACTCGCAGAACTACGTGCACTCGCAGGCCTATGTGCACTTGCAGAAAACTCACAGAACTACGTGCACTCGCAGACCTATGTGCACTCGCAGAACACTCACAGAACTACGTGCACTCGCAGACCTATGTGCACTCACAGAACACTCGCAGAACTACGTGCACTCGCAGACCTATGTGCACTCGCAGAACACTCGCAGACCTACGTGCACTCGCAGAACACTCGCAGAACTACGTGCACTTGCAGGCCTATGTGCACTCGCTGAACACTCGCAGAACTACGTGCACTCGCAGACCTATGTGCACTCGCAGAACACTTGCAGAACTACGTGCACTCACAGACCTACGTGCACTTGCAGAACACTCGCAGAACTACGTGCACTCGCAGAACACTCACAGAACTACGTGTACTCGCAGACCTACGTGCACTCGCAGAACACTCGCAGAACTACGTGCACTCACAGACCTAAGTGCACTCGAAGAACACTCGCAGAACTACATACACTCGCAGAACACTCGCAGAACACTTGCAGAACTATGTGCACTCGCAGACCTGCGTGCACTCGCAGGCCACTCGCAGACCTATGTGCACTCACAGAACTACATGCACTCCCAGACCTACGTGCACTCGCAGAACACTCGCAGAACTACGTGCACTCACAGAACTACGTGCTCTCGCAGAACACTCGCAGAACTACATGCACTCGCAGACCTACGTGCACTCTCAGAACACTCGCAGAACTACGTGCACTTGCAGACCTACGTGCACTCGCAGAACGCTCACAGAACAGTAGCAGAACTATGTGCACTTGCAGACCTACGCGCACTCTCAGGCCACTCACAGACCTATGTGCACTCACAGAACACTCGCAGAACTACGTGCACTCACAGACCTACGTGCACTCACAGAACACTTGCAGAACTACGTGCACTCGCAGACCTACGTGCACTCACAGAACACTCGCAGAACTACGTGCACTCGCAGACCTACGTGCACTCGCAGGCCACTCACAGACCTACATGCACTCACAGACCTAGATGCACTCGCAGACCACTCGCAGACCTATGTGCACTCGCAGACCTACGTGCACTCACAGAACACTTGCAGAACTACATGCACTTGCAGAACTATGTGCACTCGCAGACCTACGTGCACTCGCAGGCCACTCGCAGACCTACGTGCACTCACATAACTATGTGCACTCGCAGGCCACTCGCAGACCTACATGCACTCACAGACCTACGTGCACTCACAGACCTACATGCACTCGCAGACCTACGTGCACTCGCACAACACTTGCAGAACTACGTGCACTCGCAGACCTACGTACACTCGCAGGCCACTCGCAGACCTACGTGCACTTGCAGACCTACGTGCACTCGCAGAACACTTGCAGAACTACGTGCACTTGCAGAACTACGTGCACTCGCAGACCTACGTGCACTCGCAGGCCACTCGCAGACCTACGTGCACTCGCATAACTATGTGCACTCGCAGGCCACTCGCAGACCTACATGCACTCACATACCTACGTGCACTCGCAGACCACTCGCAGACTTACATGCACTCGCAGACCTACGTGCACTCGCAGAACACTTGCAGAACTACATGCACTCGCAGACCTACGTGCACTCGCAGGCCTACATGCACTCGCAGACCTACATGCACTCGCACAACACTTGCAGAACTACGTGCACTCGCAGACCTACGTGCAATCGCAGGCCACTCGCAGACCTACGTGCACTTGCAGACCTACGTGCACTCGCAGAACACTTGCAGAACTATGTGCACTTGCAGAACTACGTGCACTCGCAGACCTACGTGCACTCGCAGGCCACTCGCAGACCTATGTGCACTCGCATAACTATGTGCACTCGGAGGCCACTCGCAGACCTACATGCACTCACATACCTACGTGCACTCGCAGACCACTCGCAGACTTACGTGCACTCGCAGACCTACGTGCACTCGCAGAACACTTGCAGAACTACATGCACTCGCAGACCTACGTGCACTCGCAGGCCACTCGCAGACCTACGTGCACTCTCAGACCTACGTGCACTTGCAGGCCACTCGTAGAACTGTGTGCACTCGCAGACCACTCACAGAACTACGTGCACTCGCAGACCACTCGCAGAACTACGTGCACTCGCAGACCTATGTGCACTCGCAGAACTATGTTCACTCGCAGACCTACGTGCACTCGCAGACCTCTCGTAGAACTAAGTGCACTCGCAGACCTATGTGCACTCACAGATCTACGTTCACTCGCAGACCTACGTGCACTCGCAGACCTACATGCACTCGCAGAACACTCGTAGAACTACGTGCACTCGCAGACCTACGTGCACTCACAGACCTACGTGCACTCGCAGACCTACTCAGGTACTAAACATGAAAAAATATTTTTTAAACAAAAACTCCCAACCAGTTACTAGCCTCTCCTCAACTATTGTTGATAGTGGCCTACGTAAAAAATCACTTTTTAACCCTCTAAACGGGGCGAACCACCAAGTGGAAGTATTCAAAGGGCTAGTCTTACTAGATCTTGAAGGCCTGATTTCAAAAAAAGATGTGAATCCGAGATACATACAAGAAGGCATCGAATTGCTAGAAAAAAGAAAAGAATTGGTCATTAGACCTGCAATGAACTGCAGGCTTTGGTTGATTCAGGTTTTTCAACAGGAGTTTAATCTATCAAAGAGAAAAAATACTTAGTCCCTAGCAGTAGTAGAATTCCGACCATATATGCCTTGCCGAAAATCCATAAGGGCTTACAGTGCCCTCCTGGGAGACCAATTGTCAACGGGATCAGATCAGTAACATCACGGATGGGTCAATATGTGGATCTCTTTCTACAAAAGAGCATTATACAAACCAGAGCTTATCTACGTGACACAAAAAATCTACTACAACTGCTTCAAGAAATTGACTTATCTGAGAAAGATAGGTGTACTTAGTAATGGCGGATGTGTCTTCCCTATATACCATCATTCAACACGACGATGCCTTACTGGCTCTAAATTATACCCTAAGCCAGGGGGAAGATCTTTCCCATAACCAGAAGGTGTTTTTACGGAATGCACTTTGCCTATGCCATAATTACTTCTGGTACAATGGAGACTTCTACTCTCAAAAACGCAGTGTTGCTATGGGCGCTAAGTTTGCCCCAAGTATAGCAAACCTATTCATGGGGGAATGGGAGGATAAAACAATATTCTCCCTAAAAAGGAACCAGCTATTACTCTATAGAGATATATTGATGACCTCTTCTTCATCTGATCTAGAACAATTATATTGTTACAACAATTCCTTGAAGAATTGAATTGCAATACTAATAATATAAAATTAATGAGTGAATTCAGTGACAACGAAGTCCACTTTCTTGATGTCAATATTTTCAGACAGGGAAATAAATTATGTACCTCAGTATATTTTAAGCCCACAGACTGTAATAGCTATTTACCAATACAAAGCGGACATCACCCAATGTGGTTAAGAAACACTCCAAAGGGGCAATTCACCAGAGTAAGAAGAAATTGCACAAATATTGAGGACTATAACTCACAAGCTTTGGTTATCAAAAAGAAATTTGTGGAAAAAGGCTACTCTGAAGAGAATTTGGACCGTATTATTGACAATGTGGCCTCTACCTCAAGAGAAGAACTCCTAAATGATGTGATATACCCTCCAGATAACAATAATCAAGAATAGAGCTTTATATCAGGGTTCCATTCACAATATAAAGAAGTGGAGGAAATCTTTGGATCACACTGGCATATTCTCCTGATGGATAAGGCTCTCAAACCTGTATTACCATCGAAACCTGGATTTATTTACAGAAGGGCTCCAAGTTATGCGGATAAAATTGTAAAGAAGGTAATTGATCCTCCATGTAGACTCCCCTCTCTTTTGGATAAAGACGGTTTTTATGCATGCAGAAGATTCTGTGCTTGCAAAGATGTGAGGACACTGATCAGAGCTTTTGATAAGTTTGTGTCTACCTCCAATAATAAAGAATTTAAAATTAAGGAATTCATTACCTGCAATACGGCATATGTAGTGTATGCACTCCAATGTCCTTGTGGGTTAATCTACATAGGTCGCACAAAAAGTTAAAAATACGGATTGCGGGGGGCAGGAGGCGGAGCCTAGCGGAGCAGACATGCATTGTTAGAGCTCCACACCGCTGAGGAGAGAAGAGAAGGACAAAGCGGAGCCTGCAGACTCAAAAGGTATCCATTTAAACCTTTTTGCCCCTGGGAACAAACTGTGAAAGTTTGGGCAGGAAATATGGTACTGGGAGGAAACCGTGGCAGAAATAAAAATCACCTCACAAAGAGCTCACAGGCACTCACTGCAGCTGAAGCAGCTCCAGTCACCTCACAAGATACAGCATCAGGGCGCTCTCACAGACAGAAAGTGTCACAGCAAGACTCTCCATTTGAGTCAGATACAGAACAAATCCTCTCACAAACTTCTCCACAAGCCTCCTCAGTATCCCCAGTAATATTATTACAATTTGAAAAGATGCTTCATAAGGCTTTAAAACAAACCTCAGACCAAATAACAAAAAGCCTAACCAAAGAAATAAGAGAGCTGGGAAACCGCACCGCAGCCTTAGAAATAAAAATGGATGAAATTGAAATTACAACCCAAGAAAATATAACAGAATTGGAACAATTAAAAAAAGAGAATTTAATACTTCAAACTAAGCTCGAAGATTACGAAAATAGAGCCAGACGTTCAAACTTGCGCATAAGGGGAGTACCTGAAACTGTGACAGACCTGCAATCTACTATTACTGCTCTATTACAAGAACTAAAGCCAGATATCCCTATTGAAAGTTTAGAACTGGACAGAGTACACAGAGCCCTCACAGCCAAAAAGAAAGATGGACCCCCACGTGATATAATCACAAAATTTCATTATTACAGAACGAAAGAACAAATACTAATTGCTGCAAGAGAAAAAAAGGAACTTAATTTTCATGGACACGATTATCAAATTTTTGCTGACCTATCCCAACTTACTATTACTAAAAGACGATCAATGAAACCCCAACTAATGGAACTGCAATGCCACAACATTATGTATCAATGGGGCTTCCCCTTTTCAGTCAGATTTAACTACCAAGGTACAATTTACAGAAGCAGATCAGCAGATGAACTACAACAAACCCTTTTAAAATTAAATCTGACAGAACCCACAAGCAGCAACTCTCCCACACGCAGAAGCATGGCATCATCTTCACCTTCAGGCAGCACCCAGAAAATTTCAGAACAAAATGGGAATCATCATTCTCACAAAAGAGGCCGTTATGCCACATCATCCATGGACCAAGAAGATTCAATGGACTGACATCCTAATTCCTGATATCTCTTCATTTATTATACTAAGAGATGGTTCTCTATAAAAAACCTGTATTTATAACTGAATGTAACTGCATTCTGATAGTCACACACTGTGTGGGATCATGTTACATTCCAGTTATATTTCTTATTACTTCTGATTCATATAGCCTTAGAATATATAAGTGAAATAAGGAAATTCTTGTTCAGTTATATATTATCAGGTAATAATAATAGATTTATTACTTTTTAGGACAAATATGTTCAATAATCCAGAAGTAATGGAAGCTTTTTCTTTCTTTTCTTAAAACAAATATATTATTACCTAACTAGTTCCTAGAATTATGTTTTTGTTTATTCTAATCTGAAGCAATACAACCTCAATTTTATGAGTTAACATATCTAAACAGTTGCATATGAATAAAATATGTAATTGTTTACTCTAAAAGGGTTAAAATCCCAAAATAATTCAAACTATCTTCATCAATACCAAAGTTATTAACAGTACCTTTCTAACTGAATTATTTAGTCTAGGGCAAGACTAACCATATACAACCACCCTGGAATAAATAATTTCAACAAAAACTATATTCTGCACTCCAATTAATGAAACATCATTTTGATGTCTTTTGACATAGCACTTCTCTCCTGTAAGCGGAAGATCTGTGTACCCCCATTAGCCCTCCTCATTCTCCCAACCATATTATGTGGGAGTGTGACGAAGGCACTTATTCCCCTGAGAGAGATGTTTATTCTCTTTCACGGGTAAATTATGATTACTTGCAAAAAATAATTTATACAATGTATCATCTAATCTCATATGTTTTTTGTTTACTCTTTACTCCAGAATTCACTGGTTTCTTTTCTATCTATTCATCTCTTCAGTCCACACAGGTTGATCTGCGCAGTCAGCTCTGCATAACAAAAAGTAAGTCAAAACTATTTGATCTATTGCCATGGCACCACTGAATATACTTTCCCTGAATGTTCAGGGAATAAATGTCCCTCAAAAAAGGACCAAAGCCTTCCGTACTTTCCATAACAAGAAGGCTCACATAGTATGCCTCCAAGAAACACACTTCACCAAAGATTCTACTCCAAAATATATTTCTCCTTTTTATCAACAAATTTACACGGCTTCTGCCTGTACCAAGCAAAGGGGAACTCTAATTGCATTTCACCGATCCACACCATTCACCTTATCATCAGAAATTAAAGACCCAGAAGGTAGATACCTGATACTCATGGGTTATATAATGGATACAGCAATCACGGTGATTTCCTACTATGCTCCTAACAAACAACCTACACCATTCCTCTCACATATATTACAAGTGATTAATACACACAAAATAGGAACAGTGATAATGTGTGGGGATTCGAACCAGGTCCTCCTCCCATTTCTAGATAAATCACCTTTTACACCATCCAAAATAACCTCTAGATTACCTTTTTCTCAACTTCTTTCCAAATACAATCTGGTAGATTCATGGAGAGAAAGTAACCCAATGAAAAAGAAATTCACTTATTTCTCGCACCCTCATCAAACCTTCACCAGAATAGATCATATTTTTCTAACAATAGGCATGATACCAGAAATTATTGCATCAGATATAATTCCAATTCCGTGGTCTGACCATAATGCAGTATACACTACTATAGCCTCAGCCATACCAAAAGCGCATGACCCAACGTGGTACTTACCGGACATAATGCTCAAACACCCACTACATCAGATGGCCATTGAACAAGCTTTAAAGGAATACATATCAATTAATAATACAACAGACATCTCCCCAATAACACTGTGGGAAGCTCATAAGCCTGTCTTGCGTGGTACAATACAAAGACAAATGGCACTATTTAAACGGGAACGCAAAAATCTAGCAAAAAAACTAGAACTCAATTTTAATGCAGCCTACATATCATTTCAAGATAATCCATCTCAGAGTACAAAATCTCATCTGGAAAAATCTAGATTGGAATACGATCTATTTCTCACTGAGTCAGTTGATAAATCCCTCAAACGCTCCAAACACAATTTCTACATGAATACAAACAAACCAGGTACATATTTGGCTCGGGCATTAAATTCAACTAACAAATCTTTCAAACCAATACGTTTGAAATTATCAAAAAATGTTTACACTTGTAATCCAGTTAAAATAGTCCATAAATTTCACTCACATCTCGCAACTTTATACAAGACAAACAATGAATTTAATCCTACAGAAGCTGAATCCTTCTTCTCAAAAATAACCTTACCTGAGTTATCTCAGAATCAAAAAAGCAGTTTGGATGAGCCTATAACTATAGATGAAGTTGCTAACGCCATAAAAGACCTAAAACTTAACAAAAGACCAGGCCCAGGCAGCTACTCGGCTTTATACTATAAAACATTCTCAGAAATACTCTCTCCCATTCTCACTAAAACTTTTAACAAACTTCTAGATGGACATTCTTTTCGGCAAGAAACACTAATGGCAATTGTTTGTATGATCCCAAAACCCCTTTCTGATGATACTTCCTGTGTGAATTATCGGCCTATCTCTCTGTTAAACCTCGATATTAAATTATTAGCAAAAATAATAGCAAAACGCCTCAATAGCATTATAGGAAAATTAATACATAGAGATCAAGTAGGCTTCATGCCAAATAGACAGGCAGGCGATAATATACGCAGGGCAGTGTTATTGGCACATATTGCTAAAAAACGGAAAATCCCTTTATGCTTTCTATCTCTCAATATTAAGAGGGCATTTGACACAGTATCCTGGCAATATATGCAATATTCATTACAAAAATGGGGTTTTGGACCCCACTTTTTAACATGGATCAAAGCATTATATAATAAACCCAAAGCCTATATAAAATATGCTGGATACAAATCTGAAGCCTTTAATATCGAAAGAGGTACCCGACAGGGTTGCCCATTATCTCCCTTATTATTTGCCCTTATACTCGAACCCATGGCCCAATACATCAGAACAAACCAAACTATAACTGGCATTGAAGTAGGAGGTATTACACACAAATTATGTATATTTGCAGACGATATATTACTTTTTCTATCATCACCACAGGTCTCTGGTCCTAACTTAATACCAGCTCTTGATGGATTTGCAGCCCTATCCGGCCTTATGATTAATCCTAAGAAATGCCTAGTGCTTAATATTTCACTCACAAACATGGAATTGATCCCGGCTAGGGCTGCACTCCCATTCACATGGGCAGAATAATCAATCCCATATCTTGGAATTCATTTAACAGCATCTCATTCTGACTTATTCTCAACCAATTATCCTCCTGTATTAAGACAGATCACAAATCTAATAAAACAATGGTCGCAACTTCCTTTATCATGGATGGGGAAGATTAATGCAATCAAAATGACTATTCTACCCAAATTGCTTTATCTATTCAGAGTCCTCCCTATTCCAATTCCTTCCTATTTTTTGAGAATAGTACAAAAAAGAGCAACTTCGTTTATATGGGCCTCTTCTTTTTTTTTTCTTTTTTTTTTTTTTTTTCTTGCCACTTCAGAAAATTCTTAGAGAGACTAATTCAGCTTTCTCGCTCATAAGTATCTCTTCTTATCTCTTCATCACTGTGGCGTATTTATTTTTATTTCCACGGGGGTTCAAGACAGGGGTTTACATAGAATAATTATATAAAACTTAGCCTCACCTATTAAGGCGTAACCCCTAATTTTCCTTCTCTAAAATTTTATCTTTATTTATGAAACTCTCTGTTTCACCTATCTAAAAGCCGAGAAAAAGAAAAGGCAAGAAAACCGTACACGTATATATATATATATATATATATATATATATATATATATATATATATATATATATATATATATATAACCCCTCCCCTCCCTCCCCCCTCCCACCCCTGTGCACTGCCCATGGTCTTATTTAGTGGGTAGTTACATCTTGATTTTTTCCGCATAACTCCATGTTTTTTTAAACTCCTTCCAACATTTCCAATTGTCTGCTTCTCTCTTTTCCTCCTTATCCAAAGAAAACTGCTCCATGGTGTGAGTCTCTTCCACGGCATTTATCCAGTCCCACACCTCTGGACTTTCTTTTCCCCACCAGTTTTTGGGGATTAATCTTTTTGCTGCATTCAATAGATGTGGAACCAGAGATGTTTTATATTGTTTCACACTTCCTTCTATGCCGTGGAAGAGAACCACCCATGGGTCCTCCTTCACCTCTATTTTTGTAATCTCCTTTATCAAACTCAAGATTTTTTTCCAATATTTCCTAATTACCGGGCAATTCCACCATAAGTGAGCCATAGTGCCCATCTCTCCACATCCCCGCCAGCACTCTGCCGATTTCCCCTGTTGGAATTTACTCATCCTATCTGGCGTTGCGTACCACCTTGCCATGCATTTATAGTTCATCTCGGCCGTTTTTGTATCTGTCGCTGAGCTATGGGCTAGACGGAGCATTTTATTGATCGTGTTCGTGTCTTTTTGTGTTCCCAACTCCTTTTCCCAATTTCTGATGAATGTGGGTACCTCTGCTTCTTCTACTTTTAATAATAGTTTATATAGCTTAGATATTGTATTTTTTGTCTTTTCCGCGCAACATAATTTTTCTAATTCTGTCAAGTTTTCTCCAGATCTTATTGGTTGAGGTAAGTTTTTCACGAAGCGATCTAGTTGCATGTACCTCCATTCATCTATCACCCATGTGTCTGTGTTTTCTTTCAATTCAGCTATTGTGACTATTTTCCCTTTTTTAAGTATTTCTCTGAGCTGTACTTTATCTTTTTTTATCCAGTTCCCCCCTATATCTCTTTTCCCTGGTGCAAAATATTCATTCTCCTTTAATTCTATCAGAGGAGAATTAAAAGTCTTATCTAACTGTTTATATGCTACCTCCCATGTTTTTAAAACTATTTTTGTTAAACCGTGTGTTTCCTCATCTACCGTTCTGTGACTCGGAGGGTTCCAAATTATAGATCCTAAACGTGATTTACTATAGTGATTCTCTATATTCACCCATCTTTTTTCTTGGTTATCCCTAGCCCATTCTATTGCTCTTGACATAATTATTGCTTTGTAATATTTTAGGATATCTGGGACCGCGAGGCCTCCTTTGGCTCTATCTTGTTTTAGTGTCTTGAGAGATATTCTTGATCTTTTGTTCTTCCATATTATGTTAGAGATTATTGATTTCAACTTTCTAATATATTCCTGTGGGAGTCTAATGGGCAGCATTTGGAATTTATACGTGATCTTAGGTAAGAGGACCATCTTTATGGCGTTAATACGCCCCATCCATGAAAGAGGTTTTATCTGAAGTTTTTTCCCTTCCCTCCTTATTTCCTCTAAGAGATGGATATAGTTTTTCCTATATAACTTTTCCGGGGAGTTCGAAAGCATTATTCCCAAATATTTAATCTCTTTTTTCCAACAAAATTGGAAATCTCTCTTTAGTTTTTCCTCCTCTATTTTACTCACTTTTATCTTCAAAATTTCTGATTTCCCCATATTGACCTTAAAGTTTGTTATTTCTCCATACTGTTTTAATATTTTGACCAATCTTGGTAGTGTATTTCCGGGGTTACTTATATAGAAGAGCACGTCGTCCGCATAAGCAGCCAGTTTGTGCTCCTCTTTTCCCACCTTGAATCCTTCAATATCAGGGTTATTTCTAATTGTTGACAGGAGGGGTTCTAGGGCCAGCACGAAGAGAAGGGGGGACAGGGGGCATCCCTGTCTTGTCCCTCTCTTCATCTCGAAAGGTGACGACAGGGTTCCATTGATCTTAATGGCCGCCTTAGGTTTCCTATAGAGTGCTTTAATCCATCCTATCATCTTGGGGCCGATTCCAATTATTTCTAGGGTTCTAAACAGGAACTCCCAGGCCACCCTGTCAAACGCCTTTTCGGCATCACTTGACAAGAGCAGACCTGGGAGTCCCTCCTCCCTTCTCTTCTGGAGCAACAGTAGGGTTCTCACCCCATTGTCTCTTCCTTCCCTTCCCGCTATAAAGCCTACTTGGTCCGGATGAATCACCCCATTCATCAGTTCTTTTATCCTTGTGGCCAATACTTTTGAGTATATTTTTGTATCTACATTAATCAGTGATATCGGTCTGTAACTCGCGCATAAAGTTGCATCTTTGGCCTCTTTGGGGATTACGGTGATTGTAGCGAAAAGCGCCTCATTACTTAATTCATATTCATTTCCCACCCCGTTCATGTACTTACACATTTTCGGAACTAGTATGTCTTTAAATTTCTTATAGTAATATGTGGTGAACCCATCCGGACCCGGACTTTTCCCCTGTGTACTATCTGCTATTGCTCTATATATCTCTTCCTCTGTGATTGGTTTCTCCATAGCCTCTCTCGCATTTTTTGTGATTTTGGTTAATTTGGCGTTTTTTAAGAAATCCTCTATCTTCCTGTTTTTGCTTTCCTCCATTATCTGGTCTCCATTAATCTCCTCCGTATATAGTTCACTATAATAATTTTTAAATACCTCCCCAATCTCTTTGGTTTCATACACCATCCTCCCATGTTTATCCTGTATCTTTCCTATAAAGTTAAGGGCTTTTTTTTTCCTGAGCATTCTGGCTAAATGCTTTCCCGCCTTATTTCCATACAGATATCTTTCTTTAGCTATTTGGTTAAATTTTTCCTTTGTTTCTTGTTCCATCAGCTTTTTTAATTCATCCCGTTTATTTATCAGTGCGAGGTATGTTGTTTGGTGGTGTCCTCTGTGTTTTTTGTGTTCTTGTTCTAAGTTAGAAATTTCTTTTATAACATTACCCATCTTGTTTTTCCTTTCCCTCTTTCTCCTTACTCCCTCTTTTATTATTATTCCCCTTATGTAGGCTTTATGTGCTTCCCAAGTCACCGATCCCGATGTATCTCCTGTTTCATTTGTTTCAAAATAGTATTTTAGCTCTCTCTCTATTTTTTTGGAGATTTCTTCATTTTGTAATAGATCTTCGTTTATTCTCCATAATGATTGCCTCCCTTGTGCCCTATTAATCTGCATCTCCATCTCAATAGGGGCATGGTCTGATATTGTGATTATTCCTATTTTTGAACCTACTATCCTGTCTAAAAGTCTATGGTCTACTAATATGTAGTCGATCCTAGAGTACGTCCGGTGCACAGGGGAATAGAACGTATAGTCTCGTATTTTACCATTCATAATCCTCCAGATGTCTACCAGTTGATTTTTATGTAGTTCCTGTTTTATCTTCCTCATCTGTCCGTTATTCGTCCCCTGTGCCCCGGACGTACTGTCGATCTCTGGTTCTAAACACATGTTAAGGTCTCCCATTACTATGAGTTCTCCCTTCTTAAAATCCATTAATTTCTCTAATGTGCCCTTGAGAAACCTTACTGGGTTTTTGTTGGGGGCATATATGTTGGCAAGGGTACATTCCATTCCTCCGAGTATTCCTCTGAGGAATAAAAATCTCCCTCCTGGGTCCTGCATCATACCTCCTAATTTAAACTGTACCCCTTTAGCCAATCCTATTGCCACTCCCCTTGCTCTATTCGATATTGCATCTCCATAGAACCAATTCAGGAATTCTTTTGATCTTAATCTAATATTTGATTCATACGTTAAGTGGGTCTCCTGCAGGGACACCACCCCTGCTCCATAGGTTTGTAGTTCCCTCAAGATTTTATGCCTTTTTAAATTTGAGTTTAACCCTTTTACGTTATAGGAAAGAAATTTCAGTGTTGTCATTTTTCTGAATTTGCTATCTTTTGTGCCTTTAACCTGTCTTGAGCTACCCCTTTTTGTATCGGGGCAAGTGCACACTGTACTCCCCCTACTGCCCATTCCCCTTCCTCCCCCCCCCTCCCCCCATCCATCCTCCCCCCACCCTGAGCCACCCCTCCTTCTAACCCGGCATATACATCATGTGCCCCCCCTCCTCCCCATCCCCCCCCTCCCACATCCCTCCCCCATCCATCTCCCCCCCTCCCCCCCCCTGGCCCCCTGTGGGCCCCTCGTTTGTTCGGCGCCCCAAACATCAGGGCGACCAACAAACCTATTTATCCCAAGGTATGGGACCCAGTGTACCCTCTCACCCCTTCCTTAGATTGAAAAATTTGAAGGGGTGTTGACCTGCTATCTTCTGTTTTACGTGATCTGTGTGCTCTTCCCCCCTAATCCCCCCCCGTCCAGCCCGGTATATCTGGTATTTGCAAGTCTAGTTTTCCACAGAACCCTTCCAGATCTTCAGGAAAGCGCAATTTCGCTGATCTCCCCTCTTTGTATCCTATCAGGCAGGCTGGGAACCCCCAGCTATATCTGATGTTTTGTTGCCTCATCTTTTCTAAGAGGGGTTTAAGGTGTCTTCTTCTTGTTAAAGTTTCTTGAGATAAATCGGCGTACACCTGTAACTCCGTACCCTCATATACCAGGGGTGATTTTCTCCTTAATTTTCTCCAGATCTCCGACTTATCTTCATAAAATCTAAATCTAATAATAATGTCCCGTGGTCTTTCTTCTGAGTTTCTCCGGTGTCCGACTCTATGTATTCTTTCTATCCTTAGGGGTTCTCCGTCCTTTTTATCTATAAGGGGGCCAAATACTATTGAGCACATTTTCCTTAGATCTTCTCCCTCTTTTTCTGGGACTGATCGTAGCCTTATATTCTGTCTTCTGTTTCTATTTTCCTGATCTTCTATTTTATAAAGGATTTCCTTCTGTATTTGTTTTGCTGTTTTCATTTGCTGTTTAAGGGTTTCCAGTTCTTTCTTTTGATTCTCTACCGTTTTTTCTGTTTCTTCTACCCTGTCCAGGAGGCTTCCCAGATCTCCTCTCATCATACTGATGTCTGCTTTGATCGACTTTTCTAGCCTCAATAGCATCTCGTTCATTTCTCCCTTTGTGGGGGGGAGAGACTCGGGTGGTCTCCCCTCTATCCTACTACTCTCCAACTCCCCTTCTGATGTAAACTCTTCCCTGGAGTGTTCTGGGGTCTCCCCTCCCTTTTTGTCCGTCCCTTTTTTATTTTCCACCTTCGCTTTCCCCTGCTTCTCCGCTTCTAAATTTCTTGGGCTAGCTCCTTGTGTCATATACTGCTTCAGTGTACTAGTCCCTAGTTTATCTTTTGGGGATTTTGGGACGGGGGATTGAAGCTTATTGCTGTTTCACAGATCACTCACGGTTCTCGTTTTTATCTTACTGCTCTGGTCGCTTCTGTGGAGGTATTCAAGGAGCTGTCATTTTTCCTCATTGGCAAGCTGGGGGCTGAAGCTCTCCTCCTGTTGTGTTGTGAACGCTGACGGCTTCACAGAGCATTCCACGAGGCAGCGTCTTGCTGGTACACTGGAATCCCTCCCTCTGTGACGGACGTTACGTTCTCACGTCCTCACTTCCCACATCCTCATCATCCATCCTTTTTTTGATATGGGCCTCTTCTAAACCACGTATACCTATACACACACTACATCTTCCCAAAAATAAAGGAGGCCTGGGATACCCTAATTTTACTAACTACTACAGAGCAGCACATTTGGCCAGTCTTTCCAAATACCATGCAAAACAGGAAATCCCATTATGGGTATTTATAGAGGCTTCAGAAAATGACCCACTATTAATATCAAATTTATTATGGCTTGATCCTAAAGACCACTTTAAAGTTCATAATCCCATAACTAAACACTTCTTATCTCTCTGGGATAAACTAAAAACCAAATATCAGTTACAATCTCTACACAATCCTCTCCTTTCTTTTATCAGAAATCCGGCCTTTTATCCGGCATGGATCTACCCAAATTCTTTTAAAGCTTGGACAACATCAGGCATTCAGACACTAAATGACTTCATAGCATCTAAATCATTCCTTTTATTCCCATCGCTTAGAGAAAAATATGATCTACCAAACTCTGAGATATTTAGATATCTCCAAATCAAAAATTTCTATACACCATTCCTAAAGGGGATACACCATTATCCCAATTATCCATTTTTGAATCAATCTGTACAAAAGATCCATTTGCTAAAGGTACAATTTCATCACTTTATAATCAATTATATGGAGTAGCAAATCTTAATAGACCCTCTTACGTTCAGAAGTGGGAGGAGGACCTGGGACGAACTTTAGAAGACACGGACTGGTCTAACATATGGCTCACATCTAAGTCATCTTCACCCAACATCTTAGCACTGGAGACAAATTATAAAGTCCTAACTCACTGGTACCTTGTACCCGCTAGAGTGGCAAAATATTCACCTAATACCTCAGCTCTTTGTTTTCGAAGATGCCCAGAAATAGGCACATATTTACACATATGGTGGACGTGCCCAGTAATCCAAACCTTCTGGAAGGAAGTCTTCGTGATTGCATCTAAAATATTTAAAAAAATAATACAACCAGATCCATATTTAACTTTACTTAATCTAAAACCGGAATGGTTAACACTCTCTCAATTCAAACTAATGATCCAACTAATAATGGCTGCAAAACAAACAGTGGCCAAGGCATGGAAATCTCCTACATTGGTACTAGCAGAAACAATTCACAGAATGAATAATACAATGTCCCATGCTAAGATGGTAGCCATCGATCAAAATCAAATTCCAAAATTTGAAAAACTTTGGCATCCTTGGATAAAACAACAGTTCCTGTCAAACTTCAATGACTCTGTCCTGTTGCCATGGTAACAGATTAAATGACTTACAGAGACACCCATTCTAAGGCTTCAAAGAGAACTAAAAAGAATAATAAACTGACGAGCGGGACAACCTTGTGGACCATACCTCTACCTTTCAACCCTTTTTCTTCTTTCTCTTTCCTTTTCTCCACCTTACGATTAAAGCTCATTATCAGAATTTATTTGACCTATATACACTCTACTTGTAAACAATATGTATAGAAGGTATAAATCAATTAAATACCTACAAAAGTAACTAAGGAAATTATATATATCTTTAATTTAGGTTTACGGGAACCCAATGTTTAATATTTGAAATTTCATGATATTTACCTATATAAACCCTACTGTAAAACAATGAGCTTACTTTATAGATCCTTGTAAACTTACTTTATGTATCTTTATAACATTGTATACTCAATAAACTTCTTTTGACAAGGAAAAATACGGATTGCAGAACATATCACCAACATTAAAATAGGTTTTAAAGACCATAACGTATCACTACAATTTAAAGTACATTACAATCAGGATCCATCTGGACTGAAATTTTGGGGTATTGACCATCTCAAACCATTTTGGAGAGGCGCTAACCTAGTAAGAGAACTCTCTAAATGTGAGACCCAATGGATATACCTGGTTGACACCCTATCACCTAAAGGGTTAAACGTTGACCTAGACATCAACTGCTTTATTAGTGATTATTAACTGACCCTTTTTAGACCTACTGTCGTTTTTTTTTCGCTGTGATTGGGCTAATCTCTCTCTCCCTACATATTAATCTCCACTGCCTTTTAATACCCTTGATTTTCTTTAATTTTATATTTTACTAATCTTCTTATATTCTATGTGGTTACTTTAGATATAAGTTTTAATTGAATTTATATGATGTCTCTATTAATTTGTTAACATAGATCACACATGACATATATAAGATTTCTCCATCTTTTCTTTCGTCTTAATGGATGATATCCATCGGTATCTACCATGTATTCATCCTGGTAGCTATGACTTTTGATTTAATAAGACGTCACTCTCACCTTCTCCGAAGGGATTGGTGTGTCTATATGTCTAGTTTTATATAGTTCTCTAAATATATTTATCCATTTATGCATTGCTCATCAAGCTGAGCACAGCTTATATATATTTTATTTTGTTCCCTTCTTTTTCCATTATAGGATTAGTACTCCTTAATTCATCTGATACTCATATTCTTATTTGCCTTTCTATTAATAGTGACATAATGCATTTTGCTGCTCTGAGCTTATTTAAGTGCCCTGTACACTTGATATCAATCCGTTTTTGGAGTTTTAAACTCATTGTCCCTTTAATAATTCCTATATTTATGCTATAATATGCTTGTATTGCTCAAGGTACTTATCTCCCACCATTGTTATCATTGCTGCTCATTGTCGTTTCATTTTGCTTTTAATGTATTGAAAATATAAATGTCACTGCTATGTCTGTGTTTTTCCTGTGCCCTTCGTAAACACTGCACTGCTCATGTCCAATCAGGCTGCTGGAGCCGATGACCGTCATCTGTTACCAGGAGCGCCTGATTGGCTGAGTGACTGAAGGCACTTTTTATTATGGCCAGCCAGGTTACAAAGGCTGGTGGCCGTCATCTGTTACCGGGTGTGCCTGATTGGCTAGATGCTTGAGGCACTGTTATTTAAATCCATTGAGATGTTGTGTGGCCACGCCCTCTGTGGAAGTCCATAATGACGAAACCGGTCAGGGCGTGACCTACACGACAACCCGCAAGTGACCCTTGCGCTCCACCGTCCACTACCATCTACAAGGAAGTGTGGTGTCTGCAGAGAAATACACACCCCATCCTGGACGGCTGGATATGGTGACAGCGCCCTCTGGGCTATTTTATCTGCTTGTTTTACTTTGTTACAATGTATATAGTTAGGATTAAGGGGACCGCTGATGTATAGGGGATTTTAACATTAATAAACAGGATTATGCTATGTGGTGTTACTCTTGTGTTTTATAGTATATATGTAGCCCCTTTTCCAGTGGATCCTGCTGATGATGAGGACTTAGTATTGAAGTGAATGATGATTACCTTTACTCAATGCTTTTTTATTAGCGGCTTCTGGTGAGTTTGACCCCCCGGGGAAGTGTGCATCACGTGGTGGAATACGTTTACTTTTCTGGTGAAAGGTGCACGCTTGGACATCAGTGATTCTACACCTGTAAAAGCCTTTGAACTCTCTTTATTATCACCTTCTACATAGAGACTTACAACTGTGTTACTGGCCACATGTGTCATTTTTTCACTCCACCGCTGTTTTTGGTATTTAATGATCCAGCGTTTGACTGCTAGACTTTTATACTACTGTATTTATGCGAAAGTTATAGCGTCTACAAAATAAGGGATAGTTTTATGTCATTTTTATTAATATTTTTTTTTTACTAGTAATGGTGGCAATCAGCGATTTTTATCATGACTGCGACATTATGGCGGCAGATCGGACACTTTTGGCGCTATTTTGGGACCATTCACATTTATACAGCGATCAGTGCAATTAAAAATGCATTGATTAGTGTGTAAATGTGACTGGCAGTGAAGGGGTTAACCACTAGGGGGCAGTGAATGGGTTAAGTGTGTCCTAGGGAGTGATTCTAACTGTGGGGGGGCGTGGCTATGTGTGACATGACACTGATCACCGCTCCCGATTACAGGGAGCGGTGATCAGTGTCAGTGTCACTAGGCAGAACAGGAAATGCTTGTTTACATCAGCATTTCCCCGTTCTTCCTCTCCATGAGATGATCGCACCTGCAAACCGCTTCTTAAAGGGCAAAGTACAGGTACGTTAATGGGCCTGTACGTGCCCTGTTGCCGACGTATATCG
The DNA here is from genome assembly GCF_042186555.1 of Aquarana catesbeiana. NCBI lineage: Eukaryota > Metazoa > Chordata > Amphibia > Anura > Ranidae > Aquarana > Aquarana catesbeiana. The sequence goes on from NC_133328.1 coordinate 99,338,543, forward strand.
GCGTGAGCCGGTCGGCAAGCGGTTAATGGGCTTTTGGCTATATATGTGGTAAAGTTGAGACATATGAAGCCATCACAAGAGTAAACAAGAGTAATCACTGGCTCAGCATGTTTTCATTTTTCTAAATATTGCCATGTGGGTTTTATTTATCAGCACAGAATGATCGTGTTTAAGAACCCAGGTATGATTCTCTGCAAATTGCACAGGTATCTATGCACAAAAAGAAACAAAAATTTAATAAATTACAGGTTTGTCTGTTTTTCAAACACATTTTCTAATAGTAGTAACAGTTTCATCCAGTCCTGAAATTTACACAAACCTTTGATATGGCAGAACCATGGAGATCAATGTTACAGTTAAAGTGGACCTCCAGTCATTTTTTCAAATTTCTATTAAATCTTCTGCCTTTGTTGTTTTAAATTTGGATGCTAAAAATGTTATGTTCTGCCAGTAAATACCTTATACAGCCCACTTCCTCTTTCTTGTCTGATTACTGGCCTAGGCTTATGACACCATGCACAGCTCTCTCTCTCACTCTTGTGAGAGTTTGCCAGGAAGGGGGGGGGGTGAGTCATAGGAGTACCAATGAGAGCTGCAGGGCTGCAGAGCTGGAAGTGTGCCTCTGTGTGTCTGTGTAAATCTAGGAAGTGAACAGGCAACAGCTTTAGCTGGCCACAATTAAAATAGATGCAGTCAGACTTAGTGAAGGGAGATTTCTGCAGCATATTTGGCAAGTACAGAATCACAGTATATATAAAATAATATGCAAAGTGGTTGGAAAGAAGCTTTAGAATGGCAAAGATGTTTTTATTACAAATGATGTGAGTAGACTGCAGTTTCTCTTTAAGGAATAAAGCCCCCAGCCTGCTGAAGAAACAAAAAAAACAGTGAAAATACAGCAGCAGACTGTTGATGTCATCTCTCTGCTCAATAGTTCCTTCCTCTTATCAGCATGTTCCTTAGCAGCACATTTTCATGCAGCACAGCAAATTGGCTGCCAGTCCTGCCCATCCCTCTACCAGTCTAAGCTCTGCTGCACAGGGGATTGCAAAAGACTGATACCAAATCAAGTTCAGGTATTAACACTGATTGCATGAAAAAAATAAATGTAATCATTTAAAAATGGATACCTAGATACATAAATGTATGTATTTTTTTTATTTACCTGTAGTTCAACTTTATTGCAACAAAGCAGATTGCTGAAAATACAAAACAGTTTTGCTTTAAAAGCTGTGGCTTAGTCATTGACTGTACTTTAAATTATTAGCAAATGTAAGCATAACTGGGAATATTTATTACAAATGACAACCATATAGAATCCCACTCTAGTTTAAAAACCCTGACAAATCACGGAAATGGCCTCTTTTGTAGAAAAAAATAGAGCATGAAGCAAAGGCAGACATACTATATATATATATATATATATATATATATATAAGGCCTAACTTGAACTTCCCAGAATAGCTTAATTAGCAAAGCACTCTTATGCCCCGTACACACGGTCGGAATTTCCGACAACAAATGTTCGATGAGAGCTTGTTGTCGTAAATTCCGACCGTGTGTAAGCTCCATCGGACATTTGTTGTCGGAATTTCCAACAACAAAAATTTGAGAGCTGGTTCTCAAATTTTCCGACAACAAAATCCGTTGTCGGAAATTCCAATCGTGTGTACACAATTCCAACGCACAAAATCCACGCATGCTCGGAATCAAGCAGAAGAGCCGCACTGTCTATTGAACATTTTTCTTGGCTCGTCGTACGTGTTGTATGTCACCGCGTTCTTGACGTTCAGAATTTTCAACATTTGTACGACCATGTGTATGCAAGACAAGTTTGAGCCAACATCCGTCGGAAATAAATTCAGGATTTTGTTGTCGGAATGTCCGATCGTGTGTATGCGGCATTAGCATTTCCTGTGCTTGTTTACTGAACCTGCGTCATTCACTTACAGAAATTCTAAATTTTTTAAATTGCTTATTTCCCTTATGTACAGAAATATGGACATGTGTGTTATTACTGTATGTGCTTAATAGTTGAAAGTCTCATAAACAGGATAATAAACAAATGCACTAACTTATTAAAGGCAAAACCATCTAAATCATCTGTGATTTACACATTTTTTTTGCTTATAATTTAATCAGGTAAATATAAAATCTTGAATAATTTGTTTTCCCATATCTAAACAGTAGATGATGCTTTACGTTCCTTTTTATGTTTCCCAGTTTCGCATTACCTTCTGTTATAAAAACAGACCTCAATTGCTCAAAGTGAAATTTACACAAGTGAATAAATCAGGGTAGTAAATTCTCTCCCCCTGTCTCAGGATCAATACTCAAGGATTGGGAGCCTATGCTAGGACCTGGAAGACAGGAAGATGGTTACTAAGGGGAAGTCCCTTCAGAAAAGCCCATGAGCAGGGTTGAAGTTACTTGAACGGAAGAAATATCAGTCGCTATTTTGAGTATCCTGTACTCTCTCTTATCTGGACACTGCACCTTTAAAACCCGCAAACAAAATCTGTCAGAGTGGATGTTGGTCATTCAGTTGCTGCCAGTGGTGATTGCTTTGGGGAAGCTTTACACCAGAACATCATAAGGTTCTGCAATCCACTCATACTGTAACTGTTATAGAGATCTGCTGTTCACTACTGTCTGAATTTGTAAATGCCTAAAAAGCCTGTAATTATACTATGTGTGCCCTTTCTGTCCCTGGTTTATTGGCTTTGAAACCCCAAAAGGAAAAAGTGGAGGGAGAGAAAGTCTCAGCCACACACCCTGTCCATGCTGCTAAACCACAAGCCAGAGGGGACTATTATGCACATTTTCCTATGTTCTAAAAGTTTAACTGCAACTGTGTATATATTTAAATCTTTCTGACAGAGAGAGTATCTTTGTCCTATTGTTATTATTTCACATGCACAGTGCCAGATAGCTAGGTCTGTGCTACTGTATGTATGTAGTGGTCATCTGGCTGAGTTCTCTGCTAGTCAGATTCCTATGGAGGCGCAACACTCGGAGCTTACAATTTTTTAATGCAGAATCCATCTCAACGCTGGGATTCTGAAGGCTTAACACCGGAGTCCTTGGTCCTTCCAGGTACCCTGACGCCAGGGTTTTCCATCACAACTGGACACTCCCCATCTAGATTACTAGAGACGTCTCCACATTTTACCTATCACTCAGGTTTACCCAAGGCATAGGTTACCCAGCCCGGCTCCCCAGGGATCGCAGAGATAACACCTGGGTCAGGAAAAGGTTCAGTTGGAACTCTGCCCTTCCCCAGAGGACCTCTACTGCTGGGGCTGTAATAGTGGATGCAGTTCTCATGTTAAAAGTGGGTATGTGGAAGGCAGCCCTGGAATCAACACAGTCCGACTGGGCGGCAGCCCGGGAATTAGCACAGGCCATCTGGGCGTCAGCCTGGGAATTAGCATAGTCTGGATGAGCAGCAGCCCAGAAATCAGCATTGCCAGGCTGGGCGGCAGCCCAGGAATCAGCATAGTCTGGCTGGGTGGCAGCCCAGGAATCAGCATAGTCCAGCTGGGTGGGAGCCCAGGAATCAGCATAGTCCAGCTGGGTGACTGGCAGCAGGTCACAAGCAGGTTTGGCCGAAGACAGTGGTTTACCATAGGCAAGCTTGGCAGAGGACAGAAGTTTACCAGAGGCAGGTTTGGCAGTGGACAGCAGGTCTCCAGCGGAAGGCTTGACAGCAGACAGCAGGTCACCAGCGGCAGGCTTGGCAGTGAACAGCGGGTCACCAGTGGCAGGCTTGACCGAAGACAGCAGGTCACCAGCGGCAGGCTTGGCAGTGGACAGCAGGTCACCAGCGGCAGGCTTGGCAGCAGACAGCAGGTCACCAATGGTAGGCTTGGCAAAGGATGGCAGGTCACCAGCGGCAAGCTTGGCACAGGACGGCAGGACACCAGAGGCAGGCTGAACCCCATCGGCAAGCACAGAGGCAGGCTGAACCCCATTGGCAGGCATAGAGACAGGCTGAACCCCATTGGTAAGCATAGAGGCGGGCTGAACACCATCTGCAAGCATAGAGGCAGGCTGAATCCCATCAGCAGGCAGCATGTAAGCAGGTTGGACCCCATCAGCCGGCAGCATGGAGGAGGAATGGACCTCATCAGCAGGCAGCATGGAAGAGGAATGAAATCCATCAGTGGGCAGCATGGAGGAGGAATGGACTCCATCAGCAGGCAGCATGGAGGAGGAATGGACCCCATTAGTAGGCAGCATGGAGGAGGAATGGACCCCATCAGCAGGCAGCATGGCAGCAGGTTGGACCCCATCAGCAGGCTGCATGGCAGCAGAGTGGACACCATCAGCAGGCAGCATGGAAGAAGGTTGGACACCATCAGCAGGCTGGACCTTAACAGCAGGCAGCATGGAATCAGGAACTGGCTGAATAATGGTTGAGGCAGCAGTGGATAGTGGTGGGATTGTATGAGCAGGAGAAAACTTCTGTTTCTTTTTTAGCTTAGATATTGGAGTCCTGCATGTAGTTGCATGGTGCTGTCCAGAGTGTACTGCTTAGGGAAAAGTAGCAGGGTACTGATCTACAATGTTTCAGCAGCCATCCCAAAAATCTAGCTTGAAACATAGTAAAAAGAGGAGCGAAAACATGGCACTGAGAGGTAAACATAAATAGCAATTCAGAACAGGCCCGAACCAAAGGCTGTATTTTCACTAAGGGCCCTCATCAGCTAAAGCATGTGCTTTCCGAATGCTTCTCAACAGTCCTCACCAGTGAGGTCCAGCCAAATTAAGTGACAAAAATCTTCATATTCTACTGCAAATTGCACACGACAAGTAACCTGCATTCAAGCATCTTAACTCAAAGCAAATAGCTCCCATTTCCCAGGTGCAGGCCTGTGCTGGCCATTGGGACTACTGGGAGTTTCAACAGTCCTCACTGGTGAGGACTGTTGAGAAGCATTCGGAAAGCACATGCTTTAGCTGATAAGGGCCCTTAGTGAAAATACAGCCTTTGGTTCGGGCCTGTTCTCCATTGTGTTAGAATAATGCCGGGCGGCTCCGCTCCTGCACGTGGCGGGTAGCGTCACACAAGCACCATCATCATGACACTGCCACTCACTCATCACTCCCACTAACACTCCCCCTAACATTACAGCCTCGGCCTCTTTGTCCCGGCATCGTGACGTCACTCACGGCCGGAGGGCGGAGGCGGCCCTGGGGACATAGGAGGAGGCGGAGCCAGGAGCGTAGCGTAGCAAGCCTGCAACCAAGAGAAGCTGAGGCTGAGCCAGCGCCACTGAGGAGAAGGATTCGGATCCAGAACCATGTTGCAGCAAGTACAGACAGGGACCAAATCGATAATGTGCTTCAAGTAAGCACTAAGTAAGCTAATCAGATGCTATACGGGATGCAGGCTGCGTGGCATGATTAATACTAAAGTAACTGAGTAATATGTAATAGTAACTGTAATATGCAGCATGGCGGGGGGAGGGGGTAGGGGTAAATGTACTGTAAATGTACTGCAACTGGTCATGGTAACTGATGAATAATTTAATGCCACTGGTCCGTGACCAGTGGCATTAAATTATTCATCAGTTACCATGACCAGTGGCATTAAATTAATAATTGACCAGTGGCATTAAATTATTAATCAGTTACCGTGACCAGTGGCATTAATATTAATTTAATGCCACTGGTCAATTATTAATTTAATGCCACTGACCACGGTATCTGATGAATAATTTAACGCCACTGGTCACGGTAACTGATTAGTAATTTAATGTCACTGGTCATGGTAATTGATGAATAATTTATTGCCACTGGTCACGGTAACTGATTAGTAATTTAATGTAATTTAATGTATTTGGTCATGGTAACTGATTAGTAATTTAATGTCACTGGTCATGGTAATTGATGAATAATTTAATGCCACTGGTCACGGTAACTGATTAGTAATTTAATGTCACTGGTCACGGTAATTGATGAATAATTTAATGCCACTGGTCATGGTAACTGATTAGTAATTTAATGCCACTGGTCACGGTAATTGATGAATAATTTAATTCCACTGGTCACAGTAACTGATTCATAATTTAATGTCACTGGTCATGGTAACTGATAAATAATTTAATGCCACTGGTCACGGTAACTGTTAAATAAATTAATGCCACTGATCACGGTAACTGATGAATAATTTAATGCCACTGGTGAATTAATTTACTGCCACTGGTCACGGTAACTGATGAATGAATTTACTAGTGCCACTGCTGGTCATGGTCACTGATGAATGAATTTACTAGTGCCACTGCTGGTCATGGTCACTGATGAATGAATTTGCAGCCACTGGTCATGGTCACTGATGAATGAATGTACTGCCACTGGTAGTAATGGTCACTGATGAATTAATGTACTGTCACTGCTGGTGATGATCACTGATGATGAATGTACTGCCACTGGTCACTGATGAATTAATGGCTGACCACTGGTCAGCCATTAATTCATCAGTGACCAGTGGCAGTACATTCATTCATCAGTGACCAGTGACAGTACATGAATTCATCAGTGACCAGTGGCAGTACTGGCATTCTTGGCAGCAGCACTGCAGTTATTGTTTGAACTGTTTCTTGTTAATATTATATTCAAACATAAGTTGTTATTTATAACTGTTTTCCTTATTTATGACACCTGCCATTGAACGGAGTGTAACTTACACATTTCATTCTAAAGGCGTCTGTAATGTTGGAATGCATCTTTTTCTCTAAATAATAAAAAAAAGCTGTTTGTACATACAGTAGAATTATTTTACTTATTTTTTGCACAATTGCGTATAGTTTATATACTGTTTTTGTGTGTGTTTGCAAAATTAAAGTGGGCCGGTCTGGATGAAGTCCAGGGCCAAATTTTTGTCCCAGTCCAGCCTTACACAGGTGTAGCTGATCAGGTCATTAGTGGGTCTCAGTGTTATGTCAGGAGTCAACAGAAAAGTGTGGCATGCATTTGTATTCAGCCCCCTATACTATGATACTCCTAACTAAAATCTAGTGGAACCAATTGCATTCAGAAGTCACATAATTAGTAAATAGTGTCAACCTGTGTGTGATTTAATCTCAGTATAAATTCAGATGTTCTGTGAAGCCCTCAGAGGTTTGTTAGAGAACCTTAGTGAACAAGCAGCATCATAAAGGCCAAGGAACACACCAGACAGGTCAGGGATAAAGTTGTGAAGTGTAAAGCAGGGTTAGGTTACAGTGCCTTGCAAAAGTATTCACCCCCCATTGGCTTTTTACCTGTTTTGTTACATTACAGCCTTTAGTTCAATGTTTTTTTAATCTGAATTATATGTGATGGATCGGAACACAATAGTCTAAGTTAGTGAAGTAAAATTAGAAAAATATATAAATAAAACTATTTTTCAGAAATAAAAAAAATGATAATTGGCATGTGCGTATGTATTCACCCCCTTTGTTATAAGCCCATAAAAAGCTCTGGTGCAACCAATTACCTTCAGAAGTCACATAATTAGTGAAATGATGTCCACCTGTGTGCAATCTAAGTGTCACATGATCTGTCATTACATATACACACCTTTTTGAGGCCCCAGAGGCTGCAACACCTAAGCAAGAGGCACCACTAACCAAACAGTGACATGAAGACCAAGGAACTCTCCAAACAAGTAAGGGACAATGTTGTTGAGAATTACAAGTCGAGGTTAGGATATAAAAAAATATCCAAATCTTTGATGATACCGAGGAGCACCATCAAATCTATTAGAAAACACAAGAAAACTAGCGCTCAGAGTTACCAATGCAATATCATACAAGCAGACAATACATGACTATAAAAAATGACTATATAAAAATTAGTATAATAAAATGATCATTGCTAAAGCACAAGAGAAGTCCATAAATATAGTGAATGTCCAGTGGATGAAGGTAATTAGTGATTGGCTAATTAGAAGGGTGAATCACAACGATCGGCACTATCAGCAAAGGGCAGCTCTTCCCAGGAGTGAAGCTGGCTCGGAGTCATCAAAGCAAACAAAAGAAAGAGGAGCGCCTCTAGGTAAAGTGCTTTATTCCATAAAATAAATTAAACAATAGCCACTTACATGTCGGTAAAAGATGAAGCTCTACAGAGGTTGATAAAACAAAGTGGTGTGACTACAAGCTGTAGCGGAGACCCCAAGAGTGTGTCTGATCCATACTGCAGTGACAGCGGGGAACCGAAGCAGACACAGCCGATCCTTGCAGAGGAAGGCAACGAAGGACTCGTGGAGCCTGCGTGTGATGTCCTCTGGTGAGGGGAACTATCAAATCTATTATAACCAAATAGAAAGAACATGGCACAACAGCAAACTTGCCAAGAGATGGCCGCACACCAAAACTCACGGATCAGGCAAGGAGGACATTAATCAGAGAGGCAGCACAGAGACCTAAGGTAACCCTGAAGGAGCTGCAGAGTTCCACAGCAGAGACTGGAGTATCTGTACATAGGATGACAATAAGCCGTACACTCAATAGAGTTGGGCTTTTTGGCAGAGTGGCCAGAAGAAAGCCATTACTTTCAGCAAAAAACAAAATGGCACGTTTTGAGTTTGCGAAAAGGCATGTGGGAGGCTCCCAATATGTATGGAGGAAGGTGCTCTGGTCTGATGAGACTAAAATTGAACTTTTTGGCCATCAAGAAAACGCTATGTCTGGCGCAAACCCAACACATCACATCACCCAAAGAACACCATGTATGAAACATGGTGGTGGCAGCATCATGCTGTGGAGATGTTTTTCAGCAGTCGGGACTGGGAAACTGGTCAGAGTTGAGGGAAAGATGGATGGTGCTAAATACAGGGATATTCTTGAGCAAAACCTGTACCACTCTGTGTGTGATTTGAGGCTAGGATGGAGGTTCACCTTCCAGCAGGACAATGACCCCAAACACACTGCTAAAGTAACACTTGTTGGTTTAAGGGGAAACATGTAAATGTATTAGAATGGCCTAGTCGAAGCCCAGACCTCAATCCAATAGAAAATCTGTGGTCAGACTTAAAGATTGCTGTTCACAAGTGCAAACCATCCAACTTGAAGGAGCTGGAGCAGTTTTGCAAGGAGGAATGGGCAAAAATCCAAGTGGTAAGATGTGGCAAGCTTATAGAGACTTATCCAAAGCGACTTGGAGCTGTAATAGCTGCAAAAGGTGGCTCTACAAAGTATTGACTTGAGTGGGGTGAATAGTTATGCACATTGACTTTTTCTGTTATTTTGTCCTATTTGTTGTTTGCTTCACAATAAAAAAAAAAAATAACATCTTCAAAGTTGTGGGCATGTTCTTTAAATTAAATGATGCAAATCCTCAAACAATCCATGTTAATTACAGGCTGTGAGGCAACAAAACGTGAAAAATGCCAAGGGGGTGAATACTTTTGCAAGGCACTGTATAAAAAAATATCCCAAGCTTTGAACATCACGGAGCGCTGTTCAATCCATCATCCAAAAATGGAAAGAGTATGGCACAACTGCAAATCTAACAAGACATGGCCGTCCACCTAAACTGACAGGCCGGGCAAGGAGAGAATTAATCAGAGAAGCAGCCAAGAGGGCCATGGTAACTCTGGAGGAGCTGCAGAGATCCACAGCTCAGGTGGGAGAATCTGTCCACAGGACAACTATTAGTCATGCACTCCACAAATCTGGCCTTGGAAGAGTGACAAGAAGAAAGCCATTGTTGCAAGAAAGCCATAAGAAGTTCCGTTTGCAATTTGCGAGAAGCCATGTGGGGGACACAGCAAACATATAGAAGAAAGTGCTCTGGTCAGATGAGACCAAAATTGAACTTTTTGGCCTAAACGCAAAACGCTGTGTGGCGGAAAACTAACACTGCACATCACTCTGAATACACCATCTCCGCTGGGAAACATGGTGGTGGCAGCATCATGTTGTGGGGGTGCTTTTCTTCAGCAGGGACAGGGAAGCTGGTCAGAGTTGATGGGAAGATGGGTGGAGCCAAATACAGGGCAATCTTAGGAGAAAACCTGTTAGAGTCTGCAAAAACTTGAGGCTGGGGCGGAGGTTTGCCTTTCAGCAGGAGAACGACCCTAAACATACAGCCAGAGCTACAGTGGAATGGTTTAGATCAAAGTATATTCATGTGTTAGAATGGGCCAGTCAAAGTCCAGACCTAAATCCATTGAGAAGCTGTGGAAAGACTTGAAAATTGCTGTTCACAGACGCTCTCCATCCAATCTCACAGAGCTTGAGCTATTTTGCAAAGAAAAAATGGCAAAAATGTATTTTTCTAGATGTGCAAAGCTGGTAGAGACATACCCAAAAAGACTTGCAGCTATAATTGCAGCGAAAGGTGGTTCTACAAAGTATTGACTATTGTATTCAGGGGGGCTGAATACAAATGCACGCCACACTCTTGAGATATTTATTTGTAAAAAAGTTTGAAAACCATTTATCATTTTTCTTCCACTTCACAATCATATGCCACTTCGTGTTGGCCTATCACATAAAATCCATTTACTTTTTTGGTTGTAACATGACAAAATGTGGAAAATTTCAAGGGTTATGAATACTTTTTCAAGGCACTACAGTATATATGTAGCTACACACAGAAACTGTGACCAGACCATGTATATATATCTTTAAAGTGAGATTTATTTACAGTGAACAATAACCACTAGACGTGTACATTCGTTTTCATCCGAATGCATTTTCGTCCGAATTTCAGGTATTTTCGTTATCGTTTTAACAAACGATAACAAAAGTGAAGAATCCGAAAAAAACGAAAGATCCGACATAAACAAATGCTTTATTTTCATTTTCGTTGCTACAACAGTTCGATATAGATAGGAGATTCGACATGATGATGACAATAACAAACTGTGTCCATCAAACCTGTGGTCGAATGTGCCTAACCTTAACTCTGTCAGTCCAAGATTATTCTACATAGAGAGAAAAGATTAGACGTAGGGGAGAAAAGATTCGACGTAGGGGAGAAAAGATAAGTAAAAATAATGATGATGATGAATGTTATTGGCTGATTGTAACCAAAGAGGAGGAGCAGTAAAATAGCTAGAACTAAGTACACACGTACTTTGGCTTATGGTGTCTGTTGAAAGTTCTAAGAAGATTCAACAGAGCAGGTAAACTATACAGCGTCATACAGTTTAGCTGCTCCGTCGAATCTTCTTTGAACATTCGACAGACACCATAAGCCTTCAATGACAGATTGGACCTTAATTTGGATTTTCGGACGAATGCAATTTTTAATGAAAAACGAAATAAATAAAAACGAATTTCTGGAGTAACTAAATAAACGAAACAAAACGAAAACAAAATTCCGAAACAAAATATTTCAGTGTGCACATGTCTAATAACCACACACCAACAGCAATAAACATGAGAATGCATGAAAATCAAAACTAAATGACAAAATGCCTAACCAGCAACTTAACAAACTATTTACACAATATACACAAATAGATACACACAAGGCAGGGGAACAGTGGAGGAGCAGGGAGCAAGGCAGTGGGGTATTGGGTGAAGGGCAGGGCAGGAGCAAGAGCAAGAACGAATGCCAACAGAGTCGGGGAGCAGCACAGCACACAGAGTACAGGGCAGGAGCCACCAAAGCACAGTGTGCACCATGTGCTAGTGGGAGCAGTCTTATATAGCCACCTAGCAGCTGCAACCAAGTGAAGCTGATGGCTGAAACCTGCTGGCTCCTGGGAGACACCTGCTGGTGGACATTGGAACTGCAGCAATCAGCCCAGAGCACCACATTGCCACCAGCAGGCGAACCCGATCCTCGGTCTGTTGATCTCAATTAATTTGATTAGATTACCTATTAGATTTCCTAGTTAGGGAATCCCTTCTGTTCATAGAGGCCCTGTCCTGGGTGGAGGTACTGCCAACTTTAGCATCAAACCCACTCTTCAACTTAACAAAGGCTTTAGTTCTCCTATTTACCTAGAGGTATAGTGCAATAACCTGTTAGGCATAGGCGTGCGAACAGGGTGTGCCAGGTGTGCCAAGCACACCCTAATCACCCTGTGCAACATAGATTCCCCCTACTGCCCTAGCCCCCCCCCTTCCCCCCGCACCGCTGCTGGCTTCCCTCCTCTCCCAACGGCTGTTGCTGCGGGGATGTTTTAGGATGAATGGGGGAAGGGGCCAGTAAATATGTAATTTACTGACCCCTTCCCTTTCTGAATGAACACAGTGAGAGATTGGTAGTGTGTGTTTGAGCTTTGGGGTGCACACCCTAATGCAAAAGGCTGTGCACACCTATGCTGTTAGGGGAGGGCCATTCCTCATAATCCCCCAAAAGAGGGCTACGCTGCTATTCAGGTACCCCAAGAAATTGGGATCTGTCGGCTGGGCCTTGTTAAACTTTTATTTCTTAAAAGAGTGAACAGAATGTTACTTGGTATATTGCCATATTATGCCAGAAATTGTTCTTCATTGGCAATCTCCTGCACCACTGACTCTAAACAGGTGGAAAACACTGGTACATTATATAAGGCTGCCTGTCTACAATAGAGGAGGATGTCCTTATAAATTTGAAAATGTTTGCTATCTGTGTCTGGAGAACACTGACACCGTGTTTTAGGCCTGACAAATACAAAAAAAAAATTAGCTTTGCCCTAAGATTCTCTGTTGGTGCAATAACGAATTGGGTCTGCCAGTCCTCTTTGGTATAGTTCCTTGTTTACTTTACATTTACTGTCTTATGTCTGTTTCATATTTTGTGTTCTTACCTTTATATGGGACTTATCCTCTGCTATTGTGTTGCTAGGTAATTTTCTTTGGTCCTATCTGTATTACTTGAATAGCAGTCATGAGCTAAACTGTGAAGGTAACTTCTGCTGGCCTCAGTTATTCGTTTCTTATCTTATTACCTCTATATTATTGATAATGAATTGATCAAATTAATTTTTAGAAGTGGAGTATATTGTTGATAATGACGTTTCATGTACAGTTTTTGTTTTCTGTTTTGTAACTTTATCTAATGCCGCGTACACACGGTCGGACTTTTCGTCTACAAAAGTCCGACAGCCTGTCCGACATACTTCCGGCGTACCTTCGGCGGACTTGCGGCAGACTTTCTAACGAACGGACTTGCCTACACACGACCACACAAAAGTACGACAGCCTAGTACGCGGTGACGTACACCAAGTCCGACGAGACTATAAAACGGAAGTTCAATAGCCCGTACGACACCCTTTGGGCTCCTTCTGCTAATCTCGTGTTTATCTCGTGTTAGTAGAAGTTTGGTGAGAGACGATTCGCGCTTGTGAGACTCGTATTTTTCAGTTCGTTTTAACTGTTGTTCAGTCTGTGCTTGTGAGGTTTGTATCTGCTTTTCAGTGCGTTTGGTCAGTTGGCATTGAGAAATCTTTGTTTTATTGTCCGCTCGTTCCTGATTTTCAGGTCGTTCTTCACAGGCCTTGCTGTTCTTCAGTGCGTTCTGTTTAGTGCGTTCTGACCAGCCGACCGTTTTGAAACCATGTTACCTGTACGTACTCGTCGTCGAGCTCGTGCATTGTATGTGTTTGGTGCTGTAGTTTATTCTTCAGACCAAGACCAGTCCATGAACAGGGCGAGGAGGAGTTCATGGACCAAGAATTGGTTGCTCCAGCGTGACCAGTTCTGTCACATGCCATTGCTCCGTGAGATCCGTGAGAATAATCCTGAGGATTTCAGGAACTTTCTCCGGATGACGGACCCCGTTTTTGACCGTTTGTTGGCTTTGCTGACCCCCTATATCAGCAGGCAGGATACCTGCATGAGGCAAGCCATCACTCCGGAGCAGAGGCTAGTTGCCACGTTGCGGTACTTGGCGACAGGGAGAAGCCTGCAGGACCTCAAGTTCTCGACAGGCATCTCCCCCCAGGCTCTGGGGATCATTATCCCAGAGACCTGTTCTGCCATCATCCAGGTCCTGCAGAAGGACTATATTAAGGTAAGATATTTTTCTTTTATTAGCATCACATGTTCTTTTATGTAATCTTTGATAATGTAATGTATTTCTTGCTTCAAACACTACTTACCATCATTGCAATATAGTGTGAATGTCCCCTTTTTATCCTCACACATGCTGGATTTTTTTCCTGTTATTTTTTGTCATGCATGTATATTTTCCTTCAATAACCTCCCCAGCATGCAATGATGGGAACATATCCACCTAGTCTACTCATTTTGAATGTATTTTGTTTGAGTGTATTTAGTGTGCTTATAATTAGCAATTAGCTAGATTTACCAACCCCCCCCCCCCCTAAACTCACTCCAAATTGTGTGCTGATAATTAGCAATTAGCTTGATTTCCCACCCCCCCCCCCCCCCACACACCCTCGTAAAAATTTGCTTGAATGTTCTGTGGTGTTGATTTGTCTAAAGCAAATATATGTTGCACTTTGCAAAATGCATGTGCACTCTACAAGTGCATTTGTTCCAGTGCTTTAGTAAATGAGCAGAAGCTCTGCTGATTTCCATCATCAAATCATATGCAAGCCACAAAGTGTTTTCATTAATTGCCCTTGCATGTGATTGTGTACTCCTTGCAACATGAATGCCTTTTTACCTTACCTCATTTACTGTAAGCTGGTTAGCAACTGCACCTGCAGAGTGCGACAACTGCAGTCTTGTAGCCTTTTTAGTCCCTAAATTCCTGCGTGTCCTAAAAGTAATCTTTTTTAGGGTTTTCACAACCCCCTAAAATGTAATCAATGTTCTATCAGAGGGGGTGAGCAATCTGATAAGTGTGCCTTTCCATATTAGTTATTCCAGAAGAATTAAATTATTTAATGTTATACTGATGCTGGGGAATAATGTTTTTAATTGTATAATTTTCTTGCAATGTTAGCTTCCAAATTAATGATTTTGGTTTTCTTGTTTGATTCCCCAGTTTCCTTCAACGCCACAGGAATGGCAGACTGTGGCATCCCATTTTGCCAGCCGTTGGGACTTTCCCAATTGTGGAGGGGCTATAGATGGGAAACATGTCCACATCGTGCCACCACCCCATTCGGGGTCATACTATTTTAATTATAAGGGGTTCCACAGTATTGTTTTAATGGCGGTGGTGTCGGCACACTATGAATTTTTATATGTGGACGTGGGGAAGAATGGCCGGATGTCGGATGGAGGAGTATTTGCCCAGACGGAGTTCTGCCAGCGTCTCCAGAGTGGTGGCCTGGGATTGCCACCTGATGCGGATAACGTGGAAGGACTCCCCTTTGTCTTCATTGCCGATGAAGCCTTCGCTCTGAGCAAGCACCTCATGAGGCCATTCCCCCAAAGAACCCTCACCCCGGAGAGGAGGGTTTTTAATTTCCGGCTGGCCAGAGCTAGAAGAGTGGTTGAGAATGCGTTTGGAATTCTGGCCAGCCGGTTCCGCCTGTTTCAAACATCCATTAATTTGGCGGAATACAAACTTAATTTTATCATTTTATCGTGCTGCATTCTGCACAACTTTTTACACAAACATTCTGTAAATTATATAGGAACAGTTGAGCCTGAGGCCGGACTTATAGATGACAACCTTACGGGCCTGGATACTGTCCGTACTGGCTTGGCCCCCCAAAGTGCCCGTCAAGTTAGACAGCAATATGTTAATTATTTTATGGGTAGGGGGGCCATTGCAATGGACCAGGATATTTATTTTTTTAAATAAAAAAAATATTGATGAAATCTGGAATTATATTTATTGCTTGCCTTTCTTTTGGGCTTTCTCCTAGGTTATGGTCGAGCAGTTGTAGTGCCAACTGTATTTTCCTTTTAAATGTCTAAATAAGCTCCATTGCCACTGTAAACAACTTTTTTACAATTATAACCAAACTGATACTGAGCATTGAAATAACAAACCACACATTTATTTAATTCCTATAAGGAGATGTTTTTATTAATCGTTGTTATGCATTCAGTTATGCATTTAGTAGAAAATGTTCATAGACAAAAATATAATGATATCTTAATAATTTGCAAAAATATTATTATATTTAAATATTTCTACATAATCCACAAAAAAATTTTTTTGCCTTTTTGATTTTCGCAAACAGGCTTTTTTTTTTTTGGAAATCCTTTTTTGTTTATTTTTTTGGTTTTTGAAAATCCTTTTTTTTTTATTTATTTTTTTTTTGGTTTTTTGGAAAATCAAGTTTTTTAATTTTTTTTTTTTTTTTTTTTTGAAAATCAATATTTTTTTTTTTGGTTTTTTTAAAATCAAGTTTGATTTTTTTTTTGGTTTTTTTAAAATCAAGTTTTATCTTTTTTTTTGTTTTTTTTAAAATCAAATTTTATTTTTTTTTTGTTTTTTTTAAAATCAAGTTTTATTTTTTTTTTGTTTTTTTTAAAATCAAGTTTTATTTTTTTTTTGTTTTTTTTAAAATCAAGTTTTATTTTTTTTTTTGGTTTTTTTAAAATCAAGTTTTATCTTTTTTTTGGTTTTTTTAAAATCAAGTTTTATTTTTTTTTTGTTTTTTTTAAAATCAAGTTTTATTTTTTTTTTTTGTTTTTTTTAAAATCAAGTTTTATCTTTTTTTTGGTTTTTTTAAAATCAAGTTTTATTTTTTTGTGGATTTTGTATGTATTTTCTAGAAACAGCCCTCCTTTTTTAAATTATGTTAAACAGCCATATATGTTCAGCCAAAAAAATAAAGAGAAGGCCCAGAATGGGGTCAGCAAAACAGGAAATGAAGGACATGATTGATGTTTTGGGGTTTCAAAAAGGGCATTTAGATTCTACCCAAAACATCAATCATGTCCTTCATTTCCTGCTGCATACGATCCAGCCGATTACGCATTTCATCGATCTCCCTGTTCCAGGCCATTATTTGACCAATTAGCCGTTGGGCAGTGTCTGAGGTGAAATAGTCACTTCTTGTACCTAAAGTGGAATGAAACCAAAAAATGTGTTTAGAAATATGCACACATACATAGTTTACCTTACCATAATAAAGCTGTTGTCTCAGACACTGACCTGGTGGGGTGCCCATGTAGCATAATTCCTCCACATCCTCGGGGGTGGCACTGTTGCTTGAATCAAGCACAACCAGATCCCCTAAAATAGAGTAGAAAAATTACATTAAAGAAAAGACAGCCAGGTTTGTGTAGAGTTCCTATTTTACCTCAATATTTAAAATTATAAAGACATATCGGATAGATAGATATCTAGATATCAATATCTCGAAATATAGTTAATAATCTTTTGATCTCTCTCTCTCTCTCTCTCTCTCTATATCTGGAACAAAATCTAAATATATAACTAAATGTAAAGAAAAAAAAAAGATAACTTAAAATATTCCAAAAGAATGTTTTACATTTCTATATCTATCTATCTATCTACCTATCTCTATCTCTCTCTCTCTCTCTCTCTCTCTCTCTATATATATCTATATAGATATAGATATATATAGATATATATCTATATCTATATAGATATATATCTATATATATATATCTATAGATATATCTATATATATCTATATATCTATAGATATATAGATATATATAGATATATATCTATATATCTATAGATATATATCTATATATATCTATATATATCTATATATCTATAGATATATAGATATATATCTATATATATATCTATCTATATATAGATATACATAGATATATATATATATATCTATATATATCTATATATACACACATATATATAGATAGATATATCTATAGATATGTAACGAGGTTTATTAAAAGATCGTTTGAAACGATGAGCAAAAAAATCGTATAGGAAGGAAAAGCACATGGAGCAGTATACAAGGTAATAAACACAAGAGAAAAACACGACAAATACTTACTTTTTTTCAGCACTTTAAGGATCCGTCTGTATTGATCCGGCTCCCTGAACTTGAGGTCAGACCATCTTTTGCGAAGTTGATCCTTGGAGCGCTGGACCCCAAAAGAAGCCTGTAAAGTGTCCACCACCTTTGCCATTATTTTGGCCTTGCGCAAATTTGGCCGTGCGTACGGCCCATACTTCCTATCATAGTCCTTTTTTTGAAGAATGGCCACCATCTCCACCATCTCTTCAAAACTCATATTAGAGGCCTTAAATCTAGGCCTCACAGATCTGGTTGACGTTCCAGCCTCCGGGCTTTTTTCGCTACCTGAGGTAGATAACATGTCAGGTGTCTCCGCCATTATTTACCCCACTACGCGCCGTAACTAAAAATGGGCGGAGAACATGAGTTAAATTCGAACGTCAGGGGCGGGCGACGCAGGTGGAGTTTCACACATGCGTAGTGTATAAAGAGGGGCCTTGCGCACGTGTCGTACGTACGTTCTGTGCGTCGAATTAGGGGGCGGAGAACATGAGTTAATTTCGAACGTCAGGGGCGGGCGACGCAGGCAGAGTTTCACACATGCGTAGTGTATAAAGAGGGGCCTTGCGCACGTGTCGTACGTACGTTCTGTGCGTCGAATTAGGGGGCGGAGAACATGAGTTAATTTCGAACGTCAGGGGCGGGCGACGCAGGCGGAGTTTCACACATGCGTAGTGTATAAAGAGGGGCCTTGTGCACGTGTCGTACGTACGTTCTGTGCGTAGGTGATAGTGGACCAGGACGTTACAAAACGAAGGTAATTTTAAATATTTTTTTGGTTTTAGGTTATGACTTTGTAGCAAGCGGCCTATATGGCTTGATAGATTGATGAGGCCTACATAGGGAGAAGATGATGAGGGGTTAGCAGAAACCTAATAATAAGTGTTTTTTTGTCTTGTGACTTTATCTTTTCCAGATATAATGAATCCCCTATTTAAGGATCCAGAGTTCCTTACAGCTTTCATATCTAAATATCGAGAGATGAGGAATTTGTGGGAGGTGAAACACCCTCAGTATTATGCAAAGCATGTGAGGAAGTCAACGCTGGAGAGACTTCTGTCCTTTGTCCAGGCGACCATCCCGGAAGCAACAATGGAGACATTGCTCAAGAAAATTGGGGTCTTGAGGAATATGTATAAGAGGGAGCATAAGAAGATCCAGGAATCAATGAGATCAGGAGCATCAGCAGATGATGTTTATGTACCCAGGCTGTGGTACTACAATCAACTCCGTTTTCTTGATGACCAGAATGAAGCTAGGGCATCACTTTCAACCCTTCCCTCCACCCTTCCCTCCACCCCAGCAGAGGCTGATGAGGAGCAAGCTGGGTCTTCCATCCTGGATGAACCGGATATGACCATCTGGAGTCAGGTAAATTATATTAACAAATATTTACTGTACTAATATTAATGATGTTAACTGGATGTTATAATTGTCTAAAATAATTTTGGCCTCAAAATTGTGTATACATATCAATTGACAGGAGTGGCTAAATATGTTTGGCACCTGCTATAAAAAATTAGGGTGTCTGATTAGACTCTTTTATTAAAGAGATGTATTCACATTGAATTTGCTGGTCATGAGAAGCAAATTGTGTGTCATTGATGAACCCCAAATAAATAAATAAAACTATGTCCTTTTTTCATACACAGGATGAGTCCATCCAGGAGGAATGTGTGGAAAGTGGCAGGCAGGAGGAGACCGGGCCCATGGACAGCCTGGAGGAGGGCGGATTCTCCATCATCCTGGAGGAGGCTGGGCCCAGTGTCAGGCAGGAGGTGGCTGGTCCCAGTGAGGTGGCTGGTCCCAGTGAGGTGGCTGGGCCAAGTGAGGTGGCTGGGCCAAGTGAGGTGGCTGGGCCCAGTAGGAGCATGACCCAATCACAAGTGCTTCCCCTCCACCTTCCCAAAAAAAGGGCCAGGAAGGGGACGGTCACACAGGAGGCATCCCTGCGCCTCATGCAAGAGGCCACCCGTTTTTTGAAGAGCCCCCCCGAAGCGGAAGAGTCCTATGGCTGCTACTTAGCCAGCTTCTTCAAATGGATTGGGAGCAGCGCCTCATTTGTGAGCGACTATTTGGGGAAACAATCCAGAAGGGGCTGCAGGGCACGCTAACACGAAACACCCAACTACATGAGGCAGCCCCCCTCCTCCTCCTCCTCCTCCTGCCACAACTGAAACACCAGAGCCACAGCCTCCAAAGAAGGCTACAGGGAAGGCTGCAGGGAAGGCTGCAGGGCAGCGTGGAGGAAAGGCTGCAGGGAAGAGAAGAAAGTGATGACTTGGGTTCAGTCTGGTCTGACAGAAGACGCAGGCTGTTGTAGTACCACAGTCTGGGGACATCTATATCATCTGCTGGTGCTGTTGATCTCTGGGATTCTTGGACCAGATTGTGCTCCCTCTTATATGGACCCCTCAAGATCCCCATTTTCTTGTACACATACTTTTTCCAGCATTGACTTCCTCTTTATTTTATTTAGACCATAAATAAATGGATATTTTTTGAGTTTAGGTTTTTTATTTTAAATCATAGATTTTAGACACAATGTTTTAAATTAACAAGGAACAACAATCTCATTGATTTTGCAAAAAGACAACAAAAATAGATTAAAATAATGTTAATAATGTTCGAGTGGTAAGTATTTAAAAAAAAAAAGATACATAACCAAAAACGCTTCTTTGGGTTAACTTTATATAAAAAAAAAAACAAATCACTATAAAAACAAAAATTATAAAGGGTTCTTTGTGGTAACTTTACAAACATTAAAAAAAATTTAAAAAATATATATAAAAATGGGTTCCCTGTGGTAACTTTACAAAAAAATTTAGAGATAAACAGAAAAAAAGTTCCACAACAATCATAAAATAAATATCTGGATAAAAATTACAAGAAAAGATGACTCCACCAAAAAAAAAAAAAAGTTTAAAAAGTATTATTAGTATGGAAACATTGTTTTGAAAAAGCATACCATGTCATTCATGAGATCAAAGAGAAAAAGAATCCAGAAATCTGTTTGGGAGAACTCTGTTTGAATATGAACAGCAAAACATCTTCGTTCTTTATAGCATTCGTAAAGAAGACATTAAATGCGCTGCATTCAACGATCACAGATTTTGCAGCGTGAGGAATGTGCTACCTACAATACGAACACTAGTTTTACTAGACCGAGTGCTTCCGTTTAGTTTTTGCTTATGAGCATGCGTCGTTTTTTTGTCCGTCGGACTAGCATACAGACGAGCGGACTTCGGGGTCCGTCGTAGTTACGACGTAAAGATTTGAAGCATGTTTCAAATCTAAAGTCCGTCGGATTTGAGGCTAAAAAAGTCCGTTGAAAGTCCGGAGAAGCCCACACACGATCGGATTACCAGCCAGCTTTAGTCCGTCAGCGTCCGTTGGACTTTTGTAGACGAAAAGTCCGACCGTGTGTACGCGGCATAAAACTCAATAAAACAGAATTTGTTAAAAAAAAAAAAAAAAAAATGAAGGATAAAAACATATGCACTCACATGATTATTGCATATTAGCACTTAACAGACAGGCATGTGAACAAGATAGGTCCTTTAATTTTCGCGGACATGGTGATGTCACTAAGACGCACCCAACGCACATGTGTTTTGTCCCTTGAGTGTGTCTGAAAAGTGTTCATATGCACTTTGATCATGTAAGTGCATATGTTTTTATCCTTTAATACATTTCTAAAGTGGGACTTTCACTATCATGAGTTTGTCTTATTCCCTTGGGTGTATAGTGTATATGATGGTTTTCTACTTTTGAAATTTGAGGATTCAATGAAGTTTCAACTGAAAAAGGAGCGAGGCTCTTATGCCGCGTACACACGACCGGGCTTTCCGGTAGCAAAGGTCTGATGGAACAAATCCGTCGGACATTCCGATCGTGTGTGAGCTTCATCGGACCTTTTCTGTCGAAAAATCTGATGGACCTTAGAAGTAGAACATGCTTCAAATCTTTCCGACTGACTCGATTCCTATTGAAAAAACTGTTCGTCTGTATGCTAGTCCGATGAATCGAAAACGCGCAAGGGCAGCTATTGGCTGCTGACTATTGAACTTCCCTTTCTAGTCCGGTCGTACGTCATCACGTTCAAAACGTTCGGACTTTGGTGGGATCATGTTTAGGCAAGTCCATTTCATCGGAACTCCGTCGAAAAGTCCTTCGGAGTTCAGTCTGACGAGAAGTCCGCTCATGTGTACTCAGCATTAGAGTGAATTATCCTAAAGTGCTGGTTGACATTCCTGATTTGGGGTCAAGCAAGAGAATGAACTGTTTTCCTATAGGTGGTGGCACTTTTGGTGGTATTTTTGTTTAACACACATTGGTGGATGGTGGATGAAGATTTTTCTTATATATGTATATATATATATATATATATATATATATATATATATATATATATATATATATATATATATATATGTGTACTATATGTTTTGATGCACTTTTATATTAGAATTCTATCTATTTATGGTGACATATTGATATGAATTGTAAGTATGTATGGATTAACATGGGTTATGTAGATATATACATTTGTATTACATGAATTTATGTTTATTATATACATATTCACTTTATATGAAGTACTTCCTTAATAATATGTTTTTTAAACCAGTAATTTCTTCACTATTATCTTGTATTTGGGTTAGGTTGCAAAACTGTTCATTACAAACAATAATAAAACAAAACTTTTGCTTGTAGGCATCAGGAAACCACATATTTAGATGAATGATGTGACCCAGTGTGATCCTGATCTTATCTAATCTTTTTATGTGTTTCGTCAGCTGGTGCTTCTATTCTATTTTTGGAACTGTGAACTGCTTGTTAATTGTGTAATGCTGTAAAAACTGTTATTAAATATATAGAGCATATTAGACAAACAAAAACATAATTTCTTGTCTGTGGTATAACAAACAAAGGGTTTTTCTAGAAGTTTCTGATTTAATACACAGGTTTATAGATAGAAAGTAAAAATAACCACGCACAAGTTCTCTAACATATTTGCAAATCCAATATAATGCAAGGTCCGCTTTTTACATATGGGCCTCCTCCCAGATAGTATTTGTAAGGAAAAAAATGTTAGAGTACATACTCACCTTACCCAGTCTTCCACCTGCAGTGCCTTGGTGAGGGTGATGTTTGCAGTTAGGAAGTGTGGTTGTCAGATGCACAGGAGATGTCTTCAGTATCATCATCACTAGTCACAGATCCACTTTGCAAGCTACAAAATAAGGGGAATTTCTATAGTAGTATTTGTAGTGAATAGTTACTGCCTTTAGAAATTTCAGTTGAAGCGGAGTTCCACCCAAAAGTAGAAGCTCTGCTTATCTGCTCCCCCCCCGGTGACACATTTTGCACCTTTTGGGGGAGGAGCAGGTACCTGTTGCCACTTCCGAGAGATCTCGCCGCAATGAGATCATTCTGACGTTTGCCCTCCCTCCTCCTTCCCCCATTCAGAAAGCACAGCATGCTTCACACATGCGCAGTAGGGAACTGGCTGTGAATGGCCAGTTTCCCTTACCACGAATGGTGGCGGGAGCACCCGAGAGCCGATGGAAACATCGGCCGGGGTGCCAACATCGCAGGATTCCAGGACAGATAAGTGTTTTATTATTAAAAGTCAGCAGCTACAGTATGTGTAGCTGTTGACATTCTTTTTTTTAGCTGGGGGGGGGGGCAGAACTCCGCTTAAATGACATTATCCCAGCTGAAAACTACCTAGACAGCTGAGGTTTAAATGACATTTAAATAACAGATGTACCTGGAAAATGCAAGTTAAATACTTATCTTCCCTGCTGCCTATGCCACTGGAAAAGGAATCTCCTACTAAATGTAGCTCAGAAACTGACATTTTTGGGAGTTCCAATCTCTCTTCCCCTGTTGTGCTCGGTGATTACTCCTACTGATCCCCATGTTACTCCTGTGATCTGTAGTAATATAGGGCCAGTGACCAGCTTAACACACATGTAGAGGTAAAAAAAGGATCTGAGGTTTTGCCCCCCCATGGTTCACTTCCCTGCACTCCCTGCCCCCCATTTTTTAACCATTTGATTACTGGGCACTTTCACCCCCTTCCACCCCAGGCCAGTTGTCAGCTTTCAGTGCTGCCGCACTTTGAATGACAATTGCACAATCATGCAACACTGTACTTATAAGTACTTTTTATCATTTTTTTCACACAAATGGAATTTTCTTTTGGTGGTATTTAATCACCACTGAGTTTTTTTATTTTTTGCTAAACAAAAAAAGACCAAAATTTTGAAAAAAAAATATTCAAGGATTGACAAAGTCAAAAAATGTACAAACTTTGTAGGCACATAATGAAAGAGAAAATCAGTAAAAAAGTATAAATTTTATTACAACATAGTTAAAAAACATATAAACAACATACAAATAACACCCTGTATGGACACAGTTACCAGTTACCCAATAATGCAGTTATAGAGGACTCGACCTACGGTATAATGATTAATTTAATACTGTATCAAAGTGAAAGAAAAATTTCTGATCCAGTAATGCCTCCAAAAACTTGCTCATCGACGTGTTTCACTAAAATATTAGCTTCCTCAGGACAGATACTGGATAGGTGCTGGTAAACTTGTGGCTCAAGGTGTGGGAGAACTTGACCAAACTGACAAGAAAAAATGAAAAAACGAGATTGCATATGTGTTTCTAAAGTAGTGGGATACACATATATCATGTGGTCTATAGTAGATACCACTGGTATATAGTAGTCATGTATAGGTATTTGAGTATAAATCACACACGGCAGTAAGTGGTCACAAATTTCCACTATAAGTTTGTTCAATACAATATCAATAGTACCAAGAGATGGCCCATGGATACCGGACCAAGTTAATAAATGGGTAAGAATACAATCCCCTTAAGTAAAGAGGCAAATGGAATATCTGAATGTGTAAAAGCTGCGCTTATCACATAGGGGAGACCTTTTGTTGGGGCTCAAGTTGGTATTGCCTAGGGATGAGCCGAACATCCCCTGTTTCGGTTCACGGCAGAACATGCGAACAGGCAAAAAATTTGTGTGAACACCATTAAAGTCTATGGGACTCGAACGTGAAAAATCAAAAGTGCTAATTTTAAAGGCTTATATGCAAGTTATTGTCATAAAAAGTGTTTGGGGACCCGGGTCCTGCATGCAGTATGTATGCCTGCATGTATCAATGCAAAAGAAAGTTTTAAAAACGGCCGTTTTTCGGGAGCAGTGATTTTAATAATGCTTAAAGTGAAACAATAAAAGTGAAATATTCCTTTAAATATCCTGCCTGGGGGGTGACTATAGTATGGCTGTAAAGTGGCGCATTTTTCCAGTGTTTAGAACAGTCCCTGCACAAAATTACATTTCTAAAGGAATACAAGCCATTTAAAACCGCTTGCAGCTGTAATGTAATGTTGGGTCCCGGCAATATAGATGAAAATCATTGAGAAAAATGGCATGCTCCCCCCCCCTACAGCCCATTACCAGGCCCTTTGGGTCTTGTATGGATATTAAGGGGAACCCTGCACCCAAATTACAAAAAAAAAGGCGTGAGGCCCCCAGGCCCTATGTACTCTGAAAAGCAGTATACAGGCGGTCCCCGGGTTACAAACAAGATAGGGACTGTAGGTTTGTTCTTAAGTTGAATCTGTTTGTAATTTGGAACAGGTACATTTTAAAAGTGTAGCTCCAGCTAAAAAATCTATTTTTAAGCTTTTTGGATAACATAGGGAAGGGTTATCACCCCTGTAACATTTGTTTTGCTGTCTGTGCCCCTGTTCAGAAGATTTCACCTCACTTTCTGTCCCAATGACAATTGGATTTTGAAAATTTGGGGTTATTAGGGAAACTAGGATTGGTGATAAAGCATCAGTGGAGACACCTTTTTCCCATATTAACTCTTACAGGAGAAAATTTTCCCTTCCTAGGGGTAGATTTCCTCTTACTTCCTGTTGTCTCCCTCCTTTTGTCACACAAAGTCGTTAGTAAGTCGTTAGTAAGTCGGATGTTTGAAAATAGGGGACCTCCTGTATATACTATACGGCCTGCCCTATACACTCTGCAGAAAATTGGGCCTTAGTTGTTAGTGGTACCGGAACACTGTAAGCCCTCACAGTTACTCTTGGTGGGTGCTGTGAAATATTATATCAAGAATTGTAATTACATGCCCCTGTTAAACAGGGGCAGAAAAATTGGGCCTTAGGCGGTGGTGGTGGTGGTGGCACAACACTGTAAAGCCTCACAGATACTCTTGTTGAGCGCAGGAATGGGCCCTGCTGTGAAATATTAGAGCAAAAATTGTAATTACATGCCCCTATTAAACAGGGGCATAAAAATTGGGCCTTAGGCGGTGGTGGTGGTGGAGGTGGCACAACACTGTAAATCCTCACAGATACTTTTGTTTAGCTCAGGAATGGGCCCTGCTGTGAAATATTAGATCAAAAATTGTAATTACGTGCCCCTGTTTAACAGGGGCAGAAAAATTCTGCCTTAGGCGGTGGTGGTGGTGGTGGCACAACACTGTAAAGCCTCACAGATACTTTTGTTGAGCGCAGGAACGGGCCCTGCTGTGAAATATTAGATCAAAAATTGTAAATACGCGCCCCTTTTAAACAGGGCAGAAAAATTGGGCCTTAGGCAGTGGTGGTGGTGCCACAACACTGCAACCCCTCACAGATACTCTTGTTGAGCGCAGGAACGAGCCCTGCTGTTAAATATTTGTTCAAAAATTGTAATTACACGCCCATGTTAAACAGGGGCAGAAAAATTTGGCCTTAGGCAGTGGGGGTGGTGCCCTGAACCAAAAATATTCTTAGAAGCTATCATCATGAAGATTGAGGAGGAATAGGATAGTCATGCAGCATAATAGGATAGTCACTCAGCATATGCAGTCTTTAAGGGATCCCACATCCATTGAAAAATCAATCCGTTACATCAGCATCAGGTGCTTGGTAGCTGGTGATCCAAGACTGATTGATTTTTATGAATGTGAGCTGATCAACAGAGTCTGTGGACAGGTGCACTCTGTGATCGGTTACAAAGCCTCCAGCAGCACTGAATGTGCATTCAGAAAGAACGCTGGATGCAGGACAGGCCAGTAGCTCAATTGCATATTGAGCAGGTTCTGGCCAGTGGTCCATCCTCAAGACCCAGTAACCCAGTGGATGTTCTGTTGGAAAGGTCTCCAATCCTAGGATCCTTTTGCAGGCTTTGCAGGATAAGGGAGGCCATGCAGCTTAAGTTTGCAGGGGCATTTGATCCTGAGTCCTCTGGGTCACTAAGGATCACATGATTCTCCACCACCTCCTCCCAGCCACGTACAACTCCAAGGGATCGTTTTCAGTCCCCAGAAAGCCATGAAGACTATGCTGATGCTGAGTGTTATCCTCCACCTCCATGCTGACACGATCCTCCCCCTCTTCTTCTTCCTGTGTGATCGGCGGGCCCGCAGGAATACTATATGGATAAAGGGGGCCTTGAGAGGTAAGGAAGTCCTCCTCTTCCTCCCGCTGTTCTGCCTCAAGTGCCCTGTCCATTATTCCAAAAAGCGTGTGCTCCAACAGGAAGACAAGATAGAGAGTATCACTGATACATGTACTGTCACTGCTCACCATCCTTGTGGCCTCCTCAAATGGTGACAGGACAGTGCATGCATCCTTGATCAGTAGCCACTGGTGTAGCGAAAATAAGCCAAGCTCCCCTGACCCTGTTCTGGTACCATACTCACACAGGTACTCATTGATGGCCCTCTGCTGCATGTGCAGCCGCTGTAGCATTTCCAATGTTGAGTTCCATCTGGTGGGCATGTCACAAATGAGGCGGTTCTTGGGCTGGTTGCATTCTCTTTGAATGTCAGCCAGGCGAGCACTGGCATTATATGACCGGCGGAAATGACCACAGACTTTCCTGGCCTGCCTCAGGAGATCCTGTAAGCCCAGATACCTGCTCAAGAACCACTGCACCACCAAATTCAGGATGTGAGCCAAACATGGAACATGGTTCAAGTGTCCCTGTCGAAGGGCGGAGAGGAGGTTGGTGCCATTGTCTCATACAACCATTCCTGGCTGAAGCTGGCATGGCGTCAACCACCTCTGAGCCTGCCCCTGCAGAGCTGGCAGAATCTCTGCCCCAGTGTGGCTCCTGTCTCCTAAGCAGACCAACTCAAGCACCGCATGGCATCTTTTTGCCTGAGTGCTTGCGTAGCCCCTTGAACGTCTATGGAGCACTGCTGGTTCAGAGGACAAATCTGCAGAGGAAGAGGCCATAGAGGAAGAAGAAGAGGAGGGGGTGGAGGAGAGAGCTGTGACAGAATCACCACTACTAGCATTTTGGAGGCGTGGTGGCGGAAAAAGCTCCAACAACACTGAATCCTGTCCTGCATCCTTCCCAGCTGCCAGCAAAGTTACCCAGTGCACCGTGAAAGAAAGGTAACGTCCTTGTCCATGCCTGCTGGACCATGAGTCAGCGGTAATATGCACCTTACTGCTGACCGCCCTGTTCAACGAGGCCAAGGCATTGCCTTCCACATGCTGGTAGGGAGCCGGAATGGCCTTACGTGAAAAGAAATGGTGTTTGGGAACCTGCCACTGAGGTACCGCACATTCTACAAATTCACGAAAGGGGGCAGAGTCTACCAGCTGAAAAGGCAGCAGTTGCAGTGCTAGCAATTTGGCCAAGCTAGCATTCAGATGGTAAGCATGTGGATGGCTGGGACCGAATTTCTTTCGACGGTTTAGCAACTGGGGTAGGAAAATTTGCCTGCTAAAATCAAATGTTAGTGTACCGCTAGCAGATTGGCCACAAGTACTTGGGACACCTATTTCTGTACCTTCATTTCTCTCAGTGCAGGTTTCTGAGAGGACTGGAGGTATAGTGGGGTTGGAGATCCCAGCTGATGAGGAGCAAGGAGAGGTCTACCTTGTTCTTTGATGTGGGTCTTTTAAGTGCTGTTGCCAACGGACTGCATGGGAGGTTGTCATATGTCTGGTCAAGCATGTGGTGCCCAAGAGGCTGCTGTTTTGGCCACGCTTGATACCCTTCAGACATATGTTGCAAACAGCAATGGTGCAATCTGCTGCACATGTGGCAAAAAAGGCCCACACCAAAGATCTTTTTAAAATATGCGGGGAGTCAGCAGCGCCCTGCACCTGCTTAGCTCTACGGTGTGATGCAATAGGGTGGCTGTCCTTAAGCACAGTAGCGCCACATATGGGCCACACACTATAACTATCAAGGGCATGACAATGCTTAGACTCAGCGATTCACCTCCCCTTGGTTTGGAACTCTTTACCTTGCACCCCTACGCATCAGTTGTTATCAGTTTGGTTATTGACCACAGGGCTTGATATCCCTCTTTATTGCTTGTTTGTATTTCATAATCTGTTGCGTACTATTTAGAAGACTTAATACACTATTTGTATTACATAGAACTACTTTCTAAGCTCCTATAGCCGTGTTAACATTAGTACATATCTGTTTCAGCTGTGGTACATCTCTCTAACTGTGTGCACTTCTCCATTGCAACACATAACGCGAAAGTGGGACACTCCCAGCTCCTCACATCATACCTCCTACTTTAGTGCCCCACCATTTAGGAGATGTCACTTAAAATTGTTTCCCTAAATGTAAAGGGCCTGAACAGCCCCTACAAACGATCCCTGCTCTGGAGAGAAGTTCTCTCCCAGAAATGCGACATACTATGGTGAGGAGACGCACTTAACTCAACCCAATACACCACAAGTCTCCCACCATAAATTCCCACACTGCTTCTTCGCCAATTCAGATAAGAAAACCAAAGGTGTGCTATCAGGGACACAATCACCTTCTCACAAAAATTCGTAGAATGTGACCCCAATGGTAGATATGTAATCCTAGGAGCAGAGCTCAATCACCAACCATTCACCCTAGTGTCGGTATACTTGCCAAACACAAACCAAAAATCTTTTTTACGTTAGTTACTAAAACGTGTTCACTCGATCCAAGTAGGCCAACTTATAATCTGTGGAGACTTCAACGCTGTTTCAGACACCTCACTGGACTCCACAAGCTCACGCCGGAAACACTCACAGAACCTCACACGAGACAAAGGTTTATATGATGTATGGAGAAGTATACACGGCTCTGAGAAAGACTTCACTTTCTTCTCTACTGCTTTCCATGTATATTCCAGGATTGACATGTTCCTCGTGGATAGGGCCACCCTTTTCCAAGCCACTGAAGCACAGTTTGGCACTATCCTATGGTCCGATCATGCGCCAATCTCCCTAACCTTAACTCTTCACCAACATACGCAACCCACAAAACTATGGAGACTAAATAATAACCTCCTAAATAACCCTGGCTATGAGGAACAGGTCGCATCCGACTTAAATGTTTTTTTTTGCACAAAATACTAACTCAGTGATGAACGCACACTCCTTATGGGCGGCTCACAAAGCCTACATGCGTGGAGTGTTCCTCAAACTGGGCGCCCAGGAGAAGCGTAAGAGAACACAAAGGATTAATGACCTTATCCAGACCATAACAGACCTTGAGACCCAAAATAAAATAAAATCCTACATCGACTTAGTAAATAAACTTCAAGAGACACGACACAAACTCTCCCAGTGTTTTGTGTCACAGTATGACCTTTTCCTTAAAAGACTCAAACTGAACTACTATGTAGCTGGCAATAAAATAGGCCCTCTACTGGCAAGGCAAATAAAACATAAAACAAATAAGAGCAAAATAGACCACCTATTAGATAAACAAAACCAAAGGATAACCAATCCAATGCATATAGCTAATCGCTTCGCCGAATACTACACCGAACTTTATAACTTAGAATCCACCCAAGTGATCCCACCTCCTGATCAGGCTCAAATTAGAGAGTTTCTACATTCCCTCTCGCTACCGCAGATATCCTCTGCAGACCTTACCACACTATCCTCTCAGTTCTCCAGTCAGGAAATCCAAAAAGCAATTACCACACTTCCTTTGCACAAATCCCCAGGTCCAGACGGGTTCGGTAATGAATATTACAAAAATTTAGCAAATTCCTAATTCCCCACCTACAAGCAGTCTATAATGCAGCAGCGACCTCGGCAGGCTTTCCCAAGGAAGCATTTGAAGTATTAATAGTAACAATGCCCAAACCAGGAAAACCCCCATACCAACCAGCTAATTACCGTCCTATCTCCCTCCTCAATACTGATATTAAGATCTACGCTAAAGTCATCGCCTCTAGATTAGAAAACGTCATACCCAAACTAATTCACCCTGATCAAGTAGGATTTGTGAAAGGTCATCAAGCCTCTGACGGCACCAGACGCATCCTCAACGTCCTTCAGTGGGCCGAGTCACGTTGCACGCCTTCTCTGCTTCTCTCTTTAGATGCAGATAAGGCGTTCGATCGGGTTCACTGGACCTACCTGAAGGAAGTACTTCACGTCTTCGGCTTCACAGGATTTCTGGATTCAGCTATAAGGGCTCTTTATTCTAATCCTTGCGCAAAAAGTATACACCTCTAGCACCCTCTCACGCTCATTTAACATCACAAATGGCACCAGGCAAGGTTGCCCATTATTGCCCATAATATTCGCCTTGGTTATGGAAACCCTTGCACAAACTATCAGGAACCATCACAACATCACAGGTATCAAAATCAGCCATGTGGATCACAAAATCGGACTATATGCAGATGACGTGATCATCTTCCTCACAAACCCTGAAACCTCTTTACCAGTAGTCTCTGATATAATTCAAAAATTTGGGTCATTATCTCTCTACAAGGTCAATGTTGCTAAATCACAGATGCTCCCTATCTTATTACCCCAAAAAATACAATTACATATATCAGCACTCTCCGGATTCTCCTGGGCTCCCAAGTCAGGTATTTAATACCTGGGCATACAATTGACCTCACCAAGTTCTTTAATGGTCCATACAAACTATGATTCGTTACTGAGGAATATAAGAAATCAAACACAGGAACTTTCCAAACTACATATTTCGTGGGCGGGCAGAGCAGCAGTCACCAAAATGTCCATACTTCCAATGATTTTATACTACTTCCGTACTCTACCGATCCCTCTAACTAACTCATACTTGCAGAACTTGCAAGCCTCCATTAACAACTTCATATGGGGGAAAAAAAAAGAGCTTGCTTCAGCAACAACGTTTTGTAAAGACCTAAACGCACCACCGGCATGGGAGTCCCCAATTTGAAGCTGTACTATCATGTTGTGATTATGGACCAAGCTGCCGTATGGTGGTCACCCTCGGAAGAAAAACAATGGGCCTCTATGGAACAATTCATAATGGGCCACCAACTCAGAGGCCTCATATTCGCACTCCTTTTAGGTCTCCCTCCCGTACCTCTCCACTACTTCTCGATACAAGCCACTATAGCCTCATGGTGCTATTTTCAAAGACGTATACACAATAAAATCCCTATGGACTTACACTCTATACCTTTAAGTACCTTGGAATACTTCACTGAAGACACTTGACAGCTGGTCAGAGGCAGGAGCTGTTACTATTGGACATCTACTTGACAAAACCAACCTCCTATCCTTTGAGGATCTGCAGAAACGCTTCTGTTTACCACACAGCGACTTTTACAAATATCTTTCTATCCGGAACATTATAGGACACATCCTTAAAACGGAGGTAAGTGTTCCACAAGAAGCTCTTGCTTTCTGCGCATCTCCAGCAACTACGAAGAAAGGCATCTCATACTTCTACCGACTCTATTTACTCTCCCCACCACAGGAAAAAACTCTGTCCATGAAGAAGTGGGAAAACGACCTCGCCTGCACTTTTAATCACTTGCAATGGAATGGAATCACACCTAAAGCTAACACATCGCTGGTACTACACTCCAATTCAGCTTTCCAAATTCTCCAAAAGTACCTCCCCACGATGTTGGAGGAATTGTGAAGAATTAAGATCCCTAATTCACATCTGGTGGCATTGCCCCAAGATTCTTCCCTTCTGGAGGAAGGTATTCCAATTTATCTCTTCCATCACTGGCAATTACTGCCCTCCGGACCCAGCCATGGCTCTCCTATTACTGAACTGTGACCGTTGGCCTAAGATCCATCTCCCCTTAGTGCTCCATTGTCTGACGGCCGCTAAGAAATCAATAGCTTCATGCTAGAAACAACAGGACCCTCCAGAATTCTCCTCTTTCTTAATAAATCTCAACACTCAGAGCCAATTTGAACTCATGTTCTCCATGAAAAATGGCAACAGTCAACTCTTCTGCACACAGTGGTCAGTATGGCTTCAACATCCATTATGTACGGTGCACAAGTAACGGTGACATGACACTCCTTCTGGTTTCCCTAGGACATCACCCTCCTAGCCTTACCGTCTCCCTTAATGTCTCCTACTATACCTCTCTTCCCCCTTTTAAGAGATGTACCCAGCCAATGTTCTCTTATTAATCTTTCCTGATATTTTCCATGCCTTAACACTGTTAAACGACTTTGTTACATAATTCTATTGTACTACTGTACTCTTCAGTTATATAATTGATTGTGATATATTTTGTGAGCTCCTCTTCAAAAAAAAAAAATAAACAATATTGAAATAAAAAAAAAAAGGACAAGCGTACCCCACGGCCACATGCTGAGGATGCACCATGTCCACGACCAGCACTGTCGACTGTAGAAACAGAGCCTGCTTGCCCTCTTTTAGTGGCCTGTGAGTGTCTGCCTCTCCTTGGTGGCCTTTTGGATATGCTGTAAATTTTGTTTAGCAAAACCACACTACACTGTATTGTGTACTGTGTACACCACCAGAAAAGTAGTAGTAACTGCACTAGGGGTGCACGATACTGTGTACACCAACAGAGGTGTAATAACAACTATGGGTGTACTGTATGTATTGTGTACTGTGTACACCACCAGAAAAGTAGTAGCAACTGCACTATGGGTGCACGGTACTGTGTACACCAACAGAAGTGTAATAACAACTATGGGTACACTGTATGTATTGTGTACTGTGTACACCACCAGAAAAGTAGTAGCAACTGCACTAGGGGTGCACGGTACTGTGTACACCAACAGAAGTGTAATAACAACTATGGGTGCACTGTATGTATTGTGTACTGTGTACTACACCAGAAAAGTAATATCAACTGCACTATGGGTGCACGGTACTGTGTACACCAACAGAAGTGTAATAGCAACTATGGGTGCACTGTATGTATTGTGTACTGTGTACACCACCAGAAAAGTAGTAGCAACTGCACTATGGAATATCGATTTGGAGGGATCATCCTGAAATAGTCGCAGGTTGAATCTCCAGATAAAGGTAGAGTTGTTATTGGATGAGTCATCCACTAGCAGCGACACTGAGGCATGATCCGACCAAGTGATATCATTAATCTTAGATGCTTTAATTTTGGTTAATAACCATTTGTCTGTCAAAAAAAGATCAAGCCTTGTATATATTTTATGGCTTGCTGAAAAAAAGGAATAGTCCCTTCTGGGGCATGAAGGCATCTCCATACATCATACACAACATAGTGCCATAGAAGGAGTTGTAAGGTCTGGACTTTCCTGGTAGTTACCAAACTTGAGTCCATTTTGGAGTCGGGTGGTAGATTAAAGTCCCCACATAGGATCAGATGACCCTTTTGTATTTGTAGCACTTTTTATATGAGTTTATGAAGAAAGCGAGTCTGGTGTACATTTGGGGCATAGACATTTACCACTGTATAGGTGGTAGTGTTGAGGTCACAGACCAGAATATGGTATCTGCCTTGTGCATCTTGTACTTCCTTATGGAGGCGAAAGGCTACTGTGTCTTTAATTGCCGCGAGTACCCCTTTCTTTTTTGCATCTGAGCTTGCAAAGAAGACATGTGGAAACCTGGGGTGAGAGCATGTAGGTTGGGCCTGCATTTTAAAGTGCGTTTTCTGGACGCAAAGAATATCACCCTGGTGTTGAATCGCTTCTTTCCACACGTATCTGCGTTTTGCAGGGTAGTTAAGCCCTCTGGCATTGATCGTTAGAAATGTGATAGTCATTATTCCTTCTTAGCTCGGTGTGTGATATGTAGCATGTGCAGATAACACTTACATGTGGTGATAGGGATGGCATGATAGTCCCAGAGATGATGAAAGCTTGTATGGTTGTGTTCATAGTAGTGCTGATGTTTTGGCGTGTTCATCCAGATGGTTGGTCAGTAAATTCTGCAACTGCGGACATAAACGTTGGTTAACCAAGAAAAAAATAATATGAAAAAACACATGAAAGTTGAAAACCAAACAAAGTAAAAGTCAGTGTGACCTGAGTGTGACATATAGTCACTCAAAATGCATTGGGGGGAAGAAGCAGTTCAGCTTAGCAGAATTTGTCCTACTCAGGGAAAAGTAGATTATATCCTGCGCGGATTATGGGTGGTTTAGGTATGTTTTCGGGCATTTTTGGAGGTTACCAAGTTCCAATCCTCTGCCATATGGTCAGAGCTCTGTGAGTTGTGAGCCCTTGGTGTTTCCTCCGGTATAATATGCCACTTTTGGAGTAAATGCATCCCTTTGGCGAGAGTGTCCACGATGTGTTCCCTGCCATCCTTTGTTATTATCAGTTTTGTAGGGAATCCCCATTTGTAGTTGATCTTATAGTTTCTCAACGCCTTGGAGATTGTATTTAGGTTTCTGCGTTTCTGAAGAATAAATTGTCGGTGAAAAATTGTAGATCTTTGTATTGTGGAGGAAAGAGATCTTTGTTGCGGGAAGCAAGGTCATTGATGGTGGTCGCAAACTCCCCCATTTTATGTTCTATGTGATCCACTCTGGATGCGGTCTCTCTCAGTTCCACCCCAAATTTGTGAACACAAGCCAGCATGTCAGCATGCAGTGAACTCCTGAGAGAAACCAACATGTCTTTTAAAGTGGTATCTAGGACAGGCTAGTTATTAGTGGGGAAGAGATCTATCGAATCAGGGAGATCTCTGGTGTCCTCCCCTGAATCTAGGCCTTGTGCTAGCTCCTGACTTGATGCATCCAGCCATAATCTTGCCTTCTCTGGGCTCCTGAGGTGGGGGTATGGATCGGTGATGATCGGTGTGCTTTTTTGTGGGGCATTCCTTTTGTGAGGATTACCTTTGGAGGGGTCTTGCTGGGGAGTGCTGGACATACCTCGCGCCGCCGATCCGCCGCCGCCATCTTGCTTAGGCCCCAGCGGATAGTACTAGGTGAGTTTCTGCGGCCTCCTGGGCTCTTTGTTCCACTGTGGCATGTTCGGTCGGGTCCCCGGGCTGTGCTACAGGGGCTTTTGAGTGTTGTTTAGGCAGGTTGGCCAGTCGATGTGTGCCGGTGTGTCCCTGAGTGCTGCGGAGCTCCTCTAATGAGCGTCCATCTTCTTCCATGGCAAGCTCCGCCCCCGAAATCAGCGCAACTGCACTATGGGTGCACGGTACTGTGTACACCAACAGAAGTGTAATAACATCTATGGGTGCACAGTATGTATTGTGTAAACCACCAGAAAAGTAGTAGCAACTGCACTAGGGGTGAACGGTATTGTGTACACCACCAGAAGTCTAATAGCAACTTTGGGTGCACTGTATGTATTGTGTACTGTGTACACCACCAGAACAGTAGTAGCAACTGCACTAGGGGATACACACTATAAACAATCAGAATAAATTAAGCTGCGCTATATAAAAAAAGATAACATATAAGACAGTGACATATATATATCTTAGAGCATATACCAACTTCTATGAGGGCTACCAACCCTTTAACTGGCTATTAGTAAAGCAGTATTGAATAAGTGAAGCTCATAAGTGTGCAAATGAGCCAAAAGTGTAAAAACTAAAGTGCTCTGAAAGTGTCCTTTTTCCTCAGTGAAATTGGTAAGGTAGATGATATTCCACAACATAAAAGGCTGAAAACCATAGTTCATATAAAATTCATCAACCGACTGTTCCACAGTGACTTGCGATAAGAAACACCCAAGAAGATGTGACTGTGGATGATAGACAGGGTCCTCCACCTTTAGAATTACTGCCGCTTACCAGATAAATAGATCTCTTTTTAGGGCGATCCAGTTTGCATGTGGCTTGTACCCCAGCCCTGGGTCTCTGTAATTAGTAGGCAGGTGTACCAGATCATCCACTCCTCAGAATAGTCACCAGTCCATCATTTCTCATGTAAGGATAAAGAGGGCTTCCATAGTGTAATTCCATAAACATTTATTATGTTAAAAACAGAAATGCACTTACACTTAGCTGAATATACAATAGCGTGTCTGTTAGATTCGAGCCAACCGGCTCTGAATATCTCCCCTTTGCTTCCGGGACTTTGCATTGTTTGCGGTGACGTCAGCACGCTCCTTCCTACGCCGTTTCATCACAGATGACGTCGTCCTGGCGTGCTGACGTCACCGCAAACAGCGCAAAGTCCCGGAAGCAAAGGGCAGCTATTGAGACCTGGCCGGCTCAAATCTAACAGACATGCTATTGTATATTCGGCTAAGTGTAAGTGCATATGCTCTATGATATATATGTCACTGTCTTATATGTTATCATTTTTATATATAGCGCAGCTTAATTTATTCTGATATATATTAAATACACTGCGGCTAACTGTGGCTA
The DNA here is from genome assembly GCF_042186555.1 of Aquarana catesbeiana. Classification (NCBI taxonomy): domain Eukaryota; kingdom Metazoa; phylum Chordata; class Amphibia; order Anura; family Ranidae; genus Aquarana; species Aquarana catesbeiana. The sequence continues at coordinate 99,375,965 of NC_133328.1, forward strand.
ACTATATATATATGAGACTGTCTGTACATATATATATATATATATATATATATATATATATATATATATTTTGAATACACTGCAGCTAACTGAATAACTTGCCTGCCTGAAGTATATTAGAAAAAGTACACCAGGAATGGCCTGCAGTCAGATATAGCTAAACTGGATGCAGTGGATATATATATATATATATATATATATATATATATATATATATATATATATATATATATATATATATATATATACAATACTGTCTGTATAAATATATATATATTAAATATACACTGCAGCTAACTGAATACCCTGTCTGCCTGCTCAATCTAAATGAGACTCTCTCTCCGTCCACGCCAACAACACACTACACAGGGCCGACGTGTAGGCAGCCTTATATAGTGTGGGGCATGGACTTAGTCCCCCTGAGTCATGATTACAAATTTTTTTTATTGCAATTACATTAGAGGCATGCTGTGGATGATAACTCTCACAGTTGATTGTGCTCTCAACCAAATTGTCAAGGCATCAAATAGCTAGTTTCATAACTGATCACATGTGGAACACCGTAAAAACTGCAGATCAAAATGGCAGCTGGCTAAGATGGTGGCTGCCTTGGCTGTAAAGGATAGGAGGGTTTAGTTCCACTGTAAGTTCTTAGAAATGCTTTGTGCCTGAAGGTATGGGGGAACATGTGGCCTACTCCCCCTGCTCCCAGGGTGAAGTGCTGAGCAGCCAATCACCAGCCTCAAACACTGTCACATGACAGAGAGAAGCAGATCATTACCCTCATGCAAGAGATGATGCTGGCACTTACCAGGGTTTAGTTCTATGGCTCCAACAGAGAAACAGATTGGCAATGGAGTACAACAAAGGTAAGTATAAGCAGTAATGTTACTGTGTATACAGCATTTTATGTCAACTTTTATCTGGTAAGGAATAATTGCCCCTTAAGTAAGACCTTTCCTCAAGACTGAGCAGCCACAACCCCTAGAAGATAATGACCCTCATACCCAAAAAATGTTCTTGTACCAAAGTAAGGATAATGACAGTCCTGTCTGCACCTGTGTATCCAACATGGGAAACTTTCCAAGTGTTCATTTATTACAAGTTGAACAATGTTATATTTAATATTCTATACGTGTTATGATGAAGGCAAAAGTTTTTTTACAGTATACCGTATATGATTTATATTCACCACAGTGTACACAGTAGATAGTGTCTTTCAAGTTAGTGTTCTGGGCAATGTTTATATTGACTGATATATGAGCCCACTGGGATCCTAGGTATATATCTAATTATTTACCCTGACCCTTTAATGGCCAGCTTTGGGCTATGTTTTTAATAAAATAGGCCCCTTGCCAGGGTACAAAATACAAAAACAGCTCGGACTACAGTAGTCACCTTCAGTCGGGAGCTGCCCCCCCATAGTACCACTTCTGCAAGTATTATTTAACCTGAAAGGCTGAGGACATACTATGAATGCAGTGTGTAATTGTCCTGTTCCCTAAAGGAGTGTCACAACAATGGCCTTGTCATAGTTTTTTTTACCGATTTTTATTTTGTTGAAAAGAAAAATATACATTCAACTTACAAATTCTCTTCACATACATAATACTGGTATTCAATGAAAGGATCAACAGGTGATATACTCAACTCAAGGCTAAATTATTACAAGTGGCATAAGAAATCTCAACCAGAATTTGTCATTGCCCTATCCGGTATCTAGAACTATCTTTGTTGTATATAGGAAAAATCCTAAGGGCAAGATATGCAAAAAATCATAAGGAGGGAAGAAATAAAGATGAGAAAAGAAAGAAAAAAACAAAGCAGGGAAAAATAAAAAAGAAGGGGGGGCTCTGATCTATTAGCTGTGAGGCACCTTGCATAAGTGAATCCGCCTTCCAAGAACAAGATTGTAGGAAGACCAGGGGGCTCATTTCCTGTCAAACACAACATGGTGTCCATCAAGGTGTGGTGGACTCTTTCCATAAGATGGATCACCTCCATGCAACATAATACTTGGTCCCAGGGAACAGTGCAGGGCTATGGCACTGAAGAGTGTGTGGGCTAGTTTCTGAGCTGGAGGAGCTGCTTCAGGGAGGTCCGCAAATAGTAGGCCCATCTGGAAGGTCAGAGTATAACGTATTCCAGTGATCTGGACTACCTTGTTAGATATTTTTAGCCATAGGGGTTGAAGGACCCTGCAGCTCCAAAAAATGTGGAGGTGCGTACCCCTATCTGTGAAACTTCAGAAGCAGTTCCCTGGGATCAAGGGACTAAATCTAATCAATCTTAAAGGGGGTATAATACCATCTTGTGTGGAGTTCCACTACTGTTTCTTTAACTGTCATTGATTTTGTACATTTTCTCATATTTGATACCATATCCGTCCAGCTTTCTGGGGCTAATTCTAGACTAGTTTCAGCTTCCCAGCTGAGCATAGCTTGTGATTTGGAGGGAAGATCCCATTCATTTAGGTATTGATACAAAGTAGAAATAGTGCCCTTATCCCTGGAAGAGAACTTACATAGGTGTTCAAAAGCATTTGAAGTAGTAGACCCCTCCCTCTGGAAGTGAGTAATCTGCAAATATTTGTAAAATTCCGCCCTGGGTAGTTCATGTCACTCCTGTAGGAAGGCGAAAGTGCTAAAGGGGGGTTCTTGTGTCAAGGCCTCAAGGGAGGTTAAGCTCCTCTGTGTCCAGTGGGAAACATTAATGGGAGTTTTGAAAGCTGCTGGGAATCTGGGATCTCCAAGGAACGAGGCCAAGCAAGGGCTGTGGGGAACCAGGGCATATGTAGTTTTATACAATGACCACAACTGTAATGCTTGGCCCACCACTCCATTAAATGGTGTTAGGTCTTTAAGCCAGACTCTGTCCAACCAAAGAAGGCCTGGGAGGTAATACGGGACCACCGAGGACCGCTCAAACTGGATCCAAGGGGCACCCATCGGGGGGAGTGCCACTGTGCCATCTGTATCAGTCTAGAGGAAGCATAATACAGCTACAGATGCGGTAGCCCCATACCACCCAGGTTCGTTGGTCGGTAGAGTAGTCTCTTATTCAACCGGGGTTTTTTGGATAGCCATACAAAGGCATTTACCTCCTTCTGTATCTGCTCTATAGTCTGACGGGAAACATATAGAGGTAGGGATCTAAAAAAGAACAGATGTTTAGGGAGTATGGACATTTTGATGGCTTGAATTCTACCCAAGAATGAAATATGGAATGCAGATCATAGACATAGCAGTTGTTTAATGCGAGTAAATACCTGAGGATAATTTGCGTATTTAAGTATAGGTTTCGGGGAGAAGAGACAAGCTTAATCCCCAGCTATGGTAAAGTTTCTTTATATACTGTGAAGCCAAAACTGGATCGGATTCCTAAAAGTGTAGGTTGCAGAATATTGATTGGAAGTGCAGCACATTTTGACAGGTTGACCCCAAGGCCTGATAAGTTTTGGAAGGTGTTTAAGATAGGGATCAAGTTTGGCAAAGAAACCACAGGGTCAGATAAGAAAAGGAGTACGTCGTCCGCGTACAGACTTGAATTAAAGATTAAATTCCCGTTCGCCCTTCTCATAGCCCTTAATGTTAGGATTCAGGCAAATCGATCTGGCTAGCGGTTCAATCACCAAAGTGAAAAGCAGAGGGGAAAGGGGACATCCCTACCTGGTCTCCTGGCCCAACGTAAAATAGTCCCAGGTACTGCCCGGAAGTTTGATACGGGTGCAAGGGTGATGGTATAGAGCCCTGAAACCATGTACAAACTCCCCCTGAAACCCAAATTTGGACAGAACGGATTCTAAATAAGGCCATGTCACACTGTCAAATGCCTTATGTATGTCAAGGCTCAACATAAGGACTTGTTTAGGGAACAGGTCTGCATCTTGTATTATATTAGAGGCCAATTGTATATTATCCGTAATTTGCCTATTGGGGATAAAGCCTGTTTGATCCGGGGAGATCAACGTGGGGATTATTGCGGACAGCCTATCAGCTAGAAGGCGGCCAAAAAGCTTCAGGTCATTGTTTATGACGGAAGTAGGTCTGTAATTTTGAAGGAGGGGGTGATCTTTATTCGGTTTGGGTATCAGGGACATATTAGCCAGCAACATGTCCTCTGGGAAAGTCCTCATGTCCTCTAGCAACATGTCGTCTCCGTTTGCTCAGAGAGGATCGTATCTAACTCGAATCTCTTGGTGTTAATCCGTCCAATCTAATGACGCGTACACACGGTCAGATTTTCCGATGGGAAATGTTTGATGGGAGCCTGTTGTTGGAAATTCCGACCGTGTGTAGGCTCCATCTGACATTTTCCGTTGGAATTTCCTACAAACAAAATTTGAGATCTGGATCTCAAATTTTCCGACAACAAAATCCATTGTCGTAAATTCCGATCGTGTGTACACAATTCTGCCGCACAAAGTTCCACGCATGCTCGGAATCAAGCAGAAGAGCCGCACTGGCTTTTGAACTTAATTTTTCTCGGCTCATCGTACATGTTGTACGTCACCACGTTCTTGACGTTTGGAATTTTCAACAAGATTTGTGTGACCGTGTGTATGCAAGACAAGTTTGAGCCCCACATCTGTCGGAAAAAAACATGGATTTTGTTGTCGAAATGTGCGATTGTGTGTACGCAGCATAAGAGTGTCGGGGGAATGTGACTAATTATGTACATGGTACAGTTTGGACAATTCTTAGAAGAGTCTGGTGATAGCTGCTAATTTACCTTTCTTCTTAGCCGATGCTAGTGATATCAGATATCCCCTAATGACTGTCTTATGGGCAGCCCACAACATAGTGGGGGAAGTATCTCGAGTGTTATTTAAACGGTAGTATTCGTCTAGGTGGTCCGCGACTTTAGTAACCAGATCAGGGTCTGTAAGGAGGGAGTCATTGAGGCACCAGGTGGCATTGATCGGTGAGATGCCAATATGTGTGATATCTAGCCATACCATGTGGTTGAGTTGGCTATTAGTGCTGGGGTACTAAAAATATAGTCCAGCCTAGAATAGCTGTCATGAGGGTGTGAGTAAAAGGTGTAGTCACGGGAGCCTACATGAGCCTGCCAGTAGTCTATAAGTTGGTGGGAGCTGAGCAAATGGGTAAGGGTTTTTGGGAAAGTGTTAGCATTACTTACAACATGGCATCTGTCTAGTTTCAAATGGGCCACCATGCTGAAATCTCCTCCGATCGCTAGGTGTGGGGAGAGATACCAGTCGAGGATCTGAAAAAAGGAGGCAAAAAATGAGGCTTGTGAGACATTTGGAGCATAAACTTTTGCTATAGTAATTGTATCTGTATACATGCTGCACATCCAATATCACTGAATTTATTATAAAAATGGCTACCCCCTTGGACCTAGAGTTAAATGTGGTGAAAAAGTGTTGTTTATATTGGCGATCAAAGTAGCTAGGGTGGTTAGAGGTGGAAAAATGGGTCTCCTGAAGGAGCAATATGTCAGCTCCCAGATGCTTGTAAGATCTTTTTTTTTTTTTTTTTTCTTTTAAAATGTTTATTGAGGAAATATAATAAACATCAACAATTCACTATCCACGCAGGGTAGTAAAATAGATAATAGATTTTGGTCATATAGAAATTAATGCAGTAGGAAGCAACAAGAAATACAGTGCACAGGAAATATTCATGTATTAAACTTCTATGCAGAAATGATGATCATAGACAACATGGGAGCCCTGTCCGGTATTCAAAATAATTGACCTTCCGCCCCGACGTAAAAGACACCCCTTTTCGGGATTAAGACATGTACGGAGCTGTATTAAGAAGGAAGCAGAGTACAGACATGAAAGGGTGCAAGGAACTTAAGGAAGGAATAAGTTAGGAAAAGGAGGGGTTTAAGGAAGTTAGGGATAGGTTGTGATTGGTGGATCAGTGTAGAAGGGGAGGAGAGTTTTAATTAGTGTTGAAGCTGGGGGAGTGAAACAGCAGTCGTGTGTTGGAGAGTCAGGAAGAACGTTCCCTGGGGTAACTGAGCGACAGCAGGTAGTAGAATGAACAGTAACAAAACACTGGCCACCGCCCACACCCATGACTGGCCTTCACAGTAAGGAGCACATGGAGGGCATATACATGTAAGACAAAGACAATTCCATAGCTCAACTCACCAACCAGTCTGCTGACCAACCAAATTAGCCTGTCTAACCGTATGTTAAAAGCAGGGGTTTAGTTAGCACACATTTGCAAACGCATGTGAAAGCTGCAAGGCCTCGTCAAGGCACCCTGTATTACTTGCAGTCCTAACACTACTAAATTTATAAGTGTCTCCACAGTGGAAGCACATGCATTAAATGGATAGGTGTGAGACAGGTGAGCCTGGAGGCGGCCCAAGCCCCCTTAAAGGGACAGGAGCACACTGGACACCCAGCAAGAGCACAATGGCAGCAAAGGTGTCCAGTGTGTCCCTGACCCACATTTAAGGGGGCTTGGGCCGCCTCCAGGCTCACCTGTCTCACACCTATCCATTTAATGCATGTGCTTCCACTGTGGAGACACTTATAAATTTAGTAATGTTAGGACTGCAAGTAATACAGGGTGCCTTGACGAGGCCTTGCAGCTTTCACATGCGTTTGCAAATGTGTGCTAACTAAACCCCTGCTTTTAACATACGGTTAGACAGGCTAATTTGGTTGGTCAGCAGACTGGTTGGTGAGTTGAGCTATGGAATTGTCTTTGTCTTACAGGTAGTAGAATGAGTGGTTTAGAGCAACTCTGGATACAGCTTAGGGAGGCAGCAGAGACCCACGGAGCAGAATGGCTTCAGAGCCAGATTGCCTCCACATTACAGGGGGTAGAGCAGGACCCATCCACTGCGAGGCCTGCCTCATCACGGGCTAGGAGGTCTCGACCTCCGGAGTGCCTTAGTCCCGACATCACTCCCAGGACTCATAGAAGACTGGGGAGCCCAAGTCGGACCCCCTCAGGACCCCCTCCGGCAAAACAGACACCAAAAAGAACGGGCGGGGGGACGACAAGGAGAGATAGATCGCCACATAGTCACAGGGGGGGAGGCTTAATGCAGTCACCCAGGCCGGCCCCCGCCGGTGCATCTCTGCATGACAGACGGCAGGCTGCCACTACCGGCGATGTTCCGGTCGGGGTGGCAACCCCGCGAGGGAGAAAGGGACGATCGGGCGCCGACCTTGCCTGTGAAACGGCTGGCGGCTTGCCTCGTGGCGGCGCCATCTTACCTCAGGGAGGAGGTTCAGCCAGTCAGCACAGGGATTGTCAGTCGGGAGGCCCCGCCTCCAGGTTCAGAGAAGGGCCTGGGAGGGTTGGCCAGCGCAATGCCTGCGTGAGAGACAGGTCGCCGAGTGATGACGTCATTTCCCCGCACGATGGGAACGGAGGACTGAACCCTCAGATGGATGTCGCCCCCCCTCCTGTCACTCAGGCTGCGGGACGCAAGTCTGCCAGAAGAGCAGCGGTGGAAGAGCAGCAACGGATGCAGAGGGACAGCAGCAGCAGCGAGGAGGGCGAACTGAGCGATGATCTACAGGAGGCAGCGGTGGAGTCGGGTCAGACGGCTGGTGGGTCCTCTCGCCAAAGGCAGCCTGGTAAGCAAACTTCTGTTTCTTTTACTAATGTCTCTGGGTTGACTGATGCAGGGGGATCCAGAGTGGGGGGGAATGTGCAGGGTACCTTAAGGGGGGGGAGGGGATTTATGGGACTCAGTGAGGGAGTTACTTCGTCGCCTGGAGAGCGGGGCTCCGCAACCCCCATCCCCCATCAGCCCCTGGGTACCACAACCCCTGAGTGTTAGGGACCCCCCGGTTGTAGTGGACCCCCCACAAAGGCCGACGACGCTGGTGGTGGCGGAGACACAGACGGGAGGTGACGGCGTGGGAGATTCTACAAAAACCACAACGCAGGAAAAGGATGCGGAAAAGGTAAGATTGGCAGATGCAGCCAAGTGTGAGGTCTACGTTTGCTTCGAGGGACCTTTGGGGGCGCATTTAAAAAAAGAGGTAAGAGAAAAAATATGGAAAAACGAGTTTGTGGATATTTTCTCCCTGCTCCCATTAGAAAAGTTTAATTTGGACCGGGTAAAGCCGGATGAGAGTAAAAAAGAGGAGGAGGAGAAGAGAAGGTACAGATTAATTCCGCGCACGTTTGCTAACTGGTTGCAAGCATTTGCGATTCTGGCGAGCGTGATTGGGGAAAAAGCCCCCAAGAATTGCTCGGCATTATTCTGTTATCTAGAAGCGATCAGCGAGGCACATCGAGTATATGGGGGCTTAGCATGGCTTCGATATGACGAACAGTTTCGTCAAAGGAAGGCTATTCGCCCTTCGATTAGATGGGACCATAAGGATATCAGTCTCTGGATGAAGTTGATGACTTCATCTAGGGCTGCGAGCCCGTTTTTTCAAGGGGGGTCGGCGGCACTTCCTCCGCTGGATCGCCAGCCCCAAAAAAGAAAGGGGTGTGCTGGCAGTTCAATGAAGGCAACTGTCGGTTCGGAACTTCATGTCGTTACAAGCATGAATGCTCCGGATGTAGTGGGATGCACCCTTTTGTGCGCTGCTTCAAGCAAGTAAAAGGTCGCACAGGGGACATCTCTGGAAAAAGGGATGACGCCAGTGAGACTAGAAAGGATGCTACCTTTCCTAAATAGGTACCCAGATAGGGCGGCAGCAATGTTATTAGAAACAGGGTTCAAGGAGGGTTTTCGAATTCCGAGTTCATTGCAGGAGGTTCCGCCGGTTGCAGACAATTTGAAGTCGGCACGCCTCCACCCGGAGGTGGTGTCGGCTAAGCTGTTTAAGGAAGTTGCATTGGGCCGGATGGCTGGACCATTCACTTCCCCGCCGTTACCAGAGTTAATAGTTTCCCCGTTGGGAGTTGTTCCGAAGAAGGAGTTGGGGCAATATAGGATGATACATCATCTGTCCCACCCAAGAGGTGGCTCAGTGAACGATGGTATTGACCCGCAGGATTGTGCGGTTACCTATACATCCTTCGATGCAGCTGTCTCTTGGGTCAAAAAATATGGTAGGGGCACCCTCATGGCTAAAACTGATGTGGAATCGGCTTTTAGATTATTGCCGGTACACCCCCACAGCGTGCATTTGTTGGGATGCCGTTGGCAAGGGTCGTACTTTGTTGACCGTTGCTTGCCAATGGGTTGTTCCATTTCGTGCATACTGTTTGAGGCGTTTAGCTCGTTCTTTGAATGGGCGGTTAGGGAAGCAGCAGGGATTAATTCAATTATACATTATCTAGATGATTTCTTGTGCATAGGCCTCCCAGACTCCAGATGCTGTGGAGTATTATTGGGAACGTTACAACACCTGGCTGAAAGATTCGGGATTCCGCTGGCGGCCGACAAGACCGAGGGCAGAACATCAGAATTAGTTTTTTTGGGCATCACTATTGATTCCATGGCTATGGAATGTAGGCTTCCGGAGGACAAATTGGTGGCGTTACGGAAGGACGTGAGTATGGTGGGTAAGAAGCGTAAGCTGAGGCTGAAGGAATTGCAATCCTTATTGGGAAAATTGAATTTTGCATGCAGAATCATTCCCATGGGTCGTATATTCTGTAGGAGATTGGCGGCAGCCACAGCCGGGGTGAGAGTTCCCAATCACTTTGTCAGATTGACCAGAGAGTTGCAGGCGGATTTAAAAGTGTGGGATGCGTTCTTGGAGTGTTTTAATGGGCGATCTGTGTGGCAAGTGGGACCGGTCAGCAATGCTGACTTGGTCCTGTTTACAGATGCGGCAGGATCAGCAGGATACGGGGCGTATTGCCGAGGTAGATGGAGTGCAGGACCATGGCCGGATATTTGGAGAGAGGCGGGTTTCCTTCGAAACCTGGTCCTCCTAGAACTGTTTCCTATTGTTTTGGCAGTAGAATTGTGGGGGGAGGAATTACGTAACAAGAAAGTTAGGTTCAATTGCAACAATTTGGGCAATTAATAACATCTCTGCTTCATCCCCACCTGTGATTAGGTTGTTAAGACACCTGGTGCTCAGTTTGCGCATAAATGCATTTATTTATGCTGTGCATATCCGTGGAGTGGACAATAAGTTGGGGATGCTTTGTCTCGTTTCCAGTGGGAAGAATTTCGCAAACTGGCACCGGAGGCGAACCGGGTAGGGGAGCCATGCCCGTCGGAACTGTGGAGAGTTGCGTTGGAATCACCGCAGGATTGATCCGGCAGTCCCTCAGCGCAGGAACATGGAGGGCTTATGAAAAAGTGTGGCAAGAATGGTTTGCCTTGATGGAGGAAGTAGGAGGGTCAGAGGACTCTGCTGACTTACAGACTTTTGTGTTTTATTTGTAGGAATTATGAAAAAGGGGTCTCCGGGTCGGGAATAGGAAAGAAGATGGCGGCTCTAGCCTTTTTATTCCAATTAAAAGGACTCAGGGATGTCACAAAATCCTTTAAGGTTCGCAGGGCTTTGCGGGGTTATAGAAAAGGTTCTCACAAGAAGGACTCCAGACGCCCATTGTCATTTGAGGTGCTGGGGACGATTCTGACAAGCCTCAACAAGGTGTGTTCAGAGTACTTTGAACAAGTACTCTTCCGAGCAGCCTTTTTGGTGGCATTTTTTGGAGCATTTAGAATTGGGGAGTTGGTCTCGCCATCAAAAAGGGTGGTGGGAGGTCTAAGGTCAGGTGATGTGCAGTTTTCGGATCAGTCAGTTCTGATTTGGATACGGCAATCAAAAACGGACCAGGAAGGAAAAGGGGTCAGAGTGGAGTTGTTCAAGGGGTTGGAAACCCAGTTTTGTCCGGTAGCAGCCCTGAGGCAGTTCATGGATATGCGCCCGACAAGGGAGGGAGCACTGTTTATCCATAAGGATGGATTGTGCTTATCCAGGTTTCAGTTTACAGCGGTGATGAGGAAGTGTTTAAAAGAAGGAGGGCTTTTCCCGGGAGAATATGCAGGGCATTCCTTCCTCATAGGGGCGGCCACAGAGCAGCTCGCTGGGGACTTCCAGAAAATGTAATAAAAAAGATAGGGAGATGGGAATCAAACAGATTTCAGATATATGTTCGTCCACAGTTATTGTGAAGTATAGTTGGTTGTATAGGTTAAGATTAGTAGACGGTTAAAAAATGTTGGAATGTCGCTGGTATGTTTCTGTTATTTCTTTCAGATCCCCCCAGATGTCTCATTTGGATATTGGGACACTCATACGTTTTTTGGGGGGCAAAACGGGCGGACATCAGACCTGAAGGTAGACAGCTACGGCTTAAGAGAGAGGAGGGCACGGTCAGGTGGTTGGGTATACCAGGCATGAGGTGGCAGCAAGTGGTTCCGGAGGTACATAGATTTTCCAGGTTGGACAGGGTCCCTGATATATTGGTCCTTCATGTGGGAGGAAATGACTTGGGTATTAGACCAATGAGGCAGGTCATTAAAGATATCCAATGGGACTTTCTCAGGCTCAGGGCATCCTTTCCAGACATGCTGTTCGTATGGTCCGATATAGTTGCCCGGACGTTTTGGAGAGGGGCCCGATCGTGGGAAAAACTCAATAAGACCCGCATAAAAGTTAACAAAGAGGTGGGCAGGTTTGTTTCCAGGAATGGGGGTATAGTGATACGGCATTGGGAATTAGAAACTGACATTTGGATGTACCTGAGAGGGGATGGTGTTCAACTTAACCCGGTGGGGATTGATTTTTGGTCCCTGGGGATTGAAGATGGCATTAGAAGAGCATTTTTGGTGTGGCTGCGGGCACAAGCGTAAGGTGTCACACTTGTGCCGCGGTGGTGTTAGGTCCTTGGCGACAAGAGTATATATACTGTATATATGGATAGATATATATATTGGTTAAAATGAGGATTGAAAAACGTTGGGACACATCCCAGGATGGAGTTTTCCAGTTGGTCCAGTCAGTTTTTGGACCAACGGGTAATAAATGGGGGTCTGGGTCAGCTAGCGAGTCCTCGAGGCGAGTTAGCGGCTGGGGACAGATGCTAACAAAAGGGGCTCAGGCTCAAAAGTGATTGGGGTCGCCAGGGATCAGCAACAAAAAGAATTACTGAGAGTTAGAGTTAAATATTTTAAATATTTTGAATATTTAAATGGTTATAAATATTGAAAATAAAAAGTTTACAGTTTTTTATTGGTTATTGTTAAATAAAGGCCGATAAGGCCATTTACATCCAATTCAAGTGTCGGTGTCATTACTTAGTAATATAAGGTGCCATGCATGTATTGGTGGGGAAGTAAGGTATCTGGCTACCCTATTCATGACATGTACGGAGCTGTATTAAGAAGGAAGCAGAGTACAGACATGAAAGGGTGCAAGGAACTTAAGGAAGGAATAAGTTAGGAAAAGGAGGGGTTTAAGGAAGTTAGGGATAGGTTGGGATTGGTGGATCAGTGTAGAAGGGGAGGAGAGTTTTAATTAGTGTTGAAGCTGGGGGAGTGAAACAGCAGTCGTGTGTTGGAGAGTCAGGAAGAACGTTCCCGCCCTCCCGCCCTAGCAGATGTGGTATGTTAATACTTAAGAGAGTGTGAGTGGCGTTAGGTCCTTGGCGACAAGAGTATACATATATATGGATAGATATATATATACTGGTTAAAATGAGGATTGAAAAACGTTGGGACACATCCCAGGATGGAGTTTTCCGGTTGGTCCAGTCAGTTTTTGGACCAACGGGTAATAAATGGGGGTCTGGGTCAGTTAGGCGAGTTAGCGGCTGGGGACAGATGCTAACAAAAGGGGCTCAGGCTCAAAAGTGATTGGGGTCGCCAGGGATCAGCAACAAAAAAGATTACTGAGAGTTAGAGTTAAATATTTTAAATATTTTGAATATTTAAATGGTTATAAATATTGAAAATAAAAAGTTTACAGTTTTTTATTGGTTATTGTTAAATAAAGGCCGATAAGGCCATTTACATCCAATCCAAGTGTCGGTGTCATTACTTAGTAATATAAGGTGCCATGCATGTATTGGTGGGGAAGTAAGGTATCTGGCTACTAGGGATGAGCTTCGTGTTCGAGTCGAACCCATGTTCGACTCGAACATCGGCTGTTCGATCGTTCGCCGAATTGCGAACGTTATGGGCCGTTCGCGCTAAATTCGTGTGGCGCGTCACGGCCCATAATTCACTGCGGCATCGCAGTGCATTGCTGGCTGATGATTGGCCAAGCATGCACTATGACCCGCATGCTTGGCCAATCACAGCGCCGTCAGTAGAGAGAGCTGTAATTGGCCAAAGCCAGGGTGGCTTTGGCCAATTATGGCTCAGGGGATTTAGTACACACCCCACACTATATAAGGCCGCCTGCACGGCGGCCCTTTGTAGTGTGTGTTCCGGTGTGCTGAGAGATAGAGAGAGAGAGAGACAGTGTCATTTGATTTGAGTTAGATAGATTAGGCAGAACAGTCAGTCAGTTAGCTGCACTTACAGTGTATTGTGTATATATATGCATCCCAGGTGTTGCATATATATATATACACTGTATTCAGTTTAGCTAGATCCGTTCCTGTTATCTTCTATCTAGACTATTTACATTTAATGCAGTGCGTCCTGCTCACAGTGTTCAGCTAGATCCGTTCCTGCTATTTACATTTAGTGCAGTGCGTCCTGCTCACAGTGTTCAGCTAGATCCGTTCCTGTTATCTTCTAGACTATTTACATTTAGTGCAGTGCGTCCTGCTCACAGTGTTCAGCTAGATCCGTTCCTGCAATTTACATTTAGTGCAGTGCGTCCTGCTCACAGTGTTCAGCTAGATCCGTTCCTGCTATTTACATTTAGTGCAGTGCGTCCTGCTCACAGTGTTCAGCTAGATCCGTTCCTGCTATTTGCATTTAGTGCAGTGCGTCCTGCTCACAGTGTTCAGCTAGATCCGTTCCTGTTATTTACATTTAGTGCAGTGCGTCCTGCTCACAGTGTTCAGCTAGATCCGTTCCTGCTATTTACATTTAGTGCAGTGCGTCCTGCTCACAGTGTTCAGCTAGATCCGTTCCTGCTATTTACATTTAGTGCAGTGCGTCCTGCTCACAGTGTTCAGCTAGATCCGTTCCTGCTATTTACATTTAGTGCAGTGCGTCCTGCTCACAGTGTTCAGCTAGATCCGTTCCTGTTATCTTCTAGACTATTTACATTTAGTGCAGTGCGTCCTGCTCACAGTGTTCAGCTAGATCCGTTCCTGCTATTTACATTTAGTGCAGTGCGTCCTGCTCACAGTGTTCAGCTAGAGCCGTTCCTGCTATTTACATTTAGTGCAGTGCGTCCTGCTCACAGTGTTCAGCTAGATCCGTTCCTGTTATCTTCTAGACTATTTACATTTAGTGCAGTGCGTCCTGCTCACAGTGTTCAGCTAGATCCGTTCCTGCTATTTACATTTAGTGCAGTGCGTCCTGCTCACAGTGTTCAGCTAGATCCGTTCCTGTTATCTTCTAGACTATTTACATTTAGTGCAGTGCGTCCTGCTCACAGTGTTCAGCTAGATCCGTTCCTGTTATCTTCTAGACTATTTACATTTAGTGCAGTGCGTCCTGCTCACAGTGTTCAGCTAGATCCGTTCCTGTTATCTTCTAGACTATTTACATTTAGTGCAGTGCGTCCTGCTCACAGTGTTCAGCTAGATCCGTTCCTGTTAAATTCCTACTGACAGGCAGGCTTGTCTGGTTACAGTATATAAAGCTACCTGAAGAAAATTACAGGTGTTCTATTTGATCCTATTAGTACCACGGTCAGGCAGCTAAACTATTTACATTTAGTACAGTGCGTCCTGCTCACAGTGTTCAGCTAGATCCGTTCCTGTTATCTTCCTACTGACAGGCAGGCTTGTCTGGTTACAGTATATAAAGCTACCTGAAGAAAATTACAGGTGTTCTATTTGATCCTATTAGTACCACGGTCAGGCAGCTAGACTATTTACATTTAGTACAGTGCGTCCTGCTCACAGTGTTCAGCTAGATCCGTTCCTGTTATCTTCCTACTGACAGGCAGGCTTGTCTGGTTACAGTATATAAAGCTACCTGAAGAAAATTACAGGTGTTCTATTTGATCCTATTAGTACCACGGTCAGGCAGCTAGACTATTTACATTTAGTACAGTGCGTCCTGCTCACAGTGTTCAGCTAGATCCGTTCCTGTTATCTTCCTACTGACAGGCAGGCTTGTCTGGTTACAGTATATAAAGCTATTTGAAGAAAATTACAGGTGTTCTATCCCAGCTTAGTGCAGCTACAGGCCATTAGTATGTCTGGAAGGCCAAGAAGGAGAGGCAGACAGTCACAAGCCAATAAGAGAGGGCAAGCAGGCTCTGTGTCTAGTGCTGGTCGTGGAGATGGTGCATCCTCATCAGCACGTGGCCATGGGACACGCTTGGCCTTTTTTTCGGCAGCTGGCCGTGTTGAGCCGCAACATGCGGAAGACTTGGTCGAGTGGATGACCAAGCCGTCCTCATCCTCCTCATCCTCTCTCACCCATGCCCAGGGTGCTTTGTCTGGCAAAGCAGTGGCCTCTTCCCTCAGCTCAATGTCATCAGTGACTCCTTCCCTAGCTCCACCATGTCCTCATGAGGATTCCCTCGAACTGTTTGACCACAGTGTTGGGTACATGCTCCAGGAGGATGCCCAGCATTTGGAAGGCTCTGATGACGATACTGAGCTCGATGAAGGCAGTAACATGAGCACGGACAGAGGGGGTGCCCAAGAAGGACAGCAATCTGGCAGTCATGCTCCCCCTGCTGCAGCATACTGCCAGGTTTGCTCCAGTGATGAGGAGGGAGGGGATGATGAGGTCACTGACTCAACGTGGGTGCCTGATAGGAGAGAGGAGGAGGAGGAGGAGGAGGAGGAGGAGGCGGCGGCACATCACCAACGAGGCAGGATGCCCTCCAGGGGCCAGCCTAAGGGCAGCACATTGACTGCATCACACCCCAAAGCTCCACATGTGCAGGGCGCTGCAGTCTCTGCGCGTTATTCAAAAAGTTCTTTGGTGTGGGCTTTTTTGAGACGAGTGCATCAGATCGCACCGCTGCTATTTGCAACATATGTCTCAAGCGTATCTCGCGTGGCCAAAACATCTCCCGCTTGGGTACCACATGCTTGACCAGACATATGTTGACCTGCCATGCAGTTCGTTGGCAAGCGTATCTAAAAGACCCACACCAAAGAACAAAGAGGATCTCTCCTTGCTCCTCATCAGCTGAGATTTCCAACCCCACTAGACCTTCAGTCCTCTCTGAGACCTGCAGTGAGAGGAATGAAGGTGTAGAATTAGGTGTGTCACAGCCAAGTACTTGTGGGCAATCTGCTTTTGGTACACCGACGTCAGATTGTACCAGGCAAATTTCCCTGCCCCAGCTGCTGCACCGCCGAAAGAAGTTTGCTCCCAGCCATCCACATGCCCAGCGGTTGAATGCTAGCTTGGCAAAATTGCTAGCACTTCAACTGCTGCCTTTTCAGTTGGTAGACTCTGCCCCCTTCCGTGAGTTTGTGGAATGTGCGGTTCCTCAGTGGCAGGTACCCAAACGCCACTTTTTCTCACGGAAGGCGATTCCGGCTCTCTACCGGCATGTGGAAGGCAATGTCCATGCCTCGCTGGACAGGGCGGTCAGCGGTAAGGTGCATATTACCGCTGACTCATGGTCCAGCAGGCATGGACAGGGACGTTACAGGAGCCACACTGGGGCAGAGGTTCTGTCAGCTCTGCAGGGGCAGGTTCAGAGGTGGTTGACGCCACGCCAACTTAAGGCAGGAATGGTGGTTTGCGACAATGGCACCAACCTCCTCTCTGCCCTCCGACAGGGACAAATGACCCATGTGCCCTATTTGGCTCACGTCCTTAATTTGGTGGTGCAGCGGTTCTTGGGCAGGTACCCGGGCTTACAGGATGTCCTGAGGCAGGCCAGGAAAGTCTGTGTGCATTTCCGCCGGTCATATAATGCCAGTGCTCGGCTGACGGACCTCCAAAAGGAGTTTAACCTGCCCAAGAACCGCCTAATCTGTGACATGCCCACCAGGTGGAACTCAACGTTGGCCATGCTGCAGCGGCTGCACACGCAGCAGAGGGCCATCAATGAGTACCTGTGCGACTATGGCACCAGGACAGGGTCAGGGGAGCTTGGTTTTTTTTCCCCACGCCAGTGGGCCATGATCAGGGATGCATGCACTGTCCTGTCACCATTCGAGGAGGCCACGAGGATGGTGAGCAGTGACAGTGCATGCATCAGTGACACTGTCCCCCTTGTCCACCTGTTGGAGCACACGCTGCGTGGAATAATGGACAGGGCACTTGAGGCAGAACAGAGGCAGGAAGAGGAGGACTTCCTTAGCTCTCAAGGCCCCCTTTATCCAGACAGTGTTCCTGCGTGCCCGCCGATCACACAGGAAGAGGACGAGGAGGAAGAGGAGGAGGAGGAAGATTGTGTCAGTATGGAGGTGGAGCCTGGCACTCAGCATCAGCAGCAGTCTTTAAGAGATCAGTCCCAAGAAACACATGGACTTGTACGTGGCTGGGAGGAGGTGGCTGCGGACCATGTCGTTCTTAGTGACCCAGAGGACTCTGAACCGAATGCCTCAGCAAACCTACGCTGCATGGCCTCCCTGATCCTGCAAAGCCTGCGTAAGGATCCTCGTATTCGTGGTATCAAGGAGAAGGACCAATACTGGCTGGCAACCCTCCTTGATCCACGTTACAAGGGTAAGGTTGCGGACCTTATCTTGCCATCGCAGAGGGAGCAGGGGATGAAACATCTTCGGGAGGCCTTGCAGAAAGGTCTGTGCAACGCGTTCCCAGAGACTGGGAGGTTACAAACTCCTGTTTCTGGACAACGTGTTGCTGAGGCTTCGGTCAGTCAAAGAAGGAGCGGTGGAGAAGGTGGCCGTCTGACCGATGCGTTCAGACAATTTTTTGGTCCGCAGCCCCAAGGTATGATCGGTTCCAGCAACCATCGCCAGCGTCTGTTTTACATGGTGCAGGAATACCTAGGGGCAAGATCAGACTTGGACACCTTTCCCACCGAAAATCCTCTGGGTTACTGGGTCTTGAGGATGGATCACTGGCCAGAGCTTGCACAGTATGCAATTGAGCTACTGTCCTGTCCTGCATCCAGCGTTCTTTCGGAACGCACATTCAGTGCTGCTGGAGGCGTGGTAACCGATCACAGGGTGCGTCTGTCCACTGACTCGGTCGATCGGCTGACCTTCATAAAAATCAATGAGTCTTGGATCACCACCAGCTACCAAGCACCTGATGCTGATGTAACCGAATAATTTTTTTTGAAATCTCAGATCCCTTCAAAGACTGCCTATGCTGATGCTGAGTGACTATCCCTGAGTAATTATCCTCTTCCTCCTCAATCATCAGGCTGATAGCTTGTAAGAACATTTTTGGTTCTGGGCGCCACCACCAGTGCCTAAGGCACAATTTTTCAGCCCCTGTTTAACAGGGGCGTGTAATTACAATTTTTGATGTAATACTTTGCAGCAGGGCTCGTTCCTGCATTCCAACTAGAGTGTCTGTGAGGGGTTGCAGTGTTGTGGCACCAGCACCAGTGCCTAAGGCCCAATTTTTCTGCCCCTGTCTAACAGGGGCGTGTAATTACAATTTTTGATGCAATACTTTGCAGCAGGGCTCGTTCCTGCGTTCCAACTAGAGTGTCTGTGAGGGGTTGCAGTGTTGTGGCACCAGCACCAGTGCCTAAGGCCCAATTTTTCTGCCCCTGTCTAACAGGGGCGTGTAATTACAATTTTTGAAGCAATACTTTGCAGCAGGGCTCGTTCCTGCATTCCAACTAGAGTGTCTGTGAGGGGTTGCAGTGTTGTGGCACCAGCACCAGTGCCTAAGGCCTAATTTTTCTGAGGTGAAATCTTCTGAAGAGGAGGAAAGACAGCAAAACAAATGTCACAGGGGTAATAACCCTTCCCTATGTTTTCCAAAAAGCTTAGAAAAGATTTTTTGGCTGGAGCTAAACACGTTAAAAATGTACCCGTTAAAAATTACAAACAGATTCTACTTAACAACAAACCTACAGTCCCTGTCTTGTTTGCACCGCCTGTATACTGCTGTTCAGAGTATATAGGGCCTGGTGGCCCCACACCTTTCCTTATTTTAATTTGGGTGCGGGGTTCCCCTTAATATCCATACAAGACCCAAAGGGCCTGGTAATGGACTGGGGGGTACCCATGCCGTTTGTCTCACTGATTTTCATCCATATTGCCATGACCCGACATGACATTAAACCCGCAAGCAGTTTTAAATGAGATTTTTTCCTTTAAAAATGACATTTGGTGCAGGGACTGTTCTAAACATGGGAAACACGCGTCACTTTACAGGCATACTATAGACACCCCCCAGGTACGATATTTAAAGGAATATATCACTTTTTTTTTTTTTACTTTAAGCATCATTAAAATCACTGCTCCCGAAAAAACGGCCGTTTTTAAAAGTTTTTTTTGCATTGATACATGTCCCCTGGGGTAGGACCCGGGTCCCCAAATGCTTTTTAGGACAATACCATGCAAATTAGCCTTTAAAATGAGCACTTTTGATTTCGAACGTTCGAGTCCCATAGACGTCAATGGGGTTCTAACGTTCGTGCGAACTTTCGGTCCGTTCGCGGGTTCTGGTGCGAACCGAACCGGGGGGTGTTCGGCTCATCCCTACTGGCTACCCTATTCATGCTGTATCTGAGCCTCAATGGCCTCTGGTTCCTTAATGAAAGGTAAATTCCAGACAATGCATCAAGAATGATACCATACCATACATTTGGGCTCCTTATGATGACATAAGTGTTTCGAAATCGAACTATCAGAACCCGTATCTAGTCTGCTAAATTCTGATCTTAATCAACGGTGGGTAAAACAATTTAAAATATATTGTATATTAACCAAAAAAAAAAGGAACCTAATAGTTAAAGGTTTTAATTATGCAACATCTGCTTCGCATCCCACCGTTCTGGTCCAGTGGGAGAGAAGAATATAACAGAGAAAATAAGGAGAAGAGAGAAATAGAGATAGGAAGAAAGGAAGAGGGGGTTTAAGAGGGGTGGGTGGAGGAAGGAGTGCTTGGGCTCCGAGGAGAGCTGGGACAGAGTTCTAAGCAGCCGAGCCGTGGAACCTAGCCAACCATTTTATGATAGAGTTAGGGACTAGAGGGTCACGCCAATATGGCGGGCCCATGATTCCCATGTATGTTTAAATTTCTCAGTTTTATCCAGAATGATGTTAGAGATTTTCTCCTGGTACATGATCTGGGAGACTTTCTGTTTGGCTAAGTGGAAGGATACTTTAGGAAGTTTCCATATAGTAAATTTAGCTATAGTAATATAGCTATAGTAAGTTTGGCTCCTATGAGAATATAGTGGATTAGAATTTGGTCATATTTAGGAATTTTAGGGATTTTTTGATTTAAATAAAAAGAAAGGACATGGGACTTTAGATGAGGTCTGTCTCTGTGATAAGGAAAAATGTAGCCAGATATATTGTTACATTGATAAACACTTATGATTATAGCCAATCCCCAATGGGCAGTCCCTATCATGGATATCCCAAACAAATATTACGTGTGTACAATATAGGCACGATATCAACATATTCAATGCACAATAGTCACATATTTATTCAAGTATAAACATAGAGGAACATGATTGGTATTAAAAACAATAGCGAATAAGAAATCTGGTACATAATTATAATAATCATAAACAGTACATGATAGAACATAAAATTATACAGAATATACTGAGATGAATTCATCATAATATAAGCCATAAACCTGGCATCCTTGAGTATGGACTCAACGCGTTTCATGGCGTTTAAAGCCAATCGTCAGGAGTAGGATGCTATAAAGATGAACAAAATAAGGGAAAATTGAGTAAATGGACCTAGGTATAGCGTATAAATACATACAGCTCTAGTGAGGGGATAAAACATTGATGGTACTTAACCTGTAGTGTATCTACAAAAACACAAGAGCCTGCAGTAGCTAGACATAGCCAAGAGTAGTTTGTCTCCTCCGGGGTTGAGGCGGGAGAACCCAGACCAATGACAGTATCTCATCGTAACGCCCGGTGGATCGGGCATAACGAGTGGGAGATGACGAGGCCAAACAGCCGGGGGCAGGAGCGGACGACCACCACAAGATGCAGAGTAAGAGGTCTAGAGGCCCAAAGTATATTAATATGCCTGAATAATGGGTCCATCCATGTAGGAAATGTCCATATGGTGACCCTACAAAATATACAATAACAAGCACACTAAGTATAAGGTATTATAATAAGTATATATGAATGGAAGATGCTAAGAAAAAGGTGTAAATGAATAGGTGTATGAAAGTGGGTAAATATATGTGTTTGTATGTATAGGTATAATGTATCAGTTAGTGTGTATAAAGAAGTGTATGTATATGTATGTAAATGGATCTATAGTCCTAGGGAAAAACCCTGTTTACCTGGAGGTCTGGTAAAATTGAGTATGACTCGTCCCATATGGAGAGAGCGAACTGAAGGCAGCCATCGGCTCCCTCCCAGCTGAAGTACCCGTGCAAAGGGGGTGGGACCCCGCCAACGTCATGCGTCAACGCAAAGCGGCAAGGAGGAGCTCCATAATAGCCGCAGCGTGAGATGGAGAAAGTGCACGCACTACCCCGGGCAGCGCCTAAGAAGACGCTGTCCGGGAAAGTGCGGAGGCATGGCGCCGAGGTGCGGAGGTTAACGCCCACTCCCATCGTAAGGTGAGATGGGCAAGGGAGAAAAACTGGGCACCTCGCAACCCCGGAGTGAGAACAAGACACCCATGGCTACAATGCAGGGGCTGGAATGTCTGTAAGGCTGTTACACAGGGAAGAAACAGCATTCAGCTGGTATAATAAGCCATTGATGAAAAACCTATACTCGTTGTAAATATGTAATCAAATAAGCATATACTTAGATCTGAATAATCTGCCTATGCAGACTCAATTAAACAATAAAAAAATAAATAAATAAATAAATAAATAAATAAATATAAATATATATAAACTGCACTGAAACTTAAATCTATGGATATTTGTGAATAATAAATAAATATAAATACAAATATATATAAGGTGGGGTATATGGGGTCACAAATTGAGCTGGGTGTCTTCCACCCTGAATTCCATTAGGATAGACAATAAAAAATAAAACAAAAAGTGACCCTAAACCCCCCTGATATAACAGAGACATACCTCCATCCCTGGAAAGTGTATACAAATAAAAAGAAAGGACATGGGACTTCAGATGAGGTCTGTCTCTGTGATAAGGAAAATTGTAGCCAGATATATTGTTACATTGATAAACACTTATGATTATAGCCAATCCCCAATGGGCAGTCCCTATCATGGATATCCCAAACAAATATTACGTGTGTACAATATAGGCACAATATCAACATATTCAATGCACAATAGTCACATATTTATTCAAGTATAAACATAGAGGAACATGATTGGTATTAAAAACAATAGTGAATAAGAAATCTGGTACATAATTATAATAATCATAAACAGTACATGATAGAACATAAAATTATACAGAATATACTGAGATGAATTCATCATAATATAAGCCATAAACCTGGCATCCTTGAGTATGGACTCAACGCGTTTCATGGCGTTTCAAGCCAACCGTCAGGAGTAGGATGCTATAAAGATGAACAAAATAAGGGAAAATTGAGCAAATGGACCTAGGTATAGCGTATAAATACATACAGCTCTAGTGAGGGGATAAAACATTGATGGTACTTAACCTGTAGTGTATCTACAAAAACACAAGAGCCTGCAGTAGCTAGACATAGCCAAGAGTAGTTTGTCTCCTCCGGGGTTGAGGCGGGAGAACCCAGACCAATGACAGTATCTCATCGTAACGCCCGGTGGATCGGGCATAACGAGTGGGAGATGACGAGGCCAAACAGCCGGGGGCAGGAGCGGACGACCGCCACAAGATGCAGAATAAGAGGTCTAGAGGCCCAAAGTATATTAATATGCCTGAATAATGGGTCCATCCATGTAGGAAATGTCCATATGGTGACCCTACAAAATATACAATAACAAGCACACTAAGTATAAGGTAATATAATAAGTATATATGAATGGAAGATGCTAAGAAAAAGGTGTAAATGAATAGGTGTATGAAAGTGGGTAAATGTATGTGTTTGTATGTATAGGTATAATGTATCAGTTAGTGTGTATAAAGAAGTGTATGTATATGTATGTAAATGATTCTATAGTCCTAGGGAAAAACCCTGTTTACCTGGAGGTCTGGTAAAATTGAGTATGACTCGTCCCATATGGAGAGAGCGAACTGAAGGCAGCCATCGGCTCCCTCCCGGCTGAAGTACCCGTGCAAAGGGGGTGGGACCCCGCCAACGTCATGCGTCAACGCAAAGCGGCAAGGAGGAGCTCCATAATAGCCGCAGCGTGAGATGGAGAAAGTGCACGCACTACCCCGGGCAGCGCCTAAGAAGACGCTGTCCGGGAAAGTGCGGAGGCATGGCGCCGAGGTGCGGAGGTTAACGCCCACTCCCATCGTAAGGTGAGATGGGCAAGGGAGAAAAACTGGGCACCTCGCAACCCCGGAGTGAGAACAAGACACCCATGGCTACAATGCAGGGGCTGGAATGTCTGTAAAGCTGTTACACAGGGAAGAAACAGCATTCAGCTGGTATAATAAGCCATTGATGAAAAACCTATACTCATTGTAAATGTGTAATCAAATAAGCATATACTTAGATCTGAATAATCTGCCTATGCAGACTCAAATAAACAATAAAAAAATAAATAAATAAATAAATAAATATAAATATATATAAACAGCACTGAAACTTAAATCTATGGATATTTGTGAATAATAAATAAATATAAATACAAATTTTTGATTTTTTTTAAATTTAAGAGTGCTACTGTTGGGGTTTGTGGGATCGCCTTGCCGGTGACTTTGCGGATTAGATGGAAGATTTTGTTCCAGTAGCCTCTGGTTCGCGGGCATTCCCAAAAAATATGTAGGAGAGTACCCAGGTGACCACATCCCCTAAAACATAGGGGGAGGATTGTGGGTAAAATCTAGCTAATCTAGTAGGGACTAGGTACCACCACATCATGATTTTGAGGTCTGCTTCAGTAAGGGAGACATTTAGGATCCCCTTAAAGGCGGAGGCGAAATACCCATGCCAAGTGTCCAGGTCCCATTCAAATCCGACATCATGTTCCCAGGCCACCATATAGGTCGCTTTCTCCTGTGGTTCGGCTAAAGCCGAATATATGAGAGAAATTCCCCCTTTCATGTCCATAGCTGAGGAGCACCATTGTTCATAGGGAGTGGTAGTAAGGGGTAGCGGTTCCTGGGAGAGAATGGAGAGTAGGAAATGTCTCAATTGGTGAAGGCGAAACTTTTCCGATTGGGGCATTTCAAGTTTTGATATGCATTGGGTCAATGTGATGGGTCCACTAGAGTTACAAAAATGACCTATTCTATAGAAGCCCTTATCAAGCCACCACTGGAACGCTCTTATGTTCGTGCCTGGTGGAAAAAGGGGGTTATTAAAGATGTGAGCCAGGGGATGCCATTTAGATGTTAGAATGTTTAACTTATGCAGTGTGTCGCACAACGTGAATGAGTGTGAAAGGGAGGGGGAAAGGATCGGTGGTCTAGTTTTATGGGGGCGCCAAAGTAGATAATCTATAGTGAAATTGGGTATGGCTTGTCCTTCCATCTCTATCCATTCTGGTTTGGATGATCGAAGATTGTAATTTATAGATATGTAATTTGGGGACAGGAATGGGGAGAGATCGAAATAGGTATAGGATCCGTGGGAGTAGAGTCATTTTGACCGCATTCAACCGCCCTAACCATGACAATTTGTGTAGTGACCATTGATCAAGATCAGAGTTACGTTTTTTGAACATGGGAGGGTAGTTAAAGCGGTATAGTTGTTCTATTAGGGGGGTTAACTGAATGCCTAGATATGGGATGGAGTTTGAACTCCATACAAAGAGGAAATGGTCCTTAAGGCTATCCACTACGAGTGAAGGGGTAGAGATGTTAAGTGCTATAGATTTGGCCATGTTCACTTGCAGACCTGAAATCTGTCCACATTTTTTAAGAAGTGATAAGACATTGGGGGTGGAAATGAGAGGGGAAGTGATAAAGAGAAGAACGTCGTCCGCGAACAACGCACATTTGTGTGAGGACTGACCACATTTAACACCATGGATGTCTGGGTGATTTCTTATCGCTATAGCCAAATTTTCTATGCCGATGGCGAAGAGTAAAGGGGATAAAGGGCAACCCTGTCTAGTCCCTTTGGTTATGGGGAAGAAATCAGATAAATGTCCTTGGATTCTGATCTGGGCTTTAGGTTGGGAATAGAGAGCCGCGAGGAGATTAATGAAATGGGGACCAAACCCCCATCTCTCTAATGTCCCAAATAGGTAAGGCCAGGTGATGGAGTCAAAAGCCTTTTGTAGATCTATGGATAAAAGGTAACCTTTTTGGGGTGGATTACCATCCCATTTTGATTGCAACAGGGAGATGATATCTACTGCTCTCCTTATCTGATCCGAACCCTGTCTCCCCGGTATAAAGCCCACTTGGTCCCTGTGCATGTACGACCCTATAAAGGAGCCTAGCCTATTGGAGAGGATTTTTGTCATTATTTTCAGGTCATTGTTCATGAGGGATATAGGTCTTACTAACCTGGCTCTGATCTTTACCTGGTTTGGGAATGACTGAAATGTAGGCTAAATTAGTCGCTGAATCTAATGGTGAATCCCTCTTGAGTGGGAGTAGCGGGTGTAGTAGGGTGTAGCTCCAATTTTTTTGTAATAAAGTGACGAGAAACCATCTGGGCCTGGGGCTGAACCTGTTTTAATCTCTTTTATTACCTCCATAAGCTCCTCTACTGAAATAGGAGCTTCCATTAAAGAGCGATGGGATTCAGAAATTTTGGGAAGGGGGATACTATCAAAAAATTCATTCAGTTTATGGGTACTTTTCCTGATTGGGGTATGAGTATAGTTTAGAGTAAAAAGAGTGGAACGTTTCTAGAATTGCCTTGGGGTTTTGTGTTAAGGAACCCGACAATGATTTAATTTTAGGTAGGGCTTAATATCTATGTCTGGGTGAAAGTTTTGAGGTGAGCTGGGGGCCAAATTTGTCTGAGTTGAGGTAAATGTAAGGTAAGATGTGAGAGCGGTGTTCAATTCAATCCTGGAAGCGTCCATTTTAGCTTGTGAGGCGGAAGTGGGATGTTGCTTGTGTTTTTTACAAGTGAGTTGGAAATTTTTTTTGTAACTTTTTAAGATCTGTTTGTTTTTCTCGTTTTAATTGTGATGCCAATTGTATGAGATTGCCCCTTATTGCTGTTTTATGAGCTCCCCATAAAGAACTTGGAGAAATTTCCGGCGTGTCATTGAAATGGAAATATTCTAAAATGTCTTTTTCGATCATAGTACAGTGTACAGAGTTGGAAATGAAGGCTTCATTGAGGCGCCACCGTGGAGGGCTTGCTGTGTGTAGGAATCCACAGAGTTTGGTGGAGACCAAGGAGTGGTCAGACCATGGGACATCGCTAATTGTTGCTCGGGAAGCTAAATGTATGTCAGTGGTGTGTAGAAAAATGTGGTCTATAAGCGCGTATGTTCTGCGGGGAGCTGAGAAGTGAGTGTAGTCTTTGGCATTCGGGTTTAATTCTCTCCATACATCAATCATTCCTAATGAATTTAGAAGTTGAGCAATACGAAGGCTCTGATTGGTGGGTCGTTTGAGCTTTGAGTGGCTTCCTGTTGATTTGTCAAGCAGGCAATGTTTGAATCCCCTCCCATGATCACCTTGCCCTCCAGATGGGGGGAGAGAGAGGTAAGCATGGATGAGAAGAAGGAAACCTGTCCCTTATTGGGGGCATAGTATGATATAATGGAGAGAAGTATACCATTTATGTGGCCTTTCACAAGGATGTATCTTCCTTCTACATCTTTAACAGTTTGGGTCAAGGAAAAGGGGGTACGTTTTGATATGAGGACAGCTACTCCTCTTTTTTTGTCATCTGCGTTGGCTAAATAAAAGGTGGGATAATTACAGTGCAAGAAGGATGGGTTAAAGCTCTTCGGAACGTGGGTTTCCTGAATGAGTATAATGTCCAACCTTCTGAATGGTAGCTATGAAAGGCTTTGCGCCTTTTTACTGGGGAGTTTAAGCCTTGTGTATTGTGGGACGCTATTTTGAGAGATGACTGTGGGGGGGGGTTCGTCAGCCATGGACAATGTGTGGGGTATTCGTCAATAAAAAACTAATTCTTACCCGATCTAGGGGATTGGATCCGTCCTTCCCGAGAGTATGATGTCGGCTTCGGAATTCAGAGTATCGATCCTGGCTAGCTCTCCTCGAAGGCACCTGGGAGGGAGGAAAAAGGGGTGGGGGGAGGAAAAGGGTAGAAAAGGAAGAGAGAAAAGAATAGAAGAAACTGAGAAAGAAGGAGTCCAGTGTAAAAGCAACCCTGGATCCTGTAATTGCAGGATCAAAAACCTGCACTGAACCCCTAAAAATGAAGGGTTCAGTAAAACAAACACAGCCCAAATTAGGGCCGCAAGTCTATTGTCACCAAGGGATCTAAATTCCTCTCGGTTACAATAGATGGAGTGGCATGTAATTCCGCTCCGGCCGCAGAGCGTTTGTTAGAAAAGAAAAAAAAATAGAAACTATGGGAGAAATCTCCCTATGACAATTACTTATTGTACCTTATCAGGAGGAACATTGAATGTTATCCAACTACTATCTCTAAAAAAAAAGGTGAAATGACCTTTTTAAACTGGAAAAAGACCAAACATATAAAATATAAACAATAAACGGACCAGCTTCATATCATGCTGTATAGTTCTGCTATGAAGGATTGATATAGCAGGTGAGGGTGGGGAGGGGAGGGGGAGTGGCAGGGGATGGAAGGGAAAGGGAATAGGGATAAGGGAGGTGGGGTGGGGTGGGGTGACCTTTAGGCGGATTAAGGAATATCTCGAGCTAAGGCCTCTGCTTGAGACCTAGTAAAAACATATTTGCAGTCCTCATATGATGAAGGGATAAGGTGCTTCCATTGCATTGGAAGATTCTGGCAAAAAAAATAAAAGAAAAAAGAAGGAGGTTTTATGGGTGAAAGGGGAAATAAGTTGTAGTGGGTCTTGAAAAAGACCGTGGGTGTGTAGGAGAAGCCTCTACACAGACAAAGAAGGGATTTGGACCAGTTGAGTAATTGTCAACAGAGTTCATCTGGGGGGCATGAATTCCCATTGTTTCTTTGTTTGCTGTTTCACCCACAGTGGGGTAAGGGGGCTGTTTGGAGGAGGCCTTTTGGACGAAGTTGGCCAATTCTCTGAGTTGTGTGGAGGCAGGTCTTGAGATATAAGCCCAAGGTGGAGAAGTAATTGCTCGCCCATATGGAAGTTCAAGAAACTGTAGGATTTATCTCTGTAATGGAATTGTAGACGAAAAGGAAAGGCCCATCTATATTTGATCATTTTCCGTGAAAGAATGTCTAGAAGTGGTTTGAGTGATCTTCTTTTCTGGATCGTGGTTGGTGAAATATCTGCGAAAATTTGGATTTAATTACCAAATAGAGTGATGTCCTCTTTGTAACGGGATCTTTTCATTATCTCTTCTTTTACTCCGTAAAAGTGTGGCTTGACCACTATGTCCCTGGGGCGTCCATCTTGGCGGGGGGTTGTAGCACTCTGTGGGCTCTGTCCAATTCGAGCTTATTATCCAGGATGTCTGGGATAATTTCTTTAATTAAAGCTTGGATGGTGCTAGGGATATCTGTATTAGCTTCCGGAATGCCTTGCACTCAAGGGTTATAGCGTCTGCTTCTATTCTCCAAATCTTCAATTTTAGCTAGAGCATTTTCGAGTTGATCTTGCAAAGATTGGATACAGGTGGCGTGTTGGTTGGTGCGTGCTGCATAATCATCTACAGCCTGTTCAATGGTATCCATTCTTGCCCCTAGACTCTGAAGATCTGCTTTAATTGAGGTGGTGATTTGCATGGCATTCTGTGCTAGCCCTGTACCAAGCATATCAGAAAAACAGTTAAGAAGTTGTGCCATTTCTGGTGGATGATTAGTGGTGATGGGGGAAGCCTGTGGAGCGTCTGCAATGCTATCAGGGGAGTTGAGAAGGGGAGAGTATGGGTTGCCGTTCTGCATTCTGCTTAGGAGAGATTCAGTAGAAGCAGGTGATGCCATGTAGTTTTGGGCCCCCAGGAGATTACTCACTTTTTGCTGTGGTTGGTGTGGATAGAGCTGGAGGTTACGCTGGGTCCTGCTGATTCACAGTGTCTCCGCATGGAGAAGTTGTGGCCGCCATCTTGGAAGGCACAGGGGGAGCTGAGCCAAAGTTCAGTTGCTGGTTAATGTCCTTCTTCGGCTGGGTTCCTCACATTTAGGCTGATGCCCGGAACTGTGAGGGTGCGGAATCTGGTCTTCCTGCTGCGGTTTGCTAAAAAAAGCAATTGTGTTGAGCTCTGGAAGGCCGTAGCGGTGCGGAGCTCTCGGTCAGCGTGACGCTCCGGATGTCCCGCGCATGCGCACTTTCTGCTTGTAAGATCTAAAGGTCTTTTTCCTCTTTGGTGGAAGTTAAACCCTTCTACATAATGCGATATAATTTTAATCCCCATGTTTACAACCCAAAAAGGTTGAGGATTGAAATTATGTTAGGCAGAGAAATGTGTACATTCATCAGTAAGGCCCCCTTAGAAAGCAGGAGACCCAGAGGTGTAACGTAAAGGTGGCAAACTGTAGGCCTCCACTCCCACATAGACAACATAGGTACCTTCCCCCAATCATAACGTGTCATATCAGAGCCAGCGCTACCACAAAAAAATATTTAAAAAAAGGGGGAAAAATAAATGGTATGGGAACTTGTAAACCAAAAAAGAGCAAACATAAAGTCTATGTTTGAATGGCGTCAGGAGGAAGTAAGAACCAATAAAAATACCGACTGGCAGAAAAAAACCTTCATGAAGGACTGTATAGTCCAATGCTCTTATTAAACCAAGTGAATAGAATTCAGTGTAGGTGAACTCAACAAGGGCTTAGGTCTGGATGACCAGTCTCTTATGGGTAGTCAAAAACCTTCCGACCGGGCCTGTGAAAATGCAGAGCAGGGGATCGAACATGCGGGTGCAATGAGACTATGAAGCCATCTTGCGACACAGTTTGTTGAAGAGTAAAAAAGTGAGGAATGGGAAAGTCAACGGCAAACTGTAGCAACTGTAAATGATGTCTCTTGGTATCAAAAATGTGCCTCAAATCTGTAGTTCTCAAAGCTCCTGGCGTTGTTGTCTGCGATCCTGTTGGGGAGATGGGGTAGCCCAGATCAGTGAGGGGCAAGGTGTACAAGGCTGTCTGGGCAAGTGCTCAGGTGCTAAGAGTCCCAATTTGACTAGCAAACTCCTTTCCATTTTGTAGCATGTTGACCGTATAGGTACTACCATTGTGGGGAACCTGGAGCTTAAAGGGGAAGCCCCAACGATAACGTATACTTGCAGACTGCCAGTACCATAGTGACCTCTTTAAGGTTCTTGCGCTTCTCCAACATGGCAGCAGAGAGGTCCTTGTAGATCTGGACCCTGGTCCCATCCACTTGTATGTTAGGATGTTAGGGATATTGCGAGAAGCTCTCAGGATATCCTCTTTGATGAGGTAGTCCTTAAGACACAGCACAATGTCCCTTGGTGGTTTGTCATCTTGAGGTTTGAGGTGCAGGGCTCTGTGAATCCTGTCACAGGCAAATAAGGCGTCTGAGACATTCAGTAACAGGGACAGGAACAGACTTTTTATTGGAGGGAGTAGGTCGGTGATCTGTTCTGGGACCCCCTTATTCTCAGATTATTGCGCCTATTACAATTGTCCAAATCTTCTAAAGCAGATTGCAGCTGGGTGACTGTGTCTGCAAGGGATTCATGATCCCTGCGGAGGTCAGAATATGCTAGCTGGAGTTCATCACGTTTTGTTTTCAACAGGTCCGTCCTCCCCCCAGCACAGCTATTTCTTGAGACAGCGTGTTAGTACATTTATGAAGTTCCACTTAGAACTTGTCAGCAAACTTCTCATACATGGCAGAGAGGCTAGCATCCAGCTCTGCCTTTGTGAGATTAACAGGGTACTCACAGTCTCCTGATGTGCTGGCCAGAGAGGGTTCCTGGCTGTGTGCTGATGCTGGAGTGAGTGGTGGCTGGGCACCATTTTGCGACATCCCGCTCTGCTCCCGGACACGAAGGTGGTACTTAGGGATTTCTGCGCTGGCTTACCCCGGCGAGCTTCATGTGTCAGCATGCACCTCTGAGTCCTCTAGGGGTGCGGGCTGTTTGTGGTGAATTTCAGCTTGTTATAGCCCCAGGGAAGTGATAGAAGCCCCTGTTGCTTGAAGCAGAGATTGGTTCTAATGTCATCATGTCAGTGCTGCTCTCTGCATCAGCAGAGGACCACCCTGAGCCAGGAAAGAAGCAAGGAAGAAGATGATCCAGCACATCTTGAAAAGAATATGTATAACAAAAAATACAACTAAACTCGCAATGTGGAGGGGCCTCCGGAAGGGAATGATTGATGGAGGCAGGCTACGTTTTAAGCCATAATTCACAATTGGTGACTGAGAAATGTGTATTGGAACAGAAAATGAATGAATTAGAGGAAATGTGTAAACGAAGAGGAAGTTGTATTGTCTTGAATCAAAGAGAGGCTGAGAATGAGCGTATTATAATACTGCTTAGGGGGGAATTACATGAAGCCCAGTCAACCCTAATGGAGTTATCCTCCACACATGCAAAAGCTGAACAGCCTCAGTGCTTAGCAGAGATAAAGACTCTAGAACAACACGTAGGAAAGCCAAATGCTATTGTTGCTGCAAGTGATGGAGGGTATCAATGTTGGAGATCTGAATGAGAGGTACTTAAATAAAAGTTCGGTAACTATGCTTGAAACTGATTCAGGAGTTGAAATGGAAAGCGGGCCTGATCTTTTAAAGAATAGTAACACAGCGACAGTGAAGACTTTTGATGAGTTAATTGCTAATGACTTCTCAGACAATGAAAGTGTAAAGTCTGTTGATTCCAATCATAGTAATGTTATGCAGCAATGTGAGTTTCCATCGCCGTATGCTCAGAGAAGGGCCTATGCAGGGAGACATGCTCTCAAATGCTTTGTTTGTAAAAAGGGGGGTCACATAGCAAAATATTCTTTGGTGGCTAATAATAATATGCAAAGGAAATCGCACTACCCTAAAACTACACCAAGGCGTTGTGAAGTTTATTCTGTGAGATGGAGTAGCAATCCAAGTCATAGAGGCCATAGTAATCAAACTCGTGTCCCTTTTAAAACCCAAATACTGAGACTACAAACCGAAAATAGTCAGTTAAGGCAGGAAAGGCATCACTGTGTAGAACAGCTGCATAAACTCAAAATGGAGGTAGCCGCATGTTCATTCAAATATAGCACTGGGGGAAACAATGTTAGCAGCTCTTAGTGAGCTGCATGAATGGTAAGAATCTTCTGGTTGGGGGCGTGGCCTAGCTGGAGTCCGGAATGGTCGCTTGAACACAGAGCTCCGGCTACCCGAAGAGTAAAATCAGCCTTCAACGTGGGATAACCGCCCTTATCCATGATGGGGAAATCTAACAGGAGTGTCTCGGCCTCCTGGACACCGAAAGAGCCGAACACACAGCTCAGCCGCAACATCCCGAAGATATTCCGAACACTCCGCTCCGGTGACCACGAGGCCGCACAGACACCACAGGCCTCAGGCCTCAGTCAGGACTCAGACTCTCAGATGGAAGACGAGAATACCCTAGCTCGCCGCTCCAGCCCAGCAGTCAACCTGTCGGATCTACAGCATGTCGCAATGGACATCACCAACAATATTACGGGCACTTTGAAAGCGGCAATTTTAGACCTCAAGATGGACATTCAGGCAGTGGCGGCCCGTATAACGGATGTGGAGCAAACTACGCAGCTCCACACAGCTGCCATCAGGCAAGTACAGCACACATATGATGCCCAACTCTCATATCTTTATGATTTACACCGCCAAGACCTCGATAATAGGGGCAGGAGACACAACATTCGAGTCAGGGGGGTACCGGAGAACTTAGATGCAGGCTCACTACCCCAGGTTATCTTTGCCATCTTTAATGATCTGTTAGACCTGCCGCCAGATTCCCCAATTAAGATGGAGAGACTGCACCGGGCCCTCAGGCCGCCCCCTCGAGATAATGAGCCCCCAAGGGATGTTATATGCTGTGTAGTGAATTTCCCGCTTAAGGAAGAAATCCTGAGAAAAGCTAGGGAAAGAGGCCATATACACCACAATGGCACTGAAATTAAGCTCTTTCAGGACCTCTCTCCAACTACACTACAGAACAGGCGCGCTCTGCGCCCCCTGCTGGATCAACTTAGAGCGCTGAATATACAATACCGCTGGAAATTCCCGTTCTGCCTGTCCGCCACCGCTAGAGGCCGCACTGCCCTCTTAAGATCACCAGACGACCTTCAGGCCTTCTGTGAGCAGCTCGAACTACCAGCAACAGATCTTCTGGATTAGTGTGCATTCCACTTCCCATCTGAGCCGTGGAGGCCGGTGACACACAACCCCTCACCCAAAGCACAGAGGCATCGCTCTAGACGCAGGAGATCGGGACCCCCCTCTCCCGGGGCGCACCCCTCTAGACGGGATCTGGATTACCAAGCCAGGGGGCAACCCGTAACCCCCCGCAGGAATCACCAAGAGGCCTGACAATACCATTTTCATTTCTTTTTAATATCCTGACACTACCTATCTAGGTCTGTTTCCCTCAAGAGAGATTCATCTTCCTGTTATGGTTCACAGTTTCCATCTTTTTATATTATAGACTCAGTGACTCGTCTCCATTATACACGCTAGAACTGTGCGCAGCCTCACAGGTGTAGAGAAGACCACAGCTTTCTTGCTAGCTGCTTTGCCCTTTGAAAGTCCTGCACTATGACTCTAAACAAGGGTCTGCAGAAACTACCTGACCGGACCTCTCCTAACTAGAGCGAAAAGCCCTCACAGACTCACGTGGACAGAATACCAGCCCATTAAGCAGCGAGGAATCGAGACACCTCCATCAAACCAGACTCTAGGGACTTCTGCATTACCTTCCACAACCTCCAAGCCTGCAGTTAACGTACTTGTCGGTCCCCCACAGGACTGCAGAGGTTTCTCAACATGTTATGAAGCTAATACATCCCACACCTGAGACTTACCCCGGGCACTGGGTCTACTAGTGTCTGCATACCCATCAACACCTTTGGAGATAACCTCTGTGTGAGATGAACATATACACTGCTCTTAGATAATTGGGATGCGGTATATCTGTATTGGTAAAGTAATTGGTTTAACATTTTCCCTTCTAGAGATACCTTCATCCTCCCTCCTATTCCTACCCACACCTTCCCCCTCCCCTCCCTCATTTTTCCTTTCCCCCTTTTATTACTCCCTTCACCCGGCCTCCTTCCCTTCTTTTTCCCCTCTCCCACCCCTTCCTCCCCTCCCTTTACCCTCAATCCTCTCCCCCCAACCCTCACCCCCCTCCTTCCCCCCCTTTTTCTACCTCCCTCCCTTCCTCACTCCCCGATCTCCAGTCCCTTTTCTACGGATATATGCGCTAACTATCTCAGTATATCTTTGACATATGAATATGTATGAAAAACTGGGAGTCACCGAGGCAGACACATGCAGCTCCCTTCTTTCTCTACAATCATAATTACCCTTTGTCTGTCATTCACTGTAGAAGACAATGACACTGAGACATACTAAGAGAACAATTCTCTAGAATATTACTTACTACCCTGATAACCATGAATGGGAAGCCACACAGTATGCCTCGGGGGATCATATGGCTATAATGCTATAATGTCATAAGAGTTAATATGAACCCCCAACACAGAAGCTTGTATAAGGTAGATAAGAGGATGGCCCCGAAAACCCCAGGAGGTGGGGAGGTCCCATGTCCCATACCCCTAGTCTCACTGCCTAGCTCTAAGATGAGGAGGTACGGCCATATGACCCTATATACCCTTGAACGGAAATATTAGAATGTGTATGCATAATGAGGTGAAGCCCCATAAAATTTAGATGGGGAGGCGAGTAAATGGATGAATGAGTCATGATGACTATGTTTATGTATAACACATGCTTTGAATCTCTTTAAGTTTTAAGTGTCCAGATATTAGACCTATGTCTGATCCCCATTGGCGGGCTCTCAGGATGTTTGCGTTGAGTTTACTGTTGACAGGATGCAAGTGTCCCGTTCTCATTTTCGCACTGTTCCCTCTTACACCACTATTTACTCACACTCCTCTCTACGGCCAAGGAGTAGGATTCCAGACACTCCCACCAACCCCCAGCAGTAGTACTAACAGTTAGTCTGCTGACCAACCAGTTTCCTATCTTATAGGTGGATTGGTTTCTCCATTTCCACCGCTGGTATTTCTTTCCACCCTATACCTTATTAGCCCCCACTGATTCCCTAGTTTTCTACTTTCCTTCATCCCTGGCGGGACTCCTCCCCTTTCTGTTTCTTAGACATCCCACAAGCCCTACCTCAACACTCCTCGCAGCTGCTAGCGAGGTCACCCCGACGTGAACTGACAGTCTTTAAAGAAGATTAATAAAAATCCGGATCTTGAGTCTTTGATTTGAAATCCATTTATTTATAACTTAAAAAAAAAAAAAAAAAAAGAAAAAAAAAAGAAAATGCCTCACCATGC
Source organism: Aquarana catesbeiana (assembly GCF_042186555.1). Classification (NCBI taxonomy): domain Eukaryota; kingdom Metazoa; phylum Chordata; class Amphibia; order Anura; family Ranidae; genus Aquarana; species Aquarana catesbeiana. Next base: position 99,411,694 of record NC_133328.1, read on the forward strand.
TCCTCTATCGCTGAAGTGTGTCTCTTTTAACGCAAAAGGTCTTAACGTACCTGAAAAGCGTTCACAGGTCCTGTCCTCACTTACCAAACAAAAGGCGCAATTCATCCTTCTCCAGGAGACTCACTTTCGCTCTAATTCCATCCCAAAAATTACCAATCATATATATCAGACTGCCTTCCATTCCACCAATCCCATAGCAAAGACCAAAGGAGTTTCCATACTTGTTTCTAAACAGGCCCCATTTAAGCTCTCAGACTCCCTACTGGACCCTGAAGGAAGATTCGCATTCATTAAAGGTACCTATGCCTCTAGGCCGATAACATTGGCAAACATTTATGCTCCAAATGAACACCAGGTATCCTTTTTTAGGAAAGTATGCGACCTTTTGATCTCTTTCAAAGAGGGTATTGTACTCTTAGGAGGTGACTTCAATGTGCCCCTCAATCCAGACCTTGATACCTCCTCAGGCACCTCAACACTGTCTTACAGAGCCCTAAGACAAATTAAATTACAACTTCAAAGTCTGGCGTTACATGACACATGGCGCACATTGTTCCCCTCCGTGAAGGACTACACCTTCTATTCCATCCCCTTCCAAAAATATTCGAGACTGGACTACTTCTTCCTTTCACAGCCTGACTTAACCTACCTCACACAGGCCACGATCGACCCTATGTTCCTTTCTGACCACCACCCTATCTCAGTCACCCTGACTTTCCCGGAACTGACCCCAAAACAAAAACATGGAGACTCAACTCCTCTCTACTAAAAGACACAGAGTTCACCACACACCTGACAGCAAGTATCGACACATATTTTAGGGAGAATTCCACCCCAGATATATCTCTTACCACTTTGTGGGAAGCTCACAAATGTGTGATCAGAGGGGAACTGATGGCCCAGGCTGCGAAGGTAAAAAGGATACATCAGGTCACCATAGATAACCTGATCGCCAACATTAGGTGACTAGAGGCTACACATAAACAATCCCACTCACAACAGATACTGCATGAACTGATGCATTCACGCTCAACGTTGTTAGAAGAACTAGGTAAACGCACAAGACGCCAGTATGTTCTCCACCAACGAGTCTTTTATGAACAAGGCAACAAGTGCGGTAGAATATTTGCCAGAGCAGTACGTGCCTCTAGACCATCTAACACAATTCACCACATACGGACCCAACAGGGCACTCTACTATCTAAAAACGAAGACATAGCCCATGCGTTTGAACAATACTACAAAAGTCTATACAACCTTAAGACCCCCAATCCGAACTCACGTAGAGCGGAAGCTATAAAGAGCTTCTTGACCCAATATGGCCCACAACCAATCTCACAGACACAAGCAGAGGAATTAGAGCAACCCCTCTCAACAGAAGAATTGCAGACTGCCATACGACAGATGAAATTGGGTAAAAGTCCAGGCCCAGACGGGTTCACCCTGCAATATTATAAATGCTTCGTCCAGACCCTAGCTCCAAAAATGTTAACCGTCTTTAATTCCCTAGCTGATCCCACGACGAACATGGGACGTATGTTGGAGGCACACGTAGCAGTAATCCCTAAGGAGGGAAGGGACACCACGCGAGTACAAAACTATAGACCTATTTCACTACTCAATGTGGACATCAAGATTTACGCCAAAATCTTAGCTAACAGAATGTCCATTTTCCTCCCAGGCCTTATCTCGTTAGATCAGGTTGGTTTTGTCCCTGGACGAGAAGCTAGGGACAACACCATTAGAGAGTTAAATATCCATCATTGGCTCACGACCACAAAAACGCGAGGGTTTTTTCTGTCCTTAGATGCTGAGAAGGCGTTCGACAGAGTGGCCTGGGACTACATGGGGGAGGTCCTGAAGAGGATCGGTCTTCTCCCGCGTATGTTGTCCCACATCTCAGCACTGTACTCCAATCCGAGTGCAGCTGTAAGAGTAAATGGCCACCTGTCGAACGCCTTCCCTATAAGAAACGGTACGCTTTAAGGCTGCCCCCTTTCCCCATTAATTTTTGTACTCTCTTTGGAACCCTTCCTTAACAGACTAAGAGACAACTCAGATATCACAGGCCTTACAATTCAAGGAAAGGAGTATAAAGTATCTGCTTTTGCAGATGACATTCTGCTCTCCTTGACCTCTCCAATCACCTCTATACCCAATCTACTCAAAGACATAGAGCACTTTGGAACCTTATCGCATCTAAAGATTAATTATGCAAAATCCCAGGCCCTAAATGTCACCCTCGCAACACAGGAACTTAAACGTTGCCAATCTTCTTTTCCCTTCCAGTGGAGCCAACGGGAAATAACCTACCTAGGTATCCAAATCACCACTAAATTAGAGGACTTATACAGGGTCAACTTCCTTAAGGTCCTAAAGAAAGCTCAACTCGATTTAAAAGAATGGGGAGGTCTTAATATCTCCTGGTTTGGCCGCTCTGCTCTTTTAAAAATGATAACCTTACCACAATTTCTTTATATTATTCAGTGCTTACCTATTCATCTTCCAGCCTCCTTTTTTGCAGCGTATAGGAAGATGTGCACACTGTTTTTATGGAAAGGCTCTCCTCCACGCATCAAATTCGCTAGACTCACGCGACCAAGGCTCAACGGGGGCATTGGGCTTCCAGACTTCCACAAATACTTCCTAGCGAGTCACCTTACCCGAATCGTGGACTGGAATGTCCATGAACCGGGTAAGCTTTGGGTCACTCTAGAGAAATCGATCTCTCAACTTCCACTGGAGTTTCTCCCCTGGATCATTCCAGGACAAGTGCCACAGGAGATATTGACGCATCTTTTCATTTCAGCGTCGCTAGGTTCCTTTAGGCGAACAATTAAAATCCGACCAATCTCCTCTGTGCCGGGCCCGTTAACCCCATTGAGAGGCAACCCGGGATTTACCCCAGGGCTCCCATCATCTTTTCTAAACCAGACATGGCCACACAACAGAATGTTAGCCTATCAGTTCTATGTAGACAAGACCCCTAGATCATATGAGAATCTAGTTGACGCATCCCTCCTCAAATCCTTCCCCTTTTGGACATACCAACAGATCCGACACTTCCTCTCAACTCAAGGAACGACATTGACTTGGACTAGACAACTAACTCCTTTTGAGGAACTATGCACTAGATCCTCCCCACAGAGAAACTTAATCTCGTATATGTACAACATACTTACAGAAGATACCTCTTACACTCCAGATTCAGCACACACAGCATGGGAAACAGACCTTCAGATGGCCTTCACGGAGGAGGAATGGACTCGTATCAACGAGTATATACATAAGGGCTCCCTTAATGTAGCCATTCAGGAGAATGGCTATAAAATCCAAACATGCTGGTATAGGACTCCGTCACTTCTACATAAATTTTCTCCAACCATCCCAGATACATGCTGGAGATGTGGAAAAGCAAAAGGTACTATGCTGCACATATGGTGGAACTGTGACTCCATACAGCCAATCAGGAAAGAAGTTCACGACCTCATCTCACATATTACAACATATTCCCTGACCTATTCTCCTGCCCAATACCTCCTACATCACACTCACCTGACTAAAAAAGATTACTTTAACCACTTGAGCCCCGGACCATTATGCTGCCTAAGGACCAGAGGTCTTTTTCCAATTTGGCACTGCATCGCTTTAACTGCTAATTGCGCGGTCATGCAATGCTGTACCCAAACGAAATTTGCGTCCTTTTCTTCCCACAAATAGAGCTTTCTTTTGATGGTATTTGATCACCTCTGCAGTTTTTATTTTTTGCGCTATAAACGGAAAAAGACCGAAAATTTTGAAAAAAAATGATATTTTCTACTTTTTGTTATAAAAAAAATCCAATAAACTCAATTTTAGTCATACATTTAGGCCAAAATGTATTCGGCCACATGTCTTTGGTAAAAAAAATGTCAATAAGCGTATATTTATTGGTTTGCGCAAAAGTTATAGCGTCTACAAACTAGGGTACATTTTCTGGAATTTACACAGCTTTTAGTTTATGACTGCCTATGTCATTTCTTGAGGTGCTAAAATGGCAGGGCAGTACAAAACCCCCCCAAATGACCCCATTTTGGAAAGTAGACACCCCAAGGAAATTGCTGATAGGCATGTTGAACCCATTGAATATTTATTTTTTTTGTCCCAAGTGATTGAATAATGACAAAAAAAAAAAAAATATTTACAAAAAGTTGTCACTAAATGATATATTGCTCACACAGGCCATGGGCCTATGTGGAATTGCACCCCAAAATATATTCAGCTACTTCTCCTGAGTACGGGGATACCACATGTGTGGGACTTTTTGGGAGCCTAGCCGCGTATGGGACCCCGAAAACCAATCACCGCCTTCAGGATTTCTAAGGGTGTAACTTTTTGATTTCACTCTTCACTGCCTATCACAGTTTCGGAGGCCATGGAATGCCCAGGTGGCACAACCCCCCCCCCAAATGACCCCATTTTGGAAAGTAGACACCCCAAGCTATTTGCTGAGAGGCATATTGAGTCCATGGAATATTTTATATTTTGACACAAGTTGCGGGAAAGTGACACTTTTTTTTTTTTTTTTTTTTGCACAAAGTTGTCACTAAATGATATATTGCTCACACAGGCCATGGGCCTATGTGGAATTGCACCCCAAAATACATTTAGCTGCTTCTCCTGAGTATAGGGATACCACATGTGTGGGACTTTTTGGGAGCCTAGCCGCGTACGGGGCCCCGAAAACCAATCACCGCCTTCAGCGTTTTTAAGGGCGTGAATTTTTGATTTTACTCTTCACTGCCTAACACCGTTTCGGAGGCCATGGAATGCCCAGGTGGCACAAAACCCCCCCAAATGACCCCATTTTGGAAAGTAGACACCCCAAGCTATTTGCTGAGAGGCATGGTGAGTATTTTGCAGCTCTCATTTGTTTTTGAAAATGAAGAAAGACAAGAAAAAACTTTTTTTTTTTTTCTTTTTTCAAATTTCAAAACTTTGTGACAAAAAGTGAGGTCTGCAAAATACTCACTATACCTCTCAGCAAATAGCTTGGGGTGTCTACTTTCCAAAATGGGGTCATTTGGGGGTGTTTTGTGCCACCTGGGCATTCCATGGCCTCCGAAACTGTGATAGGCAGTGAAGAGTGAAATCAAAAATTCACGCCCTTAGAAAGCCTGAAGGCGGTGCTTGGTTTTCGGGGTCCCGTACACGGCTAGGCTCCCAAAAAGTCTCACACATGTGGTATCCCCGTACTCAGGAGAAGCAGCAGAATGTATTTTGGGGTGTAATTTCACATATTCCCATGGCATGTTTGAGCAATATATCATTTAGTGACAACTTTGTGCAAAAAAAAAAAAAAAAAATTTGTCTCTTTCCCGCAACTTGTGTCGCAATATAAAATATTCCATGGACTCGACATGCCTCTCAGCAAATAGCTTGGGGTGTCTACTTTCCAAAATGGGGTCATTTGGGGGGGGTTTTGAACTGTCCTGGCATTTTATGCACAACATTTAGAAGCTTATGTCACGCATCACCCACTCTTCTAACCACTTGAAGACAAAGCCCTTTCTGACACTTATTTTTTACATGAAAAAGTTTTTTTTTTTTGCAAGAAAATTACTTTGAACCCCCAAACATTATATATTTTTTTTAAAGCAAATGCCCTACAGATTAAAATGGTGGGTGTTTCATTTTTTTTTTTCACACAGTATTTGCGCAGCGATTTTTCAAACGCATTTTTTGGGGAAAAAACACACTTTTTTAAATTTTACTGCACTAAAACACACTATATTGCCCAAATGTTTGATGAAATAAAAAAGATGATCTTAGACCGAGTACATGGATACCAAACATGACATGCTTTACAATTGCGCACAAACGTGCAGTGGCAACAAAATAAATACATTTTTAAAAGCCTTTAAAAGCCTTTACAGGTTACCACTTTAGATTTGCAGAGGAGGTCTACTGCAAAAATTACTGCCCTCGATCTGACCTTCGCGGCGATACCTCACATGCATGGTGCAATTGCTGTTTACGTTTGACGACAGACCGCCGCTTGCGTTCGCCTTAGCGCAAGAGCAGGGGGCGACAGGGGTGCTTTTTTTTTTTTTTTTTTTTTTTTTTTTCTTTATTATTTTTTTGCTTTTTTATCTTATTTTTAAACTGTTCCTTTCATTTTTTTTTTTTTTTAAATCATTTTTATTGTTATCTCGGGGAATGTAAATATCCCCTATGATAGCAATAGGTAGTGACAGGTACTCTTTTTTGAAAAAATTGGGGTCTATTAGACCCTAGATCTCTCCTCTGCCTTCAAAGCATCTGACCACACCAAGATCGGTGTGATAAAATGCTTCCCCAATTTCCCAATGGCGCTATTTACATCCGGCGAAATCTAAGTCATAAAATGCTCGTAGCTTCCGGTTTCTTAGGCCATAGAGATGTTTGGAGCCACTCTTGTCTCTGATCAGCTCTATGGTCAGCTGGCTGAATCACCGGCTGCATTCTCATGTTCCCTGTTGAGACAGGAGAGCCAGAGAAAAACACGGAAGACGGTGGGGGGGGGGGCATTCCCTCCCACGGCTTGTAAAGGCAGTCTAGAGGCTAATTAGCCGCTAGGATTGCTTTTACATGAAAGCCGACCGCTGGCTGAAAAGAATGATACCAAGATGATACCTAAACCTGCAGGCATCATTCTGGTATAACCACTCAAAGTTGTGAATGGCGTACCTGAAGACAAAAAAATGGTTAACAATAAAGCACAGTAAACAGTAAAGTATAAATAATTACATACCTGAAAAACAAACATGATAAAACATAATAACAATAACAATAACAATAAAAATAAAACACTGCAGAATAGAATACAGTAAAAAAAGAGCAGAACAATAGAGAGAGAGAATAGAGAGAGAGAACAATAAAACGACAACTATTTTTTTTTATTTTATATATATATATATTTTTTTTTACACTTTTTTTGTAACTAACTTTTATAACGGTAACCGGTTCCAGGTTCGGGTCTCTCAAAATGCGATGGCATCTTGGGAGACCCTGTGAAAGTGTGCCTAGTCTGTGCAATGCTGTACCCTACGCTAATACTCAACTAGTGTATGGTAGCGTTCAAAACATTCACCAATGCAAAGACCAGGATTGTCAGGACAGGAGGGACAATAATAGCGGGTGTCACGCCTATATCCGCGTTTGCTGCAGACACAACATCTTTTTTGGGGGGGTTCGTTGGGTAGGGGTACTCGGGAGCACATAAAAATGCCTCTCATGCAGCCGACTGCATTTGGTTGGGGATGTGAATGGGGGAAGTACGGGTGCTGCAGAAGCGGTGGGTTCCCAATTAGGATTGGCGAATGCAGCAGGAAGGGCACTATGGGCACGACGGGCCTGTGTTTGTCTTTTTGGTGGCAGCGGGACACTACTTGTGCTTGCCACCTCACCAGCTTGAACTGCACTTATGGGACTCGCCACGTCACCAAGTGTTACTGCAGCGCTGGTTTGACTACGACCGGGGTATACTAGGCCGCTGGTGCTTGCCAGTTCAATAAAAAGCTTCCAAAAAAACTGTTAGCGATCGCAGGGATCAGGTCTGACTCTGCGAACGCTGCAGTTATGCGTTTAGTGTTTTGTAAGTGTCAGTGATCGATCGATACTGCACTTGGGTGGGCTGGACTGGGCCGGGCGGAGGGGCAAAACGCAGGTGCTAGCAGGTATCTGGGCTGATCCCGCTAACACTGCGTTTTTGGGAACCCTAAACTGCTTGGGACGCTAGTATAGATCTGATCGGATCAGATATTGATCCGATCAGATACTATACCACTAAAGGAGGCGTATGCTGCGTGCGTGGGTGTTAGTGGTACTGGCGCTAACCTGACGCTGCCTGGGGCCGGTGCTTGCTAGTTCACCAAAATGCTACCAAAAAAACTGTTAGCGATCGCAGGGATCAGGCCTGACTCTGCGAACGCTGCAGTTATGCGTTTAGTGCCTTGTAAGTGACAGTGATCGATCGATACTGCACTTGGGTGGGCTGGGCTGGGCCGGGCGGAGGGGCACAACGCAGGTGCTAGCAGGTATCTGGGCTGATCCCGCTAACACTGCATTTTTGGGAACCCTAAACTGCTGGGGACGCTAGTATAGATCTGATCGGATCAGATATTGATCCGATCAGATACTATACCACTAAGGGAGGTGTACGGTGCGTGCGTGGGTGTTAGCGCTACTGGCGCTAACCTGACGCTGCCTGGTGCTTGCTTGCCAGTTCACCAAAATGCTACCAAAAAAACTGTTAGCGATTGTAGGGATCAGGCCTGACTCTGCGAACGCTGCAGTTATGCGTTTAGTGTTTTGTAAGTGACAGTGATCGATCGATACTGCACTTGGGTGGGCTGGGCGGAGGGGCAAAACGCAGGTGCTAGCGGGTATCTGGGCTGATCCCGCTAACACTGTGTTTTTGGGAACCCTAAACTGCTGGGGACGCCAGTATAGATCTGATCGGATCAGATATTGATCCGATCAGATACTATACCACTAAGGGAGGCGCATGCTGCGTGCGTGGGTGTTAGCGGTACTGGCGCTAATCTGACGCTGCCTGGGGCGACGCATATCACCGCCGGGCGATCAGGGGGCTAAACCTTTATTCGGTAATAAACGGCGGGTGCCCTGACACTATAAAAAATAAACGAACTAACCTGCGTCACCCGTAACGGTTATACGGTGATCAGTGGTGAAAGGGTTAACTAGGGGGCAATCAAGGGGTTAAAACATTTATTAGATAGTATATGGGGGTCCCTGTCACTATAAAACGCTGACGGCGAACCTAAATATTTACCTCACTAACTAGCGTCACCAGTGACACTAATACAGCGATCAGAAAAATGATCGCTTAGCGACACTGGCGATGGGGGGTGATCAAGGGGTTAAAACTTTATTAGGGGGGGTTAGGGGGGTATCCTAGACCTAAAGGGGGGTAATACTCACTGTCCCAACACTGTAACTGTCACAAACTGACACTATGCAGTAATCAGAAAAAAAAAAAAAAAAAACCTGCTGGTGTCAGTTTGTGACAGGGGGGGGGTGATTGGGGGGGGATCGGGGGGCGATCGGGGGGGGATCGGGGTGTTTTGTATGCCTGGCATGTTCTACTGTGTGTGTGTGTGTTGTGCACTCACATTGATGTCTTCTCCCCTCGGCGCTGGAACGGAAACTACCGAGCCGAGGGGAGATGACATCATTTCCTTTGCTGCTGTTTAGCATACAGCAGCAAAGGAGTGTTCCCATTGGCCGGCGGCGATCGCGAGGGGGGGGCCACGAACGGATGGCCTCCCCCTCATCTCGGATCGCCGGGGAACAGAACGGGACCGCTTCGGGCACCGGGGGGGGGTCCGATCGGACCCCCCACCCGCGAGAGGCAAATCACGTACATGTACGTGATTTTGCCTGCCCGTGCCGCCTTGCCGACGTAAATCGGCGTTAGGCGGTCCTTAAGTGGTTAAATCATTAGCTATGCACCTGGTGAACGCAGCTAGACTATGTATCCCGACATTGGAGATCCACCTCCACTCCCACAATTGGGGAGTGGTTCCGAAGGATCTCTAAGATAGAGGAGATGGAGGAGCTGGTGCACATTTCACAAGAACGAATCCAAAAATATACGACTACGTGGGCCTGTTGGAAACATTTCAAATTATCTCAAGGCTACAGCACGTATAACTTCTGAATATTTTTGATCGGACTATCAAGAAGTAAAGGACTGTTTAGGACACGTCGGGGTGACAGCACCATACGGAGGAGACCGGGTGGACCGTGACTTTTGATGCTGCCCCCCCCTTAAAACCCCACTATCTCTCCCCTACCCAACCCGCCATCCTTCTATCTAGTTCTCACACTTCTCTGTTCTCCCTCCCTATCCCCTATTCACTCCTTTTCTCTCCCCCTTTCCTTATTTTTTTTTTTATCTATGATCCCTAACTTTACAAAGGGGTCATAGGAATCCCTCTCAACACCCTATCAAAGGGTATGTACAGAGTCACACGAGTTTGTCAAAGAATAATTGAAATCCTGAACTGACATATACATGTTTGTATGTATGCAATATATCTGTAATTGAGAATAATGTGACAAAAGTACTATATAATACCCATGTTTTTGTACAAGCTGTTGCCTTGCATATTTTTGTTAATAAAAATTATTATGGAAAAAAAAAAAAAAAAAAAGAATCTTCTGGTTGATGCTTCTTTGCTATGAATAAGGTTTAGATGTGAGTTTCAGAGATTTGGCCTTCATGTTTGAAATATTATAGAGGATCTTGATGTATTTTTAGTATTTTCAAGGATAAGCCTCTGTATTTTTATGCTCTAGGCATAGGATGAAAAGAAGTAGGGAAAGAGGGCAGCCCTGTCTAGTGCCATTGGACATTGGGAAGGGTCGGGACATAAAAGAAGCCATTTGAGAGTAGTGAGCTTTTAAGGCCAAGATGAAGGGACCGTGAAAATCAAATTTAGTAAGGGTAGCAAACATGTAGGGACAACTTAATCTATCAAATGCTTTTTGGGCATCCAGGCTAAGGATCAGAGCAGGTCTATGTACGCTGTTCAGCATATCAATGAGTTCAATAGTGTGCCTAGTGTTGTCCCGCACGTGTCTAGTGGGGACAAAACCCACTTGGTCTCTATCGATCCGTTTTGTCAAAAATTGGGAAAGGCGCTTAGCCAAAATTTTTGGGAATAGCTTATAATCCGTATTTAAAAGTGCTATCGGCCTGTAACTGTCTGGAAGCAATTGCTCTTTGTCCGGTTTAGGTATAACTGAGATATAGGAATGTAAAAACTGCTGATGTGCTTGCTTCGGCAGCACATATACTAAAATTGGAACGATACAGAGAAGATTAGCATGGCCCCTGCGCAAGGATGACACGCAAATTCGTGAAGCGTTCCATAAAAAAAAAAAAAAAAAACTGCTGATGAGGGGATTCGCCCTGAAGAAGAGAATTATATGGGGATATTAGAGAAATGTCTTGTAGTAGGAGTATGGGAGGCCATCTGGACCAGGGGATTTGTGGGTTGGTAGGCTCTTAATAGTGTTGGCTAGTTCCTCCCCAGTAATAGGGGTGTTCAATGCATGCATATCTGACTTGGTCAGTTTGGGCAGCTTCAAGTCTGACAAGGAAGCCTCGAAAGCCCCCTGGTCAAATGGGGAATGAAGGGTGGGCGTAAGGCAGTTATAGAGTTTATCATAAAACTCACCAAAAACCTGGGTCATAGTCTGTGAACAATGAGTAGGAGTGCCATCTGTTTGTTGAAGGTGGTCTGGGAAGGAGAGAAAAGGTCTAGGGTTGAGTCTCGAGACCAGCATTCTATGTGGCTTTTTGGAAAATTTGTAAAATTTTTGTTTTGCCCATTGGAGGGACTTGTCTATGGCTGACATTTCCAGAGATTTTATTTGCTTGTGCAGCGAGGTTATTGCCTGCAGTCAAACCACTGGGAGAGCGTAGATCGTTCAGTGGATAGCAGTTTGGTTAATAAAGAGGCTTTCAAGAGGGCTGCATCCTTCTTTCTTCTTGAGCTTACAGAGATACACTGCCCCCTAAAGAACGCCTTGTGGGGCTCCCATAAGGTGGATGGACTGGTTACAGAACCTGTATTTAGCTGGAAGTATTCAGTTAGCGCAAGGGAGAGTTTATCTTTGGTTGCAGGATGTTTTAGCAGAGATTCATTGAGTCTCCAGGGGCATTTCCTGGGAAATGCAGCTGAGAGGCAAAGATCCAGGGTCAAGGGAGCTTGATCTGACCAGGTAATGGGGCCCAGGTCAGATGACACTGTACGAGGCAAAAGAGGGGCTGTCACAAGAAAATAATCCAATCTGGAGAACATCTTATGGGGGGAAGAGTAGAACGAATACTGTTTACCAGTGGGTGTTTGATCCGCCATACGTCAAATACATGATGACTTCGGGTCAATTTACGAAAGGGGGTGGCCAAAGATTGTGTTGCAAGGGGTAATTTAGTTTGCAACAAAGATTTACTATCTCGAGTGGGAGAGAGGACAGCATTAAAATCTCCACCAATCAACATAAAAGGCTGAGAAAAGCATTGCAATTGTTCAAATGCATCAGTAAGAAATTTGATATGACCTGAAATAGGAGCATATATATTCATAAGTGTTATAGGATTAGATAAGTAGGTACCTTGCAATATTATATAACGACAATGGGGATCTGGACTTGATCTGGAGAGGGCAAGAGCGTCTGATCAGCACTGCAAAACCAGCCTTTCCAGATGAGTCAGACACCATATAAGACACTGGGAAATATTTGGAAGCAAATTTCAGGGATCCCCCAGCACGGAAGTGAGTCTCCCGAACCAGGATCACATTCGCGCCAGAGGCCCTGAATCCCATTAGAGCCATCCATCGTTTCTTGATGGAATTCAGACCTTTCACGTTATATGTCAACAACTTCAGAGCCATAGTAATGCTGTGAAATTTAGCCTGCGAATATTCCGTATAGTAGGCGATAGCCCATTGGTGCAGAAACACGCATATGGCCTTATAACAGATGATAATCTATCATGCAACATAGAAAAAAAAAAAACATAAAAACCATATCAATATTAATGAAGGAAAAAGAAAAAAAAGAAAAAGGAAAACAAAAAAAAAATTCAAAAGGAAGTCCAAAAAAAGGACCAAAAGGAATATTGCTACATAGTAACAAGAAGGCCGGTGCGGCCTAAAAAATACAAAAAGTACAAACATCAGGTGTAAGCCTGAAAGGCATCTGCGTCTCAGGAATCGTCGGCCGCAGCCAGAGGACATGTGGGGGAGCAAAGCGGTCTCCAACAAGGGGAAAACATGACACTCCACAGTGATGCTCCGCAGCTAGCATTATCAAACCTGGAATTTCTCAGAACTTTGTAGAGATTAGCAAGTAGAAAGAACAAAAACAGTTCAAAAACAGTTCAAAACACCTCCATGGGTAAAAAAGGAAAGTGAAACAGACCCTTGAAGGGGTCAACGGGGAGTTGGGTTCTTATGAGGGAAAAAAAACAGAAAGGATGACTAACAGCTGATCAAGTAGATAGCGCTGAGGCGTGGATTAGGCCCTCGATTCCCTTCCTCTCACTGGTGTCCAGATCTTAGAAGGAGCCGGCTGAAAACGTGGGGTGGCAGGTGAGAGCTGACCATCTTTTGCGGGCAATGGTGGAAGGCCCAGGCGCTTGAAAAAGGCATACCCTTCTTGCAGGTCTCAAAGAACATGTTGGAAACCATCCTTAGTGACATTGAGGCGAAAAGGGAAGCCCCAATAATAGGGGATTTTGTGTAGTTGAAGATGAGAGGTGATGGGCCATAGTGAGCGGTGTTTGGCCATGATGGTTGGGGAGAGGTCGCTGAATAGTTGTATTCTGTCTCCTTTGTAATCAATATCAGAATGATTGTGAGTAGAAAGAGTGAGCACCTCTTTACTTTCATAATAGTGAAACTTCACCATTATATCACGCGGTCTGGCCCCTGCAGGGGGTTTGGGGTCAGGGCGCCAGTCTATGTCCACAATGTCAGGTGCTAGGGTGTTAAATAGCCCAGAAGATAAGTTCTGATATTATTGTTAGCCACCTGTTCTGGGATGACATGGATTCTGAGGTTTTGGCATCGTTCTCGGTTCTCCAGGTCCTCTTGCTGGAGTTGTAGCTGAGATACAGAGTTTTTAAGCAAAGTATTCTCCTCTTCTAGAGCCTGTACATAAAGCAAAGTCTCATCAAACTTAGTTTCCAAAGTAGCTGTGCGTTCGCCAAGCTGGTCTATCTCACCTCTGAGTTCTCTGGAGATCTTCCCCATCTCCTGGGCTATGCCCCTGGTGACCTGTTGTGCCAGATCCTGGAGTTTAAGATCCAGAATCTCAGTGTGGTGGGAGAGCCTGCTGAGTGCTATCCTCCACCATCAGAGTGCTGACATAATCCTCCAGGTATCCTGTAAAATCGAGACCGGGGATTGGGGTCTGGTCAGAAAGCAATCCATAGTGGAGGAGGGCCGCGGTGTTTGTGTGGCTTGGTAGTAGGATCTCTGGTCCCCGATTTTTCCCATGTAGTGCTAGAAGGTCTGAGGGGTTGTGATAGCTTACCCCTGAAGCGGATGTGGGCCATTGTAGCTGTTCAGGGGGATCACGCGTCCGTCACCCTGAAGAGTCACGCATGCGCCTAAAATTACAATTTTTGAGAACCAACGTTCACATTTATTTTTTATTTTTCTGCTCTTACCATGGGGATCCATTTTAGAGTGGGTTCATCCTAAAGAAATCATGGTTGTTTTGATAATTTGTTCAGAGTTGCAGAAGCCAGGAATACTAAGTTCCTGGGTTCCAAGGAAGGAACTATAAGTAAACATAGCAAGCGAGTAGATAATGTGGATAAGAATTTGATTCTCCTCTTGTTTTTCACTTTCAGAGTCCTGGTGGAGCGAGATTGGAGAGGTCTCTGGAACATGGATGAAAGATGTTCATCTGGTTGGCAGTTTGTCTGTGCTATACCACACCACAAATTTGTTCTGACAAACGTTCAGGGGAGAAGGGATAAATGTAAAGATTAAGATTAATACTTGCAATGTAAGATTTCTTTTTCTTATGAACAATTTTGTACTAATGCTGCATCTGAAAGACTTCGCCCAGCAACAAGACTGGTAATACATTTTGCCGGAGTCTCTCCTGTCATTTATGAATGCAAACATACTGTGAATACAAGTGCAATGGGTTGGAGGTTGGGGAAGGAATATAACCTTTCCAATCCTTCAGAACAAGAAATGTAAAATATGTTTTTTTTTGAGGGAGGAATTGAAAGATGGAAATCATGTTTATAATGTGTTACATATATTGGCATAACTGAATTAATATGGTGCAGGTGCCCAGGAGGCTGGCACTTATGCATAGTAAGGTGTCTGTTGGCCAGACTAGAGGGTGCCAGGTGACACATCAATGGTGTGAAAATTTCCTTCTGGGGGTGGTGTCTCAATCTTAGCAGTCCTAAAGAGAGGTTCTCGGTTACTGGACAAGTGGGACACCAGAACTGGACAAGGGGGAGATACGCCTGGTTGATGTCTCACCTGAGAGGTTGGAACCCTGCACAGGTAATGCCAGTGACTATTCATAAAAGCAAGCTCCGTTAAATAAAGGGGAACAAACACTGGCTACCAGGGTACAGTATGCCTTCACCACATGGTGCTTCAACATCTCACAGTGGTTGATAAAAACCTATTACCCTACAGTAGGTGACCGCGAGATTGTGTCAATCTCGCCGCATTTCTCGGCGAGATTTGACACCTGCGAGCCCCGTCGCAGGAGCCAGCGCCGAGATGGTTCACTCATCGCGAAAGGAAAACTTTGTTTTCCTTCCGCGATGAGTGACAGGCAGTGCTGACAGCTGTCTGGTATGAATCCTGAGGCGGGAACACCGCGCCAAATTTTAAATGAAAAAAAACGGCGTGGGTCCCCCCCCCAGGAGCATACCAGGCCCTTAGGTCTGGCATGGATTGTAAGGGGAACCCCCTACGCCGAAAAATTGGCGTGGGGGTCCCCCCAAAATCCATACCAGACCCTTATCCGAGCACGCAGCCCGGCCGGGCAGGAAAGGGGGTGGGGACGAGCGAGCGCCCCCCCTCCTGAGCCGTACCAAGCCGCATGCCCTCAACATGGGGGGGTGGGTGCCTTGGGGGAGGGGGGCGCCCTGCGGGGCCCCCCACCCCAAAGCACCTTGTCCCCATGTTGATGAGGACAAGGGCCTCTTCCCGACAACCCTGGCCGTTGGTTGTCGGGGTCTGCGGGCGGGGGGGCTTATCGGAATTTGGGAGCCCCCTTTAATAAGGGGGCCCCCAGATCCCGGCCCCCCACCCTGTGTGAATGAGTTTGGGGTACATGGTACCCCTACCCATTCACCTAGGGAAAAGTGTCAATATAAAAAAAACACAGTACACAGGTTTTAGGAGTAATTTATTAGTCAGCTCCGGGGTCTTCTTCCAACTTCGGGGGGTCTCCTTCCGACTTCTCCCGGTGTTCGGCCTCTTCTCCCGGTGTTCGGCCTCTTCTCCGGGCCCCGCCGCTATCTTCTTCCAGCTCTATTGCCAGCGAGGGGCCCGGTCTGCTGCCGCTGTCTCGCCGCCGCTGTCTCGCCACCGCTGTCTCGTCACCGCTGTCTTGTCGCCGATGTCTCTTCTTCTCTTCTTCCCCGATGTTGACACGACGCTCTCTCCGGCTCGAATGCTGTGTGCAAGCTGCGGAGCCATTTATATAGGCTCCCTTACAACGTCATGGTCCCAGCATGCGCAGGGACTCTAGCGTGCATGCTGGGACCATGACGTCGTAAGGGGGCGGGGTCACTGCCTATATAAATGGCTCCGCAGCTCGCACACAGCATTCGAGCCGGAGAGAGCGTCGTGTCAACATCGGGGAAGAAGAGAAGAAGAGACAGCGGCGACAAGACAGCGGCGACAAGACAGCGGCGATGAGACAGCGGCGGCGAGACAGCGGCAGCAGACCGGGCCCCTCGCTGGCAATAGAGCTGGAAGAAGATAGCGGCTGGGCCCGGAGAAGAGGCCGAACACCGGGAGAAGTCGGAAGGAGACCCCCCGAAGTTGGAAGAAGACCCCGGAGCTGACTAATAAATTACTCCTAAAACCTGTGTACTGTGTTTTTTTTATATTGACACTTTTCCCTAGGTGAATGGGTAGGGGTACCATGTACCCCAAACTCATTCACGCAGGGTGGGGGGCCGGGATCTGGGGGTCCCCTTATTAAAGGGGGCTCCCGGATTCCTATAAGCCCCCCCGCCTGCAGACCCCGACAACCAACGGCCAGGGTTGTCGGGAAGAGGCCCTTGTCCTCATCAAGATGGGGACAAGGTGCTTCGGGGTGGGGGGGCCCCGCAGGGCGCCCCCCTCCCCCAAGGCACCCACCCCCCCATGTTGAGGGCATGCGGCTTGGTACGGCTCAGGAGGGGGGGGCGCTCGCTCGTCCCCACCCCCTTTCCTGGCCGGCCGGGCTGCGTGCTCGGATAAGGGTCTGGTATGGATTTTGGGGGGACCCCCACGCCAATTTTTCGGCGTAGGGGGTTCCCCTTACAATCCATGCCAGACCTAAGGGCCTGGTATGCCCCTGGGGGGGGGGACCCACGCCGTTTTTTTCATTTAAAATTTGGTGCGGTGTTCCCGCCTCAGGATTCATACCAGACAGCTGTCAGCACTGCCTGTCACTCATCGCGGAAGGAAAACAAAGTTTTCCTTTCGCGATGAGTGAGCCAGCGCGACATACACAGTACCCTGTCGCCGAGAACCAGCGTGATGCTATCGCACTGGAAACACAATCTCGCGGTCAGGTACTGTATATGTGCTGAGTATACACTGAATCAAATGCGGTCATTGTACCAGTGGCTTACTCCCAGAAATGTGCAGACACGGAATGAGGTTCATTCAGGACGCTTAAAGAGGAGGGATGTGTTCAGCACTATATTGGGGGGAATATGAGCTGGGATGGGTGTTATTAATGAAGTGGACGTCAGTATCCTGAGGAACAAACTGTCAGCCATAGCTTCAGACAGTAAGTGGAGCTTTGTTACTCAGAGAGAGATTGGTGACATCCTTAATAGCATTCAATAAAGTCACATAAATACCCAGGTTAAAGTGGCTCAAGATTGTATCCGCCTTTTTGATGGGTTGTGGGGTTGGTATAGAGGGTGGTTGTACAGAGCAGGAATATGTCATGGGCTCTGGTGTGCATGCAGGGGCAGGTGGAGTTATCAACCAACATCAAGCTGATTGTACAGTCTCTGTATGGGGGGCAGTGACCTTATGAGTTAGCATCACAGCTCAGTAAAATTTTGCCAAAACACATCGCTTACACTAATCCAAACTGGTGGTCGAATGCCTGGATGGGCTGTGCTAGTTTGAATTATGAAAAGTGTTATGCTTTCCCATTGATCCCATATACAGAAGTGCAGACTCGGTCTGTATATTTGGTGGTTTCAATGGGCTTACTGACTGGGGATTCTACCTTGTTGCATCTGAGGCTTAATTACCCACATGTGATCAGAGAGGATGGAACCTGGAGGCATGTTGATATTTCCCTCTGTCGGAGGCATGACCATGATGTCCTTGGTAGGCTAGGTCAGTACACAGTGGTGAACGAGAAATGTTGGGAAGATGTTTCACTCTGTGTGCTGGATGGAGAGATCATTGCTCAGAAGGAAGCACCTGGGTATTATTTCGGACATAGACGAGTCTCACATTTATCTATGCAGGTTGAGGGACGAACTGATGGTAAGGTCTCTTCGTACAAGTTAGAGGCTTTGCTGCCAATTCAGAGCCCTGAAGTACTGCTGACATGCCAAAATTGTGGTAGGAAAGGCCACTTTGAGCAAGCCTGTCTAATCCCGACCCCTATCTACAATAAAGAGTTATAGGAGGTTTGGAGTGGGATGCTTAATTTGGGGGGTCACATATATATGTGTCAGTACTAGGATCCCTTTAGGACCCAGCACAACTCACCTGACACAGCCTTTGCCTGGGAAACAACAGTGATTGGCCAGCTCACCTTTAAATCACTTGTATCAGCATTCAATCAGTGCTCATGTTAGAGTTTACCTTGTGTTTGATCCAGCTGATATCTGCTCTGTGTATTTCGTGTATGACCCAGCTCGTTTGACCCTGTTTGCTTGCTTCTGATTTGGTATCGTTTAGACTCTGATCTTCCTGTGTATGACCCAGCTTGCCTAGACTATGCTTTGCCTGATTCTACTGTAGTACCTTCATCTGCAGCGGTGAACTACAAGCACCAGACAACATCTATCCTCACCTGCAGCAGTGAACTACAAGCACCAGACAACATCTATCCTCATCTGCAGCGGTGAACTACAAGGTCCAGCAAACATCTACCTTCATCTACAGCGGTGAACTATAAGTCCCAGCTGACCTGCTCTGCTCAGACCTGCTCATAGTGTTTGCTCTTGTTCTTTGAACTCTTTGCATAATCAGAACACCTGAACTGTTACCTGTTATATGCTCCTAGCCTGACAATATGCATATATTATGGTAATGGGTTGATTTGTGCGATGATATAGTGACATAGGTGTATTTTAGGTTAGTAATATGGGTGAGTAAGGCTCTCCTCAAGGTTCTGTATCTAAAAGCTGGTTAATATGTTGCTCTGAGTGTGTGCAGGTGAATGGTGAGTGAATGGACAACCCTTGCCTGTATTGCACCCCGCTGGAAAGGAGAAGACACAGAATGGTGACATGGAAGCTGTCACTGAAGAATGATGGTGGTGTGTCACTCAGGGGCAAAGCCGCACATGTTGGGAAGTGTAAAATGTTAAGACAGTCATGAACTGTGTCCATAGGAGCTGTTTCTGAAGCACATGTTGGGAAGCACAACACGTTAAAAAAGTTATGGACTGTGCCATAGGAGCCGTGTCTGAATAAGGGTGATAAAGCAGTACATGTTGGAAGTCAACATGGTTTAATATCATATTTCTGGGGTTTTACTTTAAGTTGAAAGTTGACCCAGCAAGGTGTTGAATCATGCCCCTGGCAAGGGGGAAGAGCTTGGCTCCCGACCATCTGGTGTGATAAGATTGAAATGCTTGATTAACACATCTGCAAACAAGCTTGAAAGAGAACAACTGCTGCCAAGATGATTGATGAGTTGGGCTACAGAAGATCAAAGGGCCAGCTGTCACTGAAGGTGACCCAGGTCACATAGCGATACATGGACAAATGCTGCCCCTAGTGACACTACAGCATGCCTTCTGGAGGATGGACAGATATTAGAAGGACTGCCTCTTGGCAATATTCCACTGGACAGGAGGCTAAATGTGTGTGGTGTATGAGGGGGTCTGAATGCAGTTTAAAAGTGCACACAGCATGGAAAAATCTCTCTCTCTTGTCTGATGGCTCTCTCTTGCCTCATGGCCCTCTCTTGACTGATGGCTCCCATGCCAGGGAGCCCAGCTGACGATACTGGTCATAGAGGATGACCTTACGTAACGTTACATTGATGTTTTTGTATTTCGTATGCTCTGTAATATTTTCCTTTAGTGTTTTTATGTTAGCATTTCCTATTTTCTTGGGAAATAAATAAGACGTTGTTTTACTAAGCAGTGTATTTATTTTCATAGCTAACCTTATATCATTGTACTAAGTAACATTATCAGAGCTTTGATAGTCTAGCTAATTTTAGGAATAGACAAGTTAATACATATATTGAATAAACAGAGGGAATCCATAACCATCCACCCAAATATTTATTTCATCTTTATGTCCAGTTATTTTTCCATCTATCTCTATATTTCTTTAAAAATGTTAGACATAGGGTATATGTCAACAGAAACTACCTGAGAATGGTATACTGGTAAATAATAAAACAGCACTTCATATTTCACAAATTAAAATAAACCTAAAAAACACAGTAAACAAATCTATTTTGTTTTGCACCTGTGTGTCTCTTTAGAATTGTATGTATTGCTTGTTCTGTGTGATCTTGCACAGAGAGGTAATATATCAAAAAGCATTGGCAGGTGTATCTCTCCACAGGGTAACAGGTGCATATACTGTGTCTGTCTAGTCAACTGTGTGACTAGACACACAGTTGTCTGTTTTTACAGAGGACGAAAAAAAATTATATTTTCTAGATTATTTAAAATGTTCTTATCAAAAGCATTTAAACAAGGTGTCAGGTCTATTTTGAATGTCTAACTTTTTCAAATCCAATACCCAATGTAACATTTCACTAGGTGGGAATTTGTATTAAAGGCTTTTTTTTCTTCTAAATTCCAACCCCCCTATGTACCAATATAGCATTAATGTACTTATTTTGCAAAAATAAACAGCTTTCCATTCATTCCACACAGGCTTACCTCACTCTCTTCATGGCTGTTTAACCACTTGCCGACCAGCCGCCATTGTTATACGGCGGCGATTCCCTGTTCTGCTAGATGACATGTCAGAGATCTACTGTTCCCAGTCATCAGGAACAGTGATCTCTGTCATGTCCCTGGTAGCTAGGGATGAGCCGAACACCCCCCTGTTCGGTTCGCACCAGAACATGCGAACAGGAAAAAAGTTCATTCGAACACTCGAACACCGTTAAAGTCTATGGGACACGAACATGAATAATCAAAAGTGCTAATTTTAAAGGCTAATATGCAAGTTATTGTCATAAAAAGTGTTTGGGGACCTGGGTCCTGCCCTAGGGGACATGGATCAATGCAAAAAAAAGTTTTAAAAACTGACGTTTTTTCAGGAGCAGTGATTTTAATAATGCTTAAAGTCAAACAATAAAAGTGTAATATCCCTTTAAATTTCGTACCTGGGGGGTGTCTATAGTATGCCTGTAAAGGGGCGCATGTTTCCTGTGTTTAGAACAGTCTGACAGCAAAATGACATTTTGAAGGCAAAAACTCATTTAAAACTACCCGCGGCTATTGCATTGCCGACAATACACATAGAAGTTCGTTGATAAAAACGGCATGGGAATTCCCCAAAGGGGAACCCCGAACCAAAATAATTTAAAAAAAACGACGTGGGAGTCCCCCTAAATTCCATACCAGGCCCTTCAGGTCTGGTATGGATATTAAGGGGAACCCCGGCCAAAATTAAAAAAAAAAAAATGACGTGGGGTTCCCCCTAAATTCCATACCAGACCCTTCAGGTCTGGTATAGATTTTAAGGGGAACCCCGCGCCAAAAAAAAAAAAAAACGGCGTGGGGTCCCCCCAAAAATCCATACCAGACCCTTATCCGAGCACGCAACCTGGCAGGCCGCAGGAAAAGAGGGGGGACGAGAGTGCGGCCCCCCCCTCCTGAACCGTACCAGGCCACATGCCCTCAACATTGGGAGGGTGCTTTGGGGTAGCCCCCCAAAACACCTTGTCCCCATGTTGATGAGGACAAGGGCCTCATCCCCACAACCCTGGCCGGTGGTTGTGGGGGTCTGCGGGCGGGGGGCTTATCGGAATCTGGAAGCCCCCTTTAACAAGGGGACCCCCAGATCCCGGCCCCCCCCCTGTGTGAAATGGTAAGGGGGTACAAAAGTACCCCTACCATTTCACTAAAAAACTGTCAAAAATGTTAAAAATGACAAGAGACAGTTTTTGACAATTCCTTTATTTAAATACTTCTTCTTTCTTCTATCTTCCTTCACCTTCTGGTTCTTCTGGTTCTTCTGGCTCTTCTGGTTCTTCCTCCGGCGTTCTCGTCCAGCATCTCCTCCACGGCGTCTTCTATCTTCTTCTCCTCGGGCCGCTCCGCACCCATGGCATAGGGGGAGGCTCCCGCTCTTCTCTTCATCTTCTTCATCTTCTTCTCTTCTTCTTTTCTTCTCTTCTTCTCTTCTTCATTTTCTTCTCCGGGCTGCTCCGCACCCATGTTGGCATGGAGGGAGGCTCCCGCTGTGTGATGGCGCTCCTCGTCTGACAGTTCTTAAATAACGGGGGGCGGGGCCACCCGGTGACCCCGCCCCCCTCTGACGCACGGGACATGACGGGACTTCCCTGTGGCATTCCCCGTGACGTCACAGGGAAGTCCCGTCAAGTCACCGTACGTCAGAGGGGGGCGGGGTCACCGGGTAGCCCCGCCCCCCGTCATTTAAGAACTGTCAGACAAGGAGCGCTGTCACACAGCGGGAGCCTCCCTCCATGCCAGCATGGGTGTGGAGCGGCCCGGAGAAGAAAATGAAGAAGAGAAGAAAAGAAGAAGAGAAGAAGAGAAGAAGATGAAGAAGAAGAGAAGAGCGGGAGCCTCCCCCCATGGAGCGGCCCGAGGAGAAGATGATAGAAGACGCCGCGGAGGAGATGCTGGACGAAAACGCCGGAGGAAGAACCAGAAGATCCAGAGGAACCAGAAGATGAAGGAACATAGAAGAAAGAAGAAGTATTTAAATAAAGGAATTGTCAAAAACTGTTTCTTGTCATTTTTAACATTTTTGACAGTTTTTTAGTGAAATGGTAGGCCCTTACCATTTCACACAGGGGGGGGGGGGCCAGGATCTGGGGGTCCCCTTGTTAAAGGGGGCTTCCAGATTCCGATAAGCCCCCCGCCCGCAGACCCCCACAACCACCGGCCAGGGTTGTGGGGATGAGGCCCTTGTCCTCATCAACATGGGGACAAGGTGTTTTGGGGGGCTACCCCAAAGCACCCTCCCAATGTTGAGGGCATGTGGCCTGGTACGGTTCAGGAGGGGGGGGCGCACTCTCGTCCCCCCCTCTTTTCCTGCGGCCTGCCAGGTTGCGTGCTCGGATAAGGGTCTGGTATGGATTTTTGTGGGGACCCCACGCCGTTTTTTTTTTTTTGGCGCGGGGTTCCCCTTAAAATCCATACCAGACCTGAAGGGTCTGGTATGGAATTTAGGGGGAACCCCACGTCATTTTTTTTTTAAATTTTGGCCGGGGTTCCCCTTAATATCCATATCAGACCTGAAGGGCCTGGTATGGAATTTAGGGGGACTCCCACGTCATTTTTTTTTTTTAATTTTGGTTCGGGGTTCCCCTTTGGGGAATTCCCATGCTGTTTTTATCAATGAACTTCTATGTGTATTGTCGGCAATGCAATAGCCGCGGGTAGTTTTAAATGAGTTTTTTCCTTCAAAATGTCATTTTGCTGTCAGACTGTTCTAAACACGGGAAACATGCGCCCCTTTACAGGCATACTATAGACACCCCCCAGGTACGAAGTTTAAAGGGATATTACACTTTTATTGTTTGACTTTAAGCATTATTAAAATCACTGCTCCTGAAAAAACGGCCGTTTTTAAAACTTTTTTTGCATTGATCCATGTCCCCTGGGGCAGGACCTGGGTCCCCAAACACTTTTTATGACAATAACTTGCATATTAGCCTTTAAAATTAGCACTTTTGATTTCTCCCATAGACTTTTAAAGGGTGTTCCGTGGCATTCGAATTTGCCGCGAACACCCCAAATTGTTCGCTGTTCGGCGAACTTGAGAACAGCCAATGTTCGAGTCGAACATGAGTTCGACTCAAACTCGAAGCTCATCCCAACTGGTAGCCCATTCCCCCCTACAGTTAGAACACACCTAGGGAACACACTTAACCCCTTGATGAAACTGGTCATCTTTCACTTGGGGAAATGCCATCTGTTAGAAAAGACAGCGCCAGGTTGAAGATGAGTATTGCAGAGAAAGCTGCTTCTTTTAACAGGTGCTCTTTCATTTTGTTAAATAATCTGAGCTCTTTAAGTGGAATACCTTAGGTGGCAATGTTGTGCCCTAATTAAAATTAATAGAACACCCCTGGATCTTTGCTAAGCCAACAGAATATTGTTCTTTTAGTCATCCTAAATTTCATATATATTTCTTTTGGATAAAGTGGAAAGAAAATGGGGGTCATTTACTATAACGCCAAAAAATTATCCTGCAGTACCAAAAAATAGCTCTCAAAAAAGGCCAGAAAGACTTCAACTCTCAGAAACTCAGTGCTAATGCAAATGGAAAGCAGCGCTATTGCCGACAATAATGCCTGTCAGATCACATATGCTGGAATAGTGGAAGTGGAGCTCAAACCTGCAAAATCCAAAGTTCTCACTGAAGGCTTATATGCAAGTTCTTTGCCATAAAAAGTGTTTGGAGACCCGGGTCCTGCGCCAGGGGACATGTATCAATGCAAATAAAAGTTTTAAAAATGGACGTTTTTTCGGGAGCAGTGATTTTAATAATGCTTAGAGTGAAACAATAAAAATGTAATATTCCTTTAAATTTCGTACCAGGGGGGTGTCTATAGTATGCTTGTAAAATGGCGCATGTTTCCCGTGTTTAGAACAGTCTGACAGCAAAATGACATTTCAAAGGAAAGAAAAGTCATTTAAAAGTACTAGCGCTAGTGTCGGCTATTAATGAATTGTCGGTCCCGACAATACACATAAAAGTTCATTAATAAAAACGGCCTGGGATCCCCCACAGTGCATTACCAGGCCTTTTTGGGTCTGGTATAAATATTAAAGGGAACCCCAAACCAAAAAAAAAAAAAATGGCGTGGGGGTCCCCCCAAATTCCATACCAGGCACTTCAGGTCTGGTATGGATATTAAGGGAAGCCCCGCACCAAATTTTTTTTTTTAAATGGTGTGGAGGTCCCCCTCAAAATCCATACCAGACCCTTCAGATCTGGTATGGGTTTTAAGGGGAACCCCGCGCCAAAAAATTTTTAAAAAATGGTGTGGGGGTCCCCCTAAAAATCCATACCAGACCCTTATCAGAGCACGCAACCTGGCGGGCCGCAGGAAAAGAGGGGGGGACGAGAGAGCGCCCCCCCCTCCTGAACTGTACCAGGCCACATGCCCTCAACATGGGGAGGATGTCCCCATGTTGTTGGGGACAAGGGCCTCATCCCCACAACCCTTGCCCGGTGGTTGTGGGGGTCTGCGAGCGGGAGGCTTATCGAAATCTGGAAGCCCCATTTAACAAGGAGACCCCCAGATCCCAGCCCCCCTTGTGTGAAATGGTAACGGGTACATTGTACTCCTACCATTTCACAAAAAAGTGTCAGAATTTGTAAAAAACACACAGACACAGCATTGGACAAGTCCTTTATTAAAAAAGAAAAAAAATTCCAGCGATGTAATCCTTCCTCGCCCCAGGATACGGAGAAAGACGCCACAACAACATGAGCCGCCTCCATGGGAGGAGCCCGCTGAATGACGCTGGAAGTGCTGTGACATGACAGTTCTTAAAAAGCTAAGGGCGGGGTCACCCATGACCACTCCCCCTCTGACGCAATGGGGAAACACTGAGGGGTTACATGTGACATGTACGGGTGACCCCGCCCCCCTCCAACACCACGGAAACCCCCGTAGCATCAGAGGGGGGCGGGGTCACCTGTACATGTCACTGGGAAACCCTGCGGCATTTCCCCGTTGCGTCAGAGGGGGCGTAGTCACTTTGCACGTCACGGGTGGCCCCGTCCTCAGCTTTTTAAGAACTGTCACGGCACTTCTAGCGTCATTCAGCGGGCTCCTCCCATGGAGGTGGCTCGTGTTGTGGCGGCATCTTTCTCCGTATCCCGGGTTCATACCAGACCTAAAGGGCCTGGTAATGGACTGTGGGGGAATCCCAGGCTGTTTTTATCAATGAACTTTTATGTGTATTGTCGGGACCGACAATTCATTAATAGCCGGTGTCTTGCCGAGAAAGTTCCTCCGGCGGATAAGGACCCCCTGTACTGCGCATGCGCTGCGCTTGCGCAGTACAAACAACTACGGAGCCGCCGAAAGTCTCCGAAGTTGAACAGCTTATCGTCAGCTCTACACGGCGCCTGCACACTACATTCTGCCTTAAGTATAGGTTCAAGCCCCACCATCCAAGTGGACATAGAGTTAGAATAAAAATAAGCCGAGCGAAGCGAGACCATGCCCAGAGTGTGGCGAGCGAATCGAGCCCGCGAGGGGCCCTGTTACAGGCGCCGTGTACAGCTGACTCACAGGTGTTTAGCTTCGGCTATTTTCGGCGGCTCGCACTGCACAAGCGCTGCGCCTGCGCAGTACAGGGGAGTCCTTATCCGCCGGGGGGAACTTTCTCGACAGAACAACGGCACTAGCGCTAGCACTTTTAAATGACTTTTTTCGTCCTTTAGAAAAGTCATTTTGCTGTCAGACTGTTCTAAACATGGGAAACACGCGCAACTTTACAGGCATACTATAGACACCCCCCAGGTACGAAAATTTAAAGGAATATTACACTTTTATTGTTTCACTTTAAGCATTATTAAAATCACTGCTCCAGAAAAAACTGCCATTTTTAAAACTTTTTTTGCATTGATACATGTCCCCTTGGGGCAGGACCCGGGTCCCCAAACACTTTTTATGACAATAACTTGCACATTAATCTTTAAAGTTAGCACTTTTGATTATTCCTGTTCGTGTCTCATAGACTTTAACGGTGTTCGCACAAATTTTTGTCTGTTCGCATGTTCTGCTGCGAACCGAACAGGGGGGGATGTTCGGCCCATCCCTAGTTATCATTGAGAATCATGGGGTACAACTTTTCAAGCAACTCAGAGGTCCAAAGTCACCCAACTGTGAAACAAGTCGTATATATTTTAATAGAAAGGAGCTCTCATTTATACTTGCATTTACATCAGCAGAACAAATGCAGGAAGTGATGTGTGCACATGGGCCAGAAGCAAATGTGTGGGGATGCCAAACAAATCAATGAACCCCACCCACACCAAATCTAACTACCACATCCACCCCACATTGACTAAGCACAAGTACATATCATACCCTTATCCGGAAAATGAGCAGCACCTCCTCCATGCTAAAGAGGGACCTCGCCATGTCCACCTAGATGGAGATCCTGACCAGCAAAGGAACTTCTGGGTGATTACAATGAATTATTTCATGGTCAGAAGGCGAAACCACACTCTCTGCTGCGAATATTTGATTACAACCACAATTATAATTTTATTATTTTTGTTTTTTTGCAGATATGCAAATTTGTATTTCTACTTATGATATTTAAAGGCGTTCGATAAGAAATGGTGTCCCTGGGTTAGCAGCAGGTAAATGACAAAAACAAAAGGCCCAGTTTAAGCCCTGGTTCACACTGACAGAGGGAGGAAATCGTTCAGCTGAAATCACACAATTTCATTCCCGCATGTCAGTCCCAACTGCAGGGGGAATTTCAGAGACATCTGTGCAGGTTTCTGCACTGATATCAATACAAATTGCACCCCAAAGTCGCACCAATTAAAACAGTGCAATTGCCACCGCTTTGACATCAAATTGCACCAATGTGAACTAAAGCTGACACATACAACACCGCCTATCCACCAGCTGAATTCATTACCTGCAATTCTCCACAGCTGTTATATAGATTCCACCTTTTTCATTTACTTGCAGGTGTGCAAAAGCCTAGGTTTACATTGGAGTGATTTGTCATGTAATTTGAGAGATCAAATCGCATGACTATTGGCAGCAATGGCACTGTTCCAATCAATGCGACACAGATTTTGTGGCGCTGCACCAATTTGCTAAAGTAGTTCCTGCACTACTTTTGCCGATTTCAGGTGCGACTTCAATAGACATTTGTGTATGAAGCCACACGGATTTCTATCAAGTAGCACCTGAAATCATGCTGACCTTGCTACTTTGAAATCGCGCTACTTCAAGTGAAGTAGCGTGATTTTAAAGTAGCATCAATGTGAACCAGGGCAAAGAGATTCATTTTTTGGTGCACAAATACATATTGAAAGAAGATATAAGAGATATTGCACTTTTCCCAAAACCACCACCCACAAAAACTAAAGAGAAAGAAAAGTAGAAGAAGAAGAAAAAAAAAAAAAAAAACCACACACCAAACCACAACAACCTCAATAAATGTACTTTTATTTTACCAGCAAAAAAAAAAAAAAAAAAAAAAAAAAAAAAAAAAAAAAGGTACATTCATTTACTAGCTTCAAAAAAATTTGGACAGGATATATGGTGCTACATTTAACAATGGGATTTTAAGGGCCCTGCTCATAGGAGCTTACAATCTAAAATTTGACAAAACCTTAGAGTGTACACAGGTTTAATTTCAGTGTATAATGGGCAACACATCACATTTTATCTGCAAGATTATAGACACATACTTAACAGTCATTCTTACAAAGCATTCCAACATAATATTAAAAAAGACTTATTCAAAACACCCACCACCAGCCCACAATCCACACATACATACATTGGTGACCATGTTCTGCTGGAAGCTGCATTTCGGTGTACACAATTAAACGAGATCAAAAAGGGTAAAGGTCAGCTGATGCTTCCAAACGATGTTTGCATGATCAGACAGGAACAATACACACACAACATTGACAGCATGGCCACATAAACCCACTTTTGATTGAAAAAATGCACAAGAATTTCAGCAAATATCCCTAGTAAGGCATTTGTCAATATGCACAATATCATTCCTTCTCCCCCACAAATCACAGCAAAAAACCTGACCTTCTCAGGCCAAATGAACCCCCCTACGGCCTTTATATAAGAGAGGTTGTATTGTTAGCAAACTGACACACCCAATAGAAGTACACGCCCACCAGTATATTTCAATCTATCTCTTCGTGTATGTCTAAAGTGATTGCACCTGATGGGCAGGAACACATAATACTATTCGCAACTGTGTTAGGCTGGATTCACACCTATGCAGTTTTAGTGCTTTTTGCATTTTGCAGATTTGCACTACAGAACATGTTCCATAGGAAGCCATGTTAAATGGACTGTAGTGCAAATCTGCAAAATGCAAAAAGCACTAAAACTGCATAGGTGTGAATCCAACCTTAGCCCTTGGCTATGTGCATCAAATCTCCAACTACAGGCCAAAGACCGAAGTCCATTTGCATCCACATAAACAAAGCAACAGTTTTCTAAGCATATGTACCTATGCAGTGTAAACCCTAAAATTTTAAATGTCCAAGTCCCTGGGCATGATTAGTGCTAATAAAAATTAACATCAGTCCCTGGCTGCAATGGGCTTCCAATATAAAGTCCAAAATTAACTTTCTTACATTAGAACCTATTTCGACAGGAGAAAATAAAATGCCAGCATGTCTTTGGATTGTAGTGAGAAACCCATACAGAGAGAACATATAAACTTCAACACAAGCATTAGCATGTTGGGGAATTGAACCTACATCCCAGGTGCTGCTAGACAGAACTGCTACCCACTTAGCCACCAGGCAGTCTCACACATGTTCTCTGCATCTCTGTGGTGTGAACCAGTCCTAAGTCCATAGCCATGCCCACAAGCAATATACAATATATTGGCCTAAGTATTGGGATGCCTGCCTTTAAACGCACATGAACTGTAATGGCATCCCAGTATTAGTATTGGGTTCAAAACTCATTTGGCCCACCTTTGCAGCTATAACAGCTTCAACTCTTCTGGGAGGGCTGTCCACAAGGTTTAGGAGTGTGTCTATGGGAATGTTGACCATTCTTCCAAGTGCATTTGTGAGGTCAGGCACTGATGTTGGATGAGAAGGCCTGACCTTTCTCCTCCCTAATTCATCCCCAAGGTGTTCTGTTGTATTGAGGTCAGGACTCTGTCCAGGCCAGTCAAGTTCCTCCACCCCAAAATCACTCATCCATGTCTTTATGGACCTTGCTTTGTGTACTGGTCCAAATGGTTTGGTGGAGGGGGATTATGATGTGGGGTTGTTTTTCAGGGGTTGGGCTTGGCCTCTTAGTTCCAGTGAGGGAACTCTTAAGGCATCAGCATACCAAGATATTTTGGACAATTTCATGCTCCCAACTTTGTGGGAACAGTTTGGGGAAAGCCCCTTCCTGTTCCAATATGACTGCACACCAGTGCACAAAGCAAGGTCCATAAAGACATGGATGAGCAAGTTTGGGGTGGAGAAACTTGACTGGCCTGCACAGAGTCCTGGCCTCAACCCGATAGAATACCCTTTGGCTGAATTAGAGCAGAGACTGTGAGCCAGGCCTTCTCATCCAACATCAGTGCCTGGCCTCACAAATGCACTTCTGGAAGAATGATCAAACATTCCCATAGACACACTAAACCTTGTGGACAGCCTTCCCAGAAGCTGTTCTAGCTGCAATGGGTGGGCCAAATCAAATTTTAACCCTACGGACTAAGACTGGGCTGCTATTAAAGTTCATGTGTGTGTAAAGGCAGGTGTCCCAATACTTTTGGCTAAATAGTGTATCTGGAAAAGATTTACAATGGTGGTGAAACCCTCCTACACATAACTACTGCATTTAGACATAGTTATAGGACCTGGGAGATGAGACAACATCTCTACATGAAGCAGCATGTTTGGGATTTGAACCCAGACACTAAGGGATAATAAGCAGAAGTTTTAACCTCTAAGCCATGGAGCTGCCACATGTGAGAACCTCCTACACATAACTAAACATAAATACACATACATACTGCATTTCTTTGGACATACAGGTGATGGAATTACATTACTCCAGAGTTATTCTTCTTGATTTATTCTGTGATATTTGGTGTTTTTTTGTGGGTGAGAGTAGAATATTACCCTCAAATTTTTGGGAATTACATTTTGATTTCTGATGTTGGTACACATATCACATTTTTTGGGCTCAAATGATGAATATTTGGAAATAATAAAAAGCACAAAAAATTGTGATTCATTTTAAAATTGCAACAGCAATGGTATTGTTTGTGGATTATAAAGACACCTGTGTGAGTTTGGGTAAAGATTGTTGTGAGATGGAGAGTAACAAGTGAAAGTGACAGAGAAAAATATATTTTACCAAAACATCAAAACATTCCACATTCTAGTATTCTTAAAAACTAAATTTTTTAAGTAGAAGCAACAATTTTGCAAAGGAAAATTTATTTCAGAGAAAGATACATTTCATCTCAACATTAAAAGGTTTTTTTTGTACAATTTACAATTGTTCCATTAGAATCAATGGCTGAAACTTGCATTGGACTAGACTAGAGCAGATTTTCACTTCCAAAAAATGCTCTCTAATTAGCTCTCATTTTGGTATTTACTATAGTGCCGGATAAAAAAAACACTTGCGTTAAAATGAGAGCTATTTTCAGGTCTGAGCATGCTCAGTTGTGTTGGCACCTAGTTGTACAAAATGGGGAATTTTTCACTTCTCAGACTTTTAAAGATATTTCAGTGTAGAAATCACTTTTTCACACAGTTTAAAAGCAGATTATCTTTAAATAATATATTGCATATTTCAGTACCATTTAGGCAAGTATATCATGCTCTAAACATTATTTCCATGTGCTCTACTCCAGGTTTTAGCAGAGTAAGGGTTTGGGCGCTGTTTGGTTTCAGGGAACTATAGTAAATTTCATTTTGGGAGTATTTTCTCACCAGCTCTATAGTGAAAACAGTTTTAGTGCTTATTAGCGCTAATGAGCTCTAATTAGCGGCAATTAACGCTAATTAGCGCCGCAGCTCTATAGTAAATGACCCCCAAAGTCTTCATACCTGTGAGATTTGTTTTTTTAGATCAAATAAAGATAAATCACTTCTGATTTTTTTCCATCATTAAGGTAACCTATAATCTATGCAATTCAATAAAAAATAAACTTGTTGCATAGTGTGTAGCGCTACTCCAGCAGGGGCTGCAAATTAAAGGGTTCCCCACTGCTGCACAACCAGTCACTCAGCATTTCCTTCTTTCATCCAGACACAGAAATCAGTCTTTTCCTTGTTTTTGTTGTTTTATTAGGGGGTGATAACTTGGATAGGGTAAGGGATTATGGGATGTCCAGTTTGACAACAAACAGAACTTCAGGGACACTTCCTTCCTATTCAGATGTCTCTTCAGTCTTCCACCTGCACAAACTTTGTTTATTTTTTGCACAGCTTCTGCTGGTTCACTCCTGAGGGAACTTTCAGGCTTGTTATCAGCTCAGCAACAGCCCATTGCAGGCAGGAACTCTCAGTCCATTGAAAAGTAGCACATATGCAGTGAAACAGCATGTAACCCCTCCTTCTGCCTCCCTGTGGCCACTGATCCCAGTTTCACTGCTTGCAGAAGATACTAACCCACCTGGCTGCCACCAGCCACACCTGGCTGTCTTCCTGTTCCCAGTCCTCCCGACTGACATGCACATGGAGATTCCCCAGTGCAAGGTTTGATGAAGACTTGGCACACCTCTGTCTTCAAGAGACCACTGCTGCAGCTCGCAGCCTCTCTCCCTGTCTGTCCCTGCACCATGCTGATCTACTTACTATTTCTCCTTGCTCACCCTGCTGCCTCTCTCAGGCATGAATCTCCTGTGGTGGGCTGTGGTGGGAGATCCTTCCAGGCCAGCATCCTGAGCTCCAACCCAAGGTAAAGCCCCCACCAGTAAGAGGTCCCTCAAGGGCCACCGACAGTCTCCCTCAGCACTGCTCCTCCATCTTTCACCTGACTCCCCTGCTGGCATGGTCCATGTCTATTTATGGGGTTTCTCCATCCCCTGCCAGGCTCACTCCTGAGGATTGGCTGAGGGCCCATAAATATTCAAGGCAGCTCCTTCTCATCTCCACCTACTAGTTCCAGAACATTCTCCAATATACTAGAAACAGGGGAAAGCACCAGAGAGCTGCCATGATAAGTCATCTAGCCCTTGCCTCTAATAACTCTGACCCAGATTCAGTGACTCAGGTTTATCCCAGAGCCAGACAAATGCTTTTACCTACACTCACTTCTAGTAACAGACACTAGAGGATGCTACAAGTTGTAAATAAAATAAATATTTAAAATAAATTACGCTGGTTTCATAGGTGTACACACCCTTTTATAATTAGGGATGTGGCTGTGTTCAGACTTAATCAGTCACATTCAAACTGATATTAAATAGTAGTGAGTACACACATGCCATCAATGAAAGTGATTCTGATTAAGCCTGTATAAAGTTCAGCTGTTCTATTTGGATTCTTCTGACCTTTACTCAGTTGCCACTTACAGCAAAAGCCATGGTCCATAAAAAGCTTGCAAAGCATCAACAGGTTCTCATTGTTGTAAGATATAAGTCAGGAGAAGGTACAAAAAGATTCCAAGGCATTAGATATACCATGGGAAACAGTGAAGACGGTAGACAACAAGTGGAGAAAATATGGCACAACAGTGACATTACCAAGAACTGGACGTCCCTCCAAAATCAATAAAATGAAACAAGAAGAAAACTGGTTTGGGGGATTGCAAAGAAGCCTATAGCAACATTAAGGCCCCTTTCACACGGGGCGGTGGGTGCGTCGGCGGTAAAGCGCCACTATTTTTAGCCGGCGCTTTACCATCAATTTCGCTTTTAACCCCCGCTAGCGGGCGAGAAAGGGTTAAAACCACCGCAAAGTGCTGCTGCGGCAGCACTATGCTGGCAGTATAGCCGAGCTGCCCATTCATTTCAATGGGCAGGAGCGGTGAAGGAACGGTGTATACACCGCTCCTTCACCGCTCCAAAGATGCTGCTTGCAGGAGTTTTTTTAATGTCTTGCAAGTGCACCACTCCAGTGTGAAAGCACTGGGGCAGGAGGCAGGAGCCTTTTCATACTAAAGCGCACCACTCCAGTGTGAAAGCACTGGGGCAGGAGGCAGGAGCCTTTTCATACTAAAGAAAAAATTACAAACAGTACATTTTGCAAAACCCACATCAAGTCTGCCAAAAGCATGTGGAAAAATGTGTTATTGCCTGATCAGACCAAGGTTGAACTATTTGGCCATATTTCCAAAGAGTATGCACCCACAGTGAAGCATGGTGGTTGCAGTAATATGCTTTGGGGTTATTTTTCTTCAGCTAGATCTGGGGTTTCAGTCAAGGGGTGTAGAGAACCTATGAACAGTTCCAAATATCAGTCAATTTTGGCAAAAAATCTCTGGGCCTCTGCTGAAAAGCTGAAGATGAAAAGAAATGTCATCTTTAAGCACAACGTCCCAAAGCATGCCTCCAAATCAACAAAAGAATGGCTTCACCATAAGAAAATCAAAGTTTTGGAATGGCTAAGCCACAGCCCAGAAATGAATCCAATAGAAATCTGTGGAGTGACCTGAATACTAGAGGCCTGTGCACAGGAGATATTCTCACAATCTAACAGATCTGGAACACTTGTACAAGGAAGAGTGGACAAAGATTTCCAAGGCAAGAAGAGCCATGCTGATAGACTCCGGACCCAAAAGATTGAATGCTGTCATAAAATCAAAAGGTGCTTCAACAAAGTAAAAGTTCATGGGTGTGCATTTTTGTGAAACCTCATCATTGTATGTTTTTTTTTGTTCCCCCTCCCCCCCTTAAATATTTGAGTTTCTCTTTAATTTAATTGTACCAATTATAGGTCATATTAATGGTGGAAAAAATTCAGAAGTGATTTATCTTAGTCTGATTTTCTTTTACAGGGGTGTGCAGACTTTTTCTTTCCACTGTATATCACACTGAGATGAATCACCAGCCTTTTACATGTATTCTTTGGAGCTCATATAGCAAGAAGTCTTCATCTGAGTTCAATGATTCCTGATTTATCTTTTGCAAGAGGGTCTTATTATCAATGATAGATTTGCAGGATCAGGATATTTCCTGCAACAACAGGAGTAGTGAGACTTCAAAAGAAGGATGGCAGAACTGGGCATTCTGGAGCAGAAATCTTGCTGCTGCAGTTCTCTAGACATCCAGAATAAATTAAGCTGCACTATATATAAAATGAAAACATATTGTACAGTGACATATATATCTTAGAGCATACACCAACATCTATGAGGGCTACCAACCCTTCAAATAGCTATTGATAAAACAGTATTAAATAAGTGAAGCTCATAAGTGTGCAAATGAACCAAACGTGTAGAAACTAGAGTGCTCTGTAAGTGTCCTTTTTTTCTCAGTGAAATTAATAAGGAAGAAGATATTCCACAACATAAAAAAGGCTGAAGACCATAGTTCATATAAAATTCATCAACCGACTGTTCCACAGTGACTTGTGATAAAAAAAACACCCAAGAAGATGTGACGGTGTATGATAGACAAGGTCCTCCACCTTTAAAATTACTGCCGCTTACTAGATAAATTGATCTCTTTTTAAGGCGATCCAATTCGCATATGGCTTTTACCCCAGCCCCGGGTCTCTGTAATTAGCAACCAGGTGTCCCAGATCATCCACTCCTCAGTATAGTCACCAGTTAGTAATTCCCCATGTAAGGATAAAAAGGGCTTTCATAGTGTAATTACATAAAAGTTTATTAAGTTAAAAACAGAAATGCACTTATACTTAGCCGAATACACAATAGCGTGTCTGTTAAATTCGAGCCGGCCAGCTCTCGATAGCTGCCCGTTGCTTCTGGGACTTTGCGTTGTTTGTGGTGCGTCAGCACGCCGCTCCTCCCTACACTGTTTCATCACAGATGACGTCGTCCTGGGGCCCATTGTTCATAGACAGCGCAGTAATCTACTTTTGACAGTTCTCTAGACATAAAGGAGGCCCAGGACACTCTCAAATCTGAACATACTTTTGGATGGCCCTATCTATGAGGATTATAGGTACATCTATAGCTCCATTGCGGATCGTAAAACTACCTTATGTGGTCCACAGACTGAAAACTGCTACATACAGTACTTCTGCCTTACAGATTCTTCTCCTTATTGATTTTTAGTCTGCTGTTGCTAGCATTGTACTTAGTGAGTAAAACCATACAATCTATTTTCACCGTGAAGAGAGGTGAAATTATTTCCCAAAGGAGCAGGCACAGGAACTGAACCAGATAAAACATCAGAGCCCCTGTCCAAACTTCTTCGATGTTATTTAGTTTACAGGTTTTTAAGAAATTGAGAAAGACCTGCAACCTTCCAGTGGCAGAGTACCTGCTGAGTTACAGTTCAGAGAAAGAGGAATCTATTCTTTTTTTAATTTTTTAATTTATTTTTTTTTTAAATAGCAAAGCAAATCAGTTTTTTTTTATGTAGCCAGGTGCTGGGCTACAGAAATATGGAAAAGGAGACATTGGGGCTGATTTACTAAGAAGAATGCTTTGCGCCAGTTCTGTGGTGGAGATTTGGGCCCTGAAGGTGATGGACTTTATTATTAATGTTACTTGCAGTGACTTTTCAATGACTATAGTTTGAGAACCCTAGTTTGGAATCAACAGAGACATCTTGCCCTGCTGTGGAATGTTATCTGGAGTGGCTATCTGACCATTTGATAGTACAATGTCACTTCAAAGGAGGTGGGAGGTGTGAAGGGAACAGGAATAACCTGGTCAAGATATGGTAGCTGGTAAGAGCGCCCCCCACCCCCATTGAATCAATGTAGCAGTTTTTAGCATATGGAAGGAAGAGGGGTTTACAAGTGTATATATTGCAGCACAGATCACTGCCCACTCTCTTGTGCTGACGGTCTAGATGAAGGATGGTTACGTAAGACTTCTCCATACAATGTATCTCTATGTCTCTTTTCTTTCCTGTAACTTTTTCTACTGTAGGATTTGGCCTTAATACCTTATTAATCTCTTGATAGCATGGGTATGACCATTATAGCAATATTTATTATCATTGGTAACATTGTTTTTAAGGTTATATCATTTATGTTATAGTTGCTAATCTCATATTACCACAAGTTTCCTTTCTGTACAATAGTAAGTTTAAATAAATTAGATTGTTACCCTATTCGAACAGATATCATTCGTTCTTAATTTCATGGGTTGGTTCATATATAGATAAAAGGTTTTAATCACTTATGTATCATTAAGTATATAAGTGAGGTATGTATTAAGGTAGCCATGTCAGATGGTGCCCCCTGTGTGAGGAAGTTTAATGTTGGGGGTGAACGCGATTTCTTGTATGGAAGACAGAGCTGGTTTTGTGTTTACCTGTCTCCCATCTGAATACCCAGACTAAAAAAAAAAAAAAAACTTATCAGAACTTTCCTGTTTACCTTTTGTCTATGCTAATTCTTTGATGAGACTGATTTTGAATAATGCATATGAGAAATAGAAATGGAAACTGTATATTGTGTATGATTATAGATGTGGGATTAGTTGCAACCTATAATGTGTGGGTTTTGTAAGCAACTGCATGTTTGTGGCCATGCACGGGGGATGGGCAGCCAGGCTCGCTGTTCCATGGTTGTTACATTAGGATATGTATGTGGAAAGGGCTACTCCTTGTGCACAATAGGAAGAGGGAGGGTTTCTTTTTGTTTTTGAGATGAAAAGACCATGCAAGCATTCACTGTGGGTGGGATGGTCTCAGGATCCCAGGAACGCTGTTTGTATTTATGAGATGTTTTTTTCTGTGAAAGCTGATGCCAGAAGAAGGATTGAACTTTCTTTGAGAAAAGTGGGTATGTTTGAGCTGTGTTATATTGTGGCGTTGTTGTTTCATTGTAAAGCATGTGTTGCTAAGTGTGCACTCTCAATTGTGCGGCGAGATTACATACTTTTCAGTGGAACTGTTCCTAAACTGTGTGTCTATGGTTAAGTGTGCATTTACAAATGTGTAGTCAATCTTTGTGGAGAAAGGAGTCTAGTGAAGAAGTCTGATTTAGCAGGATCAACAATTGCATTTCACGTGTTGGTGTTTTAGTGTGCCCTTTTTCTCATTGGCCATTTTGTGGTCGCCGTGAGACTGTGGCTCGATGTTCATATGCAACTACCAGTTTATGTTTTATGTAACTTTTGGCTTTTTCGGATGTGTTGTTTAGTTGGAGAGCCTGTATTTGAGGCCTGCCAAGGTCCCTAGTGATATGCAGAATGAAATGTTTGTAAGTGTTCATTTAGTATCTCAAATGTGTAATTTTGTAGGGAGAAATTTTAGTTTTTGCGGGAAAATGCGCCATTTTGTTGTGGCCTGGCCTTCCTCTGCCATTTCCTTTTGATGTTACCATGTGACTGTGCTGTGGTTTTCATCGGCCATCTTGCTGTAGTCTACCATGTGGTCGTGGACTGGCTTTCGTTTGTGCTGTTTGGCCTGTGGGTCATCCTATAGGGGAAGGTGCAGCCACCATTCCTTTGTGTGTGAAACCATGTGATATGAGCCACCATTTTGTTTCTAGGCATTATTTCGGTTTTAAGGGAATGTAAGCTTTTGTAGGGGTTCTGTGTTTGTACTTTTTGTCAACTCTTCAGTAGAAGAGTGGCGATTTTTGTATTGGATTTCTGTTTTGGTGGGAAAATGCACCATTTTGTTGTGGCCTGGTTTTTGTTGTAGTCACCATGAGGCCATGGTCGGTGGCCATTTTGGGAAGTGCAGTTTAAGGATTTTGTGCTTTTTAGCCTGTGAATCATCCCAGAGGGGAAGCTGCTCCAATTTCTTTGTATGGGTGTAGCCATCCAGTCTACTTTGCATTGAATTTAATAGCTTCAACTGAGTTTTTGTACTTTTAGCGGTGCGTGTTTTTAAAATATTTTTTGGAGTTCTTCAGAGGGCAATTCATTGTTTTGAGACTTGTATTGTATATCCTGCAAGAGTTTAGGAAGGGGCCAATTTATTCTTAGATATCTCTATGCAGTTATGGTTAGGGAGCAGGATGTTTGGTCCACTCTGGGAGTGGCAGACAGAAGAGATGTACTGTGTGGACTATTAGAAGAGAGATATGCTGTGTATGCTGTGTGTACTGTGGGGGATGAGTCTGGCGGATATCATCAGACTCAGAGATCAAACTTTTTTATTTAAACAAAAAAAAAATGTCTTCTTTTAAGAAGGGTGTCATTTTTGGGAGCATTCATTTGATTTTCTAATCGTTAGTGGGGTCGGGTCGACGTTTATTTTCAACCACAGTGATGGGAAGATTTGGAGATAATAGGGAACTTCTTGGTCAAGGGAATTGTCAGACAGTGTATGTGGCTTTCGTTCAGAAATTACATTGATTTTAAAAACAGAATGTTAAAAACAAGTTAAAATTTCAAACATTTTTTTTTTCATTCAGCGAAGGTACAAAGATTTTTTGTCTGAATATTCCTGTCTGAAAATTGATCTGTGTGGCCAGCATGAGGCTCGGTGCACGCCTATGCAGTTTGTTTTTTATCTATTTCTGCAGTGCTTTTTGCTGTGCGTTTTCGATTTTCTTGCATGTGATTTTGCTGCAATTTGCGTTTTTGTTTTTTCTGGCCAGGTTGTTGTAGGTCAGATTGGAGGACACGGGTTGCTGCAGGGGTGCATTGTATGTTTTTCTGCAGCTTCTCCCTTGGAGTGTATTGAACAGAAGAGTTTTGTATTAAGGAGGGAGTCCCTGACCCTTTCCAAATATGCTGGGGGGGGGGGGGGGGGGGCATGGATGTGAACGTGTCTCATGGGAGGCCATGTGAATGAACTGTAGTGTGTTTCTGCAAAAGGCACCAGAAAAGCACATAGATGTGAACCAGGTCTAAGACGTTTATTAACATAATGGGGTTGAGAAGGTTAGGGTTGGCCCTTTGGGGTGCAGGGGGGAGCAGATAGTCACTACTGTAAGGGGTTCATTTTTTACTGTAGAACGGTGAAAGTTATATTTACGTTTGCGATTGTTTGCTCTTTTTGTACTATAGAGGGCTCATTTTGTTTTTGTTTTTTTTAACCTCCATTATGTTACCGGCCGATTGATTGATTGTGAAGGTAGTAGTCGAATGATTTTGTGGTCGATTGGTTGTAGATTAATCGATTAGTTGTTTCAGCCCTAGTATGGATCTGTCTCTTTGTAAACTACTAACTGTGGATGGTGAGCTTTGTAATTAGACCTGTATACACTGGCTATATTGTAAACTGATACCAATCATATTGAAATTAGGTGTGCATCAGTTAACTGCCTCCTGTACTACAAGCACTCATAGGGTCCTGATTATCCAAGTTTATGTTAATCATTATGGAGATAACAGAAGTAATAGCCCTTCGTTAGGCATTTCCTTTAGAATACCTCTGAAAAGTCCACGGGGGAGATTGAACTATTATAGTTTGGAAAATCTCCAGGCTATTTTTTTTTGAAGGACTATAGTCAGAACAGGGAACATTAGGAGTAGTACGCTAGCAGCCCGCTCAGGCCGTGTAAAATAATCGGAATGCGGGGGCCGGTTATCGTGATAAAGGCGCAAACCATAACCGCTCCGAAAGTAAAGCGCGGGGATCTCTGTACGCAGAGTCCGAAAAAAAATTGTTCTGACAAGTAGTGAAAAAAAAAAATCGGCAAGGGTGACAGGGGCGGTACCTGTCAACCCAATTCTTGGTCAGAGAGTAGCTACCTCTGAAGTAAAGGCAACCTGTAAAAAGGTTGGGGAATCAGTTCAAGGTCCGGAGTCCGTAAAGGATGGGTAATCTAATCGCTTCAAAGAGGGGGTCTGAATGGGGTAAACCCTATCAAATGACCCCAAGGGAAGAGATGATAGATAGATATGGACCTTGGGTTGTGAAATATTTGCAAGATTGGGATTGTTGGACTGGGAAGAAGTATTTTAAAAGAGGTACTTTTAAGCCAAAAGCTTGGGAAAATCTGTACCTTGCTCACCACAGAAAGATGACACGGCCATATGAAAAGACACGTTATTTATATGGATGCTGGAGTCAGCAAATAAAACAGAGGAAGTGAATGTTATTACTATGGGATTTAAGGAGAAATCATTCCAAACTCCTGAGAATGCATCCATAAAGCTGAGAAGGGGCTAATGAAATGGGATGGATCTCTGAAAGAATTTTAACCTTACCAAACAGATGTTATGTGTTTAAGAAGAAGTACAGGGTATTATAGAAAACATGCTGATGTGTGATGTCTAGAGGTCATCGTTAACCTAGCCAATCGTGTGAGTGTGTGTGGAGTATGTAATATATGTCGTATTGTGTGACGTTTGTTCTCAGCTGCTGACAGCCCACCCAAATGACCCCCCTTCTTTCTCACCAGGTCTGTGAAAAGGTGCAGCGAACTGTATTGACATGCAAATGACCTGAGCCAAGCTAATTATCTGTACTAGTGAATTGAAAGATACATGTACTAAAATGACTTTGTTTTTCAGGAAAACAGTACTGGAGAGGTTCTTTGTGGTGAGGTATTATGATCTGTTGACAAATGGTCCTGCTAAAAGGTTTTTTACAGATTGCTAATTTTTTTCAACCATGGTGAATAAATTTTTTTTTTTGGAATTATTGGTATACCATAAAACAAAAAATCCAAGTGGTATTAATGTGTATTAAGTAATACATATTAATGATAAGTTGAGCTCAACAATTTTTTGGTATCTTAAAAAAAAGTGCACTGTTTATGTAATGTAATGTATATTTGTGTTTCATATGCTAATGTCTTGTTACAGGTATATAACCATTGGATTATTTTGTTTCTAGGAGGAAAATGGAATATTTATTACTAAATTTTATTGGTGTTTTATTTCTCAGATTCGATAATTGGGTTTCCTGGCTTTAAAGGGTCGGCTCGTGTACCCACTACTGTTCAGTGATCCCGGCGCCTCAGTGCTGCAAGGAATATTTCTTTGCCCTTTGGCCAGTTGTGTTTGGTAGCAGAAGTTCCTTGAGTTGGATACACATTATGCAATTTTTATTTTCCAATTTCCTTCAGATTTACCTTCAGATGTGTAGTATGAGGTCCTGCCTGATGGTATACAAGTTGATAGTGTATAGTTTTGGGAGTGCCTGGAGAAGAGTTATGCAGGAAGATTGTGTATATTGCACTCTGTGTTCTGGATGGAGAGGTCATTGCTGGGAATGAAGCACCTGGGTATTATTTGGGACATAGACGAGTTTGTTTCTGCGTCCTAAAGAATTCCAATGTAACGTTAACCAGGGAACTAGAGGGTTCCTTGAACCTAACCATAGGTAGAGGTGCATTGTATACCCTGGGCATGGTCTCTGAAATCCAGGCACAGGGATGGAGTTGTGTGGGCACGCTGTATTCTCCTCAGTGGATACCCATAGTTGTCCTTCCTGTCCTAGACTCCTTGCGTACCTTAACTAGTGGTCTGTGTCCTGCATGACAGGAAGACCAGGAGTGCAGCCTCTATAAAGAAACTTGTGTACCTAGTGGCAGGTGGTTTTCAATCTGGGTATTCTGACTATTTCCCATCCTTAGGAAAGAGAGGCTTAATGGAGACTGTCTTTGGAGCTGGAGGTGGGGCACTGGGTACCTTAAAGCACTATGGAGCTGGAAATACTCAGGATCACATTGGGGGGGTCTCGTGCTAAAAATCAGGGAAGGGGTTAGTATCCAGGTTGCCTATGAGTCGTAATAGATTGGTGGATGACTCAGTTCCAGGATCGTCAAAAATCTTACTTGCACTGTTCTCATCCCTAATGGCAGGGATGGAACATTGTGCAGATATCACGGTCAATCTGGGTACTATCCTATCAGACTCTACTGGATTACACCCTGGAGTCCATCTTGTTCTGATGGTTTGAGTATGGACAGCCTCAGATGACTGGTACTGATAAGTGCTAGAGGAAGGTAGGGGTTGTGCTATGGGAAAAGGCAACAATGCTGGCACAGGGGGGGGGGGTCTATAGTACACCTCCTCTGGCCCGTGGCATGGATATAGCAGGAACACCGGGTTGTATACCCCTATCACCCCTGAAGAAAGGTTTTATAGCAAACCTGACATCCCCTTACACCTACAGAAACTTCCTCTGGGATTTGGGGCTGAGTTAAAAGCTTGGCTGATGGATTTCGGACAACAGGATGAAATATTAAATGTACTAAGAGATGCTGAGAAACAAGCCACCATACGACTCACCCATGATCAAAATAGATTGATCCAAGTATCCCACGCTTTAGACGCAGACGCTAAGATTTCCTGGTGGGAAAGTTTATTTGGGTATAGTCCGAACGCTACCGCTTTCCTAAACATTTTGCTCCACCCTGTTGTTGTCCTAACCTGTGCAGCCTTATTGCTTTTCCTGATGCAGGTAATAATGTGCGTTACTATCAGGAGAATGAATGCCAAAGCTATGAGAATGTGTACCTCAACAAGGTATCTTCTCTCAAGGAACAGAAAGGCCATTAACTCAGAAACAAATCTCTGAGGAAGCCAGATCCAATCCAGACCAGTACTAAGAAGTTGCGCATATAAGAGAGGACCCTAGAACTATATATTTCTTGTTCCAGGGATAAGCCTCTTCAATTTTTAGTAATAAAGTGCAGTCAGGTTTACCTAAATTCCAAAAGTTTTAATCATTTTTATTATTTTTTATTTTTATTTTTTTTATTATTATTTTTCTCTCCCTTTTGTTGTTAATATCTGCGTACCTGACCTGCAAAATACTGTTAATGGGAGAGGAGGGGTTTTTTTTGTAAGAAAAGCATTCGTTTTGTTTTTTTTGTTTTTCATTTTTTTATTATGTTTTTTTTAACCAATGTATTCATTTTTTCTTTTATATACAGATTCAAGGCTCTTTAACAGTCTTGGTTGGAGCAGCGTTCAATCTGTAGTTTTTTTCATTTTTTTGTTCTTTTTTTTCATTTCCACTATTTTTCCTGTTCATTTTCATTACTCACCTCTCTTCCATTCCTTTTTCTTCTTTAATATTAGGCTCTCTGAGTTTTTTTCCTTTGATTTCTATCATCTATCTTCTCAAGATAATGTAACTAAGACATCAGTCATATAATTTTTGTTTAAAAAAAAAAAGACTTTGCCTGCCCGCAAGTATCATATTTTAACTAAAGTATCCCTGGACATCCAGTTTTATGTCTTAATGTAATTTCACCTCCCCTAGTCTACCTACTACTTTAACCTGAGCCCCGTGAGCAGGTGTGGTGAACCCAGGGACCTGGCAATAACAGACAGTATTGTCTATCCCTACCATCAAGGGCCATGGAGGATACTGGCTGTTGCTCAGACTCTGTACCCTGTGGGGAACCCACTCTACTCGTCCACATTACACCCTTTATGAGTATTTAGTCTTAATGGCCAACACTCTGTTCCTGTCCAGCATTTCTCCAATATCTGTACACTAACGTTCTCCTCTCTCTTTTTGTATTCATGCACGACTGTCTGGAGGCCCGCCCGACCCCACCTGAGGAAGCAGCGACCACCAAGTTATTTCTTGAGATAAATGTGTTACAAATAAGACTTTCCTGGACTTTCCTTCACCATGCTGAAAAGTGCTGTCTCGCGGTCCGATCCAATCGATGCAACCGTTACATGGTCTTATAAAGTTACAGGACTAGATATGCCAGGATCCCGCCATCAATGTTGGAGTTCCGCTCTTCCAAGGCAGAAGGGCGATGAAACATTGCAGTACAGACACTCATGGTTTGGATGTGAAGTCTCAAAGGCACCAGGATTTCTTTGCTGTCTTAAGCCTACCTTGAGGAGTTTCGGCGTGTTCAAGAAAGGAAGAGGAGGCCGCAGTGGTGGTGGGGAAGTGTCGGGGCTTCTGGGCTGTTGTGGGTGGGTACAAAATCATTGAAGGAGGACATAAGTTCAAGAATGAACTTCAGGGGGGACTGTGGTGGAGATTTGG
Source organism: Aquarana catesbeiana (assembly GCF_042186555.1). Taxonomy (NCBI): domain Eukaryota; kingdom Metazoa; phylum Chordata; class Amphibia; order Anura; family Ranidae; genus Aquarana; species Aquarana catesbeiana. Next base: position 99,456,550 of record NC_133328.1, read on the forward strand.
GCCCTGAAGGTGATGGACTTTATTATTAATGTTACTTGCAGTGACTTTTCAATGACTATAGTTTGAGAACCCTAGTTTGGAATCAACAGAGACATCTTGCCCTGCTGTGGAATGTTATCTGGAGTGGCTATCTGACCATTTGATAGTACAATGTCACTTCAAAGGAGGTGGGAGGTGTGAAGGGAACAGGAATAACCTGGTCATGATATGGTAGCTGGTAAGAGCGCCCCCCACCCCCATTGAATCAATGTAGCAGTTTTTAGCATATGGAAGGAAGAGGGGTTTACAAGTGTATATATTGCAGCACAGATCACTGCCCACTCTCTTGTGCTGACGGTCTAGATGAAGGATGGTTACGTAAGACTTCTCCATACAATGTATCTCTATGTCTCTTTTCTTTCCTGTAACTTTTTCTACTGTAGGATTTGGCCTTAATACCTTATTAATCTCTTGATAGCATGGGTATGACCATTATAGCAATATTTATTATCATTGGTAACATTGTTTTTAAGGTTATATCATTTATGTTATAGGTGCTAATCTCATATTACCACAAGTTTCCTTTCTGTACAATAGTAAGTTTAAATAAATTAGATTGTTACCCTTTTCGAACAGATATCATTCGTTCTTAATTTCATGGGTTGATTCATATATAGATAAAAGGTTTTAATCACTTATGTATCATTAAGTATATAAGTGAGGTATTCATACCTTAATTGGTGCTCTGGAAAAGTCATTAACCGAATGTGCGAACCGGCGCACTTTAAAGAGCAAAATGATAATAAATATGTAAACTGCAACTGGCGCTAGGGTAACTGCTGTTTTCTCATTGATAATAGCGCACGCCAAATACAATTGGTTAATTTCATCTCATTGGATGTGTCTTGTTAGGCAATTATTAGGTGTTCTCAGTTAATTAACCCTTTTGATGCTAATCTCATTCCTATTACTTCTAATATATCTTTGAAATGTGTTTTTTTCTATTTTTACCCAAATCTTTCAATACATTGTAAAGAACAGAGAAGTGTTTCTAAACCCAATAAATTTATATTTTCAGATCTTGATCTTTAAAGGTGACTATACACTGCAATCAGTTAGATCTTAACAAAATTAGATTTAGTGCAAGAGCCTATTTGATCTCTTATAATTTGAATTGTTCAAGTGCGTCTTCCTATTACCTATTTTTCCGAAATATCGAGTTGTACAGAGATTGACCAATCAGATTGCATAGTGCATGACCATCTTAAGTGCCAAATTTGGAATGTAGATGTGCCATGACCCGCTCATATTTTCCTAACGATATTTCTTGGGCATTATACAAGGCACATGAGAAACCACCTTTTTTCAAGACATGCTAGATTGATCAGGAATCTTCAAACTACGGCTCTACAGCTGTTACGGAAACTACATATCCCATGAGGCATTTTTAAAACTCTGACATTCATAGACATGACCTAGGCGTGATGGGAATTGTAGTTCCTGAACAACTGGAGGGCCGTAGTTTAAGACCCCTGTGCTAGACCAATTATTATTGAATTGGAAATGTGGCATCTATCCAACTGCTCTCTGCTGGTGGACACAAGAACCTACATCTATAGATATATATATTTGTGCAGCACAGTGGTGTAGTGGTTAGCACTTTCACCTAGCAGCAAAAAGGGTCACTGGTTCAAATCCTGCCTGCGACACCATCTGCCTAGAGTTTGCATGTTCTCCCTGTGCCTGCGTGGGTTTCCTCCAGGTACTCTGGTTTCATTCCAAACTCAAAAATCATGCTGGTAGGTAAATTGTATCCTGTCTAAATTGCCACTAATGTGTATGAATGTGTGTTAGGGACCCACACAAACACCATCCCTTAGTAAAAATAATAATTTTCTTAATTTGCAAATAAGGATCATCACTTCCTCAGAGAACAGTGAGCTGGACATGGTGGTGGGAAGAAATTAGCAGCAGTACAAGCAACTTCCTGTAGGGGTGTGATGTCATTCCTGTGTGCTGGCCACCGCTTTCGGGAACCAGATATGTGCCACGGGTACAAACCTCCCAACTCACAGCAGTTGCACATCTCAGATACACAGTGGTTGCGCATCTAGCTACAGGAACCCAATTTTTAGGGAAATTAATAGTAAAGCAGATGCAGATTTCCAGGACTGGACTAACAAATGTTTCTAGTGAAAGGCAACTAGTGTTTTCTATTAAACAAGGTCTAAATGGGTCATTGACATGCATCACAGTTGAACTTAGGAATGTGTCTTTACAAAGTTAAACTAAATGAAATCCTTTCTTATTTTTGCTTGGGGATAGAGTGCAGAGGGATTAGAAGTCTTATCAGTTTTTGGGGATGTCTGCACCCCTAATAGGGTGAAGACACCTCCCAAATTTTGCCACTTTCTCCTTCAAATTTATTCACTTCCTGTCAAAGGAAGTAGGGTGAATAAACCCTACCAATGTCTTTCCTTGGGGACACACAGGTCAATCTAAATAGCTTCCCTATTAGGTAAATTGCACTCTAGCATTTTTCTCTAAACACCCCAAATTATTAGGTATCTTGGACTTTGGGGTTTATTTACTAAAGGCAAAATCCACTTTGCACTACACGTGCAGTTGCTGGAGATCTAAGGGGACATGCAAGGAAAATAAAAAAAACAGCATCTTTGCTTCTACGTGATTGGATGATAAAATCACCAGTGCTTTCCCTCATATTTACAGTGAGTACACCTGTATTGCAGAGTGGATTTGCTTTTAATAAACCCCAAAAATACCTAATAATTTGGGATGTACACAAAGTGCTAGAGTGCAATTTGCCTAATGGGGACACTAGTTAGATTGACTTTATGTCCCCAAGGGAAGAAATTGGTAGGGTTTTACCCGCACTTCCTGTTTGGCTTGACAGGGAGTGAAGCCAATTTTCAGAAAAGGGACACATAGCCCAACCTAAAAAAGACAAAGCAGGGGTTTTAACACCCACTTGGTTTCCCTCAAGTGCCCACAATTAGAATAGGATTGTCTTGAGATAGATTTTAGCTCAGTGCTCTAAATCAGTGCTTCTCAACCCTGTCCCCAAGCACCCCCAACCGGCCATGTCTGCAGATTTTCATTCATCTTGCACAGGTGCTTTAAATCACAGTCAATGGCTTGGTATTTTGGACAGCTATTTTAGCTAAGATAAATTCCCAAAACATGTCCTGTCGGGGGTACTTGAGGACTGAGGCTCAGAACCACTGCATTGAATTTTCCATTTTAATACTTACCCTCTCTGTAATTTTCCTTTCCTGGTGCCTATCTATGGCAACATATGCACAATCCATGCATATGCTACCATGAAGGCACCAGGAAAGTAGCTTTTAGACAAATCACACCTTTTTTGTTTTGCCATGCCAATCAGCCTAGATAAGCTGCAGCTGGGAAATCTGTTGCATGAAAATAAACAAAACACATAAAACCTAAAAATTTACTACAGATTTTATTGGTCAACAAAACAGGACTTGGAAAAGAGCAAGGAAAGCAAAAAAAACGCATGTATGTTAATTTGAGACACTAACAGAATATGGTTTTGAGGTCCTGACCATTTTGCAGAGGAAATTAACAGGAGTTAAAAGGACTGCGCCCACAAACGGAAATATATTAAGGATTTAAACATTAGTCACAACATCTTGAGGAAGATTTTGCAAAATAATGCAGCACAGACAATTAAATCAAAGTGAAACAACCTACAAATGACACATTGACAACATCAAAAATATTTCAGGGGAAAATATCCCTCCAAAAAATACAATAAACCAAAGTAAAAAAAACTTGCTCTAAAACACATCTGTTTTGCAAAGACATAACAAACAAAATACAAAGAGAAAATACATGTGTTACACACTCTATAAGGACACACAAATGTACTCTCTTGCCGGCCCCACACACACAATCTTGCCTCTTTTCAGGGTAAGGTAAAGAATGCTATCTGCAAGCTTTATATAACATAGGTTTTCGTGCTAATGAGGCAATTGAAAACACATACACAGTCCATGAAACACACAAAATGCAAGTTCACCCAGTGTAGAGACAGAACTTCAAAGTGGGTACATCTGTTAAGGACGTTCTTAAAATTACTAACTCAAAAAACACACTCTCTGAGCATGCCCAGAAACATCCAAGTGCTGTTCACACACAAAAAGCTGAAAAAAAACAAAGTTCCTGAGCATGCCCAGACCAACCTAAATGCATTTCACACACCAAAAGGCACAGGAAAAAATTAAAGTCCCTGACATGCCCAGACCAACCCTAATGCAGCTAGCACAAAATAAGCTACCCCCTGTCCAAAATTAAGCACATCATCCAGCATGCTACAAAATTACAGATGGGACAAACACCTCCCGGTCCAGGGAGGCAAACAAAGAGCCTAACATGGGCAAAAGTTATACAACAAATACCATTGCAGTCTATGGGAACTGACTTGTTAATTTTGCTAGTCCCCACTTGACTAACTTATCTTCTAGTTATTGGCCTTAAAATGGGTATGGAGGCCCAGGTCCCACCCTAAGGGACATATATCAATGTCACCAATTTGGACCACCCCAAAAAACGACACAAGGAAAAGTGCCTTTAAAAATGTAAAATTACTTATAAGCTAGTAACTTGGGGGGGGGGGCTGTAAAGTGGTGCATCTGTAGCATGTATCTAAAATGCTGCTGTACGGATGTACAGCTTTAGAGATAACTTACAAATCTACATTGCAGCTGCATGATTTTAACCCAAAACAAAAAATAGCCTGCCCCCCCTTTACATTCAAGGCCATTTGGGTATGTTACGGCTTAAAGTGAGAACCCCCACGTGAAAAATCCCACCCCAAACTAAAAAAAAGATTGTGCCCCTCCCACACACTAACACACCCCTAGCCAAACACACAGCAAGCTAGCCCATGAAAGGGGGGTGGATGCTTGGGGGCAGGAGGGGCTCGGGCACCCCAAAAGTCAAGCACCTTGTTCCCATATTCAGGGGGACAAGGGCCTCTTCCACACAACCCTAGGCTGGGGTTGTGAGGGGCTGCACACAGGGGGCTTTACGGAATGGGGAAAGCCCCTTTAAAATTAGTGGGTACAAGGTGCTTTGTGGTTGGTATTGGGCTGAGCCCAACATGCCCCAAAGGCAGCCAGCTATGTTGAGTGCATGTGGCCTTGTATGGTTCAGGAGGGGGTTGGGCTCTTCTCGCCCCTTTCCTAGCTGGCCCTGTTGTATGCTCAGAAAAAGGATGTGGTTTGGATTGGTGAAGGAAGCTCACAGCCTTTTGAGAATGGAGTGGAGTGTGGTGTTCCCCTTTAAAAGCAAAAGTTAGCCCATGGAAATCCAAGGGGTTTTCAATTATTTTTAACATTTAACTCAACACTTGGATCAATCTCATAAAACCTTCCAAAGTTGTTTGTTGTGGGTGTTCCACCGTCTCCCCCCCCCCCCGCCTATATATTAAAAAAAAAAAAAGAATTCTCTTTTCCTCTTTTTCCTCCTTTCTCGTTCCCCCTTCCTCCCTCTTTCCCCCTTCCTTACCTCTTCACAAAACCTCCACCACCCTCCGAACTTTATAATATAGTGTATCACATTTCTCTTTCCCTTTATTCTGGTGACTCCCCCCTTCTAATTTCTTGTTCCCAATCATAATTTTCCTTTGTCCCATATTGTGTCCCTCATATTATATATATATATATATATATATATATTATATATATATATATATATGTGTGATATTTATAACTTTCCCAGCTCTATTTATGTTTATTTTGAAGAGGAGAAAGTCGCGACTTTGCCATTATTATATTCCTCCTTAGTGATTAAAATTCCCACTAATTTTCTTGTATGTGAGAACCATCATCTATTTTATTAAATTCTTTGAGTAATTACCTTTTTATGTATAAAAAAAAAAGCCTACATCCCTCCATCTTTATAGTGTAGTGTATCCCATTCCTCTTTCCCCTTTAATTTAGTGACCCCCCTCCTTATTTCTTGTTCTCGGTTATAATTATCCTTTATCTCGTGCTATATCCCTCATATATGTAAGTGATGTTTATAGCTTTCCCAGCTCTATTTATGTTTATTTTTAATTAAGAGAAAATCGCAACTCTCTGCTATCATTACATTTCTCCTTAGTGATAACAAATAAAAAACACCCACTACTTTACTTGTGTATGAAAACCATCACCTGTTTTATTAAATTCTCTTAGTGATTACCTTTTTATGTATGTCCAAGAGGAAAGAAGAAAATGAAAGAGAGAGAAAAGGTAAAAAAAAAAGGGGGGGGGGGGAGAGACGGGGAGCAGCGGACCCTCTATATACCACCTATATATACCGCGTAAACCTGAGTTTGTCTAAATTCCAGCCAACACTTCCAAGTGTTGGCATATTTTATTTCTGAATTGTTTTGCATATGTATTACCTCTTCCATAGACCTAATTGTATCTATCACCCTAAACCAATCCTTTATCGTCGGGATATTTTTTTCCAATATTTCGGAATTAATGCCTTTGCTGCATTCAGCAGGAATGAAGTAATTGCCTCTCTATATTTCTTCCTTGGCATCTCAGTTACATGAAACAGGCACTGCCAAGGATCAAATTCAGTTTCAAATCCACTTATCTTCTTTATCCACCCTACTACTTCCCTCCAATATGGTTGAATTAGGGGACAATGCCACCATATATGTGCATGAGTTCCTTCCTCCCCACAATCTCTCCAACGGAGAGAAGATAGGTCAGGGTTGATTAATAATTTATAATTCATTTCTTTCATCCTTGTGTCCATTGAAGATGAGTGGACGTAATCATAAACGTTACTTCTCATTATTTCCGGCAATAAATGATTTAGTTCTAATTCCCAACTTTCTAGAGGACACATAGATTCCATATCAGGGGGAATCATCAACAGCCTGTATACGTTGGAAATCCCTTGTCTATTTTTTCCCCCTTGGTCAACTAGTCTTTCCCAATAAATCCAACCCCCTTGCTGAACGAAGAAGCTTTGGGAGAGATCCTACAAAATGTTGAAGTTGTCTATACCTCCATGTATCCCAAGGCCTTTCACCGTATTTTTCTCGTAGTTCCCGATAGTGAGCAAAGAACATTTCCTCTCAGAACATCTTTTGATCTTAGATGGTCATAAAAAGTCCATTTTAAGTATAGTTTGTAATCCTTACCTGAAGGGAAATAGTTATTACCTGTGAGGGGCATCAGAGGGCTATTGTATTGCCATGATCTACTTTTAGAGAGCTTATCCCATATTCTGAGTGTCTCTAGAGTAATTGGGGCCATATCTATAGGGAGACCTCTGTATTGGCTTGGTATCCAAAAGATCTGATTCAAGGCAGAATTACTCAACTCTGACTCAAGTGATACCCATTTTTTATGTGGAGTGCTATGGGCCCAGTCCATAATTCTCCGTAATACTGCTGCCTCATGATATTTTTCAAAGTCTGGAAGAGATAGTCCCCCCCTCTCTTTTGATCTACTCAAAATTTCATAGGCAATATGATTCCCTCTATTACTTCATATGAATTTTTGTAATATCAATCTAAGGGTTTTAAAATAAGCCGCAGGGATATTTATCGGGAGACACTGAAAAATATAGAGGGCTTTTGGGAGAATCATCATCTTAATCGCGCTTATCTTGCCAAACCATGACAATCTCTGGACGGGGTAGCCTTTCAAATCTTGCTTGATTTTATTCAATAAAGGCAAGTAATTATCCTGACATACATCCATTATTGATGTTGACAAAAACACCCCCAGATATTTCAGTCCTCTCTTTCTACATTTAAAGGGGTATACAGTTCTAAGGTCCCTACCTTCATCTGAGGAAACCGGGATATCTAATATATCAGCCTTCTTCATGTTTATCTTGAGGTTTGAGATACCCCCATAATTATTTAATTCTGTCAATACCTCAGGGAGTGTTTTTTTTGGGATACGTTATGTATAGCATAACATCATCCGCAAACGCAGATGATATCTTATGCTCCTGTCCCGCAACTTCTATACCCGTGATTTTTTGATTGGCTCTTATAGAAGCTAAGAGGGGCTCCAAGGAAAGCACATAGAGTAGAGGTGAGAGTGGGCAACCCTGTCGTTTACCATTAAACAACCAAAAAGTCTCGGATAGAGTTCCATTAACTTGAATTTTAGCCGTAGGGTTCGAGTACAGAGCCTCTATCCATCTCAGCATTCGCGGTCCCATACCAAATCTGTGTAATGTCTGTAACATAAAATCCCAATCTAATCTATCAAAGGCCTTTTTGGCATCTATTGATAGAAAAAGAGCAAGTTTTTTCCCCTTTTTTGCAACATGCATCAATAAAGTTGTTCTTAATACATTATCTCTTGCCTCCCTCCCGGGGACAAAACCCGCTTGATAATTCTCAATACAGTCGGGCATTAGTGGTCTCAATGTTTTGGCCAGAATCCAAGCATATATTTTAACATCCTCATTAATCAAGGATATCGGCCTAAAGCTCGAACACAATGCTGGGTCCTTTCCTTCCGTACACAGAAGTGATATATATGCCCCCAATGTTTCTTGATGAATTTTCAGGCCTTTCCCAATGGAATTCATATACAAGTGAAAAAAAGGGGTCAGGATACCTATAAACTTTTTAAAATATAACGATGTGTATCCTTCCGGGCCCGGATTTTTATCCCCTCCAAATATTATGGCCAACCTGGCCCCCAAGTCTCATCCCAAGTTCAGGAATGGCGTTGGGGGAGCAGACAGACATCGCAAAATCCCCATGCCCCCCCGAGCGAGTTTCTCACCTTACTAAATCACTATACCTTTAACCCCCCCCCCCCCCATGCTGTGCATTTATTTAATCCTCATTATATTCTGTTTAATAGACTCTAAGCTTTTTTTCCATTGCTGATCAGTTAACTTCCCCCAATCTGGGATTTTTCCCCAGTTTTCTAAGTTAATGCATGGCTACAAAAATCTTTCAAGTCTTCTGGGAATTGCAGTGTAGCTGATACTCCTTGATTTTTAGCTACCAAACATGCTGGGAAGCCCCATCTATACGATAGATATTTTTTGCTTGAAGTTGATTTATCAGTGGTTTCAAAGCTCTCCAAAATACAAGGGGTTAGTGGGGGAGACAAGAGCATTGGAGAATGGAGTGTGGAGTTCCCCTTTAAAAGCAAAAGCTAGCCCAAAGAAATCATATGCATTAGAAGGGGGAGACAAGAGCATTGGAGAATGGAGTGTGGCGTTTCCCTTTAAAAGCAAAAAATTAGCCCATGGAAATCCAAGGGGTTAGAGGGGGAAGACAAGAACATTGGAGAACGGAGTGTGGAGTTCCCCTTTAAAAGCAAAAGCAAGCCAGGGGGCGTGGCCGACCGATGCGGAAGATGGACGCTTCATAGTGAGGGAGAACAACGGCATGACTAGCGCCCGCTTGAGGCACAAATATCACCCCAAATTCGCACAGCTGCCTCCGGACAACTCGGACAACAATGTCCCACAAGAGGATGGGCGATCACAAGCCCAAGAAACTCACAATGCTGCTGTTTCCTCCCAAGGACCAGGTTAGTCAGATCCAAGATGGCAATGGCGGCCTAGCCATGCTGCGGGAAGCCTACACAGACCTCCCCGATGAAAATCAGGGAGAAATATGCCCAGAAGAAATACCCAGGTCCCCAACACTTGACCCAAGTGCAGACCCAATCCTGTACAGCCCGGCCAAAGCAAGAATGCGGTTAGATGTGCCGCCATCCCGGCCATCCCAGCCACTAATTGAGACCCAGGCCTTCAATCCCCTGCAATCAAACCAGGCCTTACACACCTCTATGGCATCCTTCCCCACATCAGGACAGCCAGTCATTGACACCACATTAAAAGACATGTTAATGTACCTACAGTCTTCCCTGATGACAGACTTATCATCCTTATTCAACAAGCTACTTCTGACATAAGCTCCCTGGACCGTAGCATATCCACTATTGAAAGGGGCATGACAGATTGTTCATCCACGATGAACAACCTCATAGACGCTTACGATGAGGTAAAAGAAGAACAGGACTGGGTCCGGGCCAAGCTGGCCGATTTAGAAGACCACTCCAGGCGCAATAACATCAAAGTGAGGGGGGGTCCCAGAAAATATCGCGCCACCAGAGCTACCCAAGTATGCCAAAGACCTTATACGCACCATTTTCCCTGCCGCAGCGCCTCGCGACATCGTTATTGACAGGATCCACAGAATTGCGAAACCCTTGCACCTGGCTGCCTCGGTGCCACTAGACGTGCTTATGAGGGTCCATTTCTTTTACATTAAAGAGAAAATGATGTTTGAAGTCAGAGCCAAGGGCCCTATACCCCGTCCGTTTGAGGGAATCCAAATATTTCCTGACCTCTCCAAGTACATACTACAACTTAGGAGACCTGAACCCAGTCACCAAAGGCCTCCTTAACCATAAAATATTATATAAATGGCGGTATCCAGCTACTTTGCTCCTCACCAAAAATGGAGCGACATATGTCATCACTAAAACTGATACACAAGTTCCCCGCTCCTGAACTCAATGTGCCACCACTGTGCTCATGCATAAAATGTTGATATCCCCTAAAAGCTGCCAACTTAAATAAAAATAAATCAATAAACTGTTTTACAGAAAAAACAGTGGGGCTGCAAACAAAAATCTGTGATATAAATTCAGAAGTGCTAAATAAAGCAATAAATAAACAATATCTAATAGTGGTTACCAGAAGAAATTATATATAAAAAATCTCCACGTGTAAGAGTGTCCATGATTTAAACACAAAGTCCATGCATAGTAATGAGGTCCATATGGAAAGTAAAAAATCTTCTTAAATCAGAACAATAAAAAATATGTGTATCTTCCACCACACCAAATATGATTTGTGTTCCACTCCCTGTTGGAATCGCACTCACCAGAAAGATATGCCTTGCATTCTCATGCTCAGCAAACAAGCTGTTAAAAACCACCAGGGTTTAATCAGACATCGGCTCAAAGCAGCATTCAATATGGGAGGAGAATCCCATCAGTGAACATGAAAAGATAAAAGCCTGCAATAGTGTAATATTGTAAACCATTTATTAAAAACCAAATAAAACTTCAAACATTGCACTCACATGTTTCCCAATCAAAAAAGGCTTGCCAAAGGATCAGATAAGCGGTCACAGATATGGAGCGATGTGTTGTAATCAAGCTGGCACGGGTCGCTATGCGCTGAATAACCCTCCTCGCTATCTCGCTCACCTCCCGTTCGTGTCACCGTCTCGTCAGACACAAAGGCAGCACAGGTTTAGACGTGTAATCTCACAGATGGTCGCCGTACAGCCACACCCCCGACATGTTTCGTCATATCGACTTCCTCATGGGGTTGGCTGTACGGTACGGCGACCCTCCCCTTTGTACTTCTCCTGTCAATCAGAGGCGGAAGTAACACTAGAGCGCATGCGTGCGTCTCATGTCACCCTAACCACAACACAGTGGCACCAACACTCTCAATATTATAGTGAGAGGTATAACCATTCTATGTAAAAAGTTAGACACTAATAAATTATACAAAAATGATTCATGTAATTCATCACTAGCTTTTACAAACAAACTGCATGCTAAAGATACCATTTAATACCAATATGTTATATAACATGACAAAGCTGTGTGTATATGCAATACGCTTATAATTAGATCACTCTAAACCTAGATAAGGTTCCGAACGAACTGATATACTGTGTATCAGTAATTTTAAAAAATCTGTATAAAATATCTTAGGCTAATAATACTCAGCCATTTAAGAAAACAGTAAAACTAAACTAAAATAAATGAAAATAAAGATAAAAAAAAAAAATATATATATATATATATAAAATATATACACATAACAATGGACAGCGATTGGAGTTACTACTATAAATATACTACTAAAAAAATTCAGGAAAAAAATGATGAATCTATAATTAGGGACACAAAAATTAAAAATTGCTGATAAAACAATTGAGATCTAACTCAATGTTAACCCTCTCGGATAAAGACTCTTTAAAAGGAAGATCCATTTTGTTTCTCTTTGCGACAAATCCCTAATCCACTTGGAACCCCTCCATGATGAAAAAACCTGATCAATTCCACAAAATTGAAGTAGAGCTGGATCCTGATTATGTTTTTCCTTCAAGTGTAAAGATACACTATGGGATTTGAATCCATTCCTAATATTCGCCAAGTGCTCAGCTATCCGTACCCTCAAAAGTCGCTTAGTTCTAACTACATAATACAACCCACAGGGGCACCACATCAGATAGACCACATAGGAAGAGTTACACGTAATAAATTTATCAATTTCAAACACTTCATGATCCGAATTAGTGACATTAGTCAGACCCCTGCTAATAGGATTAACAGGGGTCTGACCAGTGGCAGAATTATAGGGGTCGCTGAGATCGCCATGGTGACCGGGCCCCTTGCTGCAGGGGGCCCTCGAGGGCCCCCTGTACTCTTCGATAGGAGGAACGGCTGAAACTGAGCTCCTGGTTTGTCAGCTGAACTGTAATCGGCACTGACTGTGCAGGGAGCTCATCAAAGTGAAAGCAGTGTGTGCTGTGCTCTTTGTCTCCCCCTACAGTGCAGTACCCGGCAGGAAGAGCTGAGGTAAAGGTCTGCCGTTTTTTATAAGAATATCTATCTACTGTATAATGTGTGTGTGCATGTATGTGTATGTATGCATGTGTGTGTGCATATGTATGTGTGTGTGTGCATGTATGTATATGTGTGTGCATGTATGTGTATGTATGCATGTGTGTGTGCATATTTATGTGTGTGTGCATGTATGTATGCATATGTAAGTATGTGAGTGTGCATGTATGTGTATATGCATGTGTTTCAGTGGCAGTGCATCCATAAGGGCACACGGGCGCCGACCCCTCTCTCCAGCCACCCCCTCTATGACCAATGGATAGATTCATGCATAGCATGAATCTATCCATGGCCACCGCTGCCACCCCCAATTTTTTTGTGTCCGGCCCCTTTTCAGGCACCTGAATTACAGCGGGGGGGGGTGTTTTTGAAGCACCTGATTAGAGCCACAGGCTCTAATAGGCTTCAAAATAGGTGAACTGCGAGTGCCATGCTTGGCGCTCACAGTCCACCCAGGTGTGTTAGAAAAGCAAATTAATATTCACTTTCCTAACTCTGAACCGCCTCTCCACCAATCAAGTGTGCGGATCTGTTACCCGTCACCTGATTGGCTGAAACGATAGGCACGGCTATTGGACGCCTATCAGGAGGAAAGCGCGGGAGATGAGGATGGCAGGAGAAGCATGGAGGACCCCACTTGTGGCCGTCACCCGCTGCACCACCGAGACAGGATAAGTTCCGCGCAGACGGCGAGCGTGTGGGGGGGTGGGGGATTCACAGTGGCAGAATTCAATGGCACAGTTGCAGCAATTGATGGCACACTGGCAGCAATTAATGGGCACACTGGCAGCATCTAATGGGCACACTGGCGTCATTCGATGGCACAGTTGCAGCATTTGGTGACACACTGGCAGCATTTAATGGGAACAGTGGCGGCATTTGATGGGCACAGTGGTGGCATTTGATGGCACAGTAGCGGAATTTGATGGCACAGTGGCGGCATTTGATGGCACAGTGGCAGACTTCAATGGGCACAGTGGCAGCGTTTGATGGGCACAGTGGCAGCGTTTGATGGGGACACTGGCGGCATTTGATGGCACAGCAGCAGAGTTTGATGGGCACAGTGGCAGCATTTGATGGGCACAGTGGCGACATTTGATGGGCACAGTGGTGGCATTTGATGGCACAGTGGTGGCGTTTGATGGGCAGAGTGGCGGAGTTTGATGGGCACTGTGGCTGCAATTGATGGGCACGGTGGCTGCAATTGATGGGCACGGTGGCTGCAATATCCATACCAGACCCCCACGTCATTTTTTTTTTTAATTTTGGTTCGGGGTTCCCCTGTGGGGAATTCTCATGCTGTTTTTATCAATGAACTTTTATGTGTATTGTCGGGCCGGCAATGCATTAATAGCCGCAAGTAGTTTTAATGACTTTTTTCCTTTGAAATGTCATTTTGCTGTCAGACTGTTCTAAACATGGGAAACATGCGCCCCTTTACAGGCATACTATAGACACCCCCCAGCTACGAAATTTAAAGGGATATTACACTTTTATTGTTTGACTTTAAGCATTATTAAAATCACTGCTCCTGAAAAAATGGCCGTTTTTAAAACTTTTTTTGCATTGATCCATGTCCCCTGGGGCAGGACCCAGGTCCCCAAACATTTTTTATGACAATAACTTGCATATAAGCCTTTAAAATTAGCACTTTTGATTATTCATGTTCGTGTCCCATTGACTTTAACGGTGTTCGAACGAACTTTTTTCCTGTTCGCATGTTCTGGTTCGAACCGAACAGGGGGGTGTTCGGCTCATCCCTAGTAAATACCCCAGTAACTGCATACCTTTTGCTTCAGTAGATATTCTGTTTATGACTTGTTGTTTGTTACAGTAACTTTCTTATTTCAGAAACAGTTCCAGTATACCTTCATCCAGAAATACACAACCTAATACATAACAGCTTAAGAATTTGATCGCTCGTCTCACGAACCACCTACCACCTACTAACTGTAAGTACTTTAGATTTTTCCAAACCACTCTTTGGCCCCACCGACAACTATGCCACTCACAGTGATTTCTCTAAATGCCAAGGGGCTAAATCACCTGGCAAAGAGACACTCTCTATTGCATACAGCCAAGAAACTTGGAAGCGACATTCTGTGTGTCCAAGAAACTCACCTGACACCAGCCACAGCAAACCTTTGTCACAATAGTAAATTCCCTCATATCTACAGATCCAACTACACCTCTAAAAAAAGAGGAGTCCTCATAGAAATTAACAGAGACACTGACTTCCACCCGATACAGGAAATATACGATTCTAACGGTCGCTTCTTAATCCTAATCTGCACAGTAAACGGGACCAAATACACGATACTGAATCTATATGCTCCCAACTCCCGCCAAACAAAATTCAAAGTACTGTCTGTTCATCAAGGTCATATCCTAGTATGCGGAGATTTCAACCTAGTGGCAGATGTTCACATGGACACTACCTCAGCAACGAAAAGGCAACCATCTCCCTTGGGTCAGCTCCTGACTTTGTTCGATCTTTACGATGTCTGGAGATGTCAACATAGATCAAAGAAGGACTACACCTATTTTTCCCCTCATCACAAGTCCTATTCCAGAATAGGTTTCTTACCGATAAATGGTTGTTATACAATGTAAGCGCATCTGTTATCCACACCATGACATGGTCAGACCACAACCCAACATCAATATCCATCAACGACACCTCACCTCGGCGGAATACTTTCCTCTGGCGTGCGAACAACTACATCCTACAACACCCCTCATACGCTAAAGAAATTGCGGATCACTTAAAAGAATACTTTGAAATAAATAACGATTCAGTGGGGGACCCTGCCATGGTGTGGAACGCGCATAAAGCAGTAATTAGAGGTGTTATTATAAAATTAGGTTCAATTTGTAAAAAGAAAAGGACGCAGCATATTGACTCCCTCACCTCCCAAATTGCCAAACTTGAGACGGAACATAAGATAAACCCACACCCCACTCTATTAGCCCAACTATTGACGCTTAGACAGGAACTTAGGGCACTTCTTCTTCATTCATACGAACATATGCAACGCAAGGTCAAGGCCACCTCCTACTCTACCTCAAATAAATAATAAATTAGCACAACGTATAAAGGGTGCAAAAATTAAATCTAAAATTCCCCATTTATTCCACCCACGCACAAAAGAAAAATTATCCAACTCCCAAGACATAGCAAACGCATTTAGCGACTATTATAGTGATCTGTACAATCTTAATTTAGACGCATCAACTCATCAACCATCTTCTACTGAAATAGATCAGTTCCTTAACCAGATCAAATTACCTACACTAACATACTCCCAACTGACCTCCTTAAACGCAACATTTTCTGCTCCGGAATTCTCGCAACCATTACGTCAATGCCCCTTGGGAAGGCCCCTGGTCCTGATGGCCTTACCGGGGAGTATTTTAAACATTTTTCTACATTCCTACTTCCCCACTTGACGAAACTTTTTAATAATGCTGCCTCCTCTTCAATGTTTGCTAAGGAATTGCTGGCTGCTCTCATTATCACACTACCAAAACCAGGTAAAGATCTGACCTCCCCCCAAAACTTTCGACCAATTTCCCTACTTAATCTCGACTTAAAGATATACGCCAAAACCATAGCTAGGCGCCTAATAACAATTATGCCTGACCTTATTCACAACGACCAATCAGGTTTCATGAAAGGGAGACAAGCACCAGATGCAATAAGATGCATGAAAGATCTGATATACCATGCGGAGTCCAGCGGAACGCCCTCTCTGCTTCTCTCTTTGGATGCAGAGAAGGCGTTCGACAGGGTCCACTGGACATATTTACAAAAAGTATTACTGAGTTATTATTTTTATTATTATTTGGGTTTAAAGATCACGTTTACAAGGCTATTATGGCACTCTACACCAGTGGCGGCCCGTCCATAGGGGGCGCCTGGGCGCCGCCCCCCCTCCAGGCAGCAAAAAAAAAAAACAAAAAAACAAAAAAAGTCAAAAAAAAAAAAAAAAAAAAATTTTTTTTAATACTGGCCCTTTAAAAAAAAAGAAATAGGAAAAAAAAGGTCCTTAAGTGCACTGTGTTCGGACGCCGGATACAGTGCGACGCCGGACACAGTGCACTTATAGGAAGCGCCACGTCTATGCAATCACGAGATTGCAGACGTGGCGCTGCATTTGCGGGCGTTCAGCCCGCCTTGGGGCGTTTTCTGAAGCGCCAAGTAGCTTCCGCTCGGCCATAGTAATACATACTACAGGCGCCGGGCGGAAGCTACTTGGCACTTCAGATTTGATTGACATCTGCCCTGAGTCAGATGTCACTTCCTGGTTCTCTCTCTCATTGCGCCCGAGAGAGGAAGCAGGAAGAATGCTGGTGCCAGTGTGAGGAGGAGGACACCGCAGGAGACTGAAGGTAAGTACCGCTGTGTGGAGAATCGGGGGGACACCTGCTGAGGGGGGGCTCTGATGGGGACAACTGCTGTTGGGGGCTTTGATGGGGACAACTGCTGTGGGGGGCTCTGATGGGGACAACTGCTGTGGGGGGTTCTGATGGGGACACCCTGCTGTGGGGGGTTCTGATGGGGACACCCTGCTGTGGGGGGTTCTGATGGGGACACCCTGCTGTGGGGGGTTCTGATGGGGACACCCTGCTGTGGGGGGTTCTGATGGGGACACCCTGCTGTGGGGGGTTCTGATGGGGACACCCTGCTGTGGGGGGTTCTGATGGGGACACCTGCTGTGGGGGGGACTCTGATGGGGACACCTGCTGTGGGGGGGACTCTGATGGGGACACCTGCTGTTGGGGGACTCTGATGGGGACACCTGCTGTTGGGGGACTCTGGGACTCTGATAGGGACTCTGATGGGGGACACCTGCTGTGGGGGGCTCTGATGGGGGACACCTGCTGTGGGGGCTCTGATGGGGGACACCTGCTGTGGGGGACTCTGATGGGGGACACCTGCTGTGGGGGGGACTCTGATGGGGACACCTGCTGTGGGGGGACTCTGATGGGGACACCTGCTGTGGGGGGACTCTGATGGGGGACACCTGCTGTTGGGGGCTCTGATGGGGGACACCTGCTGTGGGGAGCTCTGATGGGGACACCTGCTGTGGGGGGACTCTGATGGGGACACCTGCTTGGGGGGACTCTGATGGGGACACCTGCTGTGGGGGGACTCTGATGGGGACACCTGCTGTGGGGGGACTCTGATGGGGACACCTGCTGTGGGGGGACTCTGATGGGGGACACCTGCTGTGGGGGGACTCTGATGGGGGACACCTGCTGTGGGGGGGACTCTGATGGGGGACACCTGCTGTGGGGGGGACTCTGATGGGGGACACCTGCTGTGGGGGGGACTCTGATGGGGGACACCTGCTGTGGGGGGGACTCTGATGGGGGACACCTGCTGTGGGGGGGACTCTGATGGGGGACACCTGCTGTGGGGGGACTCTGATGGGGGACACCTGCTGTGGGGGGACTTTGATGGGGGACACCTGCTGTGGGGGGACTCTGATGGGGGACACCTGCTGTGGGGGGCTCTGATGGGGGACACCTGCTGTGGGGGGCTTTGATGGGGGACACCTGCTGTGGGGGGCTCTGATGGGGGACACCTGCTGTGGGGTCTCTGATGGGCGACTCCTGTTTTGGGGGGACTCTGATGGGGACACCTGCTGTGGGGGGACTCTGATGGGGGACACCTGCTGTGGGGGGACTCTGATGGGGGACACCTGCTGTGGGGGGCTCTGATGGGGGACACCTGCTGTGGGGGGCTTTGATGGGGGACACCTGCTGTGGGGGGCTCTGATGGGGGACACCTGCTGTGGGGTCTCTGATGGGCGACTCCTGTTTTGGGGGGACTCTGATGGGGACACCTGCTGTGGGGGGACTCTGATTGAGACACCTGCTGTGGGGGACACCTGCTGTGGGGGGCTCTGATGGGGGACACCTGCTGTGGGGGGACTTTGATGGGGGACACCTGCTGTGGGGGGACTTTGATGGGGGACACCTGCTGTGGGGGGACTCTGATGGGGGACACCTGCTGTGGGGGGACACTGATGGGGGACACCTGCTGTGGGGGGCTCTGATGGGGGACACCTGCTGTGGGGGGCTTTGATAGGGGACACCTGCTGTGGGGGGCTCTGGTGGGGGACACCTGCTGTGGGGGGCTCTGGTGGGGGGCTCTGATGGGGGACACCTGCTGTGGGGGGCTCTGATGGGGGACACCTGCTGTGGGGGGCTCTGATGGGCGACTCCTGTTTTGGGGGACTCTGATGGGGACACCTGCTGTGGGGGGACTCTGATTGAGACACCTGCTGTGGAGGACACCTGCTGTGGGGGGCTCTGATGGGGGACACCTGCTGTGGGGGGGACTTTGATGGGGGACACCTGCTGTGGGGGGACTCTGATGGGGGACACCTGCTGTGGGGGGCTCTGATGGGGGACACCTGCTGTGGGGGGCTCTGATGGGGGACACCTGCTGTGGGGGGCTTTGATGGGGGACACCTGCTGTGGGGGGCTTTGATAGGGGACACCTGCTGTGGGGGGCTCTGATGGGGGACACCTGCTGTGGGGGGCTTTGATAGGGGACACCTGCTGTGGGGGGCTCTGGTGGGGAGCTCTGATGGGGACACCTGCTGTGGGGGGACTCTGATGGGGACACCTGCTGTGGGGGGACTCTGATGGGGACACCTGCTGTGGGGGGATTCTGATGGAGACACCCTGCTGTGGGGGACACCTGCTGTGGGGGGCTCTGATGGGGACACCTGCTGTGGGGGGCTCTGATGGGGACACATGCTGTGGGGGGACACTGATGGCAACTCTGATGTAAGGGGACAGAGGCTGTATTTGGGGGGGGGCAGAGGCTGCATTTGATGTGACAGAGGCTGCATTTGATGTGACAGAGGCTGCATTTGGTGTGACAGAGGCTGCATTTGATGTGACACAGGCTGCATTTGATGTGACACAGGCTGCATGTAAGAAGGGACTGCTGGGGACACCTGATGGCATCTGGTTGTAGGCGACGTGGCTAGTGACACGCTCAGGGCTCCCACTGATTCTGCATTATGGTGAGTTGAACGATTTCATTTTATATTACAATGTAATAATAGTAATAATGAGCTTCAATCATCCTGACACCATAACAACCATGGTGCCCGGATGATTAAAGTGCTAACACCAGGTGTTTGGAGTATCCTTATCTGCTGATTGTTAAACTTTGTAGAATACACATTTCTTTTGTTGTGTAGGATCTAGGCCTGCTGTCCCTCTCTCCCTCTCCCTCCATCCCTCGTTCATCTCAGACGCTAACCACACCACCTTAGAGCCACGCCCACTATTTCGCTGAAACCACGCCCATTTCCACCAAGTGGGAGGGGTCAAAAAGGAAGGGCGGGGTCTGGCGCCCCCCCATCCTAAAACTTCACCAGCCGCCACTGCTCTACACTAACCCATCAGCACAAGTGTTCTCAGCTAGTATGCTATCCCAACCATTCCATATTACAAATGGTACCCGCCAGGGTTGCCCCCTTTCTCCGTTGATTTTCAACCTAGTGATGGAACCATTGGCTGAGCACATACGCATGAACTCTAAAATATCAGGACTAATTGTAGGAAGCACCACACACAAAATCAGTCTTTTTGCGGATGATGTGATACAAATTCTCATAAATCCAACCTCATCTCTAGCAGAAGCCCACAAAATATTGGAATGGTTTGGACACGTATCCTACTATAAACTAAACACCACCAAATCACACCCTTGATCTAAAAATAGATGCCATTACAAAAAACCTGTTACAAGCCCAGTACCCCTTCACATGGCCAGACCACAGCATCTCTTATCTAGGAATACAGCTCACGAGGTACACTAAACATCTATTTTCGGCCAACTTTAAGTCCCTTCTAAACAAACTTCGCAGCAGCACCCAAAATATCACTAGACTAGAACTATCATGGTCCAGTAGACTAGCAGCATTCAAAATTATGCAGTTTCCTCAAATTCTCTATTTGTTCAGAACACTCCCCATCCCCATCCCTAAATACTACTTCACCTCACTGCAAACTTTGCTCAACCACAGCATTTGGCATGGACTTAAACCTAGAAGCGCCCATTCCAAACTTAGGAAACATAAATTGGCAGGTGGAACAGGGTCAATTGACTTTTGAGACTACCACCCAGCAGCAGTATTAGATCAAACCAACGAATGGTTCCAACAACCTCCGGGGAAAGTATGGGGGAAGATCGAAAACTCATTACTAGTACGCCCCAATTTAAAGTGGTGGATAATGAGCACCCCACTAAGACCCAATTTACCCTCGGCACCTCCCCCCACCATGGTGGCTGCGGCCAAAGCATGGCAAAAATTGACTCATGACAGCCATCACAATCCCAACACTCTGCAATTACCAATTCCAATAGAATCTTTGCACTATCTTTCACTAGACCTATCTCTGTTACATTGGTCTAGGAAAGGTATCACAACCATCCAACATTTGTTCAAAGACTCTTACCCAAAACCTTTCTCTGTCCTACAAAGAGAATTTAACTTGCCCCAATTGGATTTCTTTACTTATATCTGTGTGAAAAACACTGCCTTGATAAAATCAAGCCTTCTTTCTACACAATCCCAGTTGCAGCATGGGACTATTTGAATTCTTCCCCTCCTAAGGCAAAGGGTCTATCCCTCCTGTACAACATCTTGCACCTAAAAAGACATTTCACGAAATCTACCTCCCGTACACATTGGGACAATGACCTAAAATCATCTTTCACAGAACAGCAGTGGGAAAAAGCACTTTACAAAGCCACAAATTGTTCCGCATTATGGGAACTTACCCAAAAGCTATCCCTTAGATGGTACCTAACCCCCTCCAGGTTAGCTTCATACAACCCCAATGCATTGGACAATTGTTGGAGGTGTAACTCGACCAAAGGAGACCTACTCCACATCTTTTGGGATTGTAAAAATATCCAGATCTTTTGGAAGACCGTATTCCAAATCATTGCTGACGTAACACGCCTTCATATCCCTATTACTCCAGGCCTAGCTCTCCTGAATATGAACATAGATGAAATACCTCACCCACTTAGGCATGTAACAACCTACATCCTTCTGGCAGCTAGACTGTCCATAACCAGGTTATGGAAAACAGACAAGACTCCCTCCACTAACCAGCTTCTGGAAGTTGTAAACCTCCATTATGGATACGAAATGATGATGGCTTCAAGCAAGGGCAGGGTTCCCAAAGAAAAAAGTAGGTGGACACTGTGGGAACAGTGGTCAGGGGCCGCTGGATTCCTATGATACACTTAACCAATACCTTGACATACTCTTACTGTGACCTTAGGTTACGAAGTTCACTTTTCACGTTAAAATCAGGTTAAAAGTTATATGTTCTCAGTTACCACATCGACACCCTCCCCTGGGCTACAGTTGAGTTCCCATTGGGGGGTCTAGGGGAGGAATCCACAAGTTGGTTGTATACATGTTGGGTTAACATATTAGTGCAGTTCCTTGCATGTTTTACTGTTTCTAGTATACCTATATTAGACAATCAACCAAGTCTGTACTTCATAACTGTAATTTTATGATAACATGTAAAAGGTCATGCAATGTCCACATTGTATTCCTTTTGATTATTCTTGAAATAATAAAAATGATTGATGAAAAAAAAAAGCAAAAGCAAGCCCAAAGAAATCATATGCATTACAAGGGGGAGACAAAAGCATTGGAGAATGGAGTGTGGAGTTCCCCTTTAAAAGCAAAAGCTAGCCCAAGGAAATTATATGTATTAGGGGGAAGGTTAAATGCCCTTTTAGGAGGAGCTAGAGGAGCGAGAGTCTTTTTAGATAATTTTAACAAGGTGCATGTCACATGTTGGCAACGCAGCATGCTAACATGACCTGTGTGCAAATCTCCTTAAAAAAATACATAAAGGTGAACCAGCGAAAATAAAAAAATATCAAGTTTAGAGGTGCTAAGATTTTGGCCGTGCAGTGAACAAACACATTTGAACGAGCGCAAGAGCCGATTGCGCATGCGCAGTGCTTACGTTGATCTCTCGCAGTTCTAAACGTACTTGCAGGCACAGTAGGCTTTCTCATAAAAGGTTACTTTCTCATTCTATTTTGGGCATATTTGTTACTTGGGCAGTTGTTACTAAACGTCCTCACATCACCCCACATCACCCCACACAATATTGGCACCCCCCATCTTAAATTCTGCCAGGGTACGTAAACTTATGAGCACAACTGTATATATATATATATATATATATATATAAATATATATATATATATATATATATATATATATATATATATATATATATATATATATATATATACTCTGCATCCAGTGTAGCCTATATCTACAGTACATTCTGTGGTGTACTGTTTCTAATAAACTTCAGGCGGTGTACACAGTATCTAATACAGTGTGTATAGTTTATACTACACTTCTGGTGATGTACACAGTGTAAAATACAGTGCAGCCATTGTACAGTTTCTAATACAGTGCAGGCGGTGTACACAGTATATAATAAAGTGTGTACAGTTTATACTACTTTTTGTTGTTGTGCACAGTATCTAATACAGTGTGTACAGTTTCTACTACACTTCTGGTGGTGTACACAGTACACAATACAGCACAGCTGTAGCACAGTTTCTAATAGAGTGCAGGCAGTGTACACAGTATCTAATACAGTGGGTACAGTTTCTACTACACTTCTGGTGGTATACACAGTATACAATACAGTGCAGCCATTGTACAATTGCTAATACAGTGCAGGTGGTGTACACAGTTTCTAATACAGTGTGTACAGTTTCTACTACACTTCTGATGGTGTAGACAGTGCACAATACAGTGCAGCCGTAGTACAGTTTCTACTACTTTTCTGGTGGTGTACACAGTATCTAATACAGTGTGTTCAGTTTCTACTACACCTCTGGTGGTGTACACAGCACACAAGATAGTGCAGTCGTAGTACAGTTTATACTACTTTTCTGGGGGTGTACACAGTATCTAACACAGTGTGTACAGTTTCTACTACACTTCTGGTGGTGTACACATTACACTATACAGTGCAGCCGTAGTACAGTTTCTACTAATTTTCTGGTGGTGTACACAGTATCTAATACAGTGTGTACAGTTTCTACTACACTTCTAATGGTGTAGACAGTACACAATACAGTGCAGCCATAGTACAGTTTCTACTACTTTTCTGGTGGTGTACACAGTATCTAATACAGTGTGTTCAGTTTCTACTACACCTCTGGTGCTGTACACAGCACACAAGACAGTGCAGTCGTAGTACAGTATATACTACTTTTCTGGGGGTGTACACAGTATCTAACACAGTGTGTACAGTTTCTACTACACTTCTGGTGGTGTACACATTACACTATACAGGGCAGCCATAGTACAGTTTCTACTAATTTTCTGGTGGTGTACACAGTATCTAATACAGTGTGTACAGTTTCTACTATACTTCTGGTGGTGTACACAGTATCTAATACCGTGTGTACAGTTTCTACTACACTTCTGGGGGTGTACAAAGTACACAATACAGTGCAGCCCTAGTACAGTTTCTACTACACTTCTGATGGTGTAGACAATACACAATACAGTGCAGCCGTAGTACAGTTTCTACTACTTTTCTGGTGGTGTACACAGTATCTAATACAGTGTGTTCAGTTTCTACTACACCTCTGGTGGTGTACACAGCACACAAGACAGTGCAGTCATAGTACAGTTTATACTACTTTTCTGGGGGTGTACACAGTATCTAACACAGTGAGTACAGTTTCTACTACACTTCTGGTGGTGTACACATTACACTATACAGTGCAGCCGTAGTACAGTTTCTACTAATTTTCTGGTGGTGTACACAGTATCTAATACAGTGTGTACAGTTTCTACTACACTTCTAATGGTGTAGACAGTACACAATACAGTGCAGCCGTAGTACAGTTTCTACTACTTTTCTGGTGGTGTACACAGTATCTAATACAGTGTGTTCAGTTTTTACTACACCTCTGGTGGTGTACACAGCACACAAGACAGTGCAGTCGTAGTACAGTTTATACTACTTTTCTGGGGGTGTACACAGTATTTAACACAGTGTGTACAGTTTCTACTACACTTCTGGTGGTGTACACATTACACTATACAGTGCAGCTGTAGTACAGTTTCTACTAATTTTCTGGTGGTGTACACAGTATCTAATACAGTGTGTACAGTTTCTACTATACTTCTGGTGGTGTACACAGTATCTAATACCGTGTGTACAGTTTCTACTACACTTCTGGTGGTGTACACAGTACACAATACAGTGCAGCCGTAGTACAGTTTCTACTACTTTTCTGGTGGTGTACACAGTATCTAATACAGTGTGTACAGTTTCTACTACACTTCTGGTGGTGTACACAGCACACAAGACAGTGCAGTCATAGTACAGTTTATACTACTTTTCTGGGGGTGTACACAGTATCTAATACAGTGTGTACAGTTTCTACTACACTTCTGGTGGTGTAGACAGTACACTATACAGTGCAGCTGTAGTACAGTTTCTACTAATTTTCTGGTGGTGTACACAGTATCTAATACAGTGTGTACAGTTTCTACTACACTTCTGGTGGTATACAGTATCTAATACCGTGTGTACAGTTTCTTCTACACTTCTGGGGTTGCACACAATACAGTGCAGCCCTAGTACTGTTTCTACTACTTTTCTGTTGGTGTACACGGTATCTAATACAGTGTGTGCAGTTTCTACTACACTTCTGGTGGTGTACACAATATAGTGCAGCTGTAGTACAGTCTCTAATACAATGCAGGCAGTGTACACAGTATCTCATACAGTGTGTACAGTTTCTACTACACTTCTGGGGTGTACACAGTACACAATACAGTGCAGCCATAGTACAGTTTCTAATACAGTGCAGGCGGTGTACACAGTATCTAATACAGTGTGTACAGTTTCTAATACACTTCAGGCGGTGTACACAGTATCTAATACAGTGTAGTGTGGTGTTGTAAAACAAAAACTACATCACGTACGGAAGGCCACCAAGGAGAGGCAGACGCTCACAGGCCACTAAAAGAGGACAAGCGGCCTCTGTGTCTACAGTCAACAGTGCTGGTCATGGATATGGTGCAGCCTCTTCAAGGTGGCCGTGGGGCAGGCTTGTCCTTTTTTCTGCTGCTGGCCATGTTATTGAGCCACAACATGCAGAAGAGTTGGTGGAGTGAATAACAAAGCTGTCATCATCCTCCTCATCCTCTCTCACCCAGGCTCAGAGTAGTTTGCCTTCCAACCCAGCTGCCAAAGTGGCCTATTCCACCGGCTCCTTGTCCACAGTTACTCCTTCCGTAGCCCCGCTATCATGCACGGAGCAGTCCCCAGAATTATTCGACCACAGTGTCAGGTACATGTTGCTGGAGGATGCGCTGCGATTTGAAGGCTCCGATGTTGGTTCCCAGGTTGAGGAAGGGAGTAACATGAGCCTAGAGAGAGAGGCTGCCCAAGAAGGACAAGAAACTAACATCAGGTCCTCCATAGCTTTAATATCATTAATGGTCATACCCAGGGCTTTTTTTCTCAAACAATAGGTGCTGGAACTTAACCACGGCCCCACAAAACCCCTCCCCCTACACACACCCTCCAAATCACATCAAATAGTGGGTTTGTTCAGTCAAATTTCACGAAAACAGTAGGAGGGTATTAAAGGGGCAATAAATACCAGGATTGCATTACATAGAGAGTGCAGAGCTGTCACTTGTAAACGCAGAAACCAGACTTCTGTGTTTACAAGTGATTGTGGTGAGCAGGCACCAAAGGGTCTGAGCCAGGGGTTGTGGAACTGAGTTCAACCAAGTTCCCCCTGAAAAAAGCCCTGGTCATACCTTTCCAGAGGGAATTATCCAGAGTGTGACTTTGTGTTGGGTTGTCAGGCTTGTCATATAGAATTCTAAACATGAGTTTTCTAGAAAATAAATGAAGATCTTTGATTAATTCGAATTGGCCCACCCTTTGTGTGGGGCAAAAGGTCAGACCAAGATTCAACACCGAAATTTGTTCTGCTGAAAGGGGATAAGAAGACAAATTGATCACCTCAAATTGTTTTTCAAGGATTTTGGATTCCCCGAATCTGTGTTTCCTGTCTTTTTTACTGGTTGGGAGAAAATGGGTGCTGGACGAAAATCCGATTGTGAAGGAATAGAATTAACATTGCTTACCTGTGTGCTAGAACCCAGTGTTGGTACACTATTGATTAAACAAGTGTTTGTAATTGATTCAGAGTGACCCGGTGCGTTGGTGGATGAAGTTTTGGCAGCATCTGCTCGAGTGACCATAGGTGCTTTGGTGTTAGGAGTGCGTCTTACAGTACCTGTGAGTGCATTCTCTTTAAAGTGTTTGGGATTCATAGATCCCAGAAATTTAGTAGTCTGGGTGAAATCTTGTGCCTGTGAAGAAGAAACAGAGGAAACAGATGAATCAGAGTCATTAGGTTCACTGGTTAATTGCCTAGGATGGCGCGTTTGGTTGTTACGTCTTCTTCCTTTGTTATTGGTTTGGGCCCAATTATAGGCCTGCTTATTGTTATAGGATAGTTTGTCCCTGACAAATTTCTTTTCCTTGGATTTAAGATTTCTGCAACATAAATTTCTAGATTTGTTTTCAAAATGTTCTCACTTGCAGGGGCACCCAATGGAGGAAGCGAGTAATCAATCGCCCTCCATTTGGGAGCCCTAGAGGTGTTAGTCCCTGTGATGGTTATGTTGTGGATAGTATATTTACATATATATTCCAAATTTGCCATCTTTGAATTGATTAATACATATGCTAGTACTTTTCCTTTTTTAAAAATGGCGCTGTCAGCCTCACATTATGAAAGAACCCGTTTGATCTATCCCACTTTGCCATATCTATTGTCCCCTTTCCAAGATGGCTCTTTAGGCTTCCACTGTCTCAATGACGTGCTTTGTATACTCCATCATTTGGCGCATGAGCACTGTCAGCTGGGGATGCAGCCGGCGTCGCGCCGTGATGCCGCCACCCCCCTCATCCACCTCACCACATGTCCGCATCCCGGTGGTGACATCAGATGCCACCGGGATGGAAGGACTATAAGAATGCAGCTATACACCGCAATCCTCTGTAATAGGCTCTCCATCTAGGGGAGAGGATGTCTCTCTCCCACTCTATGCCTGTCTGAATCACTTTAATAGGTAAGTATCCCATATGCAGCTTTGTTTGATTCTTACATAGGCTACATATAAGGATTTCTCTTGATTAGTGTTTTTTGCTTTATAGTTGTGCCCTTGCATGTCCATCTTTTGGGATGCTATTAAAGTTCTTCATGACCCCTTGATTGCTGGCTACGGAATTTCTATAGCATACCGGTTCATTACTGCTCTTTAAACTTGAAGTGAGGTGTTTCTACCTCCAGCAAAAGAGTTTTTTGATTCTATTAAAGGTAACCTCCACGTTAATATGATGCTCAGTTGTCATGCCCATTTTCAACATTAACTCTTGAATATCCCAGTTTATCCTTTTACTCTTCCTTCTCCTTTTCATTAGGATACACAAATTCTTGGCCATTAAGGACGGGAACCCTTGATGTGAGAGACCTATTAGATGTTTCTGTATCGCTGATATTATTCATCGGCAATTTTTATCAAATATAATTTGCCTTCAATCTGTGTCAGCCTGGTAAGATTACAAACATTGATGGATTAATTTCTTGATTGTTACTTATTTTGATTTCTTCAGCTGTTCTCAGTTTATGTATGATATATTATCCATATACATATTTATATATTTTCACTGTAAATTGTAAATTCTACTATGTAACTATGTAACAATATATCACATCCATGTTCTTTTTATTATTTTTTATTATCTTTAGTATACCACAATCTATGCCAAAACTCCAGAGGAAGCTCCAAATGAGCGAAACATGTTGAGTGGTATTTAATCAAGTGGTATCTTCTCTACTGTGTGCCCATCATTGGATGTGGATATTGAGATATACACATTTTTTTAAGAAAAAACATGTTGTGTAATTTATTTTAATTGTAACAAATAAAAATGACTTTTTATGGATAAGTTGTACATGTTTTCCTACTCTATCTACTTTGAAGTACAAGCACCTTAAAAGTCCCAGGGTTGTTTTTCAACCCTTTCCCCCCTTCCTCTCTATTTGTCAAAATTTATGGGATGTGGTGCTAAATGTTGATTATCTCTGCCCTTATCATTGTTTTTGTCAGTGGCAACAGCACTTGAAAGACCCACATTAAAGAAAAAGAAAAAGACTTCTCCTTGCTCCTCATCTGGGATCTCCAACCCTACTATACCTCCAGTCCTCTCAAAAACCTGCACTGAGAGGAATGAAGGTATAGCAATAGGTGTCCCAAGTACTTGCAGCCAATCTGCTAACAGTACACCACTATCTGATTTTAGCAGGCAAATTTCTCAACCCCAGTTGCTGAAAGGTAAAAAGAAATTCAGTCCCAGCCATCCACATGCTCGGCGTCTAAATGCTAGCTTGGCCAAATTGTTGGAACTGCAACTGCTGCCTTTTCAACTGGTAGACTCTGTCCCCTTTTATGAATTTGTGGAATGTGCTGTACCTCAGTGGCAGGTTCCAAAACGCCATTTCTTTTCACGGAAGGCCATTCTGGGTCTCTACTGGCATGTGGAAGGTAATGTTTTGGCCTCATTGGACAGGGCGGTCAGCAGTAAGGTTCATATTACCATGACTCATGGTCCAGCAGGCATAGACAGGGATGTTACCTTTCCTTCACGGAGCACTAGGTAACTCTGCTGGCAGCTGGGAAGGATGCAGGACAGGGTTCAGTGTTGTTGGAGCTTGTTCTGCCACCATGCCTCCAAAATGCTAGTGGTGATTCTGCCACAGTTCTCTTCTCCATCCCCTCCTCTTCTTCTTCCTCTATGGCCTCTTCTGCATATTTGTCCTCTGAACCAGCAGTGCTCCGTAAGCGTTCAAGGGGCTACGCAGGCAGTCAGGCTAAAAGATGCCATGCGGTGCTTGAGTTGGTCTACTTAGGGGACAGGAGACACACTGGGGCAGAGATTCTGTCAGCTCTGCAGGGGCAGGCTCAGAAGTGGTTGACACTACGCCAGCTTCAGCCAAGAATGGTTTTATGCGACAATGGCACCAACCTTCTCTCCGTTGTCCCACAGGGATACTTGACCCATATTCCATGTTTGGCACATGTCCTGAATTTGGTGGTGCAGTGGTTCTTGAGCAGGTACCCAGGCTTACAGGATCTCCTGAGGCAGGCCAGAAAAGTCTGTGGTCATTTCTGCCGGTCATACAATGCCAGTGCTCGGCTGGCTGACTTTCAAAGGGAATGCAACGTGTACCTAAAAACAGGGTGACACTGTAGGTACACAGGTAGTAGTATGCCAACATCCCCATATAAGACATGTGAGACCTAAACAACTAAAAAGTGGACTTTGGAGGCACACAGGTAAGTTATCTATGAAAGGTAAAAAAATGATTTTATTTCGGTATAGCTTGCATAAAGTAGGAACAGTTAATACATATAGATACATAAAATAAAAAATATTTCCATATAATTAATATATTTTCTACCCCACATACAACCAAGACCACTATGTGTAATACATATACAGAGTGGCGCATCCAAAAACGGGTGGGGAACAAACTCCCATACAGATGTTCTGATTATGGATGTTAGTAAGCAGATTCAAGGATGCATGCACTGTCCTGTCACCATTTGAGGAGGCCACAAGGATGGTGAGCAGGGACAATGCATGCATCAGTGACGCTGTCCCTCTAGTCTTCCTGTTGGAGCACACACTTCGTGGAAACAAGGACAGGACACTTGAGGCAGAACAGCGGGAGGAAGAGGAGGACTTCCGTACCTCTCAAGGCCCCCTCTATCCAGATAGCATTCTTCGGTCCCACCAAACACACAGGAAGAAGAGGAGGAGGAGGAAGATTGTGTCAGCATTGATGTAGAGGATAACACTCAGCAGCAGTCTTCAAGGGATGGTTTTCAGTCCCCAGAAACCCAAGGAGTTGTACGTGGCTGGGAGGAGGTAGTTACGGATCATGTGATCCTTAGTGACCCAGAGGATTCAGATTCTAATGCCTTTGCAAACATACGCTGCATGGCCTACCTGATTCTGAAAAGCTCGCGAAAGGACCCTAGGATTTGTGGTATCAAGGAGAGGGATCATCTGGCTGGCAAACCTTCTTGATCCACGTTACAAGGGTAAGGTTGCAGAACTCATCCTGCCTTCACAGAGGGAGCAGAGGATGAAACATCTTATGGAGGCCTTGAAGAAAGATTTGTGCAATGCATTTCCAGACCCTGGGGAGTTACAATTTCTTGGTGCTGGAGAACGTGTTGCTGAGGCTTCGTTCAGTCAGAGGAAGAGCGGTGGAGAAGGTGGCTGGCTGACCGATGCCTTAAAACAATTTATTTTTTTTTTTAACCTTTACATTTTTATTAGGTTTTGACAGAATAATTTCCATCAAAAAAATTACAATTATTTGGTATTGCTTATCATATTGCATAGATCATAGTACAACAAACATTTAAAGAACTAATAATAATGCCCTGTACAGTACACATGATCGGACATTGATCGGACATTCCGACAACAAAATCCATGGATTTTTTCCGACGGATGTTGACTCAAACTTGTCTTGCATACACACGGTCACACAAAGTTGTCGGAAAATCCGATCATTCTGAACGCGGTGACGTAAAACACGTACATCGGGACTAACTAAACGGGGCAGTAGCCAATAGCCTTCGTCTCTTAATTTATTCTGAGCATGCGTGGCACTTTGTGCGTCGGATTTGTGTACACACGATCGGGAGTTTAACCGGATTTTGTTGTCGGAAAATTTTATATCCTGCTCTCAAACTTTGTGTGTCGGAAATTCCGATGGAAAAAGTCCGATGGAGCCCACACACGATCGGAATTTCCGACAACACAATCCAATCGCACTTTTTCCGCCGGAAAATCCGACTGTATGTACAGGGCATAAGAAGTTACAAGGGTAACATACAATAGCTGAATTTTGATAACTTACCCCTGCTCACCCCAAGTGGGATCTAACTGTAAGCGGGACCTGGTTATCAAGTATTTAAATTAACAGGGATGAGAAGAAGAATCTGTAGGGTATTTTTATAATCTTGGTATATCATATAACGCTATTCTTTAGGTAGTTAGAGGCTCTAGGGCTGTTTAACCATGCTTGCCATTTTTTTTTTCTTCTTCTTATTATTATTAATAGAATTTGTTTTTTTTTTTTTTTTTGTTTTTTTTAATTTAAGTTTTATTAAATTTTTCATGAGAATCCGTACAAGACTTGTAAAAAAGCATTATATCAACATTCCATATTGAGTAATACAATATACATCAATCATGAGTAAAGGTATCAGTCATGAAAATAGGATGTGGGTTATAAAGATTTAACAATATATGTTTAACTTACACATCAGTTGGATGGTGTCAGCACTGTCTCTCCACCCTGGCACCCCAAATTGGGCGCTCACTGTGCCACGGGAGGTGAGGCAGCCCTTCAACCACCAGTTGTGAAATATACTGCAACCAACAAAAACAATTAAAGCAGGCCACGGAATGTGGAACTTTGAGCTAGTCATCACATAGAATTATAAGTCCTACTTAGTGAAGATATGTCTAGGTTACTGTAAATAGGTGTTCAAGTGAAAATCATCAGGTAGAGTGATATCAGTGCAAAAATAGGTGGAGATGTAGGTAATGTTTCGCAAATTTTATTTTGAAAAGTCAAAATCTCTTAAAGAGCTGTGCTTCTCGGATCGGATATCCAAGGTTCCCATTTTTGAAGAAACAAGGTGGTATTGAGGTTGGCTTTAGCGAAGGCGAATTCCATGTGGAAGTGGTAATTTAAAAGAACAATGAGATCTGATATAAGGGGAGGTTGTGGTGATTTCCATTTTCTCGCTAGAGCTAAGCGGGCTGCGATAAGGACATGAGCCGCCCCTACTCTGATATGTTTCGGCCATGTCGGGACATCAAGACCCAAGAGAAGATCTAGGGGGGATGATGGAGGGGGGACCTTGCAAATCATTGAGATGAGAGTAGCAACATCTAGCCAGAATCTGTGAATTAAAGGGCAATTCCACCAGATGTGTCGCAGAGTGCCTACTTCGGTGCAATTCTGCCAGCATTGAGAAGAGGTGGCTGGGTATATCTTTGCCAGTCTGGCTGGGGTATAGTACCATTTATGGAACAGCTTTTGACTTGATTCCCAATGGGAGGTGCAACGTGATACTCGAAGTGGGAGAGTTAAGGCTTTGTGCCAACTTGCGGGTGGTGGTGGAGTGGTGGTAAAGGATGACCAGAAGTCAATAGATGGAGATGATTGATTTGCAGACGGTGTCGTTAGTATTTTGTACATTCCTGAGATTCCTTTCATTGCTGGAGCTGGAGTTTCGTAGAATTTTAATATATCAGCCATTGGAGCGTTGTCAGTGAGTATATTGATTGGGGATATGATAGAGAGAATCCGTAGGTATAGGAAAAAGGTTGATGTTGGAATATCGAATAGTTGTTGTAGATGTACAAATGAGTGGATCCCGATTGTGGACATCAGTTGTCCAATGTTGACAAGACCTTTCTGTGTCCATAGGTGGACGGACAGGTCAGGCGATATCATTTCTATTGCTTGAATGGGGAGTTTGGAAAGGATTGAAATGGGTATTCCCTTTGCTTGTTGTGTAAGAGCTGTCCAGACCCGTAGAGCCGATGTTGTAGACTGTAGAAAATGACGTTGTGGTTTTAAGTTAAGTAGAGTAGCCGATAAAACGTGTTTCAGGTTCGGTGTGATAGCTGCAGACTCAATTTGGTGCCACGTTTTACTGGAGGTGGGTGACCACCATTCTTTCACCTGGTCCAATATTACTGCTTTGTAGTAAGCATGAATGTTGGGGGCTCCCATTCCACCGTGTTGGACTGGTGACAAAAGAATATTTTGTTTAAGTCTGGGTTTTTTTTGCTGCCAAATTAACCTTTTTGAGCAATCCTTGTAGTTGATTCAGTTGCCTGGAGAGCATTGGTATAGGGATTGTACGGAACATATACAGAATATGCGGGAGCAGGTACATTTTGACCAGGGCTATTCTACCAGCCCATGAGACATATGCGTTACTCATGTCTTTGGCAATGCGTAAAAGCTTTTCCTGTAACACGGCATAGTTCACTTTTAGTAGTGTATTGCTCGGGGAGGTAAGGTGAATCCCCAAGTATTGAAGTGAGGAGTTTGTGGACCATATGAAAGGTGTGGTTTTCGTTATGATCTGTTTGGTCTGTTGGTCTATCCCTACGTTTAGCATAGTGGATTTACTATTATTAACTTTGTAAAGAGATATTAGGCTGAACGTTTCCAGAATTTTCAAAACATTTGAAAGGGAGGTTTCAGGTTTTGTTAGAGTGATAATGACATCGTCTGCATACAGTCCTATTTTGTGTTCAACGTCTCCTATTTTGATACCTAAGATTTCTGTTGCGGATCTGATGGCTTGTGCCAGGGGCTCCATCACCATGGCAAAAATCAGGGGTGAGAGTGGGCACCCCTGCCTTGTGCCATTAGTGATGGTGAATGGAGTGGACGTTATCCCTGATGTCCAGACTCGGGCGCTGGGGGAGGAATATAAATTTAATATCGCTGTCAGGATAGGGCCCGACAGTCCAAATTTGCTTAGTACTTTTTCCATGTATGTCCAGTGAACTCTATCAAACGCCTTCTCTGCGTCCAGTGAGAGGAAGAGAGAAGGCGTTTGACTGTGCTCTACCCACTGGATTAGATCAATGAGGCGTCTAGTGCCGTCCGAAGCTTGTCTGCCGGGTACAAATCCGACCTGGTCAGGGTGTATTATTTGTGGAATAATTGTGGAGAGCCGCTGAGCTAGCAATTTTGCGTAAATTTTGGTGTCTGTGTTTAACAGTGAGATTGGACGGTAATTTGCTGGTTTGTCAGGGGATTTGCCCGGTTTGGGTAGGGTAACAATCAGGGCCTCTAAAGATTATTTGGGAATTTTGCCTGTAGTAGTGTAGTAATTAAAGGTGTTACATAGTTGTGGGGTGAGTAAGTCAGAGAAGTATTTGTAATATTCGTTTGGGAATCCGTCGGGGCCAGGGGCTTTATGTAGTGGCAGTGTTTTTATTGTTTTGAGGATTTCGGTGGGAGAGAAAGCTGTAGAAATGCTTTCTAGTTGTGCGGTGGAGATAGAGGGAAGATGTATGGATGAGAGGAATTTGTCAATGTCCTCCATTTTAGGATGGGCTTCGTGATCAGAGTCTTTAAGATTATATAGTTTGGCGTAAAATGCACTAAATTCGTTTGCAATACCTAATGGGTTGTGTACTCGTTTACCTTGGGAATTAATTAGGGCCTGTATTTTCGTATTAGCGTTGTGTTTTTTCACTTGTCTGGCCAGGAATTTTCCTGATTTGTTGGCTGAGGAGTAGTGCTGGAGTTTAAGGCATTTAATATAATATTAAAATTTTTTATGAAGGTGCTCACTAAGTTGGTGTCTTAAGTTGTTTAGATCATTGGATATGGTAACGGATGTTTTGTTTTTGTTGACAATTTCTAACGCACGGATTTGTTTTAATAATTTTTCAGTGGTGGCTACGTGTTGTTTTTTGCCTGTGCTCCAAATTTTATGAAAAGGCCACGTAAGTAAGCTTTGTGCGCATGCCAAATCATAGATTGATCGGTAATAGAGAATTGGTTGTTGTCAAAGTAGCTCTTAATCTCGGATCTAAGTTCCTTTTCCAGTGTTGGGTTGGTGAGCAGGGACGTGTTCATTCTCCAAATAGTATGTCGTGTATTTTTGTTGCTGTTAAATAATGTGATCGATATCGGTGCGTGGTCAGACCAGGTAATTGTACCTATTCGCGCCTCTGTGATTGTTTGTAGTAGGAATTTATCTGTAAGGAACATATCGATCCGAGAGTAAGAGTGCTGAGAGTTGGAGTAGAAAGTGTAATCTCGCTCCGAATCGTGCGTGCATCTCCAGGGGTCATAAAGGTCTTCATTTTGTAAAAGAGAGGAAAGTGTAGAGGCCTACGTTTGCTTGGGTTAGATGTGTCTAGAGAATTATCAATGATTTCATTAAAGTCCCCACACAGTACTACTGGGTCGGATCTGTAGGGTGCCAATTTGGAAAGTAGTTTGTTGTAAAAAAATTTTTGGCCTGTGTTGGGTGCGTAAAGATTTACTATCGTTAATCGTTGGTTTTCAATTGTCGCGGAGAGGATCAAATATCTGCCATCTTCATCAGTTTCACAGTGGTGTAGCTGGAACGAGATGGATGAACTGATTGCAATCATCACCCCTCTCTTTTTGGCGGTGACATTGGCAAAAAAGCAGTGTGGGTAACGTTTGTGTGTGCATTTAGGTGCCTTGTCTTTGAAGAAATGTGTTTCTTGTACGCAGAATATGTCTGCCTTCTGAGTCAGTGCTTCTTTCCAGAGGAGATTGCGTTTAAAGGGGGAGTTCAGACCTTTGGCATTTAGTGAAGTGAGTTTAATGGCCATTTTAGCAGGAGGTGACCTGGGATGGGGACATGGGGAGCGAGATTACACTTAGAAGATTAATCAACGTTAGGTCCTGTAATGGAAGCAAGGAGCGTATAGTAACACTAAGAAGGTCAAAAAAAATAATAAAAAAAAATAAGCAACTTTGTTATGACACTATGTATATAGTATTGAACCTTTCTGAATATATCACAGGTGATTTACCACGATATTATACTAGTCAAGCAATACGTAAAGTACTCAAAAAGAGAGTAATCAAACAAACACTAAAAAAAAAAAAAGGAACAAAAAAGGTAAGATGAACGAGAATATCAGTGTGCGTGGTACACTACAACCTGAGGGAGTGAGGTAACACTAAAGCAGTGTCCACAGAGGATCCTATGAATGGTCACGACCTAAGGCCTTTGGGTTGTGAAGGTTGTCGCCTCTACCAGGTATCTGATTCCGGAATGGAGCGGAATGTGGAAGGGAGCCTATGCGGTCACTCGTGGCAGGAGGGAGGGGGAGAAAACCCCAGTTGGTCAATTTTTTGTACCCTTCTTTGGGGGTGTGAATAGGGATTATTTGTTGTTGATAGGTTACCAGCAGTTTGGTAGGGAAGCCCCATTTATAAGTGATTTTTTTTTCTTGTAGAATGGAGGTGACAGGGGTGAATGCTCTTCTCATCACCATGGTGGCTTTGGAGAGGTCATTGAATAGGAGAACATTTGCATATGGTGCTGGAAGCGGTTTGGTGTTTTTAGCTGCTTGTAAAATCTGCTCCTTAACATGAAAGTAGTGCACTCTTGCTAGAACATCCCGTGGGATGTCCGGGGATAGGTGCGTAGGTTTGGCGATCCTATGCGCCCGGTCAATGGTAATATCCCGTGCATTTAAACGAGGCAATAGACGTGAGAATAGCTGCTGTAAGTAAGGAGGAATTTCATTTGCTTTAACAGATTCGGGAATGCCTCTAAATTTTATGTTGTTCCTTCTGGAACGGTCTTCCAAATCTGCCAATTTCAATTTTATGTGGTGTATTTCTGAGGCATGGTGTTCATGCGCATCCAGTAATTCATTGTGAGCTCTGACATGGTCATGCATGCTGTCTTCAAGCAGATGAGCTCTTCCTTCTAGGCAGTCTACCCTGTCATGTATTTGGGAGACAGATAATTGCAGTTCTCTGTGGAGATCTTTCTGCAGTGTGAGGAGCATTGATTTTAACATGGATTCAGTAACAGGGTTATCTGATGCAGGGACTGCTGCCAGAGCAGGGATGTGTGTGGTGTCAGTGTCCCTGTCTGCCCACTGATGCTTCTTGTGCTGGGGCTCTTTGCTGGGGGAGAGGGCCGGAGAAGAAGCCAGCCTCTTACCTCTGTCCATGCTGGTGTGAGATACTGCAGCATCTGGTGAGGGTATGGTATCCATCTCTTCCCTGATCAGATCGTCTCCAAATGACAGCGCTGGGAAGTCTTCCTGTGAGGGGGCCGAACGGCGCTCCTCATCAGCTGCTGTGCGGGCTGTGCCTGAGGCGTTGTTCCCGGAGCCGGCGCCATCTTGGGCCTTGTTCATGGCCGCGCTGGCGTAGTAATCCGTGAGGCGGCGTGGAGCTGGCGGTTTATTCCGCCGTCTGGACATGCCCGGGATGGTCACGGATCCTTGCCCCTTCCGTGTGACCGGAGCGGGGTCGGATTGTCGCTGTAGGTTGCTGCGGATCAGTGCCTGTGGAACGGAGCTCTGTACTCAAGCGTCCATTCCTCTCCGCGGCAGGCCACGCTCCTCCTTAAAACAATTTTTCAGTCCTCAGTGCCAAGGTCTGATCAGTTCAAGCAACCATCGCCAGCGTCTGCATTACATAATGCAGGAATATCTAGGGGCAAGTGCAGACTTGGAGACCTTTCCAACAGAGCATCCACTGGGTTACTGGGTCTTGAGGATGGACCACTGACCAGAACTTGCTCAATATGCAATTGAGCTACTGGCCTGTCCTGCATCCAGCGTGCTTTCTGAATGCACATTCAGTGCTGCTGGAGGGTTTGTAACGGATCAAAGAGTGCGCCTGTCCAGAGACTCAGTTGATAGGCTTACATTCATAAAAATGTTTAACAGGGGCATGTCATTAAAAATTTTGACCTAATATTTCACATCAGGGCCCATTTCTGCGCCCAACAAGAGTATCTGTGAGGGGTTACAGTGTTGTGGCACCACCACCACCCAATGTCCAATTTTTCTGCCCCTGTTTAAAAGGGTCATGTAATTACAATTTTTGATATAATATTTCAACGCAGGGCCCGTTCCTGCGCTCAACAAGAGTAATTCTGAGGGCTTACAGTGTTATGGCACCACCACCACCCAAGGCTCAATTTTTCTGCCCCTGTTTAACAGGGGCATGTAATTACAATTTTTGATATAATATTTCACAGCAGGGCCCATTCCTGCGCTCAACAAGAGAATCTTGAGAAGGCTTACAGTGTTGTGGCACCACCACCACCACCACCACCGCCCAAGACCCAAATTTTCTGCCCCTGTTTAACAGGAGCATGTAATTACAATTATAATATTTCATAACAGGGCCTGTTCCTGCACCCAACAAGAGTAACTGTGAGGGCTTACAGTGTTCTGGTACCACCAACATCTAAGGCCCAATTTTCTGCAGATTATATAGGTCAGGCCATATAGTATATATACTGCTGTTCAGAGTATATAGTGCCTGGGGGCCTGGGGGAACCCCCACGCCATTTTTTAAAAGATTTGGGTGCAGGGTTTCCTTTAATATCCATACCAGACCTGAAGGGCCTGGTATGGATTTTGGAGGTGACATCCACGTCATTTTTTTTGTATTTTTGGAATTTTTATCTATATTGGCAGGATCCGACAATACATTACAGCCGCGAGCAGTTTTAAATGATAAGATGATTCCAGGCTTTCAACAGTAAACCACCAGCATAAACACCATCCAGGGACTTCCTAGGTGCCTCCAGAACTAATAAGCTCAGCCAGATGACCCCATGCAGGATGTTATGCAAAGGAACAAAGGCCATACATAGTGTATCTCTGTATTGCATGTTTATTCTGATTGTATTAGAAATCACCTCTGTATTTGTGTGCAGAGGGTGAGGGTGTCACATCACACAGAGTGCAGCGGTCCTACTCTGCTGCATGACAGTATAGAACAGACTTTTACTATGGCTGTGAGCTTCTTTACCATCTCTGCCAACAGTAAGACCCTACGTTTTTTCTAGAGTTCACTTGTACTTTAAAAATGGCAAAACTACCAAGTTGTAAAGACAAGCCCTTAGCAAAAAAAAAAAAAAAAAAGGGCTTCATGATAGGATAGACAGTGATAACTGACAAGAAAGGTTTAATTATAGGGAGTGAGGAGCAGAAGGTTATCAGGATTGGCTGGGTACAGTGTATAAGGGCGCTCTGAGCATAAGGACCAAGCAGACAGTACATATAAAAGAGCAGAGGTCCACTCACAAGGAGAAGCAATCTCTAAAAGAAAAAAAGACAAAAAAGAGAGGCGCCTCTAAGTGCAGGATTAAAAGCTATTTATTTTCCCCAGAAAGAATTAAAAACACTTACAAGATCTGGTGAATGTAAAACCATATAATCATGGGTAATGCAGGTGGTCCGGCAGGCATGAAGGTCCTTGACATATAGAGGTTATCAGAGCTGTGTCATAAACTGCAGTGGAGGATCCGGGACCAAGGAAATCCCTGTATGCTGGTGAGCGGTTCGCATAAACCAAGCCTGTGATGGACGGAAATCCCGAAAGTGACATCAGCAATGAGAGACAAGAACCAGCATGGACCGCAACCGTAAGCAGTCATTAGTAAGGGACGCGTTTCGGAATGTCTGATTGGTTCCTTTTTCAACCTATGACTACAAGTGTACACACATATGGCTTATACTATCTAAACAGGATGTGGGCAGAAACATGGGCGGGGCATGAAAGGAAAAGAGGAAGTGAATAGGAGATGGTAAATAGTAATGGTATGAAACATCAGAAACATACAACTAAAAGGTGAATATCTCTATTCACAGGAAACATATAATTAGACAAAAAATAAACCACAATAGACAATAATAGCCGATCTGCAAAGAAGCACTAATTAATTAAAAAGGGGAAGAGGACAATTTGTATTAAGAATACCAAAAAAGTAGTAAATAATTAGGAAGTTGTTTGTATACATCGAAATAAAACTTTTTTAAAAAAAGTTTTTTAAAAAAATAAAAATTAAAAATAATAAATAAAAATTAAAAATGGGAGCTATATAAGAGCTGATACAACAGAACAATATACCAGCAATAAAGATGACGGGGGAGCACGTGGGCTTATGTACTAGAAAAAATTATTATTAGTAAAAAAAAAGCGCATGGGCTTATGTAGATGGGTGTGCATCCTAACAGACACAGCTATAATAACCTATATATGTCAAGGACCTTCATGCCTGCCAGACCACATGCATTACCCATGATTATATGCTTTTACATTCGCCAGATCTTGTAAGTGTTTTTAATTCTTTCTGGGGAAAATAAATAGCTTTTAATCCTGCACTTAGAGGCGCCTCTCTTTTTTGTCTGTTTATCAGGATTTGCTGGTTGTTTTTCAGGAAGGTGGGGGTTGCTGTGAGGGGACACGTGCAGAGCACACAGCAGAAGACCTGTGGTGGATCCAGCCAGTCAGATGGAGCTGCTTAGCAGCCCTTCCCGGCGTACCAGGAGCTTGGGGGTGTCCCCAGCGGTAGTGGCCGTGCCACAGCCTGGTCAGAGCATGGCGCAGAAGAAGCCCAGGATGTCCGGCGGCGGGTTGCTGCCTTCCTGCCGGCGTGCGGGCAAGGATTGGTGGCCTGGACCCCCAGTGCAACCCTCTTCTATCCAGGACGGCCGGACTGTGGCGACTGGCAGGTCGGAAGGCGAGCTATCCAACTGTGATGACGGCAGAGACCCAGGGCCCCTACCAGCCATGGATTTGGGATCTGCAGCTGCAGTGCCTCTCCTTGTACAGCCTGGTAAGTTCTGTAACATTTCTAAAAATGCCTTAAATTCTGTGTTTGCGGGATGCTTTTAATGTGGGTTTGGGCCAGGGTCAACCTGCTAGTGTGGGCAGGGCTGGATTTACTCCCTTTGCCGCCCCAAGGCCGGGTCCTTCAATGCCGCCCACACACACACACACACACACACCACCATTCTCGTCCTTTATTGATGACTGCTACAATAGATCAATTAAAAACATATCTCCACACACGAGAACACTGAAAATAACTGGCTTTAATTGTACAGAATGAAAATACTTCAGGGTAAGCACGCGAGGGGTAGGGATTTTTCGCGGGCAATTTTTCAGGGCAATGGCTGGTGTTAGTGCTTCAATCATCCCCGGCACCATGGTTGGTATGGTGTCAGGATGATTGAAACGCATTATTCCTATCATTACATTGTAATATAGAATGAAATAGTTCAACTCAATATAATGCAGAATCACTGGGAGTCACTTGCCACCATCGCTTGTCACTTGCCACTATGCCTTCCACCAGATGAGGATGTTACTTGCCACTATGCCTGCCACCAGATGGAGATGTCACTTGCCACGCTGCCTGCCACCAGGCGGGGATGTCACTTGCCACGCTGCCTGCCACCAGATGGGGATGTCACTTGCCACTATGCCTGCCACCAGATGGAGATATCACTTGCCACGCTGCCTGCTATCAGATGGAGATGTCACTTGCCATGCTGCCTGCCACCAGATGGGGATGTTACTTGCCACGCTGTCTGCCACCAGATGGGGATGTCACTTGCCACGCTGCCTGCCACCAGATGGGGATGTCACTTGCCACTATGCCTGCCACCAGATGGAAATGTCACTTGCCACGCTGCCTGGCATAGCAGTTTGGCATGAATTCAGTTAAATGTAAATCTCCCCCCAGCAATTGCAGAGTACTTGCAGCCAGGTACAACGCTGTCAGCCTCTCCTCAGTGTGGGTACATTAGCTGAAGGTGAAACACAGGCACATGTAAGTGAGATGAGAGTGAGGGCGGGCGGTGAGAGATGACGTCACTCTCTCTCTTTAGGGTCACGGCTGCATCTCTGTGTAGAGCAGCCTTTGCGGCCCTGTAAGTAAGAGCGGAACAGCGGTGCGGGCAATGAGAGATGTCATTACTTGTCTACTCCGTGGCCCGGCAGCAGAGGTGCCGCGGCCCACAGGTTGGAGACCTACTCTCGATCTTTTCAAAAATGGCGGTGGGCGGCGCAATCACGCTACTGGGAATGCGCCGCCTGGCCGAGCGAATATGAGCTTTCCCGAGCCCGGCTGGCTTCGGAACGGCGCATGCGCAGTTGCGTGGTCGGCTCGCGGCCATCTTTTCTATGGGCACTGGTGCCCCTAATGGACTTTAATGGGCTGCCGAAAGGGAGGGTGGCCGTGAAGTCGCCGCAGGAGTGGCGCCGCCCCTGCACCACTGGCGCCCCAAGGCCTGGCCTCGGTGGCCTTGTGGGGAATCCGGCCCTGAGTGTGGGGTGTAACCGGGGGACATCACAAACGTGGCCTCAGCCCCTCAGGTAGTGGATGCAGGGCCCACTGCATCCGGGCCCATGGCAGGCCTCCCAGAGTTAGTAGCAGGTTTGCAGACTTTGTTGCAGTGCTTGGACTAAGCATCTGTGTCAGTGGCACCTCTGGCGACCGCATGAGTGTGGGGACACCTGCAGTTTCGTCCGCTAGTGCCACAACGGCATCAGTGAGCAGTGTGGCTGCCATGTTGGTGCCGGGGCCCGTTGTTTTAAAAAGATGAGTATGTGGAATTATTTACGTTACTCCCTCAGGATAGGTTGAAGCCTGAAGAGTCCAAAAAAAGATCAGGAGAAGTGTTGTTTTTGTTTGATTCCGCGCACCTTTAGCAATTTGTTGCAGGCCTTTGCAATCCTGGCCAGTGTGATAGGCATCCAGAAAATTGTTCGGCTCTCTTCTGATACCTGGACTCGATCAGCGAAGCTCACCGGGTTTATGGAGGGGTGGCATGGTTTCGTTATGACAAACAATTTCATCAACGTAAGGCCATTTTTTCCGAGCGGGGCCGGAAGTCCAAACACCCCTGGACAGTCGGCCGGTAAGCATCGGGGTCCTGCTGGCAGTTCAATGAGGGCATGTGCCATTTCGATTACAAGTGTCGCTACAAGCACAAGTGCTCGAGTTGTGGAGGTGCACGCGCCCTCTAAAAAGGCAAGGACCGTGCCGGGGATACTTCAGGTAAGAGGGACAACGCCAGTGATGGTGGAAAGGATGCGGCCTTTCCTAGATCGAGCGGCTGCTCGGTTGTTGGAGGAGGGGTTTTCAGTGGGTTTTGCTATCCCGTGCTCTCTTTTCTGTATTCCCCCATTGGGCTGACAATTTGCATTCCACTAGGGCTTATCCTGAGGTGGTTTCTGACAAACTGGCCAAAGAAGTGGCGTTAGGTCGCATGGCAGGGCCTTTCGCTCAACCCCCTCTTACTAATTTGGTGGTGTCTCCTCTGGGTTTGGTTCCCAAAAAGGAACCTGGAAAGTTCTGTCTTATTCATCACCTGTCCTTTCCCAAGGGTGGCTCGGTCAATGATTCGATCCATCCAGAGTCGGTATTTTACACCTCGTTCAATGCAGCGATCTCTTGGGTGCGTCAGTAGGGGCAAGGCGCTCTATTGGCTAAAACTGATATGGAAGCAGCTTTCTGTTTATTACCGGTGCATCAACTGAGTTTTCATCATTTGGGTTGCAGGTTAGATTCATTTTACGTTGACCGGTGTTTACCAATGGGTTTTTATATCTCTTGTGCTTTTTTCAAAACGTTCAGCTCCTTTGTTGAATGGGTGGTGCGGGAGGTATCGGGGGTCAATTCGGTCATCCATTATTTGGATTACTTCTTGTGTGTGGGCCCTCCCTCGTCTAATTTATGCGGCATTCTGCTGGCCTCCATTCAACATGTAACTGAGCATTTTGGTATCCTATTTGCAGCTGATCAAACAGAAGGCCC
This sequence comes from Aquarana catesbeiana, assembly GCF_042186555.1. Lineage (NCBI taxonomy): Eukaryota > Metazoa > Chordata > Amphibia > Anura > Ranidae > Aquarana > Aquarana catesbeiana. The sequence continues at coordinate 99,500,780 of NC_133328.1, forward strand.
AATTTCCATAATTCGTTTCTTAGGGATCATCATCAATCGGTGGCTATGGAATGTCGCTTGCCCTAAGACAAACTGTTAGCTCTACAGGCAGAGATTGCTTTGCTGGTGGGTAAACAGAAAATCCAACTATGACAGCTGCGGTCCCTCCTCAGCAAGCTCAATTTTGCTTGTCGCATTCTGCAGATGGGCAGGATTTTTAGTCATCACTAGGGATGAGCCGAACACCCCCCTGTTCGGTTTGCACCAAAACTTGCGAACAGGCAAAAAATTTGTTCGAACACGCGAACACCATTAAAGTCTATGGGACACGAACATGAATAATCAAAAGTGCTAATTTTAAAGGCTTATATGCAAGTTATTGTCATAAAAAGTGTTTGGGGACCTGGGTCCTGCCCCAGGGGACATGGATCAATGCAAAAAAAAAAGTTTTAAAAACGTCCGTTTTTTCGGGAGCATGATTTTAATAATGCTTAAAGTGGAAAAATAAAAGTATAATATCCCTTTAAATTTCGTACCTGGGGGGTGTCTATAGTATGCCTGTAAAGGGCCTGGTATGGAATTTAGGGGGACACCCACGTCATTTTTTTTTAAATTTTGGTTCGGGGTTCCCCTGTGGGGAATTCCCATACCGTTTTTATCAATGAACTTTTATGTGTATTGTCGGACCGGCAATTCATTATAGCCGCGAGTAGTTTAAAATGACTTTTTTTCCTTTGAAATGTCATTATGCTGTCAGACTGTTCTAAACACGGGAAACATGCGCCCCTTTGCAGGCATACTATAGACACCCCCCAGGTACGAAATTTAAAGGAATATTATACTTTTATTGTTTCACTTTAAGCATTATTAAAATCACTGTTCCTGAAAAAACGGCCCTTTTTAAAACTTTTTTTTGCATTGATCCTTGTCCCCTGGGGCAGGACCCAGGTCCCCAAACACTTTTTATGACAATACCATGCATATAAGCCTTTAAAATTAGCACTTTTGATTTCTCCCATAGACTTTTAAAGGGTGTTCCGCGGCTTTCGAATTTGCCGCGAACACCCCAAATTGTTCGCTGTTCGGCGAAACTGGCGAACAGACTCGAACTCGAAGCTCATCCCTAGTCGTCACTTGTTGGTGGCTACAGCTGGCATTGCTTCCCCATGGCACTTTGTTACGCTAACTGCTGAGCATAAGGAGGACTTGAAGGTTTGGCATGCCTTCCTGGATGCCTTTAATGGTTGTTTCCTAAGGCAACAGGGCCTGGTTAGTAATTATGATATGGACCTCTACACAGATGCGGCGGGCTCTGTGGGCTATGGTGCATTCCTTTGGGGGTGGTGGAGCGTGGAAAGTTGGCCGCAGACATAGAGGGAAGTTGGTTTTTTGCCGAACCTGGTCCTGTTGGAACTTTTTCCAGTTATTGTTGCCATAGAAATTTGAGGGGATTGTTTCCGGGACAAAAAAATTTTTTTGCACTATGACAATATGGCAGTGGTACAAGTTTTGAACCGGCTGTCAGCCGCTTCAATGCCGATTGTTCATTTATTACAGCGTCTGATGTTGCGCTACCTACAGTTGAATGTGTTTTTATATGCTGTGCACCTTCCTAGGGCGACTAACACATTGGCCGATTCTTTGTCTCGTTTACAGCTGGACAGATTCTGAGAGTTGGCACCGGCTGCGGAGCAACATTGAGTGCCTTGTCCGCGGGAGCTGTGGAGCATTGCTTGGGGTCGCAGCCCAATTGCTAGGCAACTCCTTGAGTCGGTCGGCTTATTCCAAGGTGTGGAAGGAGTGGCAGGATCTTTTGGCTCGGGTGGGAGTTGAGATGGTCAGTATGGAATATCCGACTCTGTTGTTGCATATCATCTGTTTGAATTTCGAACAGGGAGTGTCGGTCTCGACCATCAACTGTAAATTGGTGGGTCTGGCATTCCTGCTTAAAATATGGGGTGCACAGGATTTTACACATTTTTCTTGTTCAGCAGGCCCTAAAGGGCTATAGTAGGGGTTTCCACAGCCGGGATGGTTGTCGTCCGGTTACTTTTACTATGTTGTAGGACTTATGGGCTCAGACAGGCTCCGTGTGTGTCTCTGAATACTAGTCGCTTTTGTTCCTGGCCTTTTGTGGGGCTCTTCGGGTTAGTGAGTTGGTCAGTGTGTCCAAAATGGAGCAAGGTGGGCTGTTGACGAATGAGGTAAGTTATTCTGATTCTTGCTTTATTTATTCGGCGCTCCAAAACCAACCAGTTTGGCAGAGGTACGTATTTGCGCCTTTACAGGGTGCAGGGTTCGCACATTTGTCAAGTATCGGTTGTGGAGGAATTTGCGCGTGTCCGCCCGCAGCGTGAGGGTTCTTTTCTTATGCACCTTGACGGATCGGCCCTGTTGAAATTTCAGTTTGTACAGTATCTGTATTTTGGCGTTGCCTGATCGCATTGGGTTTGGCTGCTTGGAGTTAGTCCTCCCAGGCCTTCCCAATCGGGGCAGCTACTGAAGCTGCTTGGTGGGGGTTGTATGAGTCCATTTTGAAGCGTATCGGCAGATGGGAATCCGATCACATTAAGATTTATGTGCATCCTTTTCTTAAAATCTTTCTTCACAGGATCGGATCTGTGCCTTGTGTGGATATTGGGGCACTCATTCATTTATTGGTATGCAAAGCGTGCTGAGGTTTGACCTAATGGTTGCCAGTTGGGTATGCCGAGGGAGGTGGCCACTGTTAGTTGGATTGGTATTCTGGGCATGTTATGGTGTAGGGTCCTTCCGGAAGTACACCATTTTGCCCGGTTGGAAAAGGTTCCTGACATACTAGTGCTCCATGTTGAGGGCAATGACCTGGGTGTCCGGTCCATGTGTCATTGTTGCCCAGGATATAAAATTTGACTTCCTTAGGCTGCAAACGGCCTTCCCTAACCTGTTGGCAGTGTGGTCCAACATTATCGTCCGCTCTGCTTGGCGCTTTGCTAGGTCTATAGAGAAGTTAAATAAGGCACGTATAAAAGTTAACAAAGAGGTGAGTGGTTTTATTTTACGTACTGGGGGTTTCGTGGTGCGACTCTGTGAACTGGAGGTGGATACTTGGTGCTACCTGTGGAGGGACGGGGTCCACTTGAGTGTCGTTGGTACCGATTTGTGGGCCTTGGATATTCAGGGTGGGGTGCAGAGAGCGTCACGTGTGTGGAGGGCTTTACAACTGTGCTCTCTGGCGGTTGGGGTCTGTGGAGGCATTAACAATTTAGAGCTGTAATGTTTGTCCCCGAGCCAGTGTTGCGGGGCCTGGGGATAGTGAAGTGAAATGGGTTTGTCCCTGAGGCGATTTTGCGCGGCTGGGGATAATTAAGTATAACGGTGATACCAAAGCTGAATGGGGTTATGGGAGACCTGCAACCTAGTTCTAGTGATACATTACGGGTACTGGTTTTTGATTATTAATGTTAAAGAGATTTTAATATTTATTTGTTAATAAAATTGCCAAACGCACACTTTTTACCAGCTCAGTGTCAAGTGTAATTTATGTAGCACTGATCCCCGCAGGAGCTGCTGTATTTTAGTCGGGCCTGTACGCCCTTGATTTCTCTCAGTCCCCCTAACACAGCTGTGGTGTACTATAGTGTGCAGTAAAAACTCTAAAGACACTTTCACAATATACAATGTAATATGCCTTTTTGTCTTTACCTTTGGTCTCCAGTTTGCTCAGTTTGCAGGTGCAGCTACCCGTGTTGGTGAGCGCGGTGTGCGTGACGCCGCTCCAACGTAAGCACGCTCGCGAGTGCGCGGTCTGGGCGGCGCTGCGCATCCTCTGCCCAGGGCGCTAATACGAGGCTTCCCCTACCAAGAACCTTACTGATCAGCTGAGCGCAATTACCAGCGCCAGCTGATTATAGGTTCATCATTATAAAATGCCAGATCATCGCATTCCCAGCTCAGGCGTTATACACGCTGGAAGCTGGGATGCGAGGCTGACACACTGCAATACTTGATACAAACAGGTAGGAAAACCAAAAAACTTTTCCTCTCCTTTCCCCCTTCTTTTGATTGTTTTCTAGACTATACAATATGGTATACTTGCTATCATTTAAACAATGTTTAAGTAATTCCCTCTTTTTCTTTGCATTTCCCATTATCTTTTGCCTTAGAGCCTACAATGATGCACTTGTTATCATCCAAGCAATGTTTAAACAATCCTTTCTTTGCATACTCCATAGTCTCTTGCCTTAGAGCCCATTAATGGTGCATATAATTACAATGTATGCGCAAGCACTTAGTCTTTATGACTTACTTATATAAGATGGTTAACACAGATAAATATTGTAACTACCCTCTATATCATTGAATAATAAAATAATAACACTCAGTGGTGTCTAAACCATACATGTATATATGCATATATGTCATTATTAACCACTTCAGCCCCGGAAGGATTTACCCCCTTCCTGACCAGAGCACTTTTTACAATTTGGCACTGAGTCGCTTTAACTGCTAATTGCGCGGTCATACAATGCTGTACCCAAACAAAATGCATCCTTTTCTTCCCACAAACAGAGCTTTCTTTTGATGGCATTTGATCACCTCTGCCGTTTTTATTTTTTGCGCTATACACGGAAAAAGACCGAAAATTTTGAAAAAAAATGATATTTTCTACTTTTTGTTCTAAAGAAAATCCAATAAACTCAATTTTAGTCATACATTTAGGCCAAAATGTATTCGGCCACATGTCTTTGGTAAAAAAAATGTCAATAAGTGTATATTTATTGGTTTGCGCAAAAGTTATAGCGCCTACAAACTAGGGTACATTTTCTGGAATTTACACAGCCTTTAATTTATGACTGCCTATGTCGTTTCTTGAGATGCTAAAATGGCAGGGCAGTACAAAACCCCCACAAATGACCCCATTTTGGAAAGTAGACACCCCAAGGAAATTGCTGAGAGGCATGTTGAGCCCATTGAATATTCATTTTTTTTGTCCCAAGTGATTAAATGACAAAAAAAAAATTACAAAAAGTTGCCACTAAATGACTTTTTGGGAGCCTAGCCGCGTACGGGGCCCCGAAAACCAATCACTGCCTTCAGGATTTCTAAGGGCGTAAATTTTTGATTTTACTCCTCACTACCTATCACAGTTTTGAAGGCCATAAAATGCCCAGATGGCATAAAACCCCCCAAATGACCCCATTTTGGAAAGTAGACACCCAAAGCTATTTGCTTTGAGGCATGTTGAGTCCATGGAATATTTTATATTTTGACACAAGTTGCGGGAAAGTGACAATTTTTTTTTTTTTTTGCACAAAGTTGTCACTAAATGATATATTGCTCACACAGGCCATGGGCATATGTGGAATTGCACCCCAAAATACATTTAGCTGCTTCTCCTGAGTATGGGGATACCATATGTGTGGGACTTTTTGGGAGCCTACCTGCGTACGGGGCCCCAAAAACCAATCACCGCCTTCAGGATTTCTAAGGGTGTAAATTTTTGATTTCACTCTTCACTGCCTATCACAGTTTCCGAGGCCATGGAATGCCCAGGTGGCACAAAACCCCCCAAATGACCCTATTTTGGAAAGTAGACACCCCAAGCTATTTGCTGAGAGGCATGGTGAGTATTTTGCAGCTCTCATTTGTTTTTGAAAATGAAGAAAGGCAAGAAAAAACATTTTTTTTTTCTTTTTTCAATTTTCAAAACTTTGTGACAAAAAGTGAGGTCTGCAAAATACTCACTATACCTCTCAGCAAATAGCTTGGGGTGTCTACTTTCCAAAATGGGGTCATTGGGGGGGGGGGGTTGTGCCACCTGGGCATTCCATGGCCTCCGAAACTGTGATAGACAGTGAAGAGTAAAATCAAAAATTTACGCCCTTAGAAAGCCTGAAGGCGGTGCTTGGTTTTCGGGGTCCCGTACGCGGCTAGGCTCCCAAAAAGTCCCACACATGTGGTATCCCCGTATTCAGGAGAAGCAACAGAATGTATTTTGGGGTGTAATTTCACATATTTCCATGGCATGTTTGAGCAATATATCATTTAGTGACAACTTTGTGCAAAAAAAAAAAAATTTGTCTCTTTCCCGCAACTTGTGTCACAATATAAAATATTCCATGGACTCGACATGACTCTCAGCAAATAGCTTGGGGTGTCTACTTTCCAAAATGGGGTCATTTGGGGGGGTTTTGAACTGTTCTGGCATTTTATGCACAACATTTAGAAGCTTATGTCACACATCACCCACTCTTCTAACCACTTGAAGACAAAGCCCTTTCTGACACTTTTTGATTACATGAAAAAATTATTTTTTTTTGCAAGAAAATTACTTTGAACCCCCAAACATTATGTATTTTTTTAAAGCAAATGCCCTACAGATTAAAATGGTGGGTGTTTCATTTTTTTTTTCACAAAGTATTTGCGCAGCGATTTTTCAAACGCATTTTTTGGGGAAAAAACACACTTTTTTAAATTTTAATGCACTAAAACACACTATATTGCCCAAATGTTTGATGAAATAAAAAAGATGATCTTAGGCCGAGTACATGGATACCAAACATGACATGCTTTAAAATTGCGCACAAACGTGCAGTGGCAACAAAATTAATACATTTTTAAAAGCCTTTAAAAGCCTTTACAGGTTACCACTTTAGATTTACAGAGGAGGTCTACTGCTAAAATGACTGCCCTCTATCTGACCTTCGCGGTGATACCTCACATGCATGGCGCAATTGCTGTTTACATTTGACGCCAGACCGACGCTTGCGTTTGCCTTAGCGCGAGAGCAGGGGGACAGGGGTGCTTTTTTTTTTCTTTATTATTTTTTTGCTTTTATATCTTATTTTTAAACTGTTCCTTTCATTTTTTTTTAAATCATTTTTATTGTTATCTCAGGGAATGTAAATATCCCCTATGATAGCAATAGGTAGTGACAGGTACTATTTTTTGAAAAATTGGGGTCTATTAGATCCTAGATTTCTCCGCTGCCCTCAAAGCATCTGACCACACCAAGATCGGTGTGATAAAATGCTTTCCCAATTTCCCAATGGCGCTGTTTACATCCGGCGAAATCTAAGTCATAAAATGCTCGTAGCTTCCGGTTCCATAGAGATGTTTTGAGCCACTCTGGTCTCTGATCAGCTCTATGGTCAGCTGGCTGAATCACCGGCTGCATTCTCAGGTTCCCTGTTGAGACAGGAGAGCCAGAGAAAAACACGGAAGACGGTGGGGGGGGGGGCATTCCCTCCCACTGCTTGTAAAAGCAGTCTAGAGGCTAATTAGCCGCTAGGATTGCTTTTACATGAAAGCCGACCGCTGGCTGAAAAGAATGATACCAAGATGATACCTAAACCTGCAGGCATCATTCTGCTATAACCACTCAAAGTCGTGAATGGCGTACCTGAAGACAAAAAAATGGTTAACAATAAAGCACAGTAAACGGTAAAGTATAAAAAATTGCATACCTGAAAAGCAAACATGATAAAACATAATAACAATAAAACATTGCAGAATAGAATACAGTAAAAAAGAGCAGAACAATAGAGAGAATAGAGAGAGAGAGAACAATAAAACGACAACTATTTTTTTTTATTTTATATTTTTGTTTGTGTTTTTTTTTTTTTTTTTTTACACTTTTTTTTGTAACTGTAACTTTTATAACTGTAACCGGTTCCAGGTTCGGGTCTCTCAAAATGCAATGGCATCTTGGGAGACCCTGTGAAAGTGTGCCTAGTCTGTGGAATGCTGTACCCTACGCTAATACTCAACTAGTGCATGGTAGCGTTCAAAACATTCACCAATGCAAAGACCAGGATTGTCAGGACAGGAGGGACAATAATAGCGGGTGTCACGCCTATATCCGTGCTTGCTGCAGACACGACATCTTTTTTGAGGGGGTTTGTTGGGTAGAGGTACTCGGGAGGACATAAAGAAAATGCCTCTCATGCAGCCGACTGCATTTGGTTGGGGATGTGAATGGGGGAAGTACGGGTGCTGCAGAAGTGGTGGGTTCCCAATTGGGATTGGCGAATGCAGCAGGAAGGGCATTATGGGCACAACAGGCCTGTGTTTGTCTTTTTGGTGGCAGCGGGACACTACTTGTGCTTGCCACCTCACCAGCTTGAACTGCACTTATGGGACTCGCCACGTCACCAAGTGTTACTGCAGTGCTGGTTTGACTACGACCGGGGTATACTAGGCCACTGGTGCTTGCCAGTTCACCAAAACGCTACCAAAAAAACTGTTAGCGATCGCAGGGATCAGGCCTGACTCTGCGATCACTGCAGTTATGCGTTTAGTGTTTTGTAAGTGTCAGTGATCGATTGATACTGCACTTGACTGGCCTGGGCTGGGCTGGGCCGGGCGGAGGGGCAAAACGCAGGTGCTAGCAGGTATCTGGGCTGATCCCGATAACACTGCGTTTTTGGGAACCCTTAACTGCTGGGGATGCCAGTATAGATCTGATCGGATCAGATATTGATCCGTTCAGATACTATACCACTAAGGGAGGTGTACGCTGCGTGCGTGGGTGTTAGCGGTACTGGCACTAACCTGACGCTGCTTGGGGCTGGTGCTTACCAGTTCACCAAAACGCTACCAAGAAAACTGTTAGCGATCGCAGGGATCAGGCCTGACTCTGCAAATGCTGCAGTTATGCGTTTAGTGTTTTGTAAGTGACAGTGATTGATCGATACTGCACTTGGGTGGGCTGGGCTGGGCTGGGCCGGGCGGAGGGGAAAAACGCAAGTGCTAGCAGGTATCTGGGCTGATCCCGCTAACACTGCATTTTTGGGAACCCTAAACTGCTGGGGATGCTAGTATAGATCTGATCGAATCAGATATTGAACTGTTCAGATACTATACCACTAAGGGAGGCGTATACTGCGTGCGTGGGTGTTAGCAGAACTGGCGCTAATCTGACGCTGCCTGGGGCGACGCATATCACCGCCGGGCGATCAGGGGGCTAAACCTTTATTAGGTAATAAATGGCGGGTGCCCTAACACTAAAAAAATAAACGAACTAACCAGCGTCAACCGTAACGGTTATACGGTGATCAGTGGTGAAAGGGTTAACTAGGGGGCAATCAAGGGGTTAAAATATTTATTAGGTAGTATATGGGGGTCCCTGTCGCTATAAAACGCTGACGGTGAACCTAAATATTTACCTCCCTAACTAGCGTCACCAGCAACACTAATACAGCGATCAGAAAAATGATCGCTAAGTGACACTGGTGATGGGGGGTGATCAAGGGGTTAAAACTTTATTAGGGGGGGTTAGGAGGGTACCCTAGACCTACAGGGGGCTAACACTAACTGCCCTAACACTTCTAACTGTCACAAACTGACACCAATGCAGTAATCAGGAAAAAAAAAAAAACTGCTTGGTGTTAGTGTGACGGGGGGGGAAGGGGTGATTGGGGGGTGATCGGGGGGCAATCGGGGGGGATCGGGGGTGTAAAGTGTGCCTGGCATGTTCTACTGTGATGTGTGTGTGTGTGTGTTGTGCACTCACTCACGTCTTCTCTCCTCGGCGCCGGAACGGAAACTGCCGAGCCAAGGAGAGATGACATCACATCCTCTGCCTGTGTGTACTACACACAGGCAGGGGATGATTCTCATTGGCTGGGAGCGATCGCGAGGGGGGGGGCACGATCGGATGGCCTCCCCCTCATCTCTGAATGCTCCCAGACCAAAGCCGACCACCACTGGCACCGGGGGGGGGTCCGACCGGACCCCCCGCCTGCGGGAAGGCAATCACGTACCAGGTTCTAAGGGTATTCAACTCATTGTTGTTTGTTCTAATTAACCCTGTGTTGATGTTTATGGTAATGTGTGTTGAATAGTCAATGCGCTAGGAGACGTAGTCACCTAGGCTGTATAAAGAATTAGATAATTAGCTCATGTTAATTAGGTTACAGTTGTATTGTTAGAGGAGGTTCCAACGGCATATAAAGTTTTGTAATTTTGATTCTAAAAAAAACAGTTCATGTTAGCATCTAAGCAAGTGTCGCCTTGTTTTGTGCTTGGAAGCATTTGGAATATCTGATATCTGTATCCAGACTACAAGGAAGTGGTATACTGACGGAAGCACTCAAGTGGAGTGAGGGACGTTCCGTGACATTGGTGGCAAGCAGCGGGAAGCTTCCGGCAGTCTGGGAAATCTAAACCTCCACCTGGATCCAAGATCAGGATAGCAGATTTCAGTCACTCCAGCGGAGATATGTACCTGGCATCAGAGTTCCCAGGGCTGCTGCGGATCATCCTTTCAACATACACCAGGACTGTGTCTGAGGATGAATACCTGGAGCTCAGGCAGCAGATTCGGGTGGAGCTCTGGATTGGAGCCCTCCAGCTTACTGGTATAAAACAGGGCAAGTGCTTTCTGACCCAAGAGCAACGGGCCAGTGACCAACGGGCATTGCGGATGGCATTCCTGGGAGAGCAGCCCCTGGAGCAATGGGTGACTGAGTTGGACAGGCTGGTCCAGCAGGAGATAGAGCTGGACAATCGTTATCGGGCTCTGCAATGGCACGCAGAGCAGGGATATTTAGGGGAGACTACAGAATACTCTCCGGAGGGATATTGGAAAATAAAAAAATGTATGTATAGGGCGCACAGGACTAACGTAGTCTGAATAATAGGTTGAAAAAGGAACGATTGACGGTTCCGAAACGCGTCCCTCATTGATGACATCACATCCTCCCTTTGGCTGTCTGTTTGTGGTCTAGGCTGGTTAAGGAGCCGCTCAGTGGATGACATCACTTCCGGGTATGCCGTCTCTCCATGCTGACGACGCCGGCTTCACAGCGGCTCCCTGTGTTCCACTCTGCTGCTGCTAGTTACAACATCCATCCGCTCTGAATGCTTCCTCCCACCATGACCCCTTCCAATGCAGCCTTACTTATGATGTGCCTGATTACACCTTCCATCTTGTAAGTGTTTTTGAACCCAGTTGGGGCATTAAACTTGTTTTTCTTCTGCACTTAGAGGCGCCTTTGTTTGTTTTTTTGTCTCCGGAGGGATATGACTTTGGCGGCCCTGGATTGCTGTGGGAGAGCCTTACAGATCGTTTTGTGTTTGGCGATGAAGGGGAACCTACCCTTGAGGACCTGCGAGATTATAGAGAGGCTATGCTCGGTCTTGCAGGGGTTTCAGAGCTTAAACCTGATCTGGACCATTTGCTAAGGAAGAAACAGCATCTGGAAAGGGCATACAGGAAACTGCTAGAACACGTTCAGAAGCATGCCAGAGAATCGGCAGTGGAAAATCTGGAGATTGCCGTCCCCAAACCTGAAGTGCTGACAACAGGGCAGAGCTCTGCAAACCTCTTCCCAGCACTGATAGCATCTTCTGGGTTCAATGGACAGGAGATGGTGAACCTCTATCCCCAGACATCAGTTGCAGAGACAGGGGATTTGATAGACTTTTCTGCTGAGGAAGAACAACCTGATGAGCCTCCAGCAGAAGAGCTGCTATCAGGGCCAAAGTTCACTGTGCTCTGCCCAGCACCAACAGTGGCTTCGGACTTCTTGAGAGAAGAGGTAGTCGGCCTTTCTCCCACAACACTGACAGGGACATGTGGTTTTCTGAAAGCAGTATCTATGGAGTTACAACAAACTTCTTCAGCTGAAGATCTGGTAACGGAACAGAGGGTCCAAGACCTCTGTCCCACACTTTTAGCAATTCCAAAAACTGGGGATTTAATAGACGTTTCTGTAGAGGAGGAACCACCTATCAAACCCCCAGCAGAAGTGCTGGCAACCGGACAGAGGGTCCAAGACCTCTGCCCCACACCTGTGGCAGTTTCGGAGGCTCAGGGTGAGAAGGTGGAAATCACTTCCCAGCAGCAGATACAGGGGGAGACGGGAGAGGAGGTGTGTGTTGTTCCTCCACAACAGTTGGCCAGGGTGGAGGAAGCGGACTTTCTTCCCCAGCAAAGATCCGTGCACCTGGGAGTCAGTAACATAGACATGTCGTCCTAGCAGCCAGATGAGGGGATGGAAAAGGAAGCAACCGGCTCACCTCCCCAATGGCAGCTACACAGTTTGGGAGTGGAGGAAGCCAGCCTCCTGCCCCAACAGTTAGCCGGAGCGGAGGATGCGGAGTCCCCAGCAGAAGTGCTGGCAACAGGGCAGAGTGTTACCAACCTCTGCCCAGCACCTGCAACAACTGTGGAGTCCCAGGGAGCCAGGGCAGTCGGCCCTCTCTCCAGCGACAAGCTGATGTAGTGGAGATGCTACTCCCAGCTGAATCACTGGCAACAGGGCAGAGCACTGCTGGTCTCTTCCTAGCACCTACAGTTTCTTCTCAGCTTCAGGGAACTGGGACAGTGGGCCCCTCTGCCCAGCAACAGGCCAAGCCATGGAATGGTAAACACCACCCAGATGAAGCGCTGACAGATGGACAGAGAGTCAATGACCTCTGCCTCACACCTACTGAGGTCAACTATTCCTTGCAGCCAAGAAAGGAGATCATGCAGACAGACTTTGTGAGTTCACTCTGCCTGACTAACGCATGTCCAGACCAGGTGGAGGTCTGGGACCTTGTTAGTCAACTTTTGATGGGGGAGAAATGTGACAGACTCACCCGGGATAGAGGCTTTTGGAGGGGACTGAATGTGAGCCTCTTGCCTACAGATTATGGGCCTTGGCATTTGGGGTACCCTTGAGGTGTTGTTACTTTGGCTTCAGATCCTTGTCCCCCAGGACACACAGACTCTGGGGACCCTGTATTTGCCATAGTAGCAATAGTGACTGAGTCATACTGTTGGGACTCATACTGTGAGAAGATGCTAATGTCATCAACTCCACTCACCTGTCTAATGTCAGCTATAATGTGTTTAACCACTTAAGGACCGGACCATTATGCTGCTTAAGGACCAGAGGACTTTTTCCAATTTGACACTGCGTCGCGTTAACTGCTAATTGCGCGGTCATGCAATGCTGTACCCAAACGAAATTTGCGTCCTTTTCTTCCCACAAATAGAGCTTTCTTTTGATGGTATTTGATCACTTCTGCCGTTTTTATTTTTTGTGCTAGAAACGGAAAAAGACCGAAAATTTTGAAAAAAAATGATATTTTCTACTGTTTGTTATAAAAAAAATCCAATAAACTCAATTTTAGTCATACATTTAGGCCAAAATGTATTCAGCCACATGTCTTTGGTAAAAAAATGTCAATAAGCATATATTTATTGGTTTGCGCAAAAGTTATAGCGTCTACAAACTAGGGTACATTTTCTGGAATTTACACAGCTTTTAGTTTATGACTGCCTATGTCATTTCTTGAGGTGCTAAAATGGCAGGGCAGTACAAAACCCCCCCAAATGACCCCATTTTGGAAAGTAGACACCCCAAGGAAATTGCTGAGAGGCATGTTGAACCCATTGAATATTTATTTTTTTTGTCCCAAGTGATTGAATAATGACAAAAAAAAAAAATATTTACAAAAAGTTGTCACTAAATGATATATTGCTCACACAGGCCATGGGCCTATGTGGAATTGCACCCCAAAATACATTCAGCTGCTTCTCCTGAGTACGGGATACCACATGTGTGGCACTTTTTGGGAGCCTAGCCGCGTACGGGGCCCCGAAAACCAATCACCACCTTCAGTATTTCTAAGGGCGTAAATTTTTGATTTCACTCCTCACTACCTATCACAGTTTTGAAGGCCATAAAATGCCCAGATGGCACAACCCCCCCCAAATGACCCCATTTTGTAAAGTAGAAACCCCAAGCTATTTGCTGAGAGGCATGTTGAGTCCATGGAATATTTTATAATTTGGCACAAGTTGCGGGAAAGTGACAATTTTTTTTTTTTGCACAAAGTTGTCACTAAATGATATATTGCTCACACAGGCCATGGACATATGTGGAATTGCACCCCAAAATACATTTAGCTGCTTCTCCTGAGTATGGGGATACCATATGTGTGGGACTTTTTGGGAGCCTAGCTGCGTACGGGGCCCCAAAAACCAATCACAGCCTTCAGGATTTCTAAGGGTGTAAATTTTTTATTTCACTCTTCACTGCCTATCACAGTTTCCGAGGCCATGGAATGCCCAGGTGGCACAAAACCCCCATAATGACCCTATTTTGGAAAGTAGACACCCCAAGCTATTTGCTGAGAGGCATGGTGAGTATTTTGCAGCTCTCATTTGTTTTTGAAAATGAAGAAAGGCAAGAAAAAACATTTTTTTTTCTTTTTTCAATTTTCAAAACTTTGTGACAAAAAGTGAGATCTGCAAAATACTCACTATACCTCTCAGCAAATAGCTTGGGGTGTCTACTTTCCAAAATGGGGTCATTTGGGGGGGTTGTGCCACCTGGGCATTCCATGGCCTCCGAAACTGTGATAGGCAGTGAAGAGTGAAATCAAAACTTTATGCCCTTAGAAAGCCTGAAGGCGGTGCTTGGTTTTCGGGGTCCCGTACGCGGCTAGGCTCCCAAAAAGTCTCACACAAGTGGTATCCCCGTACTCAGGAGAAGCAACAAAATTTATTTTGGGGTGTAATTTCACATATTCCCATGGCATGTTTGAGCAATATATCATTTAGTGACAACTTTGTGCAAAAAAAAAAAAATTGTCTCTTTCCCGCAACTTGTGTCACAATATAAAATATTCCATGGACTCGACATGACTCTCAGCAAATAGCTTGGGGTGTCTACTTTCCAAAATGGGGTCATTTGGGGGGGTTTTGAACTGTCCTGGCATTTTATGCACAACATTTAGAAGCTTATGTCACACATCACCCACTCTTCTAACCACTTGAAGACAAAGCCCTTTCTGACACTTTTTGTTTACATGAAAAAATTATTTTTTTTGCAAGAAAATTACTTTGAAACCCCAAACATTATATATTTTTTTAAAGCAAATGCCCTACAGATTAAAATGGTGGGTGTTTCATTTTTTTTTTCACACAGTATTTGCGCAGCGATTTTTCAAACGCATTTTTTGGGGAAAAAACACACTTTTTTAAATTTTAATGCACTAAAACACACTATATTGCCCAAATGTTTGATGAAATAAAAAAGATGATCTTAGGCCGAGTTCATGGATACCAAACATGACATGCTTTAAAATTGTGCACAAACGTGCAGTGGCGACAAACTAAATACATTTTTAAAAGCCTTTAAAAGCCTTTACAGGTTACCACTTTAGATTTACAGAGGAGGTCTACTGCTAAAATTACTGCCCTCGATCTGACGTTCCCGGTGACACCTCACATGCATGGTGCAATTGCTGTTTACATTTGACGCCAGACCGACGCTTGCGTTCGCCTTTGCGCGAGAGCAGGGGGGGCAGGGGTGCTTTTTTTTTTTCTTCTTTATTATTTTTTTGCTTTTTTATCTTATTTTTAAACTGTTCCTTTCATTTTTTTTTTAATCATTTTTATTGTTATCTCAGGGAATGTAAATATCCCCTATGATAGCAATAGGTAGTGACTTTTTTGAAAAAATTGGGGTCTATTAGACCCTAGATTTCTCCTCTGCCCTCAAAGCATCTGACCACACCAAGATCGGTGTGTTAAAATGCTTTCCCAACTTCCCAATGGCGCTGTTTACATCCGGCGAAATTTAAGTCATGAAATGCTCGTAGCTTTCAGTTTCTTAGGCCATAGAGATGTTTGGAGCCACTCTGGTCTCTGATCAGCTCTATGGTCAGCTGGCTGAATCACCGGCTGCATTCTCAGGTTCCCTGTTGAGATAGGAGAGCCAGAGAAAAACACGGCAGACGGTGGGGGGGGGCATTCCCTCCCACTGCTTGTAAAAGCAGTCTAGAGGCTAATTAGCCACTAGGATTGCTTTTACATGAAAGCCGACCGCTGGCTGAAAAGAATGATAACAAGATGATACCTAAACCTGCAGGCGTACCTGAAGACAAAAAAATGGTTAACAATAAAACACAGTAAACGGTAAAGTATAAAAAATTGCATACCTGAAAAGCAAACATGATAAAACATAATAACAATAAAACATTGCAGAATAGAATACAGTAAAAAAGAGCAGAACAATAGAGAGAGAATAGAGAGAGAGAGAGAACAATAAAACGACAACTATTTTTTAAAATTTTATATATATATTTTTTTTTTTACACTTTTTTTTGTAACTAACTTTTATAACTGTAACCGGTTCTAGGTTCGGGTCTCTCAAAATGTGATGGCATCTTGGGAGATCCTGTGAAAGTGTGCCTAGTCTGTGCAATGCTGTACCCTACGCTAATACCCAACTAGTGAATGGTAGCGTTCAAAACATTCACCAATGCAAAGACCAGGATTGTCAGGACAGGAGGGACAATAATAGTGGGTGTCACGCCTATATCCGCGCTTGCTGCAGACACAACATCTTTTTTGGGGGGGTTGGTTGGGTAGGGGTACTCGGGAGGACATAAAGAAAATGCCTCTCATGCAGCCGACTGCATTTGGTTGGGGATGTGAATGGGGGAAGTACGGGCGCTGCAGAAGTGGTGGGTTCCCAATTAGGATTGGCGAATGTAGCAGGAAGGGCACTATGGGCACGACGGGCCTGTGTTTGTCTTCTTCTTGGTGGCAGCGGGACACTACTTGTGCTTGCCACCTCACCAGCTTGAACTGCACTTATGGGACTCGCCACGTCACCAAGTGTTACTGCAGTGCTGGTTTGACTACGACCGGGGTGTACTAGGCCACTGGTGCTTGCCAGTTCACCAAAACGCTACCAAAAAAACTGTTAGCGATCGCAGGGATCAGGCCTGACTCTGCGAACGCTGCAGTTATGCGTTTAGTGTTTTGTAAACGACAGTGATCGATCGATACTGCACTTGGGTGGGCTGGGCTGGGCCGGGCGGAGGGGCAAAACGCAGGTGCTAGCAGGTATCTGGGCTGATCCCGCTAACACTGCGTTTTTGGGAACCCTAAACTGCTGGGGACGCTAGTATAGATCTGATCGGTTCAGATATTGATCCGTTCAGATAGTATACCACTAAGGGAGGTGTACGGTGCGTGCGTGGGTGTTAGCGCTACTGGCGCTAATCTGACGCTACCTGGGGCGACGCATATCACCGTCGGGCGATTAGGGGGCTAAACCTTTATTCGGTAATAAACGACGGGTGCCCTGACACTATAAAAAATAAACGAACTAACCAGCGTCAGCCGTAACAGTTATACGGTGATCAGTGGTAATCAGAAAAAAAAAAACTGCTTGGTGTAAGTGTGACGGGGGGGGGGGGAGGGGTGATTAGGGGGTGATCGGGGGGGATCGGGGGGTAAAGGGGATGTTATGTGTGCCTGGCATGTTCTACTGTGATGTGTGTGTGTTGTGCACTCACATTTCAGTCTTCTCTCCTCGGCGCCGGAACGGAAACTGCCGAGCCGAGGAGAGATGACATCACATCCTCTGCCTCTGTGTACTACACAGAGGCAGGGGAAGCATCTCATTGGCTGGGAGCGATCGCGAGGGGGGGGCAACGATCGGATGGCCTCCCCCTCATCTCTGATCGCTGCCAGACCAAAGGCGACCGCCTCAGGCACCGGGGGGGTCCGATCGGACCCCCCACCCGCGGGAGGCAGATCATGTACAGGTACGTGATTTTGCCTGCCCGTGCCATTCTGCTGACGTATATATCAGCATGAGGCGGTCGTCAAGTGGTTAATGTAAATGAGTTTCGTCTGGCTTACCACATGTTCTAAGGGTATTCAACTCATTGTTGTTTGTTCTAATTAACCCTGTGTTGATGTTTATGGTAATGTGTGTTGAATAGTCAATGAGCTAGGAGACGTAGTCACCTAGGCTGTATAAAGAATTAGATAATTGGGTTCCAACGGCATATAAAGTCTTGTAATTTTGATTCTAAAAAAAACTGTTCATGTTAGCATCTAAGCAAGTGTCGCCTTGTTTTGTGTTTGGAAGCATTTGGAATATCTGATATCTGTATCCAGACTACAAGGAAGTGGTATACTGACGGAAGCACTCAAGTGGAGTGAAGGACGTTCCGTGACAGACATAAATTATGCATCTGATTTCCTGACTACCTATTACACTTTTGTGAGGCCTTGGAGCCAGGGTAGCCATCAGAAATTGTGGGGCCCCTTACACAGCTTTAGGCCTGAGCCCCCCTGCCTGACCACCAACATTCCTCAGGGCCCACCCACTGCCCGTCCCACCTAACCTGCCCACTAGCCATCCCACCAAGTCCTTCAGTGCCTCAGACCCCCTCACACCTGTACACTCTCAGCCTCCCTCACACCTGTATGCTCTCAGCCCCCCTCACACCTGTATGCTCTCAGCCCCCCCATACCTCTACGCTCTCAGCCCCCTCACACCTGTACGCTCGCAGCCCCCCTCATACATGTAAACTCTCACCCCCCTTACACCTGTACACTCTCAGCCCTCCCTCACGTGTGTATATATATCACACGTATACACACATAGACATGTACACACACACACCCACACAGACATGTACACACACAGACATGCGCACACACAGACATGCACACACACACACACAGACATGAACACACACACAGACATGTACACAGAAGCACACACACAGACATGCACACACACACAGACATGTACACACACACAGACATGTACACACACACACACAGAAACACACATACATGTACACACACACACAGACATGTACACACACACACACGCACAGACATGTACACACACACACAGACATGCACACACAGACATGTACACATATACACACACACACACAGACATGTACACACACACATATATGCACGCACACACACACAGACAGATATGTACACACACACAGACATGTACACACACAGACATGTACACACACACACGTACACACTACACACACACACACACACACAGACATGTACACACACACACAGAGACATGCACACACACACAGACATGCACACAGACACACACAGACATGTACACATACACACAGACATGTACACCCACACACACACATGTACACAGCCACACCCCACCACACCCCTTCACTTGTACAACAGCCCTTACTTGTAAAGTGGTGTTCCTAGTCCCAGCTCTTGTTTTCACATGTGGCTGAGACATAGATAGGAGCTGCAGTCCAGGATACAGTACAGACAGCACATATGAGGAGTGCACTTGCAGGAAGTTGCCAGAGATGGCAGCAAAGAGCCCAATGTGAGCTCAACGACACAGAGCAATAGCAGCTACTGACTCATGCTCATATACAGAAGCAGCCATGGATCTCCCCTGTACCTGCACCTGCCTTCTCCCATCCCCGCCAGATGGCCGGGCCCTTTCAGATGCTCGGGCCCCTTACAAGTGTATGGGCTGTACCCCCCTGATGGCAGCCCTGCTTGGAGCACAGGGACAGTAGAAACACACAAAGAATGACCACATTTTGGAAAGCAAACACGCCGATTTATTTTTTAGGCGGCATGGTGAGTCTTTTGAAACCTAAATTTTTTTGCCATAAGTTTTTGGAATGTGCAGAAAGAATATGAGAATTATTTTTTTAAACAAAGTCAATTTAATAAGATATTACTTACATGAAACATAGGCATAATTATGATACCACATGTGTGACACTTTTTCACTGTCTGGGCTGATTATATACCGGACATTGCATCTTGTGTATCACACAAATATACCAATTATATCAAAACCAGTGTACTGTACTGGTCGTCACCTAAAGCAGTCCTAGTTCCTATAATCCAAGTAAGCCTAGCCTACTGGTAACATGGCTAACCCCAGGAATGTCATGTTCACTGATCAGAAAGGAGGAGGCTGCAGAAAGGAAGGACAAAAGAATCCCTCTGGTTCCAGGAGTTCAGTTGTCGGCAGGGGATGGCTGGGAATGGTGTGTCACAGAAACATAGTTGGATGTGCAGATGGGTAAGTTCAGGCCCCAGGCAGAGACATGGTCTGCAAACAGGCAAAAGATCGGTTCAGGCAACAGGCAGAAATGTGGCCAATAAACAGGCCAGGGTGCGAACAGGCAGCAGGAGGTTTGAGGCTGCTTTGTCTAATACTATTGCACAGAGCAGGTAAGTATGACATGTTTATTACTTTAAAAATAATGATCGTTTACAACCATTTTAACATCCAAACATATTTATTGAAGTTTCAAAAGATAAAACCATCTGTAATGACATGTTTCAGCCAATCATGGCCTTAATCATAGCAACATAAAAACAACAACAAAAACAAACAGAAAAGCCTTTCTTTTTATGGATCAAACACATCTTACTTCTAGGCTGCCAAAGCAAAAGTGGAAACGAAAATTGGAGAGAATAATATGTCTCTTGTATTTACTTATGGGAAATCAAACGTTTTACTCATCTCATCCAAAATAGAAAAAAAAAACCTTAAAATAATCAATAGAGAAAATATATAATGCTAACACATATCTTAACCGATTTCATAACCATGATCAAAATAAACCACCGCAAAATATCTCTTTTCTCATATATGTTTGATCTGTATAAAGCATGACTTTTCTCATTGTTAAGCTACTATAATTAAGGCCATGACTGCCAGAAATGTGTCAACTTAGATATTTTTTGTCTTATGGATCTTGAATAAATACAGTGTGCTTGATTTTTAATGCTGCTTTTGCTTCAATGTGCTTAAGGTTTGTATCATAATCTGTGAAGGAGGAACCTTTGTTTTGCACTTGGAATAACAAGATCCGGTGATCTAATAAACTGAATGAGCTGTCTTCCTATACTATTTCACTTATTATAGATATCAAAGAAGAGAAGGTGGAGTAAGAGATGCTGCAAGCTGGGAATGAAAGATGCTGCAAGTTGCAAGCTGCAAGATGATCAGACAGAGAGTAATTGTAAATTCCAGTTTGGCAAAAAAACATGCATACACTGTAGAATAATACAAACCAGACTATGGAAGGGTCACAAGCAGCAATGTCTTTGTGATTCAATGGGGGGTAACGTGGCTGCATAGCATAGTCTCATAGACTCTATAGCAACAGAGCATCTGAGAGTCACTCATTAAAACAGTTCAGATTACAAACAGCTACAATTATCCTCATAAATAAAGCATTGCTTTCAGTGAAGTCCGGGATAGCTCTGGTAACACAGACAAACAGCTGGAGGGATCCAAAGCCTGATGACACAGGGAAGCTAACGCACTGAAACTGGAGTACTCTGGTAAACTGGTAGCAAATGGCGAGGTATTCTCTACAATAGCTGGGTTTTCTGGAGCAGTGGTTCTCAACCCTGTCCTCAAGTACCCCCAACAGGCCATGTTTTGGGAATTTCTCCTAGATAAAATAGCTGTCCAAAATACCAAGCCATTGACTCTGATTTAAAGCACCTGTGAAAGATAAAGGAAAACCTGCGAACTTGGCCTGTTGGGGTACTTGAGGACAGGGTTGAGAACCACTGTTTTGGAGAACATGTATGCTATTAGACTTCTACCCACAAACCTGCCATTGCTTTTGCTTCAATGTGCTGGTTGTTTGTATCATAACCTGTGGAGAAGGAACCTTTGTTGTGCATTTAGAATAGCGGGAAGTGGTGATCTGATGAATTGAGAGAGCTATCTTCCTATACTATTTCACTTATAGATAAGTATCATGGAAGAAGAGAAGGAATAGGAGATGCTACAGTTTGGGAATGAGGCTGACCATTTGCATATTAGATGTTCAAACAACATAACAGGATGGGTATATGTCTGAATGATCAGAGTGTAACTTGCAGCTTGTTGAACACGTGCAACATTAGATTTAATAATGCAAAACAGAATCAGAATGGCAAAGAGCATGCATACACTGCAGAATAATACAAAACAGATAATGACTTCTAAACAAACAGCAATGTCTTTGTGTTTCAATGAAGGTAACATGTCGCAGAATAACATAGTCTGTACAAGACTTTAAAGCAAGAGAATCCAACTGAGAATCACTACTTCATCAAACCAGTTTAGAATACAAACAGCTACTTGTGATTATCCTCATAAATAGCATCCCTATCAGTGAAGTCCAGGGTAGCTCTGGTAACACAGACAAACAGATGGAGAGATCCAAGGCACAGGGACACAGGGCTTCCCCCCCACTAGTACTGGAGTATCCTGGTTGCAATCAGGGAGGGGTTCCCCATAGTACCTGGGACTTCCAGAGAAGCAGTGTGCAATTAGGCTCCTGCCAAGCTACCGACACACTGGTTCTGACAGTAGAGGGTCTCTCACCTTGCTAAAAATCACGTACCACTACCACTGCCTCATCAGGTGTGGCCTCTCTGAGCTGCTGAGGGAGGGAAACTAACAAACTTATTTTCCCTGGGTGTGTCCAGGAACTGAGAGAATTGTACAACACATCAGAATGTTTGGGGATTATTTAAATTTCATTAAACCTGGCAGTTCATGTAACTCTATGCACAGCAGCACATGGCAATGCATCATATAATGTGTCAGAATGTGCGGCATAAAAATGTATCTTCTGTCCTACTTTTTTTTGCAGTGCACACCAATGCAGCATGTTGGTGTGAACTGAGGAAATAGGACATGGGCAAATTGCTTTGCCTTTGGGTTGGGACTGCGTTGGGCAAGGCTGCTCAGCACAGACCATATGAAGCTGGTTTAAATGAGCCCTAACTCACACAGAAAAATAAATAAAAGGAAATAGAGTTGTTTATTTTTTGCAAAAGAGACATGCAAAGTACCGCTTGTGCCATACAGCGTACATCCAGGTTCATTCTCGGCATGCTAAGAATTGACTTAGGTACCTGGGATGTAACTTCTGTGGCAACTGCAGGAGTTACACTATCAATGGTCACCCAATAGCCAAAGAGCAACATCAGGGGGCCCAGAAGAAGTCTAGAGGGAAATAGTGGCGAAACCTGATGGAGTGGCAATTGGAGCTTGCGTCTGTTATGGTTAGAAGGGGGAATGCTAGGAGACAATTGTGCAATAATGTGCAAGCACACATTGGGGCTGATTTACTAAGGTAAATACTCTGTGCACTGCAAGTGCACCCATAAGTGTACTTCAAGGGCACTGCAAGTGCATTTGCTTTAGATCTTGGAAGATGCAAGGAAAATAAAAAATTGCATTTTTGCTTGCGCATGACTGGATGATAGAAATCAGTAGAGCTTATCCTTCATTTGAGAGCTTCCCCTCAGATCTAGAGCAAGTGCACTTGAAGTGCACTTGTGGGTCCACTTGCAGTTGCACGTGCAATACACAGACCATTTGCCTTTAGTAAATTAACCCCTGTGTCTACTTGAACCTTATTGCAACAACAACCCTCCTAACGGATTTTAAATCCATTTTAGCCCCAACACCACTGCATGGATGGTATAACTCTCCTTATCAGCGCTGCCACCAACAGCATAAGCCCTTACAGTTTTATTGACATGATGATATTTTTTTTTCCTGTGCCACAATGAGGCACCCCAACTACCCAATAAGCAATATCTGTTTGTCCAACAGGTCTTCTCCTCCCTACCCTAAATGGTATTTACCACAGCTGGTGGTTGGATAGAAAGGCATGTCAAATAACTGAATGTGGTTGTACAGGTAGATTTTTTTTACCTTACTGAATTCTTAAGCTTTGTTGTCAGGAACATCATGCCAGCCATCAGATTCATGCACATGTGCATAGAAGCCTAGGTGAATGAGCAACTGTGCATACATCACTGCATAGGCTCATTTCTGAATGTTCATTCAGCTGTATTCTTGTGACCCATAATCTGTGATCTTGCATTACCAGCACACCCAAGTTCCAGTCACCAGTTCCTGCACCATGGTACTTGTGCCCTTCCATCACCCCTAGCTTCCAGGAGTGCTCAGACTAATATTGTGCAAGCTGCCACTCTCATTATCTCAGGCTCTTCATACAAGTATGTGATATCTGGATACATAAACCTTTTCAGACTTCTTAAAGAGAACCAGTTTATATAAGAAGCTGAATATTTAAACTTGCATCATTATAAAAATGTAGGCCTACCTATGAAATACATATACTGAACCCCTTTATTCAGCTAAAAAGCCTATACTGGGAGAAGGGGATGGGCAAGGCAAGCCATCTAGAGAGAAGTGTATTGGAAATTTCCTCACATAAATTAGGAGAAGACACAGAACAGTTGCCACACTATACTAATGAAAAGGGTTTTAACAACTGCTCATATTTCTTTTTTTTTTTGTGTTGTTCTCACAAGAAGAGTTTCTCTAAAACAATGCAGCACATTGCGTGATTAGCAAGAAGAAACAGACTGTGACGTTTCTCAGAAAAATCAGATCAAAGGCAATCTCTAAGTGGAACATATGCAGAACATACCAGCTGGAAGATCAATGCTCTCACTAGTTCACGTTCCACAAGCTGTCCATCATCAAGTTACCAGGCTGGTGTTTAACGAGAAACTGAGCTCCAAAACTAAAGCTTAACATCCGTGTTTGTGGGGATAGAAATAGTACCAAATATGTGTCTATATAAAAGAAGAACTGACCAGGCAACAGAAGGCTAACACTTGATTCTTATCCCCTAAAAACAGAGAACTTTTCTTGATAACATCCTACTTCCCCTCAACATTTGACATAGAACTAATTCAATTTGACATTCCAAACATTACTGAGTAAGAGCATTTCTAATAATTCCATAAAAGATTAAGTAGAGATGGCTAGAAGCTGGCTTGGTGGTGAGAAGGGTAAATAAGGTCATCAATTTAAAAGAGAAGTGGCAGGGGTGGGTAGATTGAATCATTCATATTTGTCCTATATCTCCTTGAATCTCTGACAGCAGATCTAGGTACCTAGGTTATTGATTTCACTCACCAGTTCTAATTATTAGAAAAAGGGTGCAGGAAGAAAATCAATCAGTTATTGAGTTATATTGAGTGGAGTATAGACAAGTCGGGAGAATCCAGGTTTCTTTCTGGGATATGTAACAGGATACTGTTAAAACAGGCACACCAGGGTAGTTCCCTCTGAAGTAAGTAAGGTTGGAGTTCTCGTGGTACCTAAGCTATGCTTTCCAATCAGTAGTCCAAAATGTGGCCAGTATCAGAGTTACTATTAGGCATAGAGACATATCACTTTAAAGGTTAAGTTCACCTGAACAAAATAACAAATGCACATGTGCATTATTGTTTTTACTAGAAACCTGTAAAGCATTGGACCCACGATCAGTAGATTGCGGATGCCATGCAGTAATCTTGCAAAGTTCTCATTGTATCTGTCTGCTCGTACCTTGTACAAGCAGGCAGATACACACTGACAGGAAAAGACAATGAACAATGAATTACTCAACAGCGCCGTGGTAGTTCATTGAAACTACAAGCTAACAGCCGTAAAGGCTGTTGGGACTTGTAGTTTCCCATTCACAGAGCCCCACAGGGCCATGTTATTTTCAAACAGTGACTGCAGGTGCCCGGAGAATTTATACGAGTGGAACATGTAACTTGTTCCAAAAGGTGAACTTGTCCTGTAGGTGGCAGAGCCAAAGAAGCTGCTTTCCCCATGTATGTTGCCATTCACGTCTATTAAAGTTAATCTCTGTTATTGATAAAAAAAATATATATGATCATACTATGTGCTCCAAAAAATTGATGTGTGCTAATATATGTGCCAAAAAAGTCAAACATACTTAATGCCAGCATACCTATTATTAATATAATCAGTGTAAATTGTGAAATAAAAGAATCTTGTTCCTTAACACAAATAAATATAAAATATTTTCAATACCATAAACGTGAGCTCAAAAATTGCTGGCAAAAATGCTGTGGATCAATAATTGTGTGTACCATCAAAACAACACAAAAAAACACAAGTAGAAAAACCCCAAATAAATGTCTAGAGAAGAATCCAGTTTACTATACAAATCCAGTGACTATAAAAATATAACAGTCTTTGTGGCCATACACCGTGCTCGTAAACAATATTTGTGCTCTTCTTCAAAAATATTCAGTGCTATACCACGTGCAAACATATATAATGCACTCACCAGAATCCCTCAGTCACAAGGACCAATATCGCCTTTTATAAATTCAATAATGCAAGATTTTGAACTCCTCCACTGTTGTTAACAGTATTCCTTTAAAAGCATAATCTCCTCAAGCAGTGGTTGTCAATAGGCATGGAAAAAATTGATAACAAGGTGATCACGCAACACCACGTAATATGTAAAATGTTTAAAAACAATTGTTGTGCTTACATTTAAAAGTGCCGGAACCAGCACAATAAACCAGCACAATGTGCTTGGCAATCTGGCCCTGGTGTCACTCAGGACCCGCTCTTCCACGACACTTACTATGGTCTGCCGACTAGCATGCGTTCCACTGCTATCCGGAAATTACATCAGTGGTTATCCGACACACATCGACAGTAATTCAAAGATCTTAGGCTTATGTAAGCCTATAGGGCAAGGAAAGGAAGAAAACTTTCTGTGTTAAGTAGGTGGTCCTAAAAGAGGGGTGCTGCTTTGTGTGCAAAAAGCTGTGTGGACTTAAAATGTAGGAGCAGGTGTTTAACCACTTGACAACTGGGCACTTAAACCCCCTTCCTAACCAGACCAATTTTCAGCTTTTGGTGCTCTCACAATTTGAATGACAATTACTCAGTCATGCAACACTGTATCTATATGAAATTTTTGTCCTTTTTTTCACACAAATAGAGCTTTATTTTGGTGGTATTTAATCACCGCTGGGTTCTTTATTTTTTGCTCTATAAAAGAAAAAAGACCTAAAAATCTGTAAAAAAATACATTTTTCTTCATTTCTGTTATAATATTTTGCAAATTAGTAATTTTTCTTCATATATTTTGGCCAAAATTTATACCGCTACATATCTTTGGTAAAAATAACCCAAATCGGTGGATATTATTTGGTCTTTGTGAAAGTTATATGCCGCGTACACACGAGCGGACTTTCTATCCTACTTGGTCCGGCACACTTTCCGACGGACTTTGTCCGCCAGGTGCGCCGGACTTTAAAACGGACGGACTTGCCCACACACGCCGGGACTTTCCGGCGGGCTAAGTCCGCCCGTCTTTCCGACGGACTTTCGCCGGAGTTCCGGCGGACTTTCAGAATGAACGGACTTGCCCACACACGGACAAGTCCGTTCATTTTGAACGTGACTCAGGTGCGACGGGACTAGAAAAGGATGTCAATCTTGCCGCTTTTATCGGCGAGATTGACACCTTACTAGCCCCGTCGCGGGGCATACCAGGCCCTTAGGTCTGGTATGGATTATAAAGGGGAACCCCGCTACGCCGAAAAAACGGCGTGGGGTCCCCCTAAAATCCATACCAGACCCCGATCCAAGCACGCAGCCTGGCCGGTCAGGAAAGGGGGTGGGGACGAGCGAGCGCCCCCCCCCTCCTGAACCGTACCAGGCCGCATGCCCTCAACATGGGGGTGGGTGCTTTGGGGGAGGGGGGCGCCCTGCGCCCCCCCCCCCCAAAGCACCTTGTCCCCATGTTGATGAGGACAAGGGCCTCTTCCCGACAACCCTGGCCGTTGGTTGTCGGGGTCTGCGAGCGGGGGCTTATCGGAATCTGGGAGCCCCCTTTAATAAGGGGGCCCCCAGATCCCGGCCCCCCACCCTATGTAAATGAGTATGGGGTACATGGTACCCCTACCCATTTACCTAGGAAAAAAGTGTAAGTAATAAAACACACTACACAGGTTTTTAAAATATTTTATTAAACAGCTCCGGGGGGGGGGATCTTCCTCCGGCTTCGGGGGTCTTCTTCCGGCTTCGGGGGTCCCTCCGCTTCATCTTCTCCCGGCGTCCGGTTGGTTCTTCTCCGCTCTCTTCTCCCGGTGTTCCTGTTCTTCGGCCGGCTCCTCTGCTGTCTTCAAGTAGCTCTCTTGCCAGCAGAGGTCCGGACTTCTGGGCTTCTGGGCTTCTGGGCTTCTCTTCCCCAGATGTTGACACGACGCTCTCTCCTGCTGGACTGCTCTCCGAGGGCTGCGTTGTGACTTATATAGGTGGAGACCCCGCCCCCTTTTGATGTCACAGTCCCTGGGCATGCTGGGACTGTGACGTTTTAGGGGGCGTGGTCACTGGGTGATGTTGACCACGCCCCCTAAAACGTCACAGTCCCAGCATGCCCAGGGACTGTGACATCAAAAGGGGGCGGGGTCTCCACCTATATAAGTCACAACGCAGCCCTCGGAGAGCAGTCCAGCAGGAGAGAGCGTCGTGTCAACATCTGGGGAAGAGAAGCCCAGAAGCCCAGAAGCCCAGAAGCCCAGAAGTCCAGACCTCTGCTGGCAAGAGAGCTACTTGAAGACAGCAGAGGAGCCGGCCGAAGAACAGGAACACCGGGAGAAGAGAGCGGAGAAGAACCAACCGGACGCCGGGAGAAGATGAAGCGGAGGGACCCCCGAAGCCGGAAGAAGACCCCCGAAGCCGGAGGAAGATCCCCCCCCCCGGAGCTGTTTAATAAAATATTTTAAAAACCTGTGTAGTGTGTTTTATTACTTACACTTTTTTCCTAGGTAAATGGGTAGGGGTACCATGTACCCCATACTCATTTACATAGGGTGGGGGGCCGGGATCTGGGGGCCCCCTTATTAAAGGGGGCTCCCAGATTCCGATAAGCCCCCGCCCGCAGACCCCGACAACCAACGGCCAGGGTTGTCGGGAAGAGGCCCTTGTCCTCATCAACATGGGGACAAGGTGCTTTGGGGGGGGGGCGCAGGGCGCCCCCCTCCCCCAAAGCACCCACCCCCATGTTGAGGGCATGCGGCCTGGTACGGTTCAGGAGGGGGGGGGGGGCGCTCGCTCGTCCCCACCCCCTTTCCTGACCGGCCAGGCTGCGTGCTCGGATCGGGGTCTGGTATGGATTTTAGGGGGACCCCACGCCGTTTTTTCGGCGTAGCGGGGTTCCCCTTTATAATCCATACCAGACCTAAGGGCCTGGTATGCCCCGCGCTCGCCGCAATAGGAAAATGTGTTTTTCCTATTGCAGCGAGCGTGAGATGCAATACCCTGCCCTCGTGTTGTATCTGGTCCGTCGGACCAGCCTACACACGAGCGGGCTTTCCGTCGGACCAGCACACACACGAGCGGACTTTCCGCCCGAAACTGAGTCCGGCGGAAAGATTTAGAACTTTCTTCAAATCTAGGTCCGGCGGGCTTTTGGGAAAAAGTCCGCCGGAAAAGTCCGCCGGTGCCTACACACGGGCGGATTGTCCGGCACACTCTGGTCCGCCGGACCAAGTATGCCGGAAAGTCCGACCGTGTGTACGCGGCAATAGAGTCCAAAAGCTATGATGCGAATATCTGAAAATTGATCACACCTGAAGTACTGACGGCCTATCTAATTTCTTGAGACCCTAACATGCCAGAAAAGTACAAATACCCCCCAAATGACCCCTTTTTGGAAAGAAGACATTCCAAGGTATTTAGTAAGATGCATGGTGAGTTTTTTGAAGTTGTCATTTTTTCCCACAATTCTTTGCAAAATCAAGGTTTATTTTTTACTTTTTTTTTTTTTTTTGCACAAAATTGTCATATTAGCAGGTTATTTCTCACACACCGCATATGCATACCACAAATTACACCCCAAAACACATTCTGCTATTACTCCCGAGTACGGCGATACCACATGTGTGAGACTTTTACACAGCGTGGCCACATACAGAGACCCAACATGCAGGGGAGCACCTTCAGGCGTTCTGGAGTGCCCAGGCCAATTCTGACATTTCTCTCCTACATGTAAAAATCATCATTTATTAGCTAGAAAATTACATAGAACCCCAAAACATTATATATGTTTTTTTAGCAAAGACCCTAGAGAATACAATGGCGGTCGTTGCAACATTTTATCTTGCACGGTATTTGCGCAGCAATTTTTTTAACGCGTTTTTTTTGGAAAAAAAACTGTTTTGTGCTTTACAAAAACCAAAACAGTAAAGTTAGCCCAATGTTTTTGCATAATGTGAAAGATGAAGTTACACCCAGTAAATAGATACCTAACATGTCACCTTTCAAAATTGCACGCGCTTGTGGAATGGCGCCAAACTTTGCTACTCAAAAATCCCCATAGGCGACGCTTTAAAATTTTTTTACTGGTTACATGTTTTCGCTTCTGCATGCGAGCACACAGAGACAGGGGTGCTTTAAAAAAATTTTTTTTTTTTTATTGTTCATTTTACTTTATTTATTTTAGTTTGATGCTTTTTTCCAAAAAAAAATTTTTGACCACTTTTATTCCTATTACAAGGAATGTAAACATCCTTGTAATAGGAATATGGCATGACAGGTCCTCTTTACAGTGAGATGTGGGGTCAATAAGACCCCACATCTCACCTCTAGGCTGGGAAGCCTGAAATTAAAAAAACAAAAAAACGATCCTGGCTTTGATCGTAGCGGCTAGTCGGTAGAAGCGCGGGAGGGGGGTCATTCCCTCTCGCCTCCCGTAAGAACGATCAAGCAGTGGAACAGCCGCTATGATCGTTCTTATGGTGTAGGGAATCGCCGGCTGAAAAAGCTGATATCTGAATGATGCCTGTAGCTGCAGGCATCATTCAGATATCCCCGCACAAAGTCAAGGACGTTGTATGACGGCTGGCGGGCGGGAAGTGGTTAAAACGCATTTTTTTTTTTAACACAAAGTTGTCCGTTTATACAATATTTCTACCACATAACATGTACATACCAAAAATGCCACCCCAAAATAGATTCTCCTACTCCTCCTGAGTACGGCAATACCACATGTGTGAGACTTCCACAGCCTGGCCACATATAGAGGCGAGTACAGCCGAGCATGGCTCAGCATGGCAGGGTATGGCTGGGTATGGCGGGGTATTGCAGAGTATGACGGGGTATTGCGGAGTATGGCGGGGTATTGCAGAGTATGGCGGGGTATTGCGGGGTATTGCGGAGTATGGCGGGGTATTGCTGGGTATTGCGGGGTATGGCGGGGTACTGCAGAGTATGGCTGGGTATTGCGGGGTATTGCGGGGTATTGCGGGGTATGGCGGGGTATTGCGGGGTATGGCGGGGTATGGCGGGGTATGGCGGAGTATGGCGGGGTATTGCGGGGTATTGCGGAGTATGGCGGGGTATGGCGGGGTATGGCGGTGTATGGCGGGGTATGGCGGAGTATGGTGGAGTATGGCGGGGTATGGCGGAGTATGGCGGGATATTGCAGGGTAATGTGGGGCTTTGCAGAGTATTGTGGGGGTATTGCAGAGTATTGTGGGGGTATTGCAGAGTAATGTGGGGTATTCCAGGGTAATGTGGGGTATTCCAGGGTAATGTGGGGCTTTGCAGAGTATTGCACAGCATTGCAGAGTAGTAGGGATGGCTGAGCATGGATGGATGGATGGCTGGATGTCACTGTGGAGCGCTGTGGGCACTACACATCCAGCCCACAGCGCTGCAGCCATTCATCCATCCCCCTCTCCGCTCACAGTGTACCGATCGGTACACAGGAGGGAGGAGAGGAACCGGCGTCATCAGATGACGCCGGTCTGTTTACATGTGATCACGCCATCATTTGACGGCGCGATCACATGGTAAACGGCCGCGATCAGCGGCCATTTACCGGGATCCGTGATGCGCCGGGTCCTCCGGATCATGGATGTGTTCGGGTGCGTGCCCCAGGGGGAATTCTGGGAGGACGTCATAGTACGCCCTCCCAGAGTTAAGCAACCGCCCTGCAGCCGTCATTCGGCTATGGGCCGGTTGTTAAGTGGTTAATGAATTTGTTCTTTGTACAAGAGATACAACAAATATATAATTGCCAAAAGTGTTCCAAGCATTAATATCGCCTTGAAGATTTAGTTATTGATAGCTGAATCAAATGCCGAAAGAAAAGGTCATTTATACAGCATTAATGTGCATGACTATTGGATAACAGATGTCTATTACCTCTGATAAAATCCTTATACTCCTACTCCAAATAAATAAGACCACACCAGCTTTTTGGAGTAATAAAAAAGGCCGTAGCAGCCTACTTTATTTTTAACAAAACCTTTTTCCATAAAATTATAAAATATATAAAATATAAAAATATAAAATTCTGTCATCAGAAAAACAATAACCAAAAAACATCTGTTATACAACCTGTTATTTCAAAAGAGCGTTGGTCTGAGCAATCGCTTAGCAAAACAAACTGATGGCCATAACAACTATCGCACTGTAGCCCCAATCCAAAATCTCCAATAGGCCTCAAGCCGACAAGCTGGCTCAGAGACGGCCATGACCACAGTGCCCCATATCACTTCCCGGCTAACCTCCGTTAACCGGGAACCAAAAAACCTCCGGACCCATATCAACGTTGGATCCCCACTCTTACTTTTTTGCCATCTTCCTTCCTTTTTGCCCAGACCAACGCCCGCCACTGCCACGACATCTTCTCTCTTTTTACCTGTGAACAAAAGAAAACACAATACCCTTCTACCCTAACATTTTCTCAGTATTAGGGAGGGTGGGCGGGAACTTTCCTAATCTTTCTGTTGTCCCTCCCAGGGCGGGAACCCCTTTTAACTAGTCCCTCCCCTGCTCCTCCCTCCCCCTCGGCTCCACATTCACAACTTAACCTTAACCCTTACACTGCTACCACTGTCATGTGCGCCCTTCGCATACATCATTGCATGCTGTTGCTCCAGGCTTTTCTTGACTATTGGATAACAGATGTCTATTACCTCTGATAAAATCCTTATACTCCTACTCCAAATAAATAAGACCACACCAGCTTTTTGGAGTAATAAAAAAGGCCGTAGCAGCCTACTTTATTTTTAACAAAACCTTTTTCCATAAAATTATAAAATATATAAAATATAAAAATATAAAATTCTGTCATCAGAAAAACAATAACCAAAAAACATCTGTTATACAACCTGTTATTTCAAAAGAGCGTTGGTCTGAGCAATCGCTTAGCAAAACAAACTGATGGCCATAACAACTATCGCACTGTAGCCCCAATCCAAAATCTCCAATAGGCCTCAAGCCGACAAGCTGGCTCAGAGACGGCCATGACCACAGTGCCCCATATCACTTCCCGGCTAACCTCCGTTAACCGGGAACCAAAAAACCTCCGGACCCATATCAACGTTGGATCCCCACTCTTACTTTTTTGCCATCTTCCTTCCTTTTTGCCCAGACCAACGCCCGCCACAGCATCCCAATAGTAAACACCTTACTAATGGGTGCCCCTCCACACCTGAATAGCTCGCTGTATTCCATCCTGCAAGCCTAAAGTCCACAAATCTGTACCCACATCGTTGAGGTGTACCCCATCGCGTCTCAGATACCTCCATGTCTCGAATTCCAATTCACTATGCCGTATAGCCAAACCCCCCATTACCGACCACAAACTTACTAATTTCCCTGTTGATCTTCTTCCTGGCTCTGTTCACACCCTCCACTGACCTGGCCATTCTCCAAGACATCCTGGCGACCATATCCGACCATATAATGATCATCTGCGGGAATTCCTTCATCAATCGCCAGATGTCAAATTTGATATCTCGCGTAATGTCAATCATCGAGCGAATGCCCAAATCGTTCCCGCCAACATGTATCACCAGGACATCCGGAGGTCCCTCTCTGTTTGCGTAGCGCTGTACCTCCTGTACCAACCTACCCCACAACATCCCCGGTATACCAAACCACTTTATATACACTTCCCTTCTATCAAAACTTAGTTGTCTACCCTCAGGCCGCGCGTCTCCCCTCCGAGCCCCCCAACATACATAAGAATGGCCCATAATCCAGACCATTCTCGGCGCTGCACCTGTAATTAGAAGAAAACAAAACACTATTCTCAACATTGACTATTCCAACTATAATCCTGGCCATAACAGATAACTCTAAATCCCATGCCCTATATAACCGACAGAAACCCTACCCTACCACCTACAATTTTACTGCCAGCTGTGGCCGCACGTAAGATTGAAATCTATTAGATTCCCACCGCCCAATGCTTTTTATTACCTCCACATCCATCCCCAACCTGGCCGCTTCCGTCGCAGCTCCTATCCTAAATGAGTGGGATGAAAAATCCTTCTCTTCCAGCCCCAGTCCCTGCAAACATTTCCTCAACACGGCAATAAACTGAAAACGTGATAACAAAGTACCATTTGGATGCATTAACAGGGGGCCTGCAAAATCCGGCCTAACCTTCAAGAATTCCCTGACCGTGCCCACCGGGCACAGGGGGGAACCGTGAATGGGATAAATTCTCACCATCCTGCCTCTTCCCCCCTGATCCGTCTTAGATTTCCTCAAAAATATCGATACCCCCTCCTCTTCTAGTTGCACCTCCTGTAACCCAATTCCCCCTTGAACCTTTTTGGAAGGACTGACCAGTTCCCCTATCCGAAATGCCCCAAAAAATGCCAACACAAAAGCAACCTTAAACAAAGTAACCTCGTATTCAGATGAGCAAACCACACCCAACTGATCCACAATACCCCCCAGAATCTCGAAAGTTACCGGTCTCCTCGAATCGCGCTTGACCACTGCCCTCCTATAACCCTTCAACGCTTGTCGTACCCAAAAACCCTTAGTCACGTCGGGCTGCCCTTGTAGCTTGAAAAGGAAAGCCAAACCAGCCAACTGTGTATTCATTACTGACACTGACACTCCCTCGTCCAATTTCTTTGCCACATAGTACAGCAATAACGAACTTAATCCTTGCCCTACAGGCTTCTCCCCTAACTCTTGTCCAAATGACATCCATTCCCGCCATACCTTATTGTATGCTGCCCATGTACTCCCACTTACCGACCGCTTAATCCATCCCTCTATGATGCCAGCGCAATCTCCCACAGCCAGTCTGGACAAGGTACCCCCTGTTGCTCCGCGTCCGGCGCCGACTCTCGGAACCTGTCCCACTGGAAGCGAGACAGTGCATCAGCAATGACGTTTTCCACCCCCGGCAAGTGCACAGCATGAATGAAAACATTCAGTTGTAGACATCTTAAGACTAAGTGCTGCAGCAGCCTGATCACCGGCGGAGATGACGCCGTGACCCTGTTTATCACCTGCACCACCCCCATATTGTCCCCATGAAAACGCACTTTCAGATCCCTGAACGATGCACCCCATAGCTCCACTGCCAGAACTACCGGAAACAATTCCAGCAGAACCAAGTTCCTCGTGAAGCCCTCATCTATCCAAGATTGTGGCCATGGACCCGCGCTCCATTTTCCCTGAAAAAACGCCCCAAAACCTGTTGCCCCTGCGGCGTCGGTAAACAATTCCAAGTCAAAATTGCTGACTGGCTGACTGGTCCCGACATCCACATTGCCCTGCCATTAAAGGATTCCAGAAAGGTATGCCATACCCTCAGATTCTCCCTATGCGTTTTTCCTAAACGCACGAAATGTTTTGGTGATTTTACCCCACTCGTGCTGGCCGCCAGCCGGCGACTGAACACCCTCCGGCAAGCAAAATTCAGTTTGCCCAACACCGATTGCAACCTACGCAGTTGTACCTTTTTAATTCCTATCAACCCTGCCACCTCTTTTTTCAAATCCTCCAATTTGTCCGCAGGCAATTTACATTCCATGGCTTCTGAATCTAACACAATCCCCAAAAACGTGATGACCGTGCAGGGTCCCTCCGTTTTGTCATCCGCCAATGGAATGCCAAACCTGCCTGCTATATGCTGCAATGAAGCTAGCAACACCGCGCATACTCTAGAAGAGGCCGGGCCTATGCATAGAAAATCATCCAAGTAGTGAATTATCGAATTCACCCCGGATATATCCCTTACCACTCATTCCACAAAGGAGCTGAATTGCTCAAATATCGCACACGACACCGAGCAACCCATTGGTAGGCATTGATCGACATAGAATCCGTCATTCCAATGGCACCCGAGCAACCGAAAACTATCCGGATGAACCGGCAGCAGTCGAAACGCTGACTCTATATCTGCCTTAGCCATCAAGGCACCTTTTCCATAGTGTCTCACCCACCTTACCGCAGCATCGAATGACGTATACGTCACCGAGCATGCTTCTTGGTCTATGGCATCATTCACGGATCCTCCTTTTGGGAAGGACAAGTGGTGAATGAGCCTGAATTTGTTGGGCTCCTTTTTGGGCACCACTCCCAGCGGAGATACCACCAAATCGACTATAGGTACTACTGGGAAAGGGCCACTCATTCTACCTAAAGCCACTTCCTACCTAAAACCACTTCCGGATGTTGCAGGGCCGACTTTAAATTTTTGGGCACCGGGGGAGTCACCGATAAACTACATGGAATCCTAAAACCTAATGCAAATCCATCTTCTAATAGCGATGCTGCCTTTCTGTCTGGGTACGTACCGAGAAACGGCCGCATCCTTTCCACCATCACCGGCGTCCTCCCTTTTGTTCCCAGCCTCTCCTTGTCGACCTTTGCCCTGCTTAAAACATCTGGATGATGGATGTGTTCCCCCGCAGCCCGAGCACTCATGCTTGAACTTACATGTTCCTCCAAACTTACAGTATCCTGAGTTATACTGCCAGCAAACCCCTTTTTTGTTTCCAGCCGAATGTCCCTGGGCGGACGGTCCACCGGCTCCCCCTTGAAAAAACTGATTCGGCGCCCTCGCCGTCGTCATCAAGCGCATCCATAGGCTGATGTCCTTATGGTCCCAACGTAGCTCTGGGCGAACTGCTCTCCTCTGCCTGAACTGTTCGTCATATCGCAACCATGCTGTACCTCCGTATACTCTATACGCTTCCCCTATCGCATCTTGATAGCAGAAAAGAGCCGAACAGTGTTCCGGTTGCTTCTCCCCTATCACACTTGCCATGATCGCGAACGCTTGTAACCAATTTGTAAATGTCCTGGGTATCAGCCTATACCTCCTCCTTTCCTCATCTTCCTTTTTGGAGTCGTCCGGCTTGACTCTATCAAGATTGAACTTCTCCAAGGGCAGTAACGAAAATATTTCCACATACTCACCCTTCCATAACTTTTCCCGCACTTCTTGTTTCAAGTGCGCTCCTAACGGCCCCTCGTAGCACACATACACTTCACAGCGAGCCGCGTCCGCCAGCCTGATGATATCCTTCCTCCCCGCAGCCTCCCCTGTCGGCGCTGCTTTTTCCTTCCCTTGCGCAACTCCACTCCCCGTGGCTTGCTGAGCAGGCGCCGCGACCACAGCTGAAACCTCTGTGGTCGGGTCCTCCCCAGTCCTTCCTAAATCCTTCCCTGACTGCTGTACCCATGCAGCTCCCGGACCTTCTACCGGCTTCTCTGCCGCCTCCAACCTCTGCACCAGTTCTTTTATGCCCGTTAGAAACCCCAGGAAACCCGGAGTACCCACCCCTATAGCAGACCCCACCATGCTTTTTTCTAACCCCCCAGCCCCAGTTGCTACACATGCTGCATCATTTAAACTAGACATTGTAATGACCTGTGCTGGCTCACCTGGCTGCATAGGTGTCGTCCCATCAGCCGACCGTCTGCTCTCCTCAGGCCCCATCCTCCTGGGCAGGGGGGCCGCCTCCTCCTCCGATCCGGACTCCTCATCTCTTCCGCTCCGACCCGACTCTTCACTTGCATCCGACGGTGGCCCGCCCGGGATGTGGACCGCGGCTGCCGCATAGCTCGCCATCCTTTTCCTCCTCCGCGCAGCGAAACCTCCTGTGGACTTCCGTGTCGCCTTCCCAGGACCGGTGTGGGCTACCTCAGTCCTGCCAGCCTCCGCTCCTGCAGATGTTAGGCCAGCCCTGCTTCTCTCTCCCCTCTGCCTGTCCCCTGCCGCAGAATTAGAAGGCCCGGGGATCCCTCCAGGCAGTGCAGCAGCCGCGATGGCGGAGCTCCCCGCCGTCATCCTGGGGGCGGGGCTTGCGCTCTCCCTGCGTCTCCTATTAGTAGGCCTCACTGTGGCCGGTTCCCTGGCTTGCCTCTGCTCCTGTCCCCCCGGGGCCGCACGCCCGCTGACCCGCTCTCTACCCGCTGGTCGTTTCGCTGGTGGTCCCCCCGGGAGTCTGGAAGACAGACTACCCGAGTGCCGCTGCGCTGGCGTCATGCGGTCCGGAGAGAACCGCTCAGGCGGACGAGAGCGGCGTGCTCTGGTGCCGCTTCTCTCTCCCCCACTTGCCTGTATCGTGGCGCCCTGTAGTGCGGCTGCGATCGTCTCCTGGAGCCACTCCGCACCCCGCACCGCTGCTTCTTCCCTCAACTGGGCCATGAGCCCCTCTAATTCAGCCATGTTGGTAGCACAACCTTCCTGAGAACTTTCCTAATCTTTCTGTTGTCCCTCCCAGGGCGGGAACCCCTTTTAACTAGTCCCTCCCCTGCTCCTCCCTCCCCCTCGGCTCCACATTCACAACTTAACCTTAACCCTTACACTGCTACCACTGTCATGTGCGCCCTTCGCATACATCATTGCATGCTGTTGCTCCAGGCTTTTCTTTGCAAACAATATTGCTTAAAAGATGAAGTTTGACATCATTACTAAAGATTTAATGAAAAGAAAAACCAAGGTAGCAAAACATTTTGGAAATATTTTGTATTTAATTTCCACCTTTATTTATTTTTTCTCTCTTTTTCACTCTACACTGTAGCCACCTTGTCTTAAGCAGGTATCTGTAGTTAAATTTCTTGGTGCTAAGCTAAAGCCAGCTTGGCTGGACTTGGCTGTAAAGATTTCTTTGGTCTCTCCTAGGTTACACTAATCACAGCTATGAATTTTTATCTCTCCCTAGCCAACCACTAGGAGATTAATTGCCAGTGATGCAGGCTGGGAAAGGGTATAGTTATTCAGAGTGTGACCTTGGAAAGTTCTAACCCCCGAGGTAGATGCTGTTTGCTACCAGAACCTCTCAGGCCTGCTGCCTGAGCAGGATGACCATGCAGCTGGACCAAGGCCTGGTTTGAGGCCTAGCTTATGTAATATGGGGAGATTTCTTGAGGGGCTGGAGAAGCTAGAATGTAACTCTCTGATCTCACTGGAGTATGGTGTTTTTTCCCCATGATGTTGTCAGCTGTCACAGTCAGAGTGCCTGATCAGCTTTAGGCGGGGTTCACACTATTGCAAATTGGATGGTTTCCCTGCATCCAATTCGCATGTCAGTTGGTTGTGAACGGCTCTAAATGGAGCCGGTTCACACATCTCCAGAGCGGCAATGATGCAAATTGCACAGGAGTCCTGTGTGTCTTCTGATCCATTTCAGGTCTGAATTCAGCCAAAAATTCGGACCGAAATCGGACCTGAAATGGAGAACAGAGACGCACCGGACACCTACTGTGGGCAGCATCATAGGGCAGTGTGAACCCAGCCTTAAGATTCTCCACCTGTGAAGACTGTAAATACTTTCATCCCCCTTTTCTGGAGTCTGCTAGTGTCCTGTGCCTTACCTACTCTCCCTAAAATATTGAGTGAGAATCATTAAATTCTTATTGTTTTGCATCTCAAAGTGACTGGCACCCTTCTTTACTCCACTATTAAAGAGGACTATGCCCTAAAGTGAATAGTTTGTTTTATAATATAGAATATATTTAGGCAGTATTTTTCCCTTGCATTCTATAAAAAAATACAACGTTACTAATAATTAATCAAACATTTATGTATATTACTGTACATAAATGTGTCAAAGACACATTTATCTTTGTGTCAAAGACAGAAAAAAAAGATGTGACCTGATTTATGCTATTTGTGTCTGTGCTGATAAAAGAAAACTACCAATATCCTGTCATTGTAACAGAATATCTTTCTGAATGCAAGAAAGCAAGGCACTATTGATCTGCGTTCCCAACAACATTTTCTACATTTCTAATTGACTTCACTGACATTTTGCCCAGAAAAGCAATAAGAAGCATTGTGAGATTTGATAACGAACACACAAAAGGTGAAAAACGCATACAACATATTTTACGTAAGCAAACAGCACAGCACTAGAGCTGATATCTAGCTTCTTGGGTATCTGCAGATGCAGCACAAACCCTAACACCATCAATCTGAACAAGACAAGATTCAAACCTAATCAAAATAAATCAATACAGTAGCGCAAAGATCCTGCTCTGCAAAATAATTGAAAACAAGTGTGTTTAGAAGACTTTCGTGCAGATAGCAGAGAATACATTGTTCATTTATTTTACATTTGCTTTAGGTTATGTAACATTAAGCTATTCCACAGTGCTTTTGCATAGAGCACATTACATCTTGATGGTCAGTTTCAGTAAAAGTTGCATAAAACGGAAAATTTATATCAAATACTTACCGTAATTTTCCTTTCCTGATAGGCTCCATGGCAGCATACGTGTGGGTTGACCCCGCCTCCATAACTACCCAATAGGACCCCTCCCTATAAATTTCAGCTGTGGGCTCTCAGCCGTGTTTCGTAACTAGCCTACTCCAAGCATTGGGAGGGACTCCTGCTGCCATGGAGCCTATCAGGAAAGGAAAATTATGGTAAGTATTTGATATAAATTTTCCGTTTTCCTGACAGGCTCCATGGCAGCATACGTGTGGGAAATAACTCGCCAAACACACCCGGGTGGGCACAATGCTGAGCGAGAAAATAAATTTATTTAACACTGTCCACTGACAGCACTTTCAAACCAAAATTAATGGATGACAAAGCGGCAGGTTCAACACAATAGTGAGAAACAAACGTATTGATAGATGACCAGGAAGCCGCTCTACATATAACTTCGGGTGCGACATGAAGAGAAGCCGCCCACGAGGTTGAGATACTCCGAGTTGAGTGTGCAGTCACTGCGTCTGGAGGAGCCAAGCCCTTCGCTTTATAAGCCCTTTGAATGGTCTGTACTATCCAAGCAGAGATGGATCTGATTGAGGCCCGTTTTCCTCTATTTTTCCCTTGCAGAAGAATGAAAAGGAAGTCCGTCTGTCTAAATGATTCCGTAGCTTCCAGGTATTGACTCAAAGTATGTCCCACATCAAGGGGATGAACTTCTTGACCTTCTGTTGTATTAAAGGTAGGCAATACAATTTCCTGATTTTCGTGAAAAATAGATGTCACTTTAGGGTTTGAGCCCAACATGGGAATTAATACTGCTCTATCCGGGAAAAAGGTCAGGAAAGGCTCTTTGGAACCTAAGTTCCTGATTTCAGACACTCTCTTGGCTGAAGTTACTGCCACCAGGAAGACGGTCTTGAGTGTGAGGTCTCTAACTGATAGAGGATTATCAGGATCTGTTCCAAGCGTGGAAAGGAAATCTAGAACAAGGGGAAGATCCCATTTGGGGAATCTCGGTTTCCTTTGAGGTCTTAGCCTGATAGCACCCTTGAAGAATTGGCGAACCAGGGCATGGTTAGCCCATGAAATTCCTGTGAAAGCCGAGATGGCTGATATTTGCACACGAAGGGAACTTACTGCTAGAGGCAAATCCAACCCTGTTTGCAGAAAGCTGAGGATATCCTGGACTTTTGGAGAACCACAAGGATTAGGTCTAGAGGCCATGTGCTCTGT
Organism: Aquarana catesbeiana; assembly: GCF_042186555.1. NCBI lineage: Eukaryota > Metazoa > Chordata > Amphibia > Anura > Ranidae > Aquarana > Aquarana catesbeiana. Next base: position 99,542,070 of record NC_133328.1, read on the forward strand.
GAACTTGGACCAGATACGTTCATACACTCTATTAGTGCTCTTCCGTCTGGCATTCAGAAGCGTCGGGATGGCTTCTTCTGGACAACCTAAGGCTTCAATCCTTCCCCTCTCAAAAACCAAACCCTGAGATGTAGATGAGCAGGGCATGGATGCAGGATAGAACCTTGGGACAGAAGATCCGCCCTGAGAGGCAGAGGGATTGACTCCCGATAACTGAGGAGAGATAAGAGGGGAAACCATGGCCTGTTGGGCCAAAACGGTATCACTGCCATGACTTCCACTTCCTCTGTTCTGAGCCTGCGGAGAAACTGGAGTATCACAGGTACCGGAGGGAAGGCATACGCCTTGTTGAACCTCCACCGATCCGTGAGGGCATCTATCCCATATGCTTGGGGATCCCGGAACCTCGAGTAATACTTGGTGAGTTTGTAGTTGCATGGGGATGCAAACAGATCCACTTCTGGAGACACTCCCAGTGTCAGGAGCCACTTGAACACCTCTTTGTGCAGGGACCACTCGTTGTTGTCCATTTGAACACGGGACAGAAAGTCCGCCTGAACATTCTGGACCCCCGGAATGTAGACTGCCGAAATGTTGGACAGATTCTTCTGAGCCCAGTTCATGATTGGCTCCACTTCCCTTAGGAGGGACCAGCTGCGAGTCCCACCTTGTTTCCTTATATAGGCCACCGCGGTTGTGTTGTCCAACCGGAGCATCACTGAGGAGTTCTTTATCAGATGTTAGAAGGATCTGAGCGCCTGAAAGGCCGCTCGAAGTTCCAAAATGTTGGATACAGTCTTCTGAGACGGCGAGATCCATCTGCCCTGAGCCACTTCTGACAGGCAATGAGCACCCCAGCCCCGATTGCTGGCATCTGAGGTCACTGTGACCCATGTGATGGGAAGAATCGAATGGCAATTGCGGAGATTTTTCCCTTGGAGCCACCAAAGGAGAGACTCTCCCATGGATGGAGTGAGAAGGATGCGCTGATTCTTGCTGGGAGGATTCCACTGTTGGAGAAACCCTTTCTGGAATGGGCGAGTGCGCCATTGAGCCCACTTCACCATGGGAATGGTGGCTGCCATTGTGCCGATCACCTTCAGACATTGAAGAGCGGAAAGGTGAGATGAAGCAAGAGTCGAACGGATCCTGTCCCGGATCACCACGATCTTCTCCTCTGGTAGCGAGATGGTGCCCTCTAGTGTGTTGAAATGGGCACCTAGAAATATGAGAGACTGAGATGGAATCAGGTGACTTTTCTCCAAATTCAGGAGCCACCCAAACTCTTGGAGAGTGGAAATTACTAGACTCCTGTGCTTTAGAAGCTGACCCTTGTCCTGGCCTAGAAGGAGGAGGTCGTCGAGATAGTGGTGAAGGCGAACTCCTTTGACTCGGAGCAGAGCAACAACAGCCAGCAGAACCTTGGAAAACACCCGAGGTGATGTTGTGAGACCAAATGGAAGGCAGGTAAACTGTAAGTGTTGATCGCCTACAGCAAAGCGAAGGAACTTTTGGAAGTCTGCCGCCACTGGGACATGAAAGTAGGCGTCTTTCAAGTCTATTGACACCAGCCAATCTCCTAGATGAACCGATTGTTGAATCGTTAATAGTGACTCCATCTTGAATTTTTCCTTTCGGATAAACCGGTTGAGATGAGTCAGGTCTATAACAGGCCTCCATGTGCCGTTCTTCTTCTGTACCAGAAACAGAGGAGAATACATGCCTTCTCCTCGTTCGCCATCTGGAACAGGAATGGCTGCGTTTTGAGCTAATAAAGAGCTTATGTAAGCTAAAAGAACTTGTTTCTTCTCTTCTGAACTTGGAAGATTTGTTGGTATAAATCTTAGTCTGGGAGTGCTGTTGAAAACCCAGGTGTGGCCTGAGGACACTGTCTTGACAGTCCAGAAATCCCGAATTGAGGCCGCCCAAACATGCCGGAAGTGGAGCAGACGAGCCCCCACCTGACATGTTTGAGCGGGCCCAATTTCAAAAGGACTTAGTGGAGTCCTGGTTACTGGTTGAAGCCCCTTTTGTGGGCTTTTTAAAAGAGGACTGCCTGGATTTCCAGGATCTAGAAAATTCCCGACCAGGCCTATAACTACGTGCTTCCCTTGCACGGTCGGTGTTCTGCGATCTTGAAAAGGTGCATTTTTGATTCTGTAAACGCCTGTCTTGAGGGAGGAACCCCGATTTACCACCCGTAGCCCGGGTAATGGCACTATCCAGCTTGTTGCCGAAGAGGGATGAACCCTCAAATGGAATACGGCACCAAGCCTGTTTAGAGGCTGGGTCCGCCAACCAAGGTCGCAGCCACAAGGCCCGACGGGCGGTGACCGACGACAACATCACCCGAGCCACTAGGCGAACAATGTCAATAGAGACCTCCCCCAGAAAGGCAGAGGCAAGCCTGATTTCCTGAATAGGGGAGCTCTTAGCCGCTTCTTCAGAGATACCTCTAAGAGAATCATTCACATTGTCTGACCATGCCTCCAAAGCTTTAGAGACTGCTGCTAAGGCCAGAGCTGGTTTGCACACTGTGCCTGCTGTCAGGTAAATTCTTTTTAGGTCGGCATCAATCCGTCTCTCTAGCGGATCTTTAAATGAGACTGTATCTTCAAGAGGCAGAGTCACATATCTCACAAGCCTCATTAATGCAGCATCTACCAAGGGAGCTGACTCAAGATGTTTAACCTCTTCTTCCTTGAAAGGGTATAGTTTTGCGACTTTGGATTGCATAGAGCTTTTTTTATCTATCTTGCCCCATTCTTCAAAAATTATAGCTCCCACTTCCGTGAGGAAAGGAAAATAATGACGCTCCTTGCTGAGCTGTTTGAAAAACTTTCTCTGTTTAGCAGAAGAAATAACTGGATCTTCCCAAACCAGAGCGTTTTTAACCGCTTTCACCAGAGAAGGAACCAGGGCATATTCAAAGCCCATCCCAGGATCATCTGCTTCTGACCCACTATCTGAGGGGGGAGCTGACTGGTGGCTAGGTTGAGAAGACTCCCACGTCTCAGGAACTGGACCCTCTTCTGACAGGGGAATCAGTGGATCTTGAGGAGAATCACGAGGCTTTGCAGCGTCTCTCTCCTGCAGTGATTCTTTCACAACTCGCTTGATTAGAGTTTCCAGGTGTTGGTCTGCACCTTCCCTCTCATTAGCTGCTTTAGAAAAACAGCGGTCACAGAGAGACTTGCTGGCAGGAACTGGGGCCCTGCATCCCCAACATATTTTCTCCGGTCCCCTATGAGATGAGGGGGGGTGAGGAGAGCCTCTATTGTGGTCTTTAGACTTAGAGGATGAACCATGGTGTCTAGAGCCAGAGGAGGAATGCCGGTGGTGTGATTTAGATGACCCGCTCCTTCTGCGGGAACTACTTTGTCTTTGATCAGACCTAGAAGGGCTAAGGAAAGAAGGAAGACAGGAATAGAGAGAGAGAAAGGCACAAGTCAGAATGATGCCCTACACTCCGCTCTCTTCCCCCCAGCAGGTAAGTAAAGAAATATACTTTCAAATCCTACCTGCTGCAAGAGGACTGGCCACCAGGAGGCAGTGAAGAGTCCATGGCTGATGCTGGGAATCACTGCAGGTGAACACAGAGTAAATCAGATACACCAGAAAGCAAAACAGCTAGCACAGACCCATCTGTACTGCACTTACCTGGGGAAGGCTCTGCAGATGCTCAGGGAAGTCGCCGCTATGCCCACGATCATTCCCGAGCTCTGCAAGCTTCCCCAGGCTTTTAAAATTGGCACCGCGTGACGTCACGGCCGCGCCAGGCCCACGGTCGTCGTGCGCATGCGCGAAACCAGGCCATTTGACAAAGAGCATACAGAGAGAGAAAAAACAACAACAACAAATATATACACTGCTGCCATGAAGGCGATATATGCTCACCACCACCTACGATCGACTCGGCCGGAACATCCATACACACACCGGGCTTTGGCAGATAATGGCCACCTGCATACTGCTAGGCAATCGGCCTGTGCGCGCTTTTCATTCAAAAATGACTCCAGCTCTTCAGCGCTTACTCTGCAATACACTCCATACCCTGCTAACAGTCAAGGCTTATTGGAGGGATGAGACATCACATCAGTCGGCCGATACGATCGCGGGACATCGTCTTCAGGTAGGAGAACCAAACATCAGGTCCTACGGAGGAGGACAAAAAAGGAACACGGCCGAGAGCCCACAGCTGAAATTTATAGGGAGTTGTCCTATTGGGTAGTTATGGAGGCGGGGTCAACCCACACGTATGCTGCCATGGAGCCTGTCAGGAAAGTTTATTTAAAACAAAAATATTTTTGGAGGCGAAGGGAATAGAAAAGGGAAGGGTTAGAACCTCTGTCGGGGGCTCATCACCACTGATGGGGTTCACTAAAAGTGAAGAATAGGGGTGAGCCGAACACCCTCTGGTTCAGGTCGCACCAGAACATGCGAACAAACAAAAAATTTGTGCGAACATGCGAACCCTATTAAAGTCCATGGGACACGAACATGAAAAATCAAAAGTGCTAATTTTAAAGGCTTTTATGCAAGTTATTGCCATAGAAAGGAACATGATATAGAATTGTCAAAACTGTCTTTTGTGGTTTTTACTTTTTGACACTTTTTTTGGTGAATGGGTAGGGGTACAATACCCATTTACATAGAGGGGGAACCGGGGGGCCCTCTTGTTAAAGAGGGCTTCCAGATTCCGATAAGCCCCCCACCGCAGGCCCACACAACCACCGGACCAGGGTGGTGGGGACCCCAAAGAACCCTCCCCATGTTGAAGGCAAGCAGCCTGGTATGGTTCAGGAGGGGGGCACTCGCTAGTCCCCTTCTATCCTGGCCTTCCAGGCTGCTTGCTCGGATAAGGGTCTGGTATGGATTTTGGGGGGGACCCCACGCCTATTTTTTTTTACATTTTGGCATGGAGTTCCCCTTAAAACCTATGCCAGACCCAAAGGGCCTGGTATGGATTTTGGGGGGGGGGGGGCCTCGCCGGTTTTCTTTTAAATTTTGGCACGGAGTTCCCCTTAAAATCTATATCAGACCCAAAGGGCCTGGTATGGACTGGGGGGCGGGGGGGCCATGCTGTATATTTTTCCTAATTCTGTAATAGGGTTCCCCTTAACCATTTCAATACACTATATAGGTATGAACCCCCCAGTTTGGTTCGCACCAGAACACGAACGTGAAAAATCAAAAGTGTTAATTTTAAAGGCTTATATGCAAGTTATTGCCATAAAAAGTGTTTGGGGACCCGGGTACTGTCCAAGGGCACATGTATCAATACAAAAAAAAGTTTTTAAAATGGCAGTTTTTTCAGGAGCAGTATTTTAATAATGCTTAAACTGAAACAATAAAAATGAAATATTCCTTTAAATAACGTGCCTGGGGGTCCCCTTAGTCTGGCTGTAAAGTAGCGCCACTTTCCCTTGTTTATAACAGTACCGCAGCAAAATGGCATTTCTAAAGGTAAAAATGTAATTCAAAATTGCTTATGACTGTAATGTAATGTCAACATACATAAAAAATCATTGAAAAAAACAGCGTGTGCCCCCCCCAGTCCATTATCAGGCCCTTTGAGTCTGGTATAGGTATTAAGGGGAACTTCCCACCAAAATTTTGAAGAAACATGCCGTGGGGGTCCCCCCAAAATCCATACCAGGCCCTTCAAGTTTAACAAGGGGGCCCCCAGATCCCACACCCCCATGGGTATGGGGTACATTGTACCCCTACCCATTCACCAAAAAAGTGTCAAGAAAGTAAAAATGACAGCAGACAGTTTTTGACAATTCCTTTATTAAAAAAAAAAGTGCCCTGCGATGTCCATCCATCTTCAATCACGGCGCCGATGGTCCCGAGAAAACCCCCCCAAAAAACGGAAAAACTCTCCCTCCATGGCCCACTCCTTCTGACATCACATAAAAGGAGCTTCCAGATTCCGATAAGCCCCCCGCCTGCAGACCCCCACAACCACTGGGCAAGGGTTGTGGGGATGAGACCCATGTCCCCATCAACATGGGGACAAGGTGCTTTGGGGGAACCCAAAGCACACTCCCCATGTTGAGGGCATGTGGCCTGGTACAGTTCAGGAGGGGGGCCCCCCCTTTTCCTGTGGCCCTCCAGGTTGCATGCTCAGAAAAGGGTCTGGTATGGGTTTTGAGGGGACCCCCACGGCATTTAAAAAAAAAAATTGGCACGGGTTCCCCTTAAAATCTATACCAGACCTGAAGGGCCTGGTATGGATTTTGGGGGGACCCCCTCTGCATTTTTTTTTCAAAATTTTGGCGCATTGTTCCTCTTTACCATTTCAATACACTGTGTTAAATAAACTGCACTGCCTGCATTGACTGAATATATAGGCTACACTGAATGCAGAGTATATATATCTATATATATATATATATATATATATATATATATATGTACCTGAAATAAAAACCCTGAAATAAATATATATATCAAATACAATGCCTGCACTGCCTTGAATATAGAGTCTACACAGAATATCTAGTCTATGCTAAATGCAGAGTATATATACTGTATATATCAAAGCCACTAACTAACCTGTCTAGCTCAAACTATCTCCGTCCACACACTATACACGGCCACTATGTAAGCAGCCTTATATAGTGTCAACTCGAACCACGGGCCCATCCCTACACTATATTATATACTGTACGCTGCACCATATACCATGCACTGTATTATATATACTACACTGACTGCACTATATACTTTGAACTGCAGTATATATACTATACGGACTGCACTATATACTCTGCAGAAAAATTGGAGCTTAGGTGTTGGTGGTGCCAGAACACTGTAACCCCTCACAGTTACTCTTGTTGGGCGCAGGAACGGGCCCTGCTGTTAAAATTTATTTTAAAAATTGTAATTACATGCCCGAGTCAAACAGGTGCAGAAAAATTGGGCCTTGGGTGTTGGTGGTGCCCTAAACCAAAAATATTGTTGGAAGTAGCATCATAAAGATTCAGACGGAATAGGATAGACAGCATAGGCAGTCTTCCAGGGATCCCAGATCCCTAGCAAATGCAATCAGTTACATCAGAATCAGGGGCTTGAAAGCTGCTGATCTGGGACTGATTCATTTTTATAAATGTGAGCCTATCAACGGAGTCTGTGGACACTCTTTGATCTGTTACAAACCCTTAAGCAGCACGTTCAGAAAGCACGCCGGATGCAGGACAGGTCAGTAGCTCGATTGCATATTGAGTATAAGTAAATATATATAAGTTCTGGCCAGTGGTCCATCCTCAACACCCAGTAACCCAATGGATGCTCTGTTGGAAAGGTCTCCAAGTCTGCTCTTGCCCCTAGATATTCCTGTACCATATAATGCAGACACTGGCGATGGTTGCTTGAACCTATCAGCCCTTAGCGCTGAGGACTGAAAAATTGTTTAAAGGCATCGGTCAGCCGGCCACCTTCTCCACTCCTCTTCCTCTGACCAAACGAAGCCTCAGAAACACGTTGTACAGCACCAGGAAATAGTAACCTCCCAGGGTCTGGAAAGGCGTTACACAAACTCTTCTTCAAGGCCTCCTGAAGAGGTTTCATCCTGTGCTCCCTCTGCAAAGACAGGATGAGTTCTGCAACTTTACCCTTGTAACATGGATCAAGAAGGGTTGCCAACCAGTAATGATCACTTTCCTTGATACCACGTATCCTAGGGTCCTTTCGCAGGCTTTGCAGAATCAGGGAGTCCATGCAGCGTAAGTTTGCAGAGGCATGAGATTCTGAGTCCTCTGGGTCACTGAGGTTGACATTGACAGGCACTACCTCCTACCAGCCACGTACAACTCCTTGGGTTTCCGGGGACTGAAAAATATCCCTTGAAGACTCCTGCTGAGTGTTATCCTCCACATCTATGCTGACACAATCCTCCTCCTCTTCCTGTGTGTTTGGCAGCCCCGCAGGAATGCTGTCTGCATAAAGGGGGCCTTGAGAGGAAAGCAAGTCCTCCTCTTCCACTCGCTGTTCTGCCTCAAGTGCCCTGTCCATGATTCCAAGAAGGGTGTGCTCCAGCAGGAAGACTAGAGGAACAGTGTCACTGATGCATGCATTGTCACTGCTCACCATCCTTATGGCATCCTCAAATGGTGACAGGACAGTGCATGCATCCTTAATCAGTAAGAAAGGGGAGAAAAAGAAAAAACAGTCCTGCTGAACCAAAATACCGATGGTGATAAATACACCTTAAAGTTATATACCTAAATATAGTATTGTTGTTGTTGCTGTAAATGTACAAAAAAAGAAAACCCTGGTATTGCTACCAGGATTAAAAAGCGGCTACTTCTGCAACAAAAAGTCTAGGTCAAAAATTTGGTTCTATAAAAGTACAAAATGTATTAGTCCCAATGCAGGCACGAACTACATGAATAAAAATGCGATTTTCAACGTGAGTACAGCTTCATACAGCAACCTTCTCAAGGTTCTCTTCAAAAGGGAAGGTCCCCCGAGAAGGAATGATCAATTTGAATCATACAGAAACAGGAAAAACAAAAATACACAAAAATCAATCATAAAACCAAAAACACAGAAGTCCAGACACCAGCCTACCATTCACAGTGTAACTGACATGCGATCAAATCGCACTAATGCAACAATGGCATTTAAAAAAGAGGAACAAGGGTGGAAAAAATCCCAAATTCCATTGTGGGTAGAAAAATATATAATACAGTTTCACTGTGAATGGCCCCCGGGGTTCTCAAAAGATGGTGATGCCCTAGTGTCAAAAAGAAGTAGGCTATTGGTAAATATAAGAAATGTGTGCAGATCGAATAACACTGGCTGACTGATGATTAGTTGCTAACGCTGAATCAAATAATTTGTCCTAGAGTCATAGGTCATAGCATTTTTGAATGATGATTTTCAGTTTCTTGTCATAGACATAATGTAGTCCCAGCTGGTATGTAGTTAATCGTTGATGGTATACCGTAGGCTTAATCAATATAATTTAAAAAATGGGGGTACCCCAGCTAGTTAACAAATGTCTTATGAAAGGTGAATAAGGTAATGTTCCATCCCAAAAGAATGAACTTATGACATATCAAGTGTATAACATCAAACTGATTGAGTGATTTGCTTAGCGATACAATAAATGATTCCAGAAGCCTTCTGATTAGACAATCAGACAATTTGTAAGCATACAGTCTTTCCGGCAAGCATTGTGGTATAACACAAGGGAAACGGGACTGCTTTAATACATTACCACCCTATTCAATATCATGGCTATTGAGTCACTTTCGGTCCATGCACGGGCTGGGGTCCTACCATGTCGGTATCTCTATGGAGCCTCTCGTGCAGTGGGACTGATCTGTCCTTCAATACAGAGCCGTTGGGTCCACGCAGGTTACAGTATTAGTTGTGCACTGAGTACACTTCAGGTGGATATACAGTAAGTATCACTCTTCGTGGGGCCTCTCATACAGTGGGACTGGTCTGTCCTTCAAAACAGGGCCGTTGGGTCCACGTGGCTTACTGTTTTCGTCGTGCACAGAGTGCACTCCGGGTGGATGTAAAGCAAGTATCTCCTACCCCGCAGATTAGTTTGAGTAGGGCATATCGTGAGCTGGCATCACGTGACTGCTGTGACGTCAACACGTTTCACTAGATAGTTAGCGTAGCTTTTTCTGGACTAGGTGGGGCTAAAGACTGTTGGTTCCTTTTATTGATGAGACCGTTCCGACATTGCCGCCCTAAATTTTCTAAAAGGAATACACACCGGTCATATTCCAGTTTCTAGGATGAGACAATCCACACAGAGTCTAGGCAAAGTTGTTATTGCTAATGCTAAAAATTGCAATTCGCTACCTGTTCAAAGCGTCTACATCCTGTTCTACCCAGAGAGAGCAGTCAAAGAACCCCCCCATGTTGTTCAAAACGGGAATAACATAGACAGTCACCTAAATACAGTAACTCACAAATTTCTATCTATGCACTAACCACTACGCTTCTAGGGCCATATCGGTCCAAGCATAGCGACATGTATACAGCAATGAAATTAGCATAGAGAGAAAAAGTGGGGGGGGAGAGCGGAGAAGACAAAGGGACATACCACAAATAACAACGCAACCCAAGATAAGAGAATCAGAGACAATAGGAAATATCAAGAAACCCTATACAATAACAGTAAATTGATGGATCAGCGATACAAAAGTAACACTGACCTAGGAGGGAGAGATTGAGGTTGGGATTCTGTTATACATGAACACGTACAAACATATATAGAAAATTACAAAAGTTACTGGGGGGTAGGGATGAGCCGAACATCCCCCTGTTCGGTTCGCACCAGAACTTGTGAACAGGCAAAAAATTTGCTCGAACACGCGAACACCGTTATGGTACACGAACATGAATAATCAAAAGTGCTCATTTTAAAGGCTTATATGCAAGTTATTGTCAAAAAAGTGTTTGGGGACCTGGGTCCTGCCCCAGGGGACATGGATCAATGCAAAAAAAAGTTTTAAAAACGACCGTTTTTTCGGGAGCAGTGATTTTAATAATGCTTAAAGTGAAACAATAAAAGTATAATATTCCTTTAAATTTCGTACCTGGGGGGTGTCTATAGTATGCCTGTAAAGGGGCGCATGTTTCCTGTGTTTAGAACAGTCTGACAGCAAAATGACATTTCAAAGGAAAAAAAGTCATTTAAAACTACTCGCAGCTATTAATGAATTGCGGTCCGACAATACACATAAAAGTTCATTGATAAAAACGGCATAGGAATTCCCCACAGGGCAACCCCCGAACTAAGATTTTAAAAAAAATGACGTGGGGGGTCCCCCTAAATTCCATACCAGACCCTTATCCGAGCATGCAACCTGGCAGGCCGCAGGAAAAGAGGGGGGACGAGAGAGCGCCCCCCCTCCTGATTCATACCGGGCCACATGCCCTCAACATTGGGAGGGTGCTTTGGGGTAGCCCCCCAAAACACCTTGTCCCCATGTTGATGGGGACAAGGGCCTCATCCCCACAACCCTTGCCCGGTGGTTGTGGGGGTCTGCGGGCGGGGGGCTTATCAGAATCTGGAAGCCCTCTTTAACAAGGGGACCCCCAGATCCCAGCCCTCCCCCTGTGTGAAATGGTACCATTTCACAAAAAAACTTTCAAAAATGTTAAAAATGACAATAGAGTTTTTGACAATTCCTTTATTTAAATGCTTCTTCTTCCTTCTATCTTCTTTCTTCTATCTTCTATCTTCCTTCGGTTTCTTCATCCATCTTCTTCTTCTTCTGGTTCTTCTGGTTCTTCCTCCGGTGTTCTCATCCGGCATCTCCTCCGTGGCGTCTTCTTCTCTTCATCTTCTTCTCCGGGCATGATGGCATGGAGGGAGGCTCCCACTGTGTGACGCTTCTCTTCTTCTGATGGTTCTTAAATAACGGAGGGCGGGGCCACCCGGTGACCCTGCCCCCTCTGACGCACGGGGACTTCCCTATGGCATTCCCCGTGATGTCAGAGCGGGCGGGGTCACTCCGTTATTTAAGAACCGTCAGAAGAGGAGAAGCATCACACAGCTGGAGCCTCCCTCCATGCCATCATGGATGCGGAGCGGCCCGGAGAAGAAGATGAGGAGAAGAAGACGCCGCGGAGGAGATGCCGGATGAGAACACCAGAGGAAGAACCAGAAGAACCAGAAGAAGAAGAAGATGGAGGAAGAAACCGAAGGAAGATAGAAGATAGAAGAAAGAAGATAGAAGATAAAAGAAAGAAGAAGCATTTAAATAAAGGAATTGTCAAAATCTGTCTCTTGTCATTTTTAACATTTTTGGCAGTTTTTTTGTGAAATGGTAGGGGTACTTTTGTACCCCCTTACCATTTCACACAGGGGGCAGGGCCGGGATCTGGGGGTCCCCTTGTTAAAGGGGGCTTCCAGATTCCGATAAGCCCTCCGCCGGCAGACCCCCACAACCACCGGGCAAACCACCGAGGGTGTTTTGGGGGCTACCCCAAAGCACCCTCCAAATGTTGAGGGCATGTGGCCTGGTATGGTTCAGGAGGGGGCGCTCTCTCGTCCCCCCCTCTTTTCCTGCAGGACCCCACGCCAATTTTTTTTTATTTTGGCGAAGGGGTCCCCTTAAAATCCATACCAGACCAGACATGAGTTCGACTCAAATTCGAAGCTCATCCCTACTGGGGAGTAAGGAGACCAGGAGATTTAGACATTGCTGCTTAGATAGCACATTATTTACTGATCTCTGTGGTGCTTCCCAGGGACGCTGTGGCTGCACTCTGTTTTTCTCCCATACTGTGTCCCCTTATCAGCGTGGCGGGCTCTCTCTCTCTTCCTTATCCTGTTTGGAGGGCGGTTCCCCTCCAATCACCTGGCAACTGAGTAAACAAAAGGCAGAGAGTCAGATGGCCTTAGTGGTCATGCTTCCTGTCTTTCTACATGTCATGTTCCAGGTAAGACAGGCTCTCTGCCTCCTTTTTCTTATCAGAGAGGCTGTAGTGTAAGTAATCTTTCTTTCTTTCTTTTAGTGTTTGATTAGTGACCTGCCTGTGGACAGGCCCAGATTTACTCCCTTTGCCGCCCCAAGGCCGAGTCCTTCAATGCCGCCCCCCCCCCCCACACACACACACACACACACCACCATTCACGTCCTTTATCAATGACTGCTACAATAGATCATTAAAAACATATCTCCACACATGAGAACACTGAAAATAACTGGCTTTAATTGTACAGACTGAAAATACTTCAGGGTAAGCGAGCGAGGGGTAAGGATTTTTCGTGGGTAATTTTTCAGGGCAATGGCTGGTGTTAGTGCTTCATCCCCGGCACCATGGTTGGTATGGTGTCAGGATGATTGAAAAACATTATTTCTATCATTACATTGTAATATAATATAAAATAGTTCAACTCACCATAATGCATAATCATTGGGAGCCCTGAGCGTGTCACTTGCCACCATCTCTTGTCTGCCACCAGATGGAGATGTCACTTGCCACTATGCCTGCCACCAGATGGGGATGTCACTTGCCACTATGCCTGCCACCAGATGGAGATGTCACTTGCCACTATGCCTGCCACCAGATGGAGATGTCACTTGCCACTATGCCTGCCACCAGATGGAGATGTCACTTGCCACTATGCCTGCCACCAGATGGGGATGTCACTTGCCATGCTGCCTGCCACCAGATGGGGAAGTCACTTGCCATGCTGCCTGCCACCAGATGGGGAAGTCACTTGCCACGCTGCCTGCCACCAGATGGGGATATCACTTGCCACGCTGCCTGCCACCAGATGGGGAAGTCACTTGCCACGCTGCCTGCCACCAGATGGGGAAGTCACTTGCCATGCTGCCTGCCACCAGATGGGGATGTCACTTGCCACGCTGCCTGCCACCAGATGGGGAAGTCACTTGCCACGCTGCCTGCCACCAGATGGGGATGTCACTTGCCATGCTGCCTGCCACCAGTTAGGGAAGTCACTTGCCACGCTGCCTGCCACCAGATGGAGATGTCACTTGCCACGCTGCCTGCCACCAGCTGGGGATGTCACTTGCCACGCTGCCTGCCACCAGATGGGGATGTCACTTGCCACACCGCCTGCCACCAGATAGGAAAGTCACTTGCCACGCTGCCTGCCACCAGCTGGGGATGTCACTTGCCACACTGCCTGCCACCAGCTGGGGATGTCACTTGCCACGCTGCCTGCCACCAGATGGGGATGTCACTTGCCACGCTGCCTGCCACCAGATGGGGAAGTCACTTGCCACGCTGCCTGCCACCAGATGGGGATGTCACTTGCCACGCTGCCTGCCACCAGATGGGGAAGTCACTTGCCACGCTGCCTGCCACCAGATGGGGATGTCACTTGCCACTATGTATGCCACCAGATGGGCATGTCACTTGCCACGCTGCCTGCCACCAGATGGGAATGTCACTTGCCACGCTGCCTGCCACTAGCTGGGGATGTCATTTGCCATGCTGCCTGCCATCAGATGGAGGAACAGTGGTGCGGGCAATGAGAGATGTCATCTCTCTCCCCCGCCGCCGCACCGCTGACATTACTACCTACGATTTATTCAAAAATGGCGCCCAATCACGCTACTGCGCATGCGCCGCCCGGCCGAGCGCGTACGAGCTTTCCCGAGCCCGGCCGGCTTCGGAACGGCGCATGCGCTGTTGCGTGGTCAGCTCGCGGCCATCTTTTCTACGGGGATCTGTGCCAGTGCCTCACCATAATGCATAATCATTGGGAGCCCTGAGCGTGTCACTTGCCACCATCTCTTGTCTGCCACCAGATGGAGATGTCACTTGCCACTATGCCTGCCACCAGATGGGGATGTCACTTGCCACTATGCCTGCCACCAGATGGAGATGTCACTTGCCACTATGCCTGCCACCAGATGGAGATGTCACTTGCCACTATGCCTGCCACCAGATGGAGATGTCACTTGCCACTATGCCTGCCACCAGATGGGGATGTCACTTGCCATGCTGCCTGCCACCAGATGGGGAAGTCACTTGCCATGCTGCCTGCCACCAGATGGGGAAGTCACTTGCCACACTGCCTGCCACCAGATGGGGATGTCACTTGCCACGCTGCCTGCCACCAGATGGGGAAGTCACTTGCCACGCTGCCTGCCACCAGATGGGGAAGTCACTTGCCATGCTGCCTGCCACCAGATGGGGATGTCACTTGCCACGCTGCCTGCCACCAGATGGGGAAGTCACTTGCCACGCTGCCTGCCACCAGATGGGGATGTCACTTGCCATGCTGCCTGCCACCAGTTAGGGAAGTCACTTGCCACGCTGCCTGCCACCAGATGGAAATGTCACTTGCCACGCTGCCTGCCACCAGCTGGGGATGTCACTTGCCACGCTGCCTGCCACCAGATGGGGATGTCACTTGCCACACCGCCTGCCACCAGATAGGGAAGTCACTTGCCACGCTGCCTGCCACCAGCTGGGGATGTCACTTGCCACACTGCCTGCCACCAGCTGGGGATGTCACTTGCCACGCTGCCTGCCACCAGATGGGGATGTCACTTGCCACGCTGCCTGCCACCAGATGGGGATGTCACTTGCCACGCTGCCTGCCACCAGCTGTGGATGTCACTTGCCATGCTGCCTGCCACCAGATGGGGATGTCACTTGCCACGCTGCCTGCCACCAGATGGGGATGTCACTTGCCACTATGTATGCCACCAGATGGGCATGTCACTTGCCACGCTGCCTGCCACCAGATGGGAATGTCACTTGCCACGCTGCCTGCCACTAGCTGGGGATGTCATTTGCCATGCTGCCTGCCATCAGATGGAGGAACAGTGGTGCGGGCAATGAGAGATGTCATCTCTCTCCCCCGCCGCCGCACCGCTGACATTACTACCTACAATTTTTTCAAAAATGGTGCCCAATCACGCTACTGCGCATGCGCCACCCGGCCGAGCGCGTACGAGCTTTCCCGAGCCCGGCCGGCTTCGGAACGGCGCATGCGCTGTTGCGTGGTCGGCTCGCGGCCATCTTTTCTACGGGGATCTGTGCCAGTGCCCCTAATAGGCTTTAATGGGCTGCCTGAAAGGGGGGGCGGCCGCGAAGTCACCGCAGAAGCAGCGCCGCCCCTGCACCACTGCCGCCCCGAGGCCTGGCCTCGGTGGCCTTGTGACAAATCCGGCCCTGCCTGTGGACTTAGCAAGACAGCATTGGAGGAGCCAAACATCTCAGCGGATTTCCTTGCAGAGGCATCAGTAGATTTAGCAGTGGCGGCTAGTGTTCAACATTTTTGGGGGATGCAAACAAACTGAAAAATACTGAAACCCCCTCATCAATTGCAGCCTCACTCTGCGCATCAAATGCAGCCACTGTGCCCATCAATTGCGGCCATTGTGCCCATCAAACGCAGCTACTGTGCCCATCATATGCAGCCACTGTGCCCATCATATGCAGCCACTGTGCCCATCAAATGCAGCCACTGTGCCCATCATATGCAGCCACTGTGCCCATCATATGCAGCCACGTGTGCCCATCATATGCAGCCACTGTGCCCATCATATGCAGCCACTGTGCCCATCATATGCAGCCACTTGTGCCCATCAAATGCAACCACTTGTGCCCATCAAATGCAACCACTTGTGCCCATCAAATGCAGCCACTTGTGCCCGTCAAATGTAGCCACTTGTGCTCGGTATATGCAGCCACTTCTGCCCATCAAATGCAGCCAGGCGCATCCCCCAGCTTTCAGTTCACTAACCCCCCACCGCGCCCAGTCCGGCAGCACTTACCGAGTGATGGGGCTCTCCTCCACTTCTGTAGTGGCGGGAAGTGGCGGCTGTGGCTCCTGTGTCCGCTCGGCTCCTCAGGTTTCCTCCGCCATGTCTCCTCTTCCGCCAAAGCATTAGGCATCCAATAGGATCTCCTAATGCTTTGGCCAATTGGGAGACAGGTCTCACTGGCTTGCCTGCTGATTGGCAGGGAGGACTGTTATGCCCTGTACACACGGTCGGATTTTCTGACGGAAAATGTGTGATAGGACCTTGTTGTCAGAAATTCCGACCGTGTGTAGGCTCCATCACACATTTTCCATTGGATTTTCCGCCACACAAAGTTTGAGAGCAGGATTTAAAATTTTCTGACAACAAAATCCGTTGTCGGAAATTCCTATCGTGTGTACACAAATCGACGGACAAAGTGCCACGCATGCTCAGAATAAATAAAGAGATGAAAGCTATTGGCCACTGCCCCGTTTATAGTCCCGACGTATGTGTTTTATGTCACCGCGTTTAGAACGATCGGATTTTCCAACAACTTTGTGTGACCGTGTCTATGCAAGACAAGTTTGAGCCAACATCCGTCAGAAAAAATCCTAGGATTTTGTTGTCGGAATGTCCGAACAAAGTCCGACCGTGTGTACGGGGCATTAGTGTGAATTGGCAGGGAGGAATGTTGGAGCCTCTGGCCCTAATCACGTGCTTCAAAATACACACCCCCACCTATCCCAGCCATAGTATTATATGTGTCCGGCATCCTGAAGTGGGCTGGGCACATGAATAGGGAGGGTGGCGGAGGTGTCGGGGGGGCGGCGTCTGTGAGCCCACAATGCACGGGCCGCCACTGAGATTTAGTAAAGCTGTTAGCCAGATCTATGGCCTGTGCAGTTACAGCAAGGAGGGCCCTGTGACTCCATCTTTGGATGGCAGACGGAACTTCTAAACAGGCCTCTTGCAACATACCATACAATGGCAAACTACTATTTGAAAAGACCTTGGATGATGCAATTAAGAGAGTAACGGGGGGTAAGTCAGGTCTTCTCCCTCAGCCTGGCCAAAAGAAACCACTTGGACAACCCAGTCAGTCAACCTACAAATGCTTCCAGAAGGCAAAATGGTACAGGCCAGGACGGGAGAGACCTCAATGGAGAGGGACTCAAAGTTCCTTTCTCCAGGGCATCAAATCTAAGGCAGCACAGGCAGCCAAGACATGTAAAAAGTCCTTTTGAGGGTGCGCCCGCCCAGGCTTGTTCCTTGGGAGCGAGGCTAAGCTCCTATTGAAGGGTCTGGGCGGCAAAGGTTACTGAACGCTGGATCCTGGACACTGTAAAAAACGGATACTTTATAGAGTTCTTACACCACCCTCCAAATTCCTTTGTGAGAACTCAGTGGCCAGAGTGTCCAGAGAAGAGACGATCCTTGCAGACCTATATAGACAAACTATTCTCCAAAGGGTCCATCAAGCATGTACCGGCAGAAGAGAGAGGGGGGGTTTCTATTCCCCAATTTTCCTGGTGCCAAAATATTCAGGGACCTTGAGGCCCGTGTTGGATTTAAGAAGACTGAACAATTACATCCTCAAAGGGCAGTTCAAGATGGAGTCCCTTCAGACCATAATGAAGGTGGTCCAGGAGATTGGCTCATTTCGGTGGACCTTTCAGACATGTAGATGCATGTCCCTATAAGGAAGCAATATCAGAATTTTTTGAGGTTCTCAGTATGCGACCATCATTATCAATTCACATGTCTCTCTTTCGGCATCTGTACCGCACCAAGGGTATTCTCGAAGATTCTCCTCTCCATAATTTCTCTAATTCGTCTGGAAGGAATAAGAATTAACCATTACTTAGACGATATCATCATTCTGGGAGACTCCTCTCAACAACTCAGAGAGCATCGAGACCGGGTCCTTCTGACCCTAAACTGTTTTGGTTGGATTCTAAACAGTCAAAAGTGCCAACTCCATCACTCCCAAACAATGGAGTATTTGGGGGTAATTTTCTCTACTTCTCAGGGACGGGTGCATCTCCCAGAAAGGATAATTTATCAACTGCGCCAGTGTACCCTAAGCACAATAAGATCTACCTTTCTCTCAGCCGAAGACTGCATGGTCCTGATCTGGACCGCCACAATTCCGGTAGTCCCATTGGCCAGTTGGCACGTGAGGGCATTCCAGGTAACCTTCTTGAGCCAATGAGACGGGTCATCCAAGAACCAGAAGATATATATCCCAGAGGGAGTACGTCGAGATCTAGGCTGGTGGACCGTACCAGAGAACCTATCCCGGGGGGTACCCCTCAATCCAGTGGGGGACAAGGAGTCTAACGCTCCTTCACCTGTCAGTAGACATCTTTGTCTGGGCAGAGGAGCATCTTCAGGACCTGACAGCAGCATATCTCTCAGAATCAACTGGCAGATCAGCTGAGCAGACATTTCCCCGAACACAGCGAGTGGTCACTCCAACTAAGGTACCTTGTAAGGTGCGCTTGTAAGACCGCTGCACAAATACGGTGTCACAGAAACTATTGCAGCGACCGACATTTTATTCTCTAGGGTGTTCGAAAAAAAATGTATAATGTTTGGGGGTTATAAGTAATTTTCTAGCAAAAAAAACTGTTTAACTTGTAAACAAACCTCAGAAAGAGGCTTGGTCCTTAAGTAGTTAACGAATGTCCTATTGAAAATCAGAGCAGAGAAGATCCAAACGGTGTTGGTGGCTCCCCGATGGCCGAGGAGGCCTTTTATTTCCTTTGATCATACAGATGTTTTCAGCCTCGCCAATTCCGTTTCCAGCCAAGAAGGACCCAGAACCAGTGGCGACACTCCAACTCGGCAAAACTAAGACTAGCGGCATGGCTGCTGAATCGGCCCAATTAAGGGCTCAGGGACTTTCCCCCAGGTGGTACAGACTCTAATGAGGGCCAGAAAGACCTCAACCAACCGCACATATGAACGCAAGCACTTTTCTCCTGAATCTCCTTCTCGGCCAAACATACTGGATTTCCTGCAGTCAGCCCTAGATAAGGAGTTATATAACTCCTCGAGTTATAGTCATATAACTCGATTAGGGTGCAGGTATCTGCCCTATCATCTCTCACCGGGTATAGGTGAGCTGAAGATCCTCTAATCAGGCGTTTTCTGCAGGCTGCAATTCTCATTAAACCACCAAAGAAATTACATAGTTACATAGTAGGGGAGGTCGAAAAAAGACACAAGTCCATCAAGCCCAACCTATGTGTGTGATTATATGTCAGTATTACCTTGTATATCCCTGTATGTTGTTGTCGTTCAGGTGCTTATCTAATAGTTTCTTGAAAATATCGATGCCCCCTGCTGAGACCACCGCCTGTGGAAGGGAATTCCACATCCTTGCCACTCTTACAGTAAAGAACCCTCTACGTAGTTTAAGGTTAAACCTCTTTTCTTCTAATTTTAATGAGTGGCCACGAGTCTTGTTAAACTCCCTTTCGCAAAAAAGTGTTATCCCTATTGTGCGGCCACCAGTACGGTATTTGTAAATTGAAATCATATCCCCTCTCAAATGTCTCTTCTCCAGAGAGTTTAATAAGTTCAGTGCTCACAACCTTTCCTCATAACTAATATCCTCCAGACCCTTTATTAGCTTTGTTGCCCTTTTTTGTACTCGCTCCATTTCCAGTACATTCTTCCTCAGGACTGGTGACCAGAACTGGACAGCATACTTTAGGTGCGGCCGGACCAGAGTCTTGTAGAGCGGAAGAATTGTCGTTTTATCTCTGGAATTAATCCCCTTTTTATTGCATGCCAATATTCTGTTGCAAATTATGTTTGCTTTGCCTATCATCTACTAGGACCCCCAGGTTCTTTTCTATCCTAGATTCCCCCAGAGGTTCTCCCCCCAGTGTATAGATTGCATTCATATTTTTGCCACCCAAATGCATTATTTTACATTTTTCTACATTGAGCCTCATTTACCATGTAATTGCCCACCCCAATAATTTGTTCAGATCTTTTTGCAAGGTTTCCACATCCTGAGGAGAAGTTATTGCCCTGCTTAGCTTAGTATTGTGTAATGCTTCATAATAGCTTAATAATGCCTTATACCTTCCTGGGATCTCGGCTTGGTCCTCAGGTCACTCACACAACCTCCATTTATACCGCCGGACTCTTGCGCCCTATGGTCCCTGACCTTAAAAATTGTGTTTTTGGTTGCCATAGTCTCAGCAAGGGAAGTTTCAGAATTGTTGGCTCTGTCCTGCAAAGAACCTTACTGTGTGATCCTTCCTAGGGAAGAGCCGAACACCCTCCTGTTTGGTTCACAGCAGAACATATGAACTTGGCAGAACACATGAACACCATTAAAGTCTATTGTCATAAAAAATGTTTGGGGACCTGGGTCCTGCCCCAGGGGACATGTATCAATGCAAAAATGTTTTTTTAAAAACGGCCGTTTTTTGGGAGCAATGTTTTTTTTAATGCTTAAAGTGAAACAATAAAAATGAAATATTCCTATAAATATCGTGCCCGGGGGGTGTCCTTAGTATGCCTGCAAAGTGGAGCATTTTTCCCGTGTTTACAACAGTACCACCGCAAAATGACATTTCTAAAGGAAAAATTGTCATTTAAAACTGATCGCGGCTGTAATGAATTGTCGGGTCTCGGCAATAAAAAAAAGAAAATTATAGATGAAATAGTGGCGCTTATCCCCAGGGATAATGAAATGTTCAGGATTAGAGAATTTATAACATGCAATTCCTCTTATGTAGTCTATCTTTTATGGTGCCCGTGCGGGCCATTTTATGTGGGCCGCACGAAGAGATTACTGAGAGTGCGAATCACAGAACATTAAGCTAACATCCAAAAGGGTTTCCAATACCACAGTGTGTCTCTCCACTTCAAGGAGAAACACAATCAGGACCCAAGTCTTTTACAATTCTGTGGTGTGGATGTAGTTTATCAGTCCTGGAGAGGATCCAATCGGCTTAGGGATCTCTCTCAGAGAGAAACTCGATGGATCTTTCTCCTAAAATGTTTGTTCCCTAGAGGTATGAACATAGAACTGGACCTCAACTGTTTCATCAGTAACAGTTAACTATGTTAAACACATGGGCAGAGTTTAGAAGTCAGAGGGACACATAATGGGTACATTATTGGTCCATCCACAATTTTTTCACTATTGTTGAGATATTCACAAGTTATTTATATAATTTTTTCATTATTGTTGAGTTATTAGAATGCAGTTTGCACATACATATATTATACACATTAATTAAATAATGATATCACGGATTTGCAATGGTCACTTTTCACGAGAGACTATGTCACACATGGGGAAATTGAGAGATGTGTATGAGATAATGTAGTAGTTCATATTTAAATATGATTGCACACTTATAATTTTATATTAAGATTTACACTGTACTTATGTCTTTTATGCTCACACCTACATGCATGTATATTTGTATATGCAGATGTCTATATACATGCATGTTTTTCACTAGGAATTATTATTTATTGTGTAGTTTCCTATCACTATGTTCTCCTTTTTTTTTAGAGTGCGAATCGCAGAACATTTTTTTTTTTTATGTATTGTTTATTATTTTATATTTTTGACTTTTTATTATTATTATTTTTTAATTTTTATTTTTTCAATTTTTATTTATTTTTTTTATTTATTTATTTATTTATTTATTTTTTGTAATTTTTAATTTCATTTTATTTTTATCCTATTCTTTATTTTATTTTTAATATTTTTCACAAGAATATTTTTCACTATGTATATTCATTATGAATGTGGATATATTGTACTGACTTCTAATGTGGGGTAGAAATGATTCATTTTAAGACAATTCAACCTGTGTGAGAAATATCTGGGAAGTAATAACCCCTTGGTATGATGGTTAGCGTTCTAATGTAGAGGGAAGGGATATGGTTAAGCTGATCGCCACGCATTTATCTGTAAAATACCTTTTAAATATTGATTGAAATATATTCAATATAGAACTGTGAACCAGAATGAAGAGAAGGGCTATAGATTGCACAAACGGAGACATAGGAAGTGTGTGAATGCTGAGTGAATTGCACCCGCCCACTCTAATTCTGGTGTGGTTAAATAGTTTGATTATTTCGCCGGTTAGCCAACCCCATGATTAAATCTTTATGATGAAACATGTCGGGGTGTAGCTACACGGCGATCGTGAGCACACACACCTCCTGGGTCCGCCGTGGCCTGCCTGTTGTTATTTCAGTTGCTATTGCTTGCTGTGCTGTGGGAGTTCTCCATTTGCCGTGAAGTGACTTGCCTGTTATTTTATTTTAAATGTGAGTTCATTACAAGTTGTTTTATATGTGATTAAATCTTTTAAACAAGATTACACTATTGGAGCTTCTTTTATTTTTATGTCATACTACCAACCTGAGAAAAGCGGTGTTCCTATGGAGCAGTGGATGTGTATGCTCGCATGTTAACCCCCATGTAAGTGGGTTAGAGGCTCTGTCAGGCCAAACACACGAGAGTGAGAGGCCTTAACAGCTGGTGAGTTTGAATTTCAGCAGGGAATGGATTCACGTCACAGAGGTGTGGTGGATTGTTTGAAAACACAGCTGAGCAGTTTTGGAGTCACCCTCACTCTTTTTTTGGACTTTCTTCAAATATTTTCACGATTATTTTTCACGATTGATTGGTTTCTGGACTTTATAGATATTTACTGTGTTCAATTTTCATTATATATTTTTTCTTGGATTTATATATTTGTATATCACTTTCACTGAGTGTTATAATTTATATTAGCTCATATTGAATTTATTGAATAATTTATTTTATTTAATATTAATTTTTACTTTTTGGGATATTTAGCAATATATGTTTTTTCACTTTTTCTCTAGTCACGTCTGTATTCAGCTCACTGGCTGGATAAGAGTGTCTGGCATCTCCCCACTTGGGGATAAGCGCCACTATTTCATCTATAATTTTCTTTTGGTGAATTTGGTTTATATACATTTTATTGTTAAGTGGCAGCTTTGGTAGGGTTTTGACATTTATTAACATAGCGCGGAGGTGGTAATACAGGTCAGGGGTGGCGTAATTTGCACCTGGTTATCTCCAGTCTTCAATAAAAAAAAAGAACATAGGATCCCCCCCCAGTCCATTACCAGGCCCTTTGGGTCTGGTATATATATTAAGGGGAACCCTGAACCAAAATTTTAAAAAAAATTGCGTGTGGGTCCCCCAAAAATCCATACCAGGCCCTTCGGGTCTGATATGGAAATTAAGGGGAACCCTGCGCCAAATTTAAAAAAAAATGGTGTAGGGGCCCCCCAAAATCCATACCAGACCCTTTTCCAAGCATGCAACCTGGCAGGCCGCAGGAAAAGAGGGGTGGATGAGAGAGCGCCCCCCCTCCTGAACCATAACAGGCCACATGCCCTCAACCCTTGCCCGGTGGTTGTGGGGGTCTGCGGGTGGGGGGCTTATCAGAATCTGGAAGCCCCCTTTAACAAGAGGACTCCCAGATCCCAGCCTCCCCCCTGTGTGACTTGGTAATGGGGTAAATTTTACCCCTACCATTTCACAAAAAAAGTGGCAGAATGGTATAAAAGACAAGAGACAGCATGGGACAAGTCCTTTATTTAAAAAAAAAAAAAGCCGCAACCGATCAGCCTCCATGGGAGGCTCCCTCCGACTGATGCATCTTCTCTGTGACAGCTCTTATATAACTGAGGGTGGGGCCACACGGTGACGTAACCAGGTGACCCTGCCCCCTCTGATGCCACGGGGGGCTTCCCCGTGGCGTCAGAGGGGGTTGGGGTCACCCAGTTACGCATTCAGTGTAGACTATATGTACAGTCAGTGCATATACAGTATCTCACAAAAGTGAGTACACCCCTCACATTTTTGTAAATATTTTATTATATCTTTTCATGTGACAACACCAAAGAAATGACACTTTGCTACAATGTAAAGTAGTGAGTGTACAGCTTGTATAACAGTGTAAATTTGCTGTCCCCTCAAAATAACTCAACACACGGCCATTAATGTCTAATCCGCTGGCAACAAAAGTGAGTACACCCCTAAGAGAAAATGTCCAAATTGAGCCCAAAGTGTCAATATTTTGTGTGGCCACCATTATTTTCCAGCACTGCCTTAACCCTCTTGGGCATGGAGTTCACCAGAGCTTCACAGGTTTCCACTGGAGTCCTCTTCCACTCCTCCATGACGACATCACAGAGCTGGGAGATATTAGAGACCTTGCGCTCCTCCACCTTCTGTTTGAGGATGCCCCACAGATGTTCAATAGGGTTTTAGGTCTGGAGGGTAAAGGTGATGGCCAGTCCATCACCTTTACCCTCAGCTTCTTTAGCAAGACAGTTGTTGTCTTGGAGGTGTGTTTGGGGTCATAATCATGTTGGAATACTGACCTGCAGCCCAGTCTCCAAAGGGAGGGGATCATGCTCTGCTTCAGTATGTCACAGTACATGTTGGCATGCATGGTTCCCTCAATGAACTGTAGCTCCCCAGTGCCAGCAGCACTCATGCAGCCCCAGACCATGACACTCCCACCACCATGCTTGACTTAGGCAAGACACACTTGTCTTTGTACTCCTCACCTGGTTGCCGCCACACACGCTTGACACCATCTGAACCAAATAAGTTTATCTTGGTCTCATCAGACCACAGGACATGGTTCCAGTAACCCATGTCTTTGGTCTGCTTGTCTTCAGCAAACTGTTTGCGGGCTTTCTTGTGCATCCTCTTTAGAAGAGGCTTCCTTCTGGGATGACAACCATGCAGACCAATTTGATGCAGTGTGCAGAGTATGGTCTGAACACTAACAGGCTGACCCCCCACCCCTTCAACCTCTACAGCAATGCTGGCAGCACTCATACGTCTATTTCCCAAAGACAGCTCTGGATATGATGCTAAACACGTGCACTCAAATTCTTTGGTCGACCATGGCGAGGCCTGTTCTGAATGGAACCTGTCCTGTTAAACCACTGTGTGGTCTTGGCTACTGTGCTGCAGCTCAGTTTCAGGATCTTGACAATCTTTTTATTTCCTAGGCCATCTTTATGTAGAGCAACAATTCTTCAGATCCTCAGAGAGTTCTTTGCCATTAGGTGCCATGTTGAACTTCCAGTAATCAGAGAGCGATAACACCAAATTTAACACACCTGCTCCCCATTCACACCTGAGACCTTGTAACACTAATGATTCACATGAGTCTGGGGAGGGAAAATGGCTAATTGGGACCAATTTGGATGTTTTCACTTAGGGGTGTTGTAACGACACCCCGAGTATGAAAAGGGTTTAAGTCATTTAGGACATTCCATACCCAAACACAAAGGCAGCTACCGAACACTTCCATCAGCTGAACAAGGAGCCCATACAAAAAATTCTCCCTCAAATACGAGACAAGGCTCTGTCTTGAGGTTCAAGCAGGAATGAATCTTTATTCAAACACATGTTATACAGATCCCACTTCAAAACACTTCCCCCCACACTTGGAAAATAGGGCGGGTTAAACTGTCCAATGACAATGGACACACAGGTCAGGCGTGTTTAACTTCTCATCAGTAAACAGTCTTAACAGGGGGGCTGCTGGAGGAATCTCCCCTCCCTCTTTCATCACAGCAACATCCCATAATAGACATCCCATAATAGTTGAGGCAGACAGCCACAATAGACAATAGAATACAGTTACACCCCAACCATCGCAGCAAATAGTACACAACATAATGAGACAGCACACATTATATACATAAATACAGCATTGAGTCTGACTAGCACAGATCATAGTGGGGTTCTCATTCACCTTGTGCCCCTATTAGTGACTCCCATCACAATGGCATATCCAGGGTCCCCAGAGTCTGTGTGTCTTGGGGACATGGACCTGAATCTAAAGTAATGCCACCTCAAGAGTCCCCAGGCATACAGCTCACAACGAGCACCATTCCCCCAAATGCCAGGGCCCATAATCAGTAGACAAGAGGCTGGCATTCAGTCCCCTCCAAAAGCCTCTGTCCCGGCTAGGTCTGTCACATTTCTCCCCTTTCGGCAGGAGACTAACACAGGAGGAGTCCCCAGATGAGTTGACTCCGAAGTTAGTCAGTAGTTCCAGTCCTCTAATGCTGGTATCCCCAGAGTACCCCAAACAAATTGTTCCAAACAGAGTATTACTCACCTAGCCACCTCTGCCTCTCTCAGAGAACATATCCGCAGCTGGGGAGAGGCCTGGACTGGCCCTTCTCCCTGGAGTCCTTTCAGCTGCTGGAGAGAAGACAGGGTGACTGAGCTCACTCCATCATGCTGTTGGGGATCTGGGCCGACTGCCAAGCATCCCTGGGGTATACAGGTGGGGACTGAAGCCCCCATTGTGGCAGTTCCGGAGGTGAGAAGGTGGCAATCACTTCCCAGTGGATTTCAGAGATGCAGGGAGGAGAAGCAGCCATTTTCCCTCCCCAACAAGGGTTCGTGCACCTGGGAGACGATACCAGTGAAAGGGAGTTCCAACAGCAGACGACGCCCCAGAATGATTATACCAACCCAGCTGAAGTGCTGGCAACCGGGCAGAGTTCTACCAACCTCTGCCCAGCACCGGCAACAACTACAGAGTTCCAGGGAGCCAGGGCAGTCGGCCTCCCACCCCAACAGTTAGCTGGAGCAGATGGTGTGGGGTTTCCAGCAGAAAGTCTGGAACAAGGCAGAGTGCTGCTGGCCTCTGCCCTCAACTAACAGAGGATGAATTTCCTGTAAGGGTGGATGGGGCTTCAGTCCCCACCTGTATACCCCAGGGATGCTGGGCAGTCGGCCCAGATTCCCAACAGCATGATGGAGTGAGCTCAGTCACCCTGTCTTCTCTCCAGCGGCTTAAAGGACTCCAGGGAGAAGGGCCAGTCCAGGCCTCTCCCCAGCGGCATGTATGTTCTCTGAGAGAGGCAGAGGTTGACTGGGTGAGTAATATTCTGTTTGGAACAATTTATTTGGGGTACTGTGTGGATACCAGCATTAGAAGACTGTAACTACTGACTAACTTTGGAGTCAAACCGTCTGGGGTCTCCTTCTGTGTTAGTCTCCTGCCGAAAGGGGAGAAATGTGACAGACCTAGCCGGGAAAGAGGCTTTTGGAGTGGACAGAATGCCAGCCTCTTGCCAACCGATTATGGGCCCTGGCATTTGCGGGAATGGTGCTCTTTGTGAGCTGTATGCCTGGGTACCCTTGAGGTGGCATTACTTTAGATTCAGGTCCATGTCCCCCAAGACACACAGACTCTGGGGACCCTGGATATGCCATTGTGATGGGAGTCACTAATAGGGGCACAAGGTGAATGAGAACCCCACTATGATCTGTGCTAGTCAGACGCAATGCTGTATATATGTGTATATAATGTGTGCTGTCTCATTGTGTTGTGTACTATTTGCTGTGCTAGTTTGTGGTAGGGCTGTATTCTAATGTTTTATTGTGTCTGCCTGCCCTAGATATCACAGGATGTGTAATTCTATGGAGGGAGGGGGGATTCCTCCAACAGCTCTCCCTGCTGATAAGACTGTGTACTGATGAGACATTAAACATGCCTGACCTGTGTGTCCATTGTCATTGGACAGTTTAACCTGCGCTGTTTTCCAAGTGTGGGGGGAAGTGTTTTGAAGTGGCATCTGTATAACCTGTTTTTGAATAAAGATTCATTCCTGCTTGAACCTCAAGACAGAGCCTTGTCTCGTATTTGGGGGAGAATTATTTGTATGGGTTCCTTGTTCGGCTTATTGAAGTGTTCGGTAGCTGCCTTTTTGTTCGGAAATGGAATGTCTTAAACGACTTTAACCCCTCTCATACTCGGGGTGTCGTTACACCTTGCCACTCCACAGATACTGCTGTTGGTGCTTGGCAGAGCACACTGAAGTTTAGCCCTGATACCAGCTCTTCTGCTGGAGGCTCATCAGGTTGTTCTTCCTCAGCAGAAAAGTCTATCAAATCCCATGTCTCTGCAACTGGTGTCTGGGGATAGAAGTTCACAATCTCATGTCCGTGGAACCCAGAAGATGCTATCAGTGCTGGGCAGAGGTTAGAAGAACTCTGCCCTGTTGTCAGCACTTCAGGTTTGGGTATGGCAAACTCCAGATTTTCCACTGCCGATTCTTCAGCCAGGATTTCGGAGTTGTCAACTGGTATTTGCTGATAGTCCCAGGCAAAGGGAGCCCCTCCCTGCTGCTGAGCAGAGTCTAGCAGCTGTCTGTAGGTGATCTCCAGCTCCCATTCCTGAACGGCCAGAAACTCCAAATCTTCCTGTGCCCAGTGCCTTCCGAGACATTCAGTCTTCGCTCTCTGTGCTCCATTATTTCCTCCAAACTCCACTCCCGATCACTCCCAAAGACAGGGTCCCTGGACGGCCTCCAATACAACAATCCCAGGCCATCATAGTCAAAGCCTTCCGTGGGACTGTCATCCGCTGATCACGGGCACTCTTGGGCTACATACCATCGGAGGGCTCTGTAGCTCTCGTCCAACCGCATCTCTGCCCGGATCAGCCTGCTTAAATCAGCTGTCCACTCTTGCTTTGGTTGTTCCCCCAATAACAGCATTCATACTTCATACTGCGACCAGTACCTTACATGGATGGAGGGGAGAACTTTTCCCTGGTGTTGCTGCTCGAGAGCTAGCGCTTTCTTCCAGAGCTCACAGCAGATAGAATCAGACCATCCCAGCAGGACCTGCTCTGATACTGGTCCTCTATGCTGTATCTGCATCTCTTGCAACCTCCTTCTGAATTCCTCTTCTATGGTGGCTGGTGTCTGTACCTCTCTGCTCCTTTCAGTTGGTGCTGCTGTGACTTCTGCTGCTGCAGCACCTCTTTGCTGTAGCCAATTTGCATCCACAGCCACTATAACTAGGTCTATGATCTCCGCTGTAGGGTTAGGACCATAATGTGCCAGTCTTATTTTAACAGCCGGATCAAACCAAGCCTCTTCTGGTGTCTTGTCTGTTATGCTGGGCCTTTCAGCTCTATCCATTTCGACTAGTTCTGCGATAATGTGCCTCTTCTTACGGTTGTTGGCCGGTCAGCCCCAGTTCTTCAGTAAGTCCTTTAGGGAAGAGAGCTTTAGCCATTCATACTGTGCTTCCATTGTCCTGTGTCCTCTTGTAGCTGTCCTTCTGGACTGTGGGAATGATCCCGCTGCTTGCCACCAGTTGTAACGACACCCCGAGTAAGAAAGTAGTTAAAGTCGTTTAGGACATTCCATACCCAAACACAAAGGCATCTACCAAACACTTCCATCAGCCGAACAAGGAGCCCATACAAATAATTCTCCCTCAAATACGAGAAAAGGCTCTGTCTTGAGGTCCAAGCAGGAATGAATCTTTATTCAAACACATGTTATACAGATCCCAATTCAAAACACTTCCCCCTACCCTTGGAAAAAAGGGCGGGTTAAACTGTCCAATGACAATGGACACACAGGTCAGGTGTGTTTAATTTCTCATCAGTAAACAGTCTTAACAGGGGGGCTGCTGGAGGAATCCCCCCTCCCTCTTTCCTCACAGCAACATCCCATAATAGACATCCCATAATAGTTGAGGCAGACAGCCACAATAGAACATTAGAATACAGTCACACCCCAACCATCATAGCAAATAGTACATAACATAATGAGACAGCACACATTATATATACATATACAGCATTGAGTCTGACTAGCCGGGATCATAGTGAGGTTCTCATTCACCTTGTGCCCCTATTAGGGACTCCAGTCACAATGGCATATCCAGGGTCCCCAGAGTCTGTGTGTCTTGGGGGACATGGACCTGAATCTTGTTGCAGAGTGCGATTGCTAGGTGCAGCGGAGTCAATTCAGATCAGACGTTGTGGAGTAACAGGAACTGACTTCTTTATTGGAACATAACTGGCAAGAAGTACACAGATGTCACCTCACATGGTAAGAAGAACACAGACAGGAAAAAGAAACCAACAAGTACAACACTATACACAGGAAATACAACATATCATAGAAAAGTGCACAGCACAGCATACCACTGAGCATTATCGACATCTAGTGTCCTGTTTGAGAACTGCAGTTAATAGGCTAAGCTGAAATCTGTTGTATCTCCAACACCCTTTCTCAATAGTTAAGGCTTAACCACTTCAGCCCCGGAAGGATTTACCCCCTTCCTGACCAGATCACTTTTTACAATTTGGCACTGCGTCGCTTTACCTGCTAATTGCGCGGTCATGCAATGCTGTACCTAAACAAAATTTGCGTCCTTTTGTTCCCACAAATAGAGCTTTCTTTTGATGGTATTTGATCACCTCTGCAGTTTTTATTTTTTCCGCTATAAACGGAAAAAGACCGAACATTTTGAAATAAAATGATATTTTCTACTTTTTGTTATAAAAAAAATCCAATAAACTAAATTTTAGTCATACATTTAGGCCAAAATGTATTCGGCCACATGTCTTTGGTAAAAAAAATGTCAATAAGCGTAGATTTATTGGTTTGCGCAAAAGTTATAGCGTCTACAAACTAGGGTACATTTTCTGGAATTTACACAGCTTTTAGTTTATGACTGCCTATCTCATTTCTTCAGGTGCTAAAATGGCAGGGCAGTACAAACCCCCCCCCCCAAATTACCCCATTTTGGAAAGTAGACACCCCAAGGAAATTGCTGAGAGGCATGTTGAGCCCATTAAATATTCATTTTTTTGTCCCAAGTGATTGAATAATGACAAAAAAAAATTTACAAAAAGTTGTCACTAAATGATATATTGCTCACACAGGCCATGGGCATATGTGGAATTGCACCCCAAAATACATTTAGCTGCTTCTCCTGAGTATGGGGATACCACATGTGTGGGACTTTTTGGGAGACTAGCTGCGTACGGGGACCCGAAAACCAAGCACCGCCTTCAGGATTCCTAAGGGCTTAAATTTTTGATTTCACTCCTCACTACCTATCACAGTTTTGAAGGCCATAAAATGCCAAGATGGCACAACCCCCCCCCCCAAATGACCCCATTTTGGAAAGTAGAC
This sequence comes from Aquarana catesbeiana, assembly GCF_042186555.1. NCBI lineage: Eukaryota > Metazoa > Chordata > Amphibia > Anura > Ranidae > Aquarana > Aquarana catesbeiana. The sequence goes on from NC_133328.1 coordinate 99,573,302, forward strand.
ACCCCAAGCTATTTGCTGAGAGGCATGTTGAGTCCATGGAATATTTTATATTTTGACACAAGTTGCGAGAAAATTACAAACTTTTTTTTTCTTTTTTTTTTGCACAAAGTTGTCACTAAATGATAAATTGCTCAAACATGCCATGGGCATATGTGGAATTACACCCCAAAATACATTCTGCTGCTTCTCCTAAGTATGGGGATACCACATGTGTGGGACTTTTTGGGAGCCTAGCCGCGTACGGGGCCCTGAAAACCAAGCACCGCCTTCAGGATTTCTAAGGGTGTAAATTTTTGATTTCACTCCTCACTACCTATCACAGTTTTGAAGGCCATAAAATGCCAAGATGGCACAACCCCCCCCCCCCCAAATGACCCCATTTTGGAAAGTAGACACCCCAAGCTATTTGCTGAGAGGCATGTTGAGTCCATGGAATATTTTATATTTTGACACAAGTTGCGAGAAAATTACAAACTTTTTTTTTTTTTGCACAAAGTTGTCACTAAATGATATATTGCTCAAACATGCCATGGGCATATGTGGAATTACACCCCAAAATATATTCTGCTGCTTCTCCTGAGTATGAGGATACCACATGTGTGGGACTTTTTGGGAGCCTAGCCGCGTACGGGGCCCCGAAACCAAGCACCGCCTTCAGGATTTCTAAGGGCGTAAAGTTTTGATTTCACTCCTCACTACCTATCACAGTTGTGAAGGCCATAAAATGCCCAGAGGCACAAACCCCCCCCAAATGACCCCATTTCGGAAAGTAGACACCCCAAGCTATTTGCTGAGATGCATGTTGAGTCCATGGAATATTTTATATTTTGACACAAGTTGCGGGAAAGTGACCAATTTTTTTTTTTTTTTTGCACAAAGTTGTCACTAAATGATATATTGCTCAAACATGCCATGGGCATATGTGGAATTACACCCCAAAATACATTCTGGTGCTTCTCCTGAGTACAGGGATACCACATGTGTGGGACTTTTTGGGAGCCTAGCTTCATACGGGGCCCCGAAAACCAATCACCGCCTTCAGGATTTCTAAGGGCGTAAATTTTTGATTCACTCCTCACTACCTATCACAGTTTCGAAGGCCATAAAATGCCAAGATAGCACAAACCCCCCCAAATGACCCCATTTTGGAAAGTGGACACCCCAAGCTATTTGCTGAGAGGCATGGTGAGTATTATGCAGCTCTCATTTGTTTTTGAAAATGAAGAAAGACAAGAAAAACTTTTTTTTTTCTTTTGTTCAATTTTCAAAACTTTGTGAAAAAAAGTGAGGTCTGCAAAATATTCACTATACCTCTCAGCAAATAGCTTGGGATGTCCAAATTAGGGTCATTTGGGGGGGTTTGTGCCACCTGGGCATTCCATGGCCTCCGAAACTGTGATAGGCATTGAAGAGTGAAATAAAAAATTTACACCCTTAGAAAGCCTAAAGGCGGTGCTTGGTTTTCAGGGTCCCGTACGCGGCTAAGCTCCCAAAAAGTCTCACACATGTGGTATCCCCGTATTCAGGAGAATCAACAGAATGTATTTTGGGGTGTAATTTCATATATTTCCATGGCATGTTTGAGCAATATATCATTTAGTGACAACTTTGTGCAAAAAAAAAAAAAAAGTGTCTTTTTCCCGCAACTTGTGTCACAATATAAAATATTACATGGACTCGACATGCCTCTCAGCAAATAGCTTGGGGTGTCTACTTTCCAAAATGGGGTCATTTGGGGGGGTTTGAACTGTCCTGGCATTTTATACACAACATTTAGAAGCTTATGTCACACATCACCCACTCTTCTAACCACTTGAAGACAAAGCCCTTTCTGACACGTTTTGTTTACATGAAAATTTTTTTTTTGCAAGAAAATTACTTTGAAACCCCAAACATTATATATTTTTTTAAAGCAAATGCCCTACAGATTAAAATGGTGGGTGTTTCATTTTTTTTTTTTCCACACAGTATTTGCGCAGCGATTTTTCAAACGCATTTTTTTGGGAAAAAACACACTTTTTTAAATTTTAATGCACTAAAACACACTATATTGCCCAAATGTTTGATGAAATAAAAAAGATGATCTTAGGCCGAGTACATGGATACCAAACATGACATGCTTTAAAATTGCGCACAAACGTGCAGTGGCGACAAACTAAATACATTTTTAAAAGCTTTTAAAAGCCTTTACAGGTTACCACTTTAGATTTACAGAGGAAGTCTACTGCTAAAATTACTGCCCTCGATCTGACCTTCGCGGTGATACCTCACATGCATGGTGCAATTGCTGTTTACATTTGACGCCAGACCGACGCTTGCGTTCGCCTTTGCGTGAGAGGAGGGGGGGACAGGGGTGCTTTTTCTTTTTTTTTTTTCCTTTTTAATCCTATTTTTAAACTGTTCCTTTCATTTTTTAATTTTTTTAATTTTTTATTGTTATCTCAGGGAATGTAAATATCCCCTATGATAGCAATAGGTAGTGACAGGTACTCGTTTTGAAAAAATTGGGGTCTATTAGAACCTAGATCTCTCCTCTGCCCTCAAAGCATCTGACCACACCAAGATCGGTGTGATAAAATGCTTTACCAATTTCCCAATGGCGCTGTTTACATCCGGCGAAATCTAAGTCATGAAATGCTCGTAGCTTCCGCTTTCTTAGGCCGTAGAGATGATTTGAGCCATTCTGGTCTCTGATCAGCTCTATGGTCAGCTGGCCGAATCACCGGCTGCATTCTTGGGTTCCCTGTTGGGACAGGAGAGCCAGAGAAAAACATGGAAGATGGTGGGGGGGCATTTCCTCCCACTGCTTGTAAAAGCAGTCTAGAGGCTAATTAGCCACTAGGATTGCTTTTACATGAAAGCTGACCACTGGCTGAAAAGAATGATACCAAGATGATACCTAAACCTGCAGGCATCATTCTGGTATAACCACTCAAAGTCCAGCCACATACCAGTACGTTGCTGGTCCTTGTTGGGCATATATTGTAAACTTTTTTTTCATGCAGCCTGTGGGCTGAACGAAAAAAAGATATTGATCGGTGGGTATGCCCACCATTAGAATACCTCCCTTCATCCACCCTTCTAATGATGGGCATACATGCACCGTTTATATATGCCGAAGCATGGGGGCATCCTCCCGCAAAAGGTAGGAGCAAATCGCTCCTCCACCCACTGCTGCCCCCACGCTTCGGCATATATGCTGAAGTATGTAACTGTGGTGGTGAAATCACCTCCGACAGCGCTGGAGTCACGGCTTAATGTATCGTGGGAGCAAACGCTGTTGCTGTCAAGATAAATAAATCCGGGCTGCAACTGAATGGCGTACCTGCTAAGCAAATGATGGTTAACAATAAAACAAAGTAACATTACAGTATAACAATAAGACTTACCATACCTGCAAAGCAAATACAAAAAAAAATAATAAAAAATAAAACATTTAAACGCAACCTGCGCCTAAAATATATACACACGCACAGGGGTATAACACGCAAATTCATTTTAAGAGGGAAGTTTCAGGAAAAAATCTTACATTTTAAATAAGGAACTTTGAAACAAAATAAGGGTCAGTGCCCATATGCAGGCTCACCAGTGCTATCAATGCAGCCTGATCAATGCCCATCTGCAGCCTCACCAGTGCCATCAATGCAGCCTGATCAATGCCCATCTGCAGCATCACCATTGCCATCAATGCAGCAGCCTCACCATTGCCATCAATGCAGCAGCCTCACCAATGCCGTCAATGCAGCAGCCTCACCAATGCCATCAGTGCTGTCTGATCGATGCCCATCTACAGCCTAGAGGGGAAAGGGAGGGGGTGGGACGAGCACCGACAGATTACATACAGTGAGAATCTCCTATGATAGACAGAACACCGGTCCAATGGCGGCCCAGGAGACGGGACTTCCTATTACAGAGGACGCCAAGTAAACAGGAGATTCTCACTGTATGTAACCTGACGGCGCTCGTCCTGCCCCCTCTCTGTCCCCTCCGAGGCAGCTAAAATTGAAGTATTGGCGTATAACACGCACACGCTATTTGCACACGATTTTCATGGTGAAAAAATGAGTGTTATACGCCAATAAATACAGTATATGCCGAAGCATGGGGGCATCCTCCCGCAAAAGGCAGGAGCAAATCGCTTTTCCACCCCCTGCTGCCCCCAACGCTTCGGCATGTATGCTGAAGTATGTAACTGTGGTGGTGAAATCACCTCCGACAGCGCTGGAGTCACGGCTTTATGTATCGTGGGAGCAAACGCTTTTGCTGTCAAAATAAATAAATCCGCTCTGCAGCTGAATGGCGTACCTGAAAACAAAAAAATGGTTACCAATAAAACACAGTAAGCAGTAAAGTATTAAAAAATTGCATACCTATAAAGCAAACATGATAAAAACATAACAACAATAAAACATTGCAGAATAGAATACAGTAAAAAAGAGCAGAACAATAGAGAGAGAATAGAGAGAGAACAATAAAACAACAACTATTTTTGTTTTTTTTTATTTTTTTTTGTGTGTTTTTTTTTTTTACTTTTTTTTGTTTTTTTTAACACTTTTTTTTGTAACTTTAACTTTTGTAACTGGTACCAGGTTTGGGTCTCTCAAAATGCGATGGCATCTTGGGAGACTCTGTGAAAGTGTGTCGTAGTCTGTGCAGTGCTGTACCCTACGCTAATACTCAACTAGTGTATGGTAGCGTTCAAAACATACACCAATGCAAAGACCAGGATTGTCAGGACAGGAGGGACAATAATACCGGGTGTCACGCCTAAATCTGCACTTGCTGTAGACATGACATCTTTTTTGAGGGGCTCGTTGGGTAGGGGTACTCAGGAGGACATAAAGAAAATGCCTCTCATGCAGCTGGCTTACTGCATTTGGTTGGGAAAGATGAGGTGGAGCACCGTCTGGAAACAGAAGGGCTCTGATGATTTCTTTCTGGAATTTAAGGAAGGATCCAATCCGTCCTGAAGCTCTGTATAGCACATAAGCGTTCAGCAAAGCCAATTGAAATAAATAAACAGACACTTTTTTGTACCAGCGTCTGGCCTTACGGGCAACTAGGTATGGCGCCAACAACTGGTCAATGAGGTCCACCCCTCCCATATTTTGGTTATATTCGTGGACACAGAGGGGTTTCTCCACAACACCAGTCGCCGTAGTAATTTTGGACTGTTGTGTCTGCATGAAGGGAGGTAAGAACGAAAACATTCTTATTATCCCTCCACTTCATAGCAAGCAAATTATTACACTGCAAGCAGGCTCTCTCCCCCAGCCTAAGACGGGAATCTACAAGCCGCTGGGGAAAGCCCCGGCGATTAGGTCACACGGTGCCACATGCTCCAATCTGATGATCAAAAAGGTGACTAAAAAGTGGCACGCTCATGTAATAATTGTCCTACTCCTTTCCGAATAAGGGTGACACCAAGTCCCACACAATTTTGCCAGCGCTTCCTATGTAGTCAGGGCAGTTTGTCGGCTCTACGTGACTATCTTTGCCCTTGTAAACCATAAAACTACATGTATAGCCTGTGGCCCTGTCACAGAGCTTAAACATCTTGACCCCATATCTACGCTTGCTGGGAAGGTACTGTTTGAATGACAAGCGGCCAGAAAACTTAATTAGGGACTCATCAACACAGACAACTTGATGGGGAGTAAACAAGTCTGCAAAACGTTGGTTAAAGTGGTTTACGAGGGGCCGAATTTTGTAGAGCTGATCGTATTCATTGTTGTTGAAGTGCATGAACTGCTCGTATCGTGCCCTGGCCATGGAGGCAGAGAACACGGGCATATGGTAAATTGGGTCAGTGGACCAATATGACCGCAACTCACTCTTTTTATTTATGCCCATGTTGAGGGAAAGGCCCAGAAAGATCTTAAATTTGGAAACCGTAATTGGTTTCCAATCTCTGGCAAGGGAGGACTGGGAAATAGTGGCGATGTGTTGACCAGCGTACAAATTGCTTTGGTCCACAATAGATCTATAGAGATCTTCGGTGAAAAACAGCAAATAAAAATCCAGTGACGTAAAATCAACTATTTCCACCTGAATACCGGGTTGGCCAGTGAATGGGGGAAGTACGGGTGCTGCAGAAGTGGTGGGTTCCCAATTCAGATTGGTGAATGCAGCAGGAAAGGCACTATGGGCACGACGGGCCTGTGTTCGTCTTCTCGGTGGCAGCGGGACACTACTTGTACTTGCCACCTCGCCAGCTTGAACTGCACTTATGGGATGCGCCACGTCACCAAGTGTTACTGCAGTGCTGGATATACGACCAGACCAGGGTGTACTAGGCCGCTGGTGCTTGCCAGTTCACCAGAAGGAATAGCGGCGCTAGTACTTCTCTGCTCCATAGGAGGGACCTGCGGTTCTTGCACTTCAGGGACAGAAGAAGAAGATTGGGGTCTGGTACGCCTGACCTTGGCAGGGACCACAACTACGTCGTCAGAGCTATCTGTCATGGAGCCGCTGTCATCTACAGCATCGTATTCTGAGCCTGAATCTGACAGATGAGTGACTTCCTCTTCACTATCTGTCATGCTCAGAAACGTGTATGCCTCTTCACTAGTGTACCTTCAATTTGCCATTTTGGGCTCTAAATTTACTGGTACACTAGTGAGACTCACAGGCAAAAAAGCTCCTGACTGTTAGCGACTGTATCAAAACGCTACCAACAAAAACTGTTAGCGATTGCAGGGATCAGGCCTTACTCTGCGAACGCTGCAGTTATGTGTGTTTAGTGTTTTGTAAGTGACAGTGATCGATCGATACTGCACTTGGGTGGGCTGGGCTGGGCCGAGGGGCAAAACGCAGGTGCTAGCAGGTATCTGGGCTGATCCCGCTAACACTGCGTTTTTGGGAACCCTAAACTGCTGGGGACGTTAGTATAGATCTGATCGGATCAGATATCGATCCATTCAGATACTATACCACTAAGGGAGGTGTATGCTGCGTGCGTGGGTGTTAGTGGTACTGGCACTAACCTAACGCTGCCTGGGGCGACGCAGACCTTATCTGACCCTAAAAACTTAACTTATATCACCGCCGGGCGATTAGGGGGTTAAACCTTTATAAGGTAATAAACGGCGGGTGCCCTGAAACTATAATAAACTATAAAAAACAAACTAACTAACCAGCGTCACCCGTAACAGTTATACGGTGATCACTGGTAAAAGGGTTAACTAGGGGGCAATCAGGAGGTTAAAACCTTTTTTAGGTAGTATATGGGGGTCCTTGTCTCTATAAAATGCTGACGGCGAACCTATATACTTACCTCCCTAACTAGCGTCACCTGTGTCACTAATACAGCGATCAGAAAAACGATCGCTTAGTAAAACTGGCGACGGGGGGTGATCAAGGGGTTAAAACTTTATTAGGGGGGGTTAGGGGGATACCCTAGACCTAAAGGGGGCTAACCCTAACTGCCCTACCACTTATAACTGTCACAAACTGACAGCAATGCAAAAAAAAAAATGCTATTGGTGTCACTGTGACAGGGGGTACAGGGGGGTGATCGGGGGGTGATGGGGGGTGAAAAGTGTGCCTAGTGTGTTCTACTGAAAGTGTAGTGTTGGTGCAACTCACATTGATGTCTTCTCTCCTCGGCGCCGGAACGAAAAGACCGGCTCGAGGAGAGATGACATCACTTCCTCTGCCGCTGTTTACATTACAGCAGCTGAGGAAGATTTTCATTCGTGGGGAGTGATCGCGAGGGGGTGGCCACTCGGTGGCCACGAATGAGTGGCCTCCCCCTCAGCCTGTATCTCTTCCCCAACGAAGCCGACCACCTCGGGCACCGGGGGGGCGCGATGCTCCCCCAGCCCGCGGGAGGCAGATCGCGTACCAGGTACGTGATTTTGCCTGCCCGTGCCATTCTGCCACAGTATATCTGCGTTAGGCGGTCGGCAACTGGTTAAACCTATCTTCTTTGTAAGCCTTGAATGTCTTTCAGCGGTCAGGGGCTTTGTAAGGATATCTGCTGTCATATCCTCGGTTGGGCAATAAAGTAACTCAAGAAGACCTTGCTCTTGAAGATCCCTAAGAAAGTGAAACTTCACATAAATGTGCTTGGTTCTTGAATTTACTCCTTCCATGTGCGCAAGTACAAGGCATCCTTGATTGTCCTCATAGATTTCTATTGGTCCCAACTGTGGTTGTGGTTAATAACTGTCTCAGCCATATAAGTTCTTGGCTTGCCTGCGCAACATATTCTGCTTCAGTAGACGACAGTGTAACAGAGAGTTGCTTTCTACTAGTCCAACTGATGGCACCACCTGACAAAAAGAATAAGTAGCCACTGGTAGATTTTCTGCCACTGGTGTCTCCTGCCCAGTCAGCATCCACATAACCTGTTAGGGTGCTTTCATCACTTGCTGGTAACTTTAACTTGTAGTGTGAAGTCCCTTTAAGATAGCGAATGATTTGCTTAACAGCATTCCAGTCCTTTTTACTTGGCATCGAAACCTTTCTGCATAGGATGCCAACAGTTGCTGCAATGTCCAGCCTTGTAGCAGTAGTAAGGTACAGCAATTTCCCTATTGTTTTTCTGTATTGAGTATTAGTAGGTAATGGGTTATCTTGACAATTCATCTCCTTTAGGTAGTTGGTTTCCATGGGAGACTTTACCGGTTTGGCGTCTTCCATTCCAAATGTTTCAATTATTTCTTGTATTTGGTGTCTTTGGTTCAGAAGAAAGTTGACAGCTTCCTCTCTCTCGATCTGGATACCGAGGTAATTCTTTATGTTGCTAAGATCTTTGGTGTCAAAATGCTGATTTAGTATTTCCAGTATTTGTGCTTCATCCCTTTCTTGCTCAAAACAAATCAGGATATCATCCACATAAATGAGCATATAGACCCATCGATTTGCCAATTTCTTTGTGTATAAGCAGGGGTCTGCTTTACTCCTTAGAAAGTTTTGATGTGTAAGCACTTCATTTATTTTTATATTCCAAACCCTGGCTGCTTGCTTTAGACCATATATACTCCTGCGAAGTTTGCATACTAGTTCTGACCTTTGTTCATCTTTGAATCCTGGCGGTTGTTCCATGAAAATTTCTTCTGTTAAATCGCCATGTAGAAACGCGGTTTTCACATCAAAATGTTTCACTTGCATTTTCCTTATGGCGGCTACTGTCAGTAAAGTCTGTATTGTAGTGTGCTTGATTACTGGTGCAAAGGTCTCATCATAGTCCTCTCCGTATTTTTGAGAATAGCCCTTGGCTACTAGTCTTGCTTTGTACTGTTCAATTGTGCCATCTGCATTGTATTTCACTTTAAAAGTCCATTTACAGCCTATGGCTTTCCTTCCAGGTGGTAGTTCTGTAAGTGTCCATGTTTTTGATTCATGCATGGATTTCATCTCTTCCTCAGCAGCCTTTATCCATTTACTTGCTTATTGTTCTGTAAGTTGAGATATGTCTTCCCAGCTCGCAGGTTCATTGATACTGGCAGTTCTTGCTTTGTATGAGAGACGCATAGGTGGTTTACCTTTGTTTTCTCTTGTTGAACGTCTCGTTTTTGTGTCTGAGTCTTCTTGTTTCTGCTCTTCAGTGCCAGCTGAGTCTGCACTTACTTCAACTGTTTGTTCGGAAGTTACAGAGATGGGCTGGTCAATGTCAGTTTGCTCTTCTATTCTCATTTCTACTGTTGTCATTACATTGTCTCTTAAATCTTCAACAAAAGTTATGCTGTTGCTAATGGTAAACTTGTTGTTTTTAGGATTCTGTAACTCTTGACATTGTCACTGTATCCAACGAAGATACCTTCAAACGCTCTGTTCTGGAGTTTGGTGCGTTTTTCTTCAGGTATGTAGATGAATGCTTTGCATCCAAAAACTCTTAGGTGTTTTACACTTGGCTTCTCATTTTGCCATAGTTCATATGGGGTTTTCTCCACTGTTCTGGAAAGAAGTCTGTTCTGAAAATATGTAGCTGTCATAGCTGCCTCACCCCAGTATTTTTGTGGTAGTCCAGAGTCTGTCAGCATAAATGTGATCATTTCAGTCAGAGTTCTATTCTTTCAGCTACTCCATTTTGTTCTGGTGTATACGGGACTGTCTTTTGATGTTCTAGTCCATTCTGTTTTAAGTACTCTTGTATCTTACTTCCTGTGAATTCACCTTCATTATTGCTCCGAAGTATGAGAGGCTACCTCTGAAACTTGTTACTGGTCTTTGTTATATAGTCTTTTTATTTGTCGAAAACTTCACTCTTGTGTTGCATTAGGTAGGTGACTGTGTATCTTGAATAGTCGTCTATGAAAGTCACTATGTACCTGTTGCCTTCAGGTGTGGGTGGGTTTAGGGGACCACACACGTCACTGTGAACTAAGTCAAGTGGTCTTGAAGCTTTCTTCTGACTGACTTTGGGAAGTGTTGCTCCTGTTGCTTTGGATTTAATGCAACATTCACACTTAACAGTAACTAGACAAGGGGATACTGTTAGATCCCATGTCAGATTCCTCCTTTGTAGTTCCTGTATGCATTTTGGGTGTCTATGACCTAGATGTCTGTGCTATATATGTTTACAGTCATTGTGCTTGTGTGTACATAGTCTCACCTTTTCCTTCACTGTGTCGAGGAGATATAGATGATCATCCAGCTTGGCACTTGCTATTCTTTGTTTGCTATTTAGAATAGAACACTTTTCACTTTGGAATTTTACAGTGAGTCCTGTGGCTGTTAGACACTGTCACGGAACGTCCCACACTCCGCTTGAGTGCTTCCGTCAGTATACCGCTTCCTAAGTTCTGGAACACGAGTCCAATGGATCTGGCTATAGGAACCCCCAAGAACTAGACAACACCAGTCTTGGAGTACATCAGAACTGTTTTATTATGAATCAAAGTTACAAGACTTTATATGCCGTTGGAACCTCCTCTAACAATACAACTGTAACCTAATTAACATAATTAACATGAGCTAATTAACTAAAAAATTTACCCAGACCAGATGACAGACTTGTGGGCACCGAGCTTCACACAGTAGTATAAACACAATAGCTGCAGCTCCAATAGGAGTCATCCCATCTCCTACATTGTATAGAGGACAATGTGATCAGCTCCTTCAATTAACATAAACACAGGTAGTTGGAATGGATGACACCAGCATCTCCTCACAGGATGTGTCCCAACAGTATAATTCAGTCTTATCATTCTAATATGGCATATAAAGGGTTCCCAGAGTCTGTGTGTTTTGGGGGAACATGGAGCTGAATCCAAAGTAACACCAACCCAAAGTCAGTCTTCTGACTGACTTTGGGAAGTGTTGCTCCTGTTGCTTTGGATTTAATGCAACATTCACACTTAACAGTAACTAGACAAGGGGATACTGTTAGATCCCTTGTCAGATTCCTCCTTTGTAGTTCCTGTATGCATTTTGGGTGTCTGTGACCTAGATGTCTGTGCTATATATGTTTACAGTCATTGTGCTTGTGTGTACATAGTCTCACCTTTTCCTTCACTGTGTCGAGGAGATATAGATGATCATCCAGCTTGGCACTTGCTATTCTTTGTTTGTTATTTAGAATAGAACACTGTTCACTTTGGAATTTTACAGTGAGTCCTGTGGCTGTTAGACACTGTCACGGAACGTCCCACACTCTGCTTGAGTGCTTCCGTCAGTATACCGCTTCCTAAGTTCTGGAACACGAGTCCAATGGATCTGGCTATAGGAACCCCCAAGAACTAGACAACACCAGTCTTGGAGTACATCAGAACTGTTTTATTATGAATCAAAGTTACAAGACTTTATATGCCGTTGGAACCTCCTCTAACAATACAACTGTAACCTAATTAACATGAGCTAATTAACTAAAAAATTTACCCAGACCAGATGACAGACTTGTGGGCACCGAGCTTCACACAGTAGTATAAACACAATAGCTGCAGCTCCAATAGGAGTCGTCCCATCTCCTACATTGTATAGAGGACAATGTGATCAGCTCCTTCAATTAACATAAACACAGGTAGTTGGAATGGATGACACCAGCATCTCCTCACAGGATGTGTCCCAACAGTATAATTCAGTCTTATCATTCTAATATGGCATACAAAGGGTTCCCAGAGTCTGTGTGTTTTGGGGGGACATGGAGCTGAATCCAAAGTAACACCAACCCCAGGGTCCCCAGGCATACAGCTCACAGAGGGCACCATTCCCCCAAATGCTAGGGCCCATAATCAAAAGGCAACAGGCTTGCATTCAGTCCTCTGCCTGCACTGACTGTACATATAGTCTACACTGAATGCGTGTAGATATATATATATATATACACAATTTAACAAGGGGACCCCCAGATCCCGGCCCTCCCCCCTGTGTGAAATGGTAAGGGTACCCCTACCATTTCACAAAAAAAGTGTCAAAAATGTTAAAAATGATAAGAGACCTTCCTTTATTTAAGAGAAATTCCTTTATCTTCCTCCATCTTCTTCTTCTTCTGGTTCTTCCTTCGGTGTTCTCATCCGGCATCTTCCTCCGCGGCGTCTTCTTCCCTTCGTCTTCTGGGCTGCTCCGCATCCAGCATGATGGGAGGCTCCCACTGTGTGACGCTTCTCCTCTTCTGACGGTTCTTAAATAACGGAGGGCGCCCGGTGACCCCGCCCCCTCTGACGCACGGGGACTTGACGGGGACTTCCCTGTGGCATTCCCCGTGACGTCAGAGGGGTGCGGGGTCACCCATTACATAATGTTTTTTGCGGCATCGCAGTGCATTGCTGGCTGATCATTGGCCAAGCATGCACTATGACCCGCATGCTTGGCCAATCACAGCGCCGTCTGTACAGAGAGCCATAATTGTCCAAAGCCAGAGTGGCTTTGGCTAATTATGGCTCAGCGGGTTTAGTACACGCCCCACACTATATAAGGCCGCCTGCACGGCAGCCCTGTGTAGTGTGTTCTGGCGTTGAGAGAGAGATAGATAGACAGAGAGACAGTGTCATTTAAGTTAGGTAGAGTAGGCAGGCGAGTCAGTTAGCTGCACTTATTGTGTATATATATGTATTGTGTATATATACATCCTAGGTGTTGTGTGTGTGTGTATATATATATATATATATATATATATATATATACTGTATTCACTTTAGCTAGATCCGTTCCTGTTATCTACTGACAGGCAGGCGTTTTTACAGTATTTACAGCTACCTGAATTGCTGGTATTCTTCTGATCCTATTAGTCCTATTAGCTACAGTATTTACAGTTAGTGTAGTGCGTCCACTGCACAGTGTGCACCTAAAGCTACCTGAAGAAAATTAGTGGTGTTCTTCTGATCCTATTAGTACAGTACCGCAGGCAGCTGCAGTATTTGGAAGTTAGTGTAGTGCGTTCTCTGCACAGTGTGCACCTAAAGCTACCTGAAGAAAATTGGTGGTGTTCTTCTGATCCTATTAGTATCACAGGCAGCTGTAGTATTTACAAGTCAGTGTAGTGCGTCCTCTGCACAGCGTGCACCTAAAGCTACCTGAAGAAAATTAATGGTGTTCTTCTGATCCTATTAGTACAGTACCGCAGGCAGCTGCAGTATTTACAAATTAGTGTTGTGCGTCCTCTGCACAGTGTGCACCTAAAGCTACCTGAAGAAAATTGGTGGTGTTATTCTGATCCTATTAGTACCGCAGGCAGCTGTAGTATTTACAAGTTAGTGTAGTGTGTCCTCTGCACAGTGTGCACCTAAAGCTACCTGAAGAAATTTGGTGGTGTTCTTCTGATCCTATTAGTACAGTACCGCAGGCAGCTGCAGTATTTACAAGTTAGTGTAGTGCATCCTCTACACAGTGTGCACCTAAAGCTACCTGAAGAAAATTGGTGGTGTTCTTCTGATTTTATTAGTACAGTACCGCAGGTAGCTGCAGTATTTACAGTTAGTGTACCGCATCCTCTGCACAGTGTGCACCTAAAGCTACCTGAAGAAAATTAGTGGTGTTCTTCTGATCCTATTAATACCACAGGCAGGCAGCTACAGTATTTACAGTTAGTATAGTGCGTCCTCAGCACAGTGTGCACCTAAAGCTACCTGAATTAAATTGGTGGTGTTCTTCTGATCCTATATTAATACCACAGGCAGGCAGCTACAGTATTTACACTTAGTGTACTGCGTCCTCTGCACACTATGCACCTAAAGCTACCTGAAGACAATTGCTGTAGTTTTACTCCTATTAATACCACAGGCAGGCAGCTACAGTATTTACAGTTAGTGTACTGTGTCCCCTGCACAGTGTGCACCTAAAGCTCAATGGCGGCCTCTTCCCTCGGCTCAATGGCATCAGTCACTCCTTCCCTAGCCCCACCATGTCCTCCTGAGGAGTCCCCCGAACTGTTTGACCACAGTGTTGGATACATGCTCCAGGAGGATGCCCAGCGTTTTGAAGGCTCCGATGATGGTACCCAGCTAGAGGAAGGCAGTAACGTGAGCCCAGAGAGAGGAGGTGCCCAAGAAGGACAGCAATCTGGCAGTCATGTTCCCCCAGCTGCAGTATACTGCCAGCTTTGCTCCAGTGATGAGGAGGGAGGGGATGATGAGGTCACTGACTCCATGTGGGTGCTTGATAGGAGAGAGGAGGAGGAGGAGGTACATCACCAACGAGGCAGGATGCCCTCCAGGGGCCATCTTAAGGGCAGCACACCGACTGCATCAAACCACAGAGCTCCGCATGTACAGGGCGCTGCTGTCTCTGCGCATTATTCCAAAAGTTCTTTGGTGCGGGTCTTTTTTGAGATGAGTGCATCAGATCCCACCACTGCTATTTGCAACATATGTCTCAAGCGTATCTCGTGTGGCCAAAACATCTCCCGCTTGGGCACCACATGCTTGACCAGAAAATTGTTGACCTGCCATGCAGTTCCTTGGCAAAGAATCACATGAAAGAACAAAGAGGACCTCTCCTTGCTCCTCATCAGCTGGGATCTCTAACCCCACTATACCTTCAGTCCTCTCTGAGACACTGAGAGGAATGAAGGTATAGAATTAGGTGTGTCACAGCCAAGTACTTGGGGGCAATCTGCTATCAGTACACCGACGTCAGATTGTACCAGGCAAATTTCCCTGCCCCAGCTGCTGCACCGCCGAAAGAAGTTCGCTCCCAGCCATCCACATGCCCAGCGGTTGAATGCTAGCTTGGCTAAATTGCTAGCTCTTCAACTGCTGCCTTTTCAGTTGGTAGACTCTGCCCCCTTCCATGAGTTTGTGGAATGTGCGGTTCCTCAGTGGCAGGTTCCCAAACGCCACTTTTTCTCACGGAAGGTGATTCCGGCTCTCTACCGGCATGTGGAAGGCAATGTCTTGGCCTCGCTGGACAGGGCGGTCAGCGTTAAGGTGCATATTACCGCTGACTCATGGTCCAGCAGGCATGGACAGGGACGTTACCTATCTTTCACCGCGCACTGGGTGACTCTTCTGGCAGCTGGGAAAGATGCAGGACAGGGTGCAGTAGTGTTGGAGGTTGTTCCGCCACCACGCCTCCAAAATACTACTAGTGGTGATTCTGCCACACCTCTCTCCTCCACCCCCTCCTCTTCTTCTTCCTCCATGGCCTCTTCCTGTGCTGATTTGTCTTCAGAACCAGTAGTGCTTCGTAGGTGTTCAAGGGGCTACGCAAGCACGCAGGCCAAAAGATGCCATGCGGTGCTTGAGCTGGTGTGCTTGGGTGACAGGAGCCACACTGGGGCAGAGATTCTGTCAGCTCTGCAGGGGCAGGTTCAGAGGTGGTTGACGCCACGCCAGCTTAGGGCAGGTATGGTGGTTTGTGACAATGGCACCAACCTCCTCTCCGCCCTCCAACAGGGACAACTGACCCATGTGCCCTGTTTGGCTCACGTCCTTAACTTGGTGGAGCAGCAGATCTTGGGCAGGTACCCAGGCTTACAGGATGTCCTGAGGCAGGCCAGGAAAGTGTGTGCACTTCCGCAGGTCATATAATGCCAGTGCTCGGCTGGCTGACCTCCAAAAGGAATTTAACCTGCCCAAGAACCGCCTAATCTGTGACATACCCACCAGGTGGAACTCAACGTTGGCCATGCTGCAGCGGCTGCACACGCAGCAGAGGGCCATCAATGAGTACCTGTGCGACTATGGCACCAGGACAGGGTCAGGGGAGCTTGTTTTTTTTCCCACGCCAGTGGGCCATGATCAGGGATGCATGCACTGTCCTGTCACCATTTGAGGAGGCCATGAGGATGGTGAGCAATGACATTGCATGCATCAGTGACACTGTCCCCCTTGTCCACCTGTTGCAGAACACGCTGCGTGGAATAATTGACAGGGCACTTGAGGCAGAACAGAGGCAGGAAGAGGAGGACTTCCTTAGCTCTCAAGGCCCTCTTTATCCAGACAGTGTTCCTGCGTGCCCGCCGATCACACAGGAAGAGGAGTAGGAAGAGGAGGATTGTGTCAGCATGGAGGTGGAGCCTGGCACTCAACATCAGCAGCAGTCTTAAAGGGATCATTTACAGTCCCAAGAAACCCATGGACTTGTATGTGGCTGGGAGGAGGTGCCTATGGATCATGCTGTTAGTGACCCAGAGGACTCCAGACCAAATGCCTCAGCAAACCTACGCTGCATGGCCTCCCTGATCCTGCAAAGCCTGCGGAAGGATCCTCGTATTCTTGGTATCAAGGAGAGGGATCAATACTGGCTGGCAACCCTTCTTGATCCATGTTAGAAGGGTAAGGTTGCGGACCTTATCTTGCCATCGCAGAGGGAGCAGAGGATTAAACATCTTCGGGAGGCCTTGCAGAAAGGTCTGTGCAACATGTTCCCAGAGACTGGGAGGTTACAAACTCCTGTTCCTGGACAACGTGTTGCTGAGGCTTCGGTCAGTCAAAGAAGGAGCGGTGGGGAAGGTGGCCGTCTGACCGATGCGTTCAGACAATTTTTTAGTCCGCAGCCCCAAGGTATGATTGGTTCCAGCAACCATCGCCAGCATCTGTTTTACATGGTGCAGGCATACCTAGGGGCAAGATCTGACTTGGACACCTTTCCCACCGAAAATCCTCTGGGTTACTGGGTCTTGAGGATGGATCACTGGCCAGAGCTTGCACAGTATGCAATTGAGCTACTGGCCTGTCCTGCATCCAGCGTTCTTTCGGAACGCACATTCAGTGCTGCTGGAGGCTTTGTAACCGATCACAGGGTGCGACTGTCCACCGACTCGGTCGATCGACTGACCTTCATAAAAATGAATCAGTCTTAGATCACCACCAGCTACCAAGCACCTGATGCTGATGTAACCGAATCATATTTTTAAAATGTCAGATCCCTTCAAGACTGCCTATGCTGATGCTGAGTGACTATCCTGTTATGCTGATTGACTATCCTCTTCCTCCTCAATGATCATGCTGATAGCTTGTAAGAATATTTTTTGTTCTAGGCGCCACCACCAGTGGCTAAGGCCCAATTTTTCAGCCCCTGTTTAACAGGGGCATGTAATTACAATTTTTGATGCAATATTTTGCAAGGAGGGTTCGTTGCTGCGGTCAACTAGAGTATTTGTGAGGGTTTGCAGTGTTGTGGCACCAGCACCAGTGCCTAAGGCCCAATTTTTTCAGCCCCTGTTTAACAGGGGTGTGTAATTACAATTTTTGATGCAATACTTTGCAGCAGGGCTGGTTCCTGCAGTCCAACTAGAGTATCTGTGGAGTAGCAGTGTTGTGGCACCAGCACCAGTGCCTAAGGCCCAATTTTTCAATCCCTGTTTAACAGGGGCGTGTAATTACAATTTTTGATGCAATACTTTGCAGCAGGGCTCGTTCCTGCACTCCAACTAGAGTATCTGTGAGGGGTTGCAGTGTTGTGGCACCAGCACCAGTGCCTAGGCCCAATTTTTCAGACCCTGTTTAACAGGGGCGTGTAATTACAATTTTTGATGCAATATTTTGCAGGAGGGCTCATTCCTGCGCTCCAACTAGAGTATCTGTGAGGGGTTGTAGTGTTGTGGCACCAGTGCCTAAGGCCCAGTTTTTCTGCCCCTGTTCAACAGGGACATGTAATTACAATTCTTGATCTAATATTTCATAGCAGGGCCCGTTCCAGCTCCCACCAAGAGTAACTGTGAGGGCTTACAGTGTTGTGGCAACACCAACATCTAAGGCAGCAATTTCTGCAGAGTATATAGGGCAGGCCCCTACTTTCAAACATCCAACTTACAAACGACTCCTACTTGCAAACGGAAGGAGACAACAGGAAGTGAGATGAAATCTACCCCTAGGAAGGGAAATTCTCTTCTGTAAGAGTTAATATGGGAAAAACGTGTCTCCTCTCCACTGATGCTTTATCACCAATCCTTGTTTCACTAAAAACCCCAAATTGTCAAAAAACATTTGTCTTTGGGACAGAAAGTGAGGTAATATCTTCTGAAGAGGTGCACAGACATCAAAACAAACGTCACAGGGGTGATAACCCTTCCCTATGTTTTCCAAAAAGCTTAAAAATAGATTTTTTTAGCTGGAGCTACACTTTAAAAATGTACCAGTTCAAAATTACAAACAGATTCTACTTAACAACAAACCTACAGTCCCTGTCTTGTTTGCACCGCCTGTATACTGCTGTTCAGAGTATATAGGGCCCAGGGGCCCCACGCCTTTCCCTTTTTTAATTTGGGTGCGGGGTTCCCCTTAATATCCATACAAGACCCAAAGGGCCTGGTAATGGACTGGGGGTTACCCATGCCGTTTGTCTCACTGATTTTCATCCATATTGCCAGGACCCGACATTACATTAAAGCCGCAAGCAATTTTGAATGACTTTTATTCCTTTAAAAGTGTTCTAAGCACGGGAAACACGCACCACTTTACAGGCATACTATAGACACCCCCCAGGTACGATATTTAAAGGAATATTTCACTTTTTTTTCACTTTAAGCATCATTAAAATCACTGCTCCCGAAAAAACAGACATTTTTAAAACTTGTTTTTGCATTGATACATGTCCCCTGGGGCAGGACCCGGGTCCCCAAACCCTTTTTAGGACAATACCATGCAAATTAAGCTTTAAATTTAGCACTTTTGATTTTGAACGTTGGAGTCCCATAGACTTTAATGGGGTTCTAAAGTTCGCAAATTTTCAGTCCGTTCACAGGTTCTGGTGCGAACCAAACCGGGGGGTGTTCGGCTCATCCCTAGTAATAATATGAATTTAGAATTTTTAAAAGAAAACATTTTATCACTTACTGTCACCTGTCACCTTGCTGAAAAAACTAAACCATGGGCAGGCTATAAAATGAGAAGATCAACCTTCTGATTGTGCCCCCAACGCCACTCAATGCGGTGCCTTTTGCCAGTGGACCATGGTATGTGGTGGGGGTTATACTATTCAACATACCCAAAAATGTTGGCTAGCAGTGGGGCAGGTATTTCTTCGAGAGAAGGCCACCTGAAATTTACATATTGATCATCTTCTTTTACAGCCTGCCCTTGATCTGTTTTCATTATAAACGATTGTTTTACATTTTTCAAATTCTATCATTTAAAAATACATAAGCCACTTTGTCTCTTTTCTGTCATGTTTTTCATGTAGTCAGCCTATAACAAAAGGGAAAGGCTTAGCACAGACATGACAAGGTGATTTGGGGTGGGGGGTGCCTTGATTAGGCCCTGGAGGAGCGGTGAAACGCGTTGACGCACTTCCGGTCTCCCGAACCACTGACATCACTTCCACCCTCCATGGAACCCACGCCAACCAGCGACGCACCCAGAGCTCCATGCTGATGCCTGCTGTATTTTTTGGTCTCTTGTAAGTAGCGCCTAGCCAGCGCAAATTTTACTTTTCAATACAGTACTTCACTATCAGTTCCTTCTCTGTCTCACAAATTATCATGATCAAGTACCTTTGAATACTTATGGAAATCAGCACAGTCAGAGTCTCCAGAGAAAATGTTTGTCTCCTAATTGATCTGATTGGATCCAAGCCTTTTTGACTCCAGACTGCAAAGCTGTGGTCCTTGCCATTTGGTGAGTGGGGTCACAACAGGGGAGTGTGGCACATGGCACTGTTTAATTATGGAGCACCAGCAATAACATTGAAGCACTTATGCACTTTTTGGGCACCATTTTGAGCACGTAGCACTTTATTTACACAGGTATTCATGCAAATAATGTACATTATGGTGTATTAATTGTCTTCATTCACTTTTTGCAAGCGCTGTTTATATTGCTTTTCTATATCCCAGGGTCTAGCACCCATGTGATAGCTGCTGCAAAATATTGTTTTTCATTGTTTTCACTGTTTATTGCCCTAGGGCTTTGTTGCTCTATATCCTACGAGCACTGTTTATTCCAATTTATTTGCATCTAATTAAGGGTATTACTTATTGTGGAAGCTTCACCGATTCTAGGAGGCAGACCCAGAGTTCAAGGCAGTCATGGATTCATCTGCCTTTAGTAAGCATGTCTAAAGCTGTCTTTTTTAGTCTTATGCCGCGTACACACGGTCGGACTTTTCGTCTACAAAAGTCCAGTGGACAATCCGATCGTGTGTGGGCTTCCCCGGACTTTCAGCAGACTTTTCCAGCCACAAATCTGATGGACTTTAGATTTGGAACATGCTTCAAATCTTTACGTCGTAACTCCGCCGGACCCAGAAATCCGCTCCTCTGTATGCTAGTCTGACGGACAAAAAACAACGCTAGGGCAGTTATTGGCTACTGGCTATCAACTTCCTTATTTTAGTCCAGTGTGCGTCATCACGTACGAATCCGTCGGACTTTTGTGTGATCATGTGTAGGCAAGTCCATTCGTTAGAAAGTCTGTTGAAAATCCGCCAAAAGTCTGTCGAAAGTCTGTCGAAAGTCTGTCGGACGGGCTGTCGGACTGGCTGTCGGACTTTTGTAGCTGAAAAGTCCAACCATGTGTATGCGGCATTACTCTCTCCAAATGTCTTCTATTCATTCCTATTATAGGTCTAATTACTTATCATATGAGACTGATTCACACAATATGCGTTGCCATACACTGGCTCGTTGTATATCACTGGAAATCTTCCACACTACCCTTATCTCAACTTAAAACAAGAATCAACAATATCCTTCTTATGGAAAACATATTCCACACACTAAATAATTCAAAATATATATTTGACAAAAAATGGAACCCTTGTTCATTCATTCAAAACATTTTATAAACTCTGAATAATTGATTTTCAGTTTCTACAACTCATTAGGAAACACTTGATTTATATGTACCAAAAATCGTACAACCAATATATATATCTACATGATATTTTGTAATGATGACTATTTTTCTATGTATTTCTCTTGATATTTGACATTTCGCTTTGAACCATTTTTGTACCTAATAAAAAAGTTTGTAAACAAAATAAATAAATAAATAAATAAATAAAGTTGCCTTTGTATTTTTTATAATAAAGATGAAGTTCTTCTTTAAAGCGGAGTTCCACCCAAAAAGTGGAACTTCAGCTTTAAGTACTCCTGGCATGTAATTTTCTTGGGGGGGAGCGGGCACCTAGTTTTGACAGGTACCCAGCTCCCACTTCCTGCTCTCATCGCCTCGCTGCCTGGGTGACTCCTCTCCCCCTCCCTCTCTGCGAACTTCTGGGACCCGTCACAGGTCCCAGAAGATTGCCTGGCATCTAAGAGAGCGCAAAGTGCAGTGCACACCCGGCTGTGAAGCCGCAAGCTGTCTCATCCGGGTGCCCACACTTGCGGGCACCTGGATGAGACAGCTTGCAGCTTCAAGTTCGCAAGCTGACACTCACCTGTCCCACGGTCCCACGGTTTAATAAACAGACACTCACCTGTCCCACGCATCGCTGGACCGTGGGACAGGTGAGTGTCTGTTTATTAAAAGTCAGCAGCTACACTTTTTGTAGCTGCTGACTTTTAATAAACTTACAAACGAGTGGAACTCCGCTTTCTTAGACTTTTCTAAATTTTACTTTCAAAATGACAAAAGTTAAAAAAAAAAAAAGAATAAAACAGCAATTGAAGTCCAGCCTGAATCTTGACCAGGTCCTTTTCTGCAATCCATCGCCTCTACTAATAAATAGAATCAATGTTTTTTTGTTTTGTTTTTTTGGCACAGGATTGTGAGCATTCAACAATGGTCAACAAGGTAAATGCTCAGTTTTAGGGATTCATTCATTGTTAGGAAGTTGATTAGGTACATGCTAGGTTGAGGGTCAAGGATAAAGATTATGGGTTGGTTTTAAGGTTTAGGTATTGGTTGTTAACTTGTTATATGATGGTGATATAGGGAAAAGTGAAGGGGAGGGTAACATTAAAGTATACCTGTTGCTTTGCCCTGAATAGGGACAATATAGGGGTTAGGTTAAATTAGGTTAGGTTAGAGATTAGAGGTCAGAGACATTCAGGCAAATTGTTTTCACTTCTTTTAGGTGCCTATGATCTGCACTACCAGTTCTGGGACTTGAAATCAACATTCCAGCTATGCCGTGTGCTGTACCAAGTCCATAACCCCATATAACCTAACTTTAATTTACAATTTAACCTTAATAGTTTTTATGGGCAGCCCAACTTTGCACATTACTCTTGTGTTTATCAGATACTGTCATATGTATCATAAACCAAACCAACTACCGTACTTGCCAATTCCATTTTTGTATTTTAAAGCACATGTGGATTTCAATTTCAGATCTCTTCAAGAACATATTTAAAAAGTCTGCATGTTACAATTAAATAACACTATAAACGTCATATTTCAGTATTAATTGTGTACTTCTCTGAAAGGATTTATTCTAAATCACTGAACAAAACTCAATCTTAGCACAGTAGGTAATTCTTTTATACTTCCAATATGTGCCTACTGCCTACAAGCACTTTGTTATCATTAAATGATCAGTTTTATTCCAACACTGCATTGAAATCACAAGTTATTCTATATTTCTAGGTTACAAAATGCTATTTATTTAATATTGTGTATGTAGCAAAAAGAAAAGACCATTGTTTCTGCTTTGTGAATCACATATGAACACCCACTATAAAATGCGGTCCTATGCTCTGAAAAAAACTTTCATTTTTTAGAAAATTTTAACCTTAGTGAAAGTAAGAAATGTAAAAAAAAAAAAAACTGTTGTGAAGAAATTACTTTTGATTATCTCAGATTTTTCCAAATTACAAAATATCGTAGAGCTGATCACATAATCAATGCCAGCTAAAGGGGCTTTAGGCACTGATTGGAGAATGACACTGAGCCAACCAATCAGCATCACATTCTGAATAGGGATGAGCCCGATGTTTGAGTCGAACGTAAGTTAGACTCGAACATCAGGTGTTCGTCTGTTCACCAAATAGCGAACATTATGCGGTGTTCGCGGCAAATTCGAAAGCCGTGGTCACCGTTAAAGTCTATGGGACATTAAGATGAATAACCAAAAGTGCTCACTCTAAAGGCTTATATGCAAGTTATTGCCATAAAAAGTGTTTGGGGACCCGGGTCCGGCCCCAGGGGACATGTATCAATGCAAACAAAAGTTTTAAAAATGGACGTTTTTTTTTGGGAACAGTGATTTTAATAATGCTTAAAGTAAAAAATAAAAATGAAATATTCCTTTAAATATCGTGCTTGGGAGGTGTCTAAAGTATGCCTGTAAAGTGGCGCAGTTTTCCCGTGTTTAGAACAGTACCACAGCAAAATGACATTTCTAATGGAAAAAAAGTCATTTAAAACTGATCGTGGCTGTAATGAATTGTCGACAATATAGAGAAATCTCATTGAAAAAAACGGCATGGGTCCCCCCCCAGTCCATTACCAGGCCCTTTGGATCTGGTATGAATATTAAGGGGAACCCCGAACCAAAAATTTTAAAAAATTGCATGGGGGTCCCCCCAAAATCCACACCAGGCTCTTCAGGTCTGGTATGGATATTAAGGGGAACCCTGCGCCGATTTAAAAAAAAAATGGTGTGGGGTCCCCCCCAAAATCCATACCATACACTTATCCAAGCACGCAACCTGGCAGTCCGCAGGAAAAGAGGGGGGGCGAGAGAGCTGATTTTTTTTCTTTTTTCGGCTCGTCTGCGGCGTGAGATGGATTTGCATTGCGGGACATTTTTATATCTTTTAATAAAGGACTTGCCCCAAAGTGTCTCCTGTCTTTTTTACTATTTTTGACACTTTTTTGTGAAATGGTAGGGGTACAATGTACCCATTACCAATTCACATGGGGGGGGGCTGGGATCTGGGGGTCCCCTGGTTAAAGGGGGCTTCCAGATTCCGATAAGTCCCCCACCCGCAGACCCCCACAACCACCAGGCAAGGTTTGTGGGGATGAGGCCCTTGTCCCTATCAACATGGGGACAAGGTGTTTTGGGGGGCTACCCCAAAGCACCCTCCCAACGTTGAGGGCATTTGGCCTGGTATGGTTCAGGAGGGGGGGCGCTCTCTCGTCCCCCCCTCTTTTCCTGTGGCCTGCCAGGTTGCGTGCACGGATAAGGGTCTGGTATGGATATTGGGGTGGACCCCTATGCCATTTTTTGTGGGGGTCTGAGGGTGGGGGACTTATCGGAATCTGGAAGCCCCCTTTAACAAGGGGACCCCCAGATCCCAGCCTCCCCCCCATGTGAATTGGTAATGGGTACATTGTACCCCTACCATTTCACAAAAAAGTGTCAAAAATAGTAAAAAAGACAGGAGACACTTTGGCACAAGTTCTTTATTAAAAGATATAAAAATGTCCCAAAATGCAAATCCATCTTACGCTGCCGACGAGCCAAAAAAAGAAGAAAAATCCTCTCTCTCGTCCCCCCTCTTTTCCTGCGGCCTGCCAGGTTGTGTGCCTGGATAAGGGTTTGGTATGGATTTTGGGGGGACCCCTATGCCATTTTTTTTTAATTTGGCACAGGGTTCCCCTTAAAATCCATACCAGGCCTGAAGGGCCTGGTATGGATTTTGGGGGGACCCCCACGCAATCTTTAAAAAAAAAATTTGGTCCGGTGTTCCCCTTAATATTCATACCAGACCCAAAGGGCCTGGTAATGGACTGGGGAGGAAACCCATGCCGTTTTTTTCAATGAGTTTTATCTATATTGCTGAGACCCGACAGTTCATTACAGCCGCGATCAGTTTTAAATTACTTTTTTCCTTTAGAAATGTTATTTTGCTGTGGTACTGTTCTAAGCATGGGGAAACTGTGCCACTTTACAGGCATACAATAGACACCCCCCTGGTACGATATTTAAAGTAATATTTCATTTTTATTTTTTCACTTTAAGCATTATTAAAATCACTGTTCCCGAAAAAACGTCTGTTTTTAAAACTTCTTTTTGCATTGATACATGTCCCCGGGGCAGGACCCAGGTCCCCAAACACTTTTTATGACAATAACATGCATATAAGCCTTTAAAATGAGCACTTTTGATTTTTCATGTTCGTGTCCCATAGACTTTAACGGTGTTCGTCCAAATTTTCCGCCTGTTCGTATGTTCTGGTGCGAACCAAACCGGGGGGGGGGGGTGTTCGGCTCATCCTTAATTCTGAACACCGATCCTTCACATTGGCAGAAAAAGTGAACCATGGTTGGTGATCAGTGGCAGAAAGGTTTGGAATTGGAAAAACAGGATTCCGTGATACAGGACAAAGGTACGTGTCATGGCTGACAGTGACAGTTAGATTAAAGTGAAGTTATTCTAGCAACATAATTTACTATATGTCTAATGGCGGTATTCATTAGCTACTGCTAGATCTGAGTTGTATTATGTTACCATTGTTTTAAACATGCTGTGCTGTTTGTGTCCATGGACACACGCAGGGCAGCTCGGGATCGGGCCTGCAGGTGTGCCATGAAGCAGCTTCCTATGGTGGCACACAGAAAAGAGAAGGAGCTAGGAGACCTCCATAACTTCTGAGTCACTAACCCAGAGAATAAGCATGCAGATCAGAAAGGTCAGAGAAAAGTCATACATCCATATCATCATCCTAGCAATAGCAGCCTCCATGTTACTCTCATGACAAATTTTCTTTCAGGGCTCATTCATATTTGTGTGTTGTGGCAATTCACAGTTCCTGTACATTTGTGAAGCACATTGCAGTGCACATGCTTTAACTGTGGTCCATTGCAGTGCCATTCATTTTTGTGAATGGCAATTCGAGGCACTGTACTGTAGAGTGCAAAGCAAGATGCACCATAAAGAACCACAACACTCACATTGCGCACTGTGGCATGCAGAGTTGCTAAAAAAGGGTCATGTTCTTTTTTTCATCCTTTATGGTTTGTTGGCAGAACAGGGCTTCCTTAACGCAGTGGAAATAATATGTGAGTGCTGCCAACAAACTACAATGGATTTCTTGGGTGTAAATAAGCCCTAACTGACTTTCTAAAAGCTTCTACAGGCCAGCAAAATAACATAGAAATAGTTATTTTTTAGGTTATATTATATTTTAAAAAGATTATCATTATCCTCATTATTTTTAATTTCAGTGGTTTGGCATTTAGTAGACATGAATGAACTTCTGAAAATCTTCTGTGACAAGTCACCCAGCTCACATGCTTGTACGAATATCTACCACAATCTGGAAATTTTTACTCTATGGACTTTTTACAGTGAGGGAAAAAAGTATTTGATCTTCTGCCCACTGACAAAGAAATGATCAGTCTATAATTTTAATGGTAGGTTTATTTTAACAGCGAGAGACAGAATAACAACAAAAATATCCAGAAAAACGCATTTCAAAAAAGTTATAAATTGATTTGCATTTTAATGAGTGAAATAAGTATATGATCCCCTAACAATCAGCAAGATTTCTGGCTCCCAGGTGTCTTCTTCTGTACAGGTAACCAGCTGAGATTAGGAGCACTCTCTTAGAGGGAGTGCTCCTAATCTCAGCTGGTTGGCTGTATAAAAGACCAAAGAGCTGCCCAAGGATGTCAGGGATAAGATTTCAGACCTACACAAGGCAGGAATGGGCTACAAGACCATCGCCAAGCAGCTTGGCAAGAGGGTGACAACATTTGATGCGATTATTTGCAAATGGAAGAAACATAAAATAACTGCCAATCCCTGAGGCTCCCAGCACCCAAGGTGAACATGCCAAGGTGTACTCAACCCCCCCCCCCCCCCACACACACACACACACACACACACACACACTCCTGTTCTGTGCATGACCAATCTATATACCTATGTATATGCCTTTATATACCTACGTATAGAGTGCAGAGATCAGGAGCAGATAATGTACAGAGTGCAAGGGT
Source organism: Aquarana catesbeiana (assembly GCF_042186555.1). Taxonomy (NCBI): domain Eukaryota; kingdom Metazoa; phylum Chordata; class Amphibia; order Anura; family Ranidae; genus Aquarana; species Aquarana catesbeiana. The sequence continues at coordinate 99,600,460 of NC_133328.1, forward strand.
CAGGTGTATGTAATATACAATGTGCAGGAGTCAGGGGTGGGTAAATTACAGAGTGCAGAGACCAGGAGTATATACACCCTAGTGCACACCAGCACCCCTTACAAAATACTTAAAACCACCCATGTATGTAACTGCCTGATCCAAGTGTCTTCTCTGACTTTATCCTTCATAATAAAGGTTTAAATCCCAACTCCAGGAAAAAAAAAACACCTTTGCAGTAGGGCACCCCACTTATTAGTCTAAAGCAGAGGATTAAGGTATAAATACTTAAAGTTCAGGTTCACCTTTATTGAAAAAATAATAAATGTACATATTTTTGCAGATAAAAATGCACATTTATCTTTATTTTAAACAGGAGCCTGCAAACTGGCTCCTGCAGATGCGTCCTACACCTTTGTGCCTGTACCTCTGTGTGGGCTGTCATTTTCAGAGCTGTAGACACTGTTGCAGTTTTTTCAAATTACAAGTCTGTCTATCGCAGTTTCTACATTCACAGATGCCTGTGAATTAATGATGAGGCTGTTTGGCCGGATCCTCACACAGCCATGCTGGTTCCAAAATGTGACATCGGCTGTGGGGAGAAGAACCTCTTCCTGCTGTCAAATTGGGAAGGGGGGGGTCCTGAGGAGGAGAGAGGGTGGGGGCAACTAGAGCATGTTACATGTTATACCATGAATATGGGTGTAACATGGAACATGTTCTAAAAGGTGGACTTATCCTTTAAGCTGGTACACATAAGAGAAGTAAATGGCCTCACAGAGCATTATAAAATTTATAAAAGCTTATAGAAGGTACCATCATCCAAATTTACTTAGGGAAGGTGTTTGGGAGTGAGGGCCCCACCCCAGACTCACCAAAGAAAAAGAAGGCAGGCAGACTATCTCGGTACATGTAAGGAGGGTACATAACAGTATACAAAACAAATGTAAAATTAACAAAATTTATTAATACCAAATACAAAAACAAAAACAACACAAAATATATTAAAAGAACATACAGATGACATGGAATTTCAACTAGTTTCACGGGTTTACCGCTTCATCAGGAAATACATCTGCAGAAAAAATAAAAATACAATAATATCTGAAGGTATTCATGTAGGAAATGTTACAAGATGATGTAATGGGGGAAAGGGATAAAGCTAATTAAATCAAATATATAGGGCTGCTTACCCATGCTTCGGTATATGCAAGGCACAGGACAACCCGGCAAAGCCCCCCCCGTGGCGATTGGGAAGGACCTATATAGGAAGTCACCAGGAAACTAGCATCTGAATAAAATGGTATAAAAATCTATATTTTGCTTTACCCCCCTCCACGTAATTCAAATACCAATATAGTAAAAATTATTACTCAGTACTCAGCACATCATGAAAAACTTAGGAAAATTATTCCAAAACATCTTCTTACTGATCATCACATTCTTAAACATCATGTACGTGATACACCTGAATTAGTCTTCCGCAGGGCTAAATCTCTTAGAGACCACCTAACCAGCAGCCACTATAAACCGGTACCAGTGGCCCCTGCCAACCCATCGGTACTTCTCTGTTGAGGTTGATGATTTAAACTGCCTGCTATCTATAATGCCTCGCTTGCTATAATTTATCCATGTATTATATCTATCCTTGTCTGCTTTCTTCATGGGCCATTTATATTGAGGAATATTTAATCCTCTCTGTTCATACAAAAATTCCTTATTACCATTATGCATTGTCTGTGAAAATGTTTGGTTGCTGTCTTCACACTTACATTGTGTTCTCTATATGGTATATGTAATTTATATGGTATCTGTACTGGTTTTATCTAAACTGTTATATAGTTTGTCGGGATCCTCCCCCTGTTTGCTTGGATTGTCTACATTTGGCTTTGGCTTCCTGAGTACTGTCCCCATGCGGCAATTGGTAGGCTCCCTGGTGATCAGACGGTGTCCGCCCCTCCCCCAGGGGTGGTCCATCTGGCTGCTTGGGGCCTCACTTTGGGCTCTGTCCAGTGGCGTGGAGGTGCATGCGGTACTTTGTCCACTGGCTCTGTAAGGCTTGTGCGCAGGCGTGCGAGCGATCCCATCGCACGCGCTGCCGGACCCTTGACCCTGTGACCTTATTGGACGCTGATGCCGGCGCTGCCATTACATCACGGGGTTGAAGGACATTTATAGCGGGCATGTCCCGCTGATCAGAGTGGCTAGCGGTGGACCCGGAGAGGCTCCTGATCAAGTGTTACCATTAGTAAGTTAATTTGCAGTGCTCACTACATGTTTTTCTTTTGACTGCACTTGCTCCGGTTGTGGCTGCAGTCTGGGAGGCATCCCTACCATGTTATATTGAATATATTTATCTCACCATTTTTAAAGTTACCGGACTTGTTTCCAAATGCCATGACACCCCACATTGCATATATCTTGTGGAATTAGTGCCAGGCTTATTTTATTCCTTGATTTATACTTATCCGTGCCAATCCAAGGGGGATATCTTCTCCGGGCACCTCATATTAATACCCATTTGGTCAAGGTAATTATCAATCCCTGTCACCTCTGCACCCCGTTTGGTTGTATTTCCTGATTTACTCCGCGGTACTTCCTTCCCCCTTGACTGGATGCAATTTTATCACTTTCACAATCTCATGCTTTGGTTCACATTTAGCTTTTATGCACAGTTTTTTGTTCATTCACTCTCTGAATCTGAATATAATCTTTGTTGCACCTTCTCTCTTTCTTCCCCTGTTTTTCTTCCCTTCCCCTCTCTCTCACTTCCGTCCCTTTCACCCCTCCCTCTCTCCCCCCCCCCCTTCCCCTTCCCCTTCCCTTTTCCCATCGCATTTCACTGTTTATCATCTACCCTTACTTTTCCCTTGTGATCCCTGCCCTTTTCTGCACCTGCACCTTCTTCTTTGACACTGGGTATTTGCCTTATATATTATATTATATATAGATTTTTATACCATTTTATTCAGACGCTAGTTTCCTGGTGACTTCCTATATATGTCCTTCCCAATCTCCACGGGAGGCTTTGCCGGGTTGTCATGTGCCTTGCATATATCGAAGCATGGGTAAGCAGTCCTATATATTTGATTTAATTTCCTTTATCCCTTTCCCCCATTACATGATCTTGTAACATTTCCTACATGAATACCTTCAGATATTATTGTATTTTTATTTTTTCTGCAGATGTATTTCCTGATGAAGCGGTAAACCTGCAAAACTAGTTGAAATACCATGTCATCTATATGTTCTTTTAATATATTTTGTGCTTTTTTTTTTGTATTTGGTATTAATACATTTTGTTAATTTTACATTTTGTTTTGTATACTGTTATATATCCTCCTTACATGTACCGAGATAGTCCGCCTGCCTTCTTTTTCTTTGGTGAGTCTGGGGTGGGGCCCTCACTCCCAAACACCTTCCCTAAGCTGGTACACGTGACAGTGGGGACTCTCCTCTATCAGAACACACTGATTATTATTATTATACAGGATTTATATAGCGCCAACAGTTTGAGCAGCACTTTTTAACATGAGGGCAGACAGTACAGTTTCAATACATTTCAATACAGGATGAATCAGAAGGCCCTGCTCATTAGTGCTTACAATCTAGAAATAGTGCTGCAGCTGACTGGCTACAAGCTGCTGGTTAAACTAGCTTTTCCAGCAGACCCATTCAGAAGAAGCTGATCTAACACTTGGCTTCTATATAACAGGGTGGGCTACACACAGATCAACATTTGTCTGGTCCCTGCTGAACTGGATACATTTTGATCTGTGTGTAGACAGCTTTACCCTGTTACTTGCTCCAATAGGCTCCCCCAGTGCTGTCAGTGCTGTGACTGGTCCCATGCAGCTTCTGTGTAAGTTGTAAATGGCTGTGGTCACACTTCAGCCTCCTCATTACATCATACAGGGTTAATGTTCCTGTGTGGTTTGTGATGATGTGTAGGCTCTGGGTGGAGGAGGAGAGCACTGGAGCTTGGAATGGGTAAAGTAAAAGAAGCTTTTCTCCCCCCAGCACTGCAAGGATGGACTTTTTTTACTTTGATGGACTTGGGTTGTTATATAATTGGAAATCAAGAACAAGGAAGGAATGTAGACATACTTAAAACATTTTTGTGTACAAACTTTATTAAAGCAAAAAAATATATATTTAGCACAGGCTAGTATAAAATGCATACACCAATAGATTGTGAGTAAAATATGTATTACTGACTGACTAAAGGTAAGTTAGTCCTCTATTTGTAAATTTCAAAAAAATGTTAAGCCCTACCATTCCTGAGGTTGGTGAGAAACCCCAATAATACTACGACAGCTGACCAAGCAAGTACTATCCTGGCGAGAATGGTCTTGGGGATCGTCAACACTAGGGATGAGCTTGATGTTTGGGTTGAACATACCTTCGACTCGAACATTGGGTGTTTGACGGTTCACCGAAGAGCGAACAAATTGGGGCATTCGCGGCAAATTCGATCGCTGCAGAACGCCAAATAATACACTGCAAAATTGCAGTGCATTGCTGTATGATGATTGGCCAAAGCATGTACCTGACCTGCATACTTTGGCGAATCCCAGCGCCCTCTGCTAAGAGAGCCATATTTGGCCAAAGGCAGTGTGCCTTTGGCCAATCATAGCTCAGGGGGACTAAGTCCACGCCCCACACTATATAAGGCTGCCTACACGGTGGCCCTGTGTAGTGTTGTTGGTGTGGACGGAGAGATAGCTTGATTTAGATTAAGCAGGCAGGTTATTCAGTTAGTGCAGTGTATTTGAGATACATATATATATATATATATATATATATATATATATATATATATATATATATATATACTCTGCATTTAGCATAGACTATAAATTCAGTGTTTACTCTATATTCAGTCAGTGCAGGCAGTGTGTTAATATATAAATATATATACAGTCTCGTGTGTGTATATATATATATGTGTGTGTGTGTGTGTGTGTGTGTGTGTGTGTGTGTGTGTGTGTGTGTGTGTGTGTGTGTGTGTGTGTGTGTGTGTGTGTATATATATATATATATATATATATATATATATATATATATATATATATATATATATATATATATATATATTCTGAATCCAGTGTAGCCTAAATCTGGTGGTGTCTTAAAATATATATACAGTGGGGACGGAAAGTATTCAGACCCCCTTAAATTTTTCACTCTGTTATATTGCAGCCATTTGCTAAAATCATTTAAGTTCGTTTTTTTTCCTCATTAATGTACACGCAGCACCCCATATTGACAGAAAAACACAGAATTGTTGACATTTTTGCAGATTTATTAAAAAAGAAAAACTGAAATATCACATGGTCCTAAGTATTCAGATCCTTTACTCAGTATTTAGTAGAAGCACCCTTTTGATCTAATACAGCCATGAGTCTTTTTGGGAAAGATACAACAAGTTTTTCACACCTGGATTTGGGGATTGTCTGCCATTCCTCCTTGCAGATCCTCTCCAGTTCTGTCAGGTTGGATGGTAAGCATTGGTGGACTGCCATTTTTAGGTCTCTCCAGAGATGCTCAATTGGGTTTAAGTCAGGGCTCTTGCTGGGCCATTCAAGAACAGCCACGGAGTAGTTGTGAAGCCACTCCTTCGTTATTTTAGCTGTGTGCTTAGGGTCATTGTCTTGTTGGAAGGTAAACCTTCAGGCCAAGTTGAGGTCCTGAGCAGTCTGGAGAAGGTTTTTGTCCAGGATATCCCTGTACTTGGCCGCATTCATCTTTCCCTCGATTGCAACCACCAGTCGTCCTGTCCCTTCAGCTGAAAAACACCCCCACAGCATGATGCTGCCACCATCATGCTTCACTTTTGGGACTGTATTGGACAAGTGATGAGCAGTGCCTGGTTTTCTCCACACATACCGCTTAGAATTAAGGCCAAAAAGTTTTATCTTGGTCTCATCAGACCAAAGAATCTTATTTCTCAGCATCTTGGAGTCCTTCAGATGTTTTTTAGCAAACTTTCATGCGGGCTTTCATGTGTCTTGCACTCTGCCATTAATCCCCGACTGGTGGAGGGCTGCAGTGATGGTTGACTTTCTACAACTTTCTCCCATCTCCTGACTGCATCTCTGGAGCTCAGCCACAGTGATCTTTGGGTTCTTCTTTACCTCTCTCACCAAGGCTCTTCTCCCCCGATTGCTCAGTTTGGCCAGACGGCCAGCTCTAGGAAGGGTTCTGGTCGTCCCAAACGTCTTCCATTTAAGGAATATGGAGGCCACTGTGCTCTTAGGAACCTAAAGTGCAGCAGAAATTTTTTTGTAACCTTGGCCAGATCTGTGCCTTGCCACAATTCTGTATCTGAGCTCTTCAGATAGTTCCTTTGACCTCATGATTCTCATTTGCTCTGACATGCACTGTGAGCTGTAAGGTCTTATATAGACAGGTGTGTGGCTTTCCTAATCATGTCCAATTAGTATAATCAAACACAGCTGGACCCAAATGAAGGTGTAGAACCATCTCAAGGATGATCAGAAGAAATGGACAGCACCTGAGTTAAATATATGAGTGTCACAGCAAAGGGTCTGAATACTTAGGACCATGTGATATTTCAGTTTTTCTTTTTTAATAAATCTGCAAAAATGTCAACAATTCTGTGTTTTTCTGTCAATATGGGGTGCTGTGTGTACATTAATGAGGAAAAAAATTAACTTAAATGATTTTAGCAAATGGCTGCAATATAACAAAGAGTGAAAAATTTAAGGGGGTCTGAATATTTTCCGTCCCCACTATATATATATATATATATATATATATATATATATATATATATATATATATATATATATATATATATAATATATATATACACACACAGTCTTGTATAGATATATTTATATATACTCTGCATCCAGTGTAGCCTATATCTACAGTGCATTTTGTGGTGTACTGTTTCTAATACACTTCAGGCGGTGTACACAGTATCTAATACAGTGTCTACTACACTGTAGTGTAGTGGTGTACACAGTATAAAGTACAGTTGCTAATACAGTGCTCGCGGTGTACACAATATCTAATACAGTGTGTACAGTTTCTACTAAACTTCTGATGGCGTACACAGTACACAATACAGTGCAGCCGTAGTACAGTTTCTACTACTTTTCTGGTGGTGTACACAGTATCTAATACAGTGAGTACAGTTTCTACTACACTTCTGGTGGTGTACACAGTACACAATACAGTGCAGCTGTAGTGCAGTTGTTAATACAGTGGAGGCAGTGTACACAGTATCTAATACAGTGTGTACAGTGTCTATTACACTTCTGGTGATGTACACAGTATAAAATACAGTGCATCCGTAGCACAGTTGCTAATACAGTGCAGGCAGTGTACACAGTATCTAATACAGTGTGTACAGTTTCTACTACACTTCTGGTGGTGTACACAGTACACAATACTGTGCAGCCGTAGTACAGTTTCTACTACTTTTCTGGTGGTGTACACAGTATCTAATACAGTATGTACAGTTTCTACTACACTTTACACTTCTGGTGGTGTACACAGTACACAATACAGTGCAGCCGAAGTACAGTTGTTAATACAGTGCAAGCAGTGTACACAGTATCTAATACAGTGTGTACAGTTTTTACTACACTTCTGGTGGTGTACACAGTACACAATACAGTGCAGCCGTAGTACAGTTTCTACTACTTTTCTGTTGGTGTACACAGTATCTAATACAGTGTGTACAGTTTCTACTACACTTCTGGTGGTGTACACAGTAAAAAATACTGTGCAGCCGTAGTACAGTTGCTAATATAGTGCCGGCGGTGTACACAGTATCTAATACAGTGTGTACAGTTTCTACTACACTTATGGTGGTGTACACAGTACAGTTCAGCCTTACTACAGTTGCTAATACAGTGCAGGCAGTGTACACAGTATCTAATACATTTCTGGTGGTGTACACAGTATAAAATATAGTGCATCCATAGTACAGTTGCTAATATAGTGCAGGCGGTGTACACAGTATCTAATACAGTATGTACAGTGTCTACTACACTTCTGGTGGTGTACACAGTATAAAATACAGTGCAGCCATAGTACAGTTGCTAATACAGTGCAGGCGTTGTACACAGTATCTAATACAGTGTAGTGTGGTGTTGCAAAACAAAATATACATCATGTCCGGAAAGCCACCAAGGAGAGGCAGACGCTCACAGGCCACTAAAAGAGGGAAAGCAGCCTCTGTGTCTACAGTCAACAATGCTGGTCATGGACATGGTGCATCCTCTGCAGGTGGTCATGGGGCACGCTTGTCCTTTTTTTCTGCTGCTAGCCCTGTTATTGAGCCAGAACATGCAGAAGAGTTAGTGGAGTGCATAACAAAGCTCTCCTCATCCTCTGTTACCTAGGCTCAGAGTAGTCTGCCTTCCAATGCAGCTGTCAACATGGCCTATTCTACTGGCTCCTTGTCCACAGTTACTCCTTCCGTAGCCCCACCACCATGCAAGGAGGAGTCCCCAGAACTATTCGACCACAATGTCAGGTACATGCTGCTGGAGGATGCGCAGCGATTTGAAGGCATCGATGTTGGTTTCCAGGTTGAGGAAGGGAGTAACATGAGCCTAAAGAGAGGGGATACCCAAGAAGGACAAGAAACTGGCAGTCATGTTCCCCCAGCTGCAGCATACTGCCAAGTTTGCTCCGGTGATGAGGAGGGAGGGGATGATGAGGTCACTGACTCTACTTGGGTGCCTGAGAGGAGGAGGAGGCACAACTCCAACGAGGTGGGATGTCCTCTAGGGGGCAGCTTAAGGGCAGCCACCCTATTGCATCACACCGCAGAGCTCCGCAGGTGCATGGCGCTGCTAACTTCCTGCTGACTTTTAAAAGTTGCTTGGTGTGGGCCTTTTTCGACACGTGTGCAGCAGATCACACTGTTGCTGTTTGCAACCTATGTCTGAAGTGGATCAAGCGTGGCCAGAACAGCAGGCGCTTGGGCACCACATGCTTGACTAAACATATGACGACCTGCCATATAGTCTGTTGGCAACTGCACTTGAAAGACCCACATCAAAGAAAAAGGAGGACTTCTCCTTGCTCCTTATCTGGGATCTCCAACCCCACTATACCTCCAGTGCTCTCAAAAACCTGCACTGAGAAATTAAGGTATAGCAATAGGTGTCCCAAGTACTTGCAGCCAATCTGCTAACAGTACACCACCATCTGATTTTAGCAGGCAAATTTCCCTACCCTAGCTGCTGAACCGTAAAAAGAAATTCGGTCCCAGCCATCCACATGCTCAGCGTCTGAATGCTAGCTTGGCCAAATTGCTAGCACTGCAACCGCTGCCTTTTCAGCTGGTAGACTCTGCCCCCTTTTGTGAATTTGTGGAATGCGTTTGTTACGTACCTGGTAGTAGAGCCTGACTTGTAGGAGGAGACCTCTCTTACAATGCTGGTTCAGGAGCCACTGGAGTGGGAACAGTGGTCTTGTGAGCACAGTGGGGAAGGAGTGCCTGGTGAAGTAGAAGTCTCTGGTGCAGGTGCAGTGTAGAGATCCTTCCAGGGATGGCTGGACTGCAGGTGAAGGTGGTCAGCGGAGGACAGCAGACTGAAGCATTGGAAGGTGCAGGTGCAGTGGTTACTGGAGCTGGAGCTGAAGGTGCAGCAGCACACGGAGCTAACAGTAGGCACAAGCAGAGTCAGACAGTCCGGGTTGGTAGGCAATCAAGGTGGTAACAGCAGGCAAAAGGCAGAGTCGGTAAACAGGCAGAGGTCAGCAACGGGTACTGGCAGAGGTAGCAGCAGGGTCAGGCAAGCTGGGTCAGATTGGAGAGAGAAGGATGGTCAGACAAGCTGGGTCAGTATAGTAGACAGATCAATCAGATACAGGTAACAGTTCACAGAAGCTGAAGACGAAACAGCAGCGCGCCAGTGTAGCTGGAAGACCTTTATGCGTTCAGTGGTGCCAAACAACGTTAACGCGCACCTGCTGTGCGTGCGCACACACCTGTTGCACACCCGCGCGTGCCCGAGGGACACACTGAAGCACAGCAATAGCTGGACATTGCTGCACAGTTTGAACAGGGGCACGCAGGCGCATGCGCGCACGCATATGTCCCCATCTGGTGCTGACAGATCCCTGACAGTGCTGTACCTCATTGCCAGGTTCCAAAATGCCATTTCTTTTCACAGAAGGCCATTCCGACTCTCTACCGGCATGTGGAAGGCAATGTTTTCGCCTCATTGGACAGGGCGGTCAGCAGCAAGGTGCATATTACCGCTAACTAATGGTCCAGCAGGCATGGGCAGGGACGTTACCTTTCCTTCATGGTGCACTGGGTAACTCTGCTGGCAGCTGGGAAGGAGGCAGGACAGGGTTCAGTATTGTTGGAGCTTGTTCCACCACCATGTCTCAAAAATGCTAATGGTGATTCTGCCACAGCTCTCTCCTCCACCCTTCCTCTTATTCTTCTTCTATGGCCTCTTCTGCAGATTTGTCCTGTGAACCAGCAGTGCTCCGTAAACGTTCAAGGGGCTATGCAAGCAGTCAAGCAAAAAGATGCCATGCAGTGCTTGAGTTGGTCTGCTTAGGGGACAGGAGCCACACTGGGCAGGGATTCTGTCAGCTCTGCAGGGGCAGGCTCAGATGTGGTTGACGCCATGCCAGCTTCAGCCAGGAATGGTTGTATGCGACCATGGCACCAACCTTCTCTCCACCCTCCGACAGGGACACTTGACCCATGTTCCATGTTTGGCACACGTCTTGAATTTGTTGGCACAGCGGTTCTTGAGCAGGTACCCAGGCTTACAGGATCTCCTGAGGCAGGCCAGAAAAGTCTGTGGTCAGTTCCGCCGGTCATACAATGCCAGTGCATGGCTGGCTGACATTCAAACACCTGTACGAGTATGGCACCAGGACAGGGTCAGGGGAGCCTGGCTTCTTTCCGCCATGCCAGTGGCTATTGATCAAGGATCCATGCACTGTCTCTATTTGAGGAGGCCACAAGGATTGTGAGCAGCGACAATGCATGCATCAGTGACAATGTCCCTCTAGTCTTTCTGTTGGAGCACACGCTTCGTGGAATAATAGACAGGGCACTTAAGGCAGAAGAGCGGGAGGAAGAGGAGGACTTCCTTACCTCTAAAGGCCCCCTTTATCTAGATAGCATTCCTGCGGGCCTGCCAAACACACAGGAAGAGGAGGAGGAGGAGGAAGATTGTGTCAGCATAGACATATAGTTACATAGTTACATAGTTAGTCAGGTTGAAAAAAGACACAAGTCCATCCAGTCCAACCATAAAAAAAAAAAAAAAAAAAAAAAAAAAAAACAACAAAAAAAAACGTACAATCCAATATACCCAATACTATACCCACAGTTGATCCAGAGGAAGGCAAAAAACCCCAGCAGAGCATGCTCCAATTTGCTACAGCAGGGGAAAAAATTCCTTCCTGATCCCAGAGAGGCAATCGGATTTTCCCTGGATCAACTTTACCTATAAATGTCAGTACCCAGTTATATTATGTACATTTAGGAAAGTATCCAGGCCTTTCTTAAAGCAATCTACTGAGCTGGCCAGAACCACCTCTGGAGGGAGTCTATTCCACATTTTCACAGCTCTTACTGTGAAGAAACCTTTCCGTATTTGGAGATGAAATCTCTTTTCCTCCAGTCGTAAAGAGTGCCCCCTTGTCCTCTGTGTTGACCGTAAAGTGAATAACTCAACACCAAGTTCACTATATGGACCCCTTATATATTTAAACATGTTGATCATATCCCCCCTTATTCTCCTCTTCTCAAGAGTGAACAAATTCAGTTCCTCTAATCTTTCCTCATAGCTGAGCTCCCCCATGCCTCTTATCAGTTTGGTTGCCCTTCTCTGCACTTTCTCCAGTTCCCCGATATCCTTTTTGAGAACTGGTGTCCAAAACTGAACTGCATATTCCAGATGAGGTCTTACTAATGATTTGAACAGGGGCAAAATGATATCTCTCTCTCTGGAGTCCATACCTCTCTTAATACAAGAAAGAACTTTGCTCGCTTTGGAAACTGCAGCTTGGCATTGCATGCTATTATTGAGCTTATGATCTACCAAAACCCCCAGATCCTTCTCCACTACAGATTCCCCCAGTTGTACTCCCCCTAGCATGTATGATGCATGCATATTCTTAGCCCCCAAGTGCATAACTTTACATTTCTCAACATTAAACCTCATCTGCCACATAGTCGCCCAATTAGACAGAGCATTGAGGTCAGCTTGTAAATTGGAGACATCCTGTAAGGACGTTATTCCACTGCATAGCTTGGTGTCATCTGCAAAGACAGAAATGTTACTTTTGATCCCAGATCCAATATCATTTATAAAGATATTAAAGAGTAAGGGTCCCAGCACTGAACCTTGGGGTACACCACTGATAACCTTAGACCATTCAGAGTAAGAATCATTAACCACTACTCTCTGAATTCTGTCTTTTAGCCAGTTTTCTATCCATTTACAAACTGATATTTCCAAGCCTGTAGACTTTAACTTACACATGAGCCGTGTGTGCGGAACTGTATCAAACGCTTTTGCAAAATCCAAATAAACCACGTCCACAGCCACCCCTCTGTCCAAGGTTTTACTTACCTCTTCATAAAAAGAAATCAGGTTTGTCTGACAACTTCTGTCTTTCATGAACCCATGCTGTCTGTTGCTTAAAATGTTTTTTTCCAGCAAGAACTCGTCTATGTGGTCTTTTATTAAACGCTCCAGTATCTTCCCGACTATAGAAGTTAAACTAACAGGTCTATAGTTACTTGGTAAAGACTTTGATCCCTTTTTAAATATAGGCACCACGTTCGCCCTGCGCCAATCCAGCGGTACTATTCCCGTCATTAATGAGTCCCTAAAAATTAGATACAATGGCTTTGAAATTACAGAGCTCAATTCTTTTAGGATCCGTGGGTGGATGCCATCAGGTCCAGGTGCTTTATCCACCTTTATTCTGTCTAAATATTTCTGGACCATATCCCTTTTGAGCCATTGTGGATCATTGGGGGCTGTGTCAATACCACCCCCCTTATGGACATGAGCTTCCCCATGCTCTTTTGTATATACAGAGCTGAAGAAAGTATTTAATAAATTAGCCTTCTCCTTGTCCCCAGTCACCCACTCTAGATTATTTTGTAAAGGGCCTACATGCTCAGACCTGACCTTTTTACTATTAATATATTTGAAGAATTTTTTGGGGTTTGTCCTACTATTTTTTGCGATCTCTCGTTCATTTTGAATTTTTGCACCCTTGATTTCCTTTTTACATATTCTGTTAAATTCTTTGTAGCATTTAAATGACACTAGTGTTCCTTCATTTTTATATTTTTTAAAAGCTCTTTTCTTATTGTTTATAGCTTTTCTAACTTTGACCGTGAGCCACATAGGTTTTCTTTTTAGCCTTTTAAACTTATTGCCCATGGGAATATACTTTGCAGTGAGGTCCCAAACAGTCTTTTTGAAGAATTCCCATTTCTGTTCTATGTTTATCGCTGCCAATATTCCCTCCCAGTCTAAGTCCTCGAGAGCAGCCCTCATCCTTGGAAAATTTGCTCTCTTGAAGTTAAGTGTTTTTATCTTTCCCTTATGTATTTCTTGTTTACAGCTAACATCAAATGAAATCATGTTATGGTCACTGCTACCCAGGTGTTCCTTTATCTGCACATTAGTAATAAGCTCTGCATGGTTTGAGATTACCAGGTCCAACAGAGCTTCATTCCTAGTTGGGGCCTCAATAAACTGGACCATAAAATTGTCCTGTACTAGGTTTATAAATTTTTGCCCTTTAACTGTCCCAGCAGTGCCATTACTCCAGTCAATTTCTGGGTAGTTAAAATCTCCCATTATTATCACTGTCCCAGCCCTTGCAGCCCTTTCCATCTGTGCAAGGAGCTGAGTCTCCACCTCCTCGTTAACATTGGGTGGTCTATAACAAACTCCAATGATTAACTTTGAACTACGCCCATCTATATGTAGTTCCACCCATAATGCTTCAGACTCATCACACTCTCCATCAATCAGGTCCTCTTTCACACTTGCTTTGAGATCACTTCTCACATAGAGACAGACCCCGCCACCTTTCCTTTTTACCCTGTCTCTCCGAAAGAGTGCATAGCCAGGAATATTAATAGCCCAGTCATGTGAGGATTGAAGCCAAGTTTCAGCAATACCGATTACATCATAGTTCACTTCATGCACCAGAGCTTCCAACTCACCTATTTTGCTTGGCAGACTTCTGGCATTGGTGAACAAACACTTTAATGCATTATTATATTTTGGTCTGGTGTTTTTCATATATTTTTTAGTAGTACAAATGGCACTACAGTTTCCAATGGCTGTTTGCAACATGGGAAATTTCTTGACACCTGCCATAACCCTCCCCCCATCTGTCCCCATTCCACCCTCCATTAATGTCTGACCCCTAACTGACCTGTCTTCTTGATGTAATTCTAGTTCACCCTCCCCCCTCAATCCTAGTTTAAATACTCCTCCAGCCTTCCTATAAACCTCTCCCCCAGCACAGCAGACCCCCTTCCATTCAAGTGCAAACCGTCTTTAGCATATAGGTTGCACCCAAATGAAAAGTCAGCCCAGTGCTCTAGAAACCCAAATCCCTCCTCCCTACACCAGGTCTTGAGCCATGCATTCAGCTCTCTAATCACCCACTGCCTTTCCTGTGTTGCGCATGGCACAGGCAATATTTCAGAGAATATCACCTTGGAGGTCCTTCCCTTCAACTTGCAGCCTAGTTCTTTAAATTGATTCTTAAGGAGCCTCCACCTTCCATGTATACTGTCATTGGTTCCAACGTGGACCAAGACAGCTGGGTCATGCCCAGCCCCTCCCAGTAATTTATCCACCCGGTCCACCACATGCCGAACCCTAGCACCAGGGAGACAGCAAACCATTCGGTTGAGGCGATCCTGGCGACAAATTATTCTATCAGTCCTTCTGATTATAGAATCCCCTATAACCACCAACTGTCTAGGCCTACCTGCACTCCCCTCACCACCTTTACTAGATGGGCTGCTCTCCCGGCTGTTAGGGATAGCAGTGACATCTAGGGCTGCCACCTCTGTGTTTGCCACCTCCACATCTTCACCCAACTTGGCAAATTTGTTTTGATGCACAAACACAGGACTGGCCTTCCTATTCTGCGAGCCCCTTCCACTCCCTCTAACTACATTAACCCATCTTCCTATCTGATAATCCTGACTTGCCCCTCCACCCCCCACATCAACCCTACTGACCACCTGCTCAGCGAGCAGAGGACCCCCTTCAAGGTTGTCCTTTCTGCCCAGTGTTGCAACTTGCTCCTCCAGATCTCTAATGCGAGCTTCCAGAAGGGCAACCTGCTCACATCTGTCACAGCGGTATGCATCCTGGAGCTGTTGCACCAATTTTGCATACATGTGGCACACTGTGCACTGAGCAAAACCTTCAACCCTGCTAGCACTCATTTCCCAGTTACAATACAATTACTTAAGGGAAGTTTAAGATGTTACTTACAGATTTGAAGACTTCTGTTTAAACTCCTGTTTTCAACTCCTGGTTATTAACTCTCCCACTTTAGTTCAAAAATTCCACTTGTGTTCACAAAATCCACATGCAAGCCACCATCAGCTGGGAGCAAGCTCCAGGGGAGTGTGTGTAGACACTTTTATACACCTGGGAACAATTAACCACTCCCCTTAATTAGCAGAAAAAAAAAAAAAAAGGGTGTTTAAAAAGTGTCAGAAAAAAAAAAAAAAAAAAAAAAAAAAGGATTTTAAAAACTGATAGCAAAGGAAAAAAAATAAAAATAAATAAAAACCCCTAAAACAACACTTGCAAGCAGAAGCAGTCAAAAGCACAGCTCCTGGTTATTAACTCTCCCACTTTAGTTCAAAAATTCCACTTGTGTTCACAAAATCCACATGCAAGCCACCATCAGCTGGGAGCAAGCTCCAGGGGAGTGTGTGTAGACACTTTTATACACCTGGGAACAATTAACCACTCCCCTTAATTAGCAGAAAAAAAAAAAAAAAGGGTGTTTAAAAAGTGTCAGAAAAAAAAAAAAAAAAAAAAAAAAAAGGATTTTAAAAACTGATAGCAAAGGAAAAAAAATAAAAATAAATAAAAACCCCTAAAACAACACTTGCAAGCAGAAGCAGTCAAAAGCACAGCTCCTGGTTATTAACTCTCCCACTTTAGTTCAAAAATTCCACTTGTGTTCACAAAATCCACATGCAAGCCACCATCAGCTGGGAGCAAGCTCCAGGGGAGTGTGTGTAGACACTTTTATACACCTGGGAACAATTAACCACTCCCCTTAATTAGCAGAAAAAAAAAAAAAAAGGGTGTTTAAAAAGTGTCAGAAAAAAAAAAAAAAAAAAAAAAAAAGGATTTTAAAAACTGATAGCAAAGGAAAAAAAATAAAAATAAATAAAAACCCCTAAAACAACACTTGCAAGCAGAAGCAGTCAAAAGCACAGCTCCTGGTTATTAACTCTCCCACTTTAGTTCAAAAATTCCACTTGTGTTCACAAAATCCACATGCAAGCCACCATCAGCTGGGAGCAAGCTAGACGTGGAGGATAACACTCAGCGGCAGTCTTCAAGGGATGGTTTTCAGTCCCCAGAAACCCAAGGAGTTGTACATGGCTGGGAGGAGGTTGTTACGGATCATGTGATCCTTAGTGACCCAGAAGACTCTGAATCGAATGCCTCTGCAAACACATGCTGCATGGACTCCCTGATTCTGCAAAGCCTGCGAAAGGACCCTAGGATTCATGGTATCAAGGAGAGAGCTCATTACTGCCTGGCAACCCTTCTTGATCCACGTTACAAGGGTAAGGTTGCAGAACTCATCCTGCCTTCGCAGAGGGAGCAGAGGATGAAACATCTTTAGGAGGCCTTAAAGAAAGGTTTGTGCAATGCATTTCCAGACCCTGGGAGGTTACAATTTCCTGGTGCTGGACAACGTGTTGCTAAGGCTTTGTTCATTCAGAGGAAGAACGATGGAGAAGGTGGCCGGCCTTTAAACAATGTTTCAGTCCTCAGAGCCAAGGTCTGATCGGTTCCGTTCCTGGGTCCTGTGTGGGGTTACAGTGTTGTAGCACCACCACCACCACCCAAGGCCCATTTTTCTGCAACTGTTTAACAGGGGCATGTAATTACAATTTTTGATATAATATTTCAACGCAGGGCCCGTTCCTGCGCCCAACAAGAATATCTGTGAGAGATTACAGTGTTGTGGCACCACCACCACCCAAGGCCCAATTTTTCTGCCCCTGTTTAACAGGGGCATGTAATTACAATTCTTGATATAATGTTTCATAGCAGGGACCGTTCCTGCGCCCAAAAAGCATAACTGTGAGGGCTTACAGTGTTGTGGCACCACCATCACCACCAAAGGCCCAATTTTTCTGCCCCTGTTTAATAGGGGCACGTAATTCCAAATCTTGATATAATATTTCACAGTAGGGCCCATTCATGTGCCCAACAAGAGTATCTGTGAGGGGTTACAGTGTTGTGGCACTACCACCATCACCCAAGGCCCAATTTTTCTGCCCCTGTTTAACAGGGACATGTAATTACAATTTTTGATCCAATATTTCACAGCAGGGCCCGTTCCAGCACTCACCAAGAGTAACTGTGAGTGCTTACAGTGTTCTGGTACCACCAACATCTAATGCCGTGTACACACGAGCGGACTTTCAACAGGCTGAACTCCGAAGGACTTTTTGACGGACTTTCGATGGAGTTCCGATGGAGTTCCGACGCAACGGACTTACCTACACACGATCACACCAACTGATTCGAACGTGATGACGTACGACCGGACTAGAATAAGGAAGTTCATGGCCAGTAGCCAATAGCTGCCCTTGTGTCGTTGTTCGTCCGTCGGACTAACATACAGACGAACAGATTTTTCAACCGGACTGGAGTCCGTCGGAAAGATTTGAAACGTTCTATTTCTAAAGTCCGTCTGATTTTTCGACAGCAAAGGTCCAATGAAGCCCACACACGATCGAATTGTCCGTCGGATCTTTGCTGTCGAAAAGTCCGGTCATGTGTACACGGCATAATGCCCAATTTTCTGCAGAGGATATAGGGCAGGCCGTATAGTATGTGTACTGCTGTACAGAGTATATAGTGCCGGGGGGCCTGGGGACCCCCACGCCATTATTTTTTTTTAAATTTGGGTGCAGGGTTCTAAACACGAAAAAACTGCGCCACTTTACAAGCATACTATAGACACCCCTATGCATGATATTTAAAGGAATATTTCATTTTTATTGTTTCACTTTAAGCATTAATAAAATCACTGCTCCCTAAAAAACGTCCGTTTTTTAAAACTCTTTTTTGCATTGATACATGTCCCCTGGGGCAGGACCCGGGTCCCCAAAAACTTTTTATGGCAATAACTTGCATATAAGCCTTTAAAATGAGCACTTTTGATTTTTCACGTTTGTGTCTGATAGACTTTAACGGTGTTCACGTGTTTGAACAAATTTTTTGCCTGTTCACATGTTCTGCTGCAAACCGAACCAGGGGTGGGGGGTGGGAGGGGGGTATGTTTGGCTCATACCTACTCAGGGTATGTCAGATAGGCTCAAGAGTTGCTCAATGCTTGCTCGACTAGTTTTGTGCAGGAGTGTGCTTCTTCAGGAGATAATCACATAAAGGTAAAGAAATAATACCAATTAACAAGGCGGTTGGACGGATGCGAGAACATAAGGGACCATGCAGGTCATATAAGGCAGATATGGGGGTGTCCTATAGGTGGGACATTCACTAAAACAGTATAACCATGTATAGGAAGTGTGATCCTCCCTAGGGTTATTCAAGTTTAACATCCAGACATATATTGGGTCACTGGGTCTGGCCATGATCATAATGTGCTGGACAGAAAAATGGTATATATAGTATCTCACAAGTGAGTACCCCCCTTACATTTTTGTAAATATTTTATTTTATCTTTTCATGTGACAACACTGAAGAAATTACACTTTGCTACAATGTAAAGTAGTGAGTGTACAGCTTGTATAACAGTGTAAATTTGCTGTCCCCTCAAAATAACTCAACACACAGCCATTAATGTCTAAACCGCTTGCAACAAAAGTGAGTACTCCCCTAAGTGAAAATGTCCAAATTGGGCCCAATTAGCCATTTTCTCTCCCCAGTGTCATGTAACTCATTAGTGTTACAAGTTCTCAGGTGTGAATGGGGAGCAGGTGTGTAAAATATGGTGTTATCACTCCCACTCTCTTATACTGGTCACTGGAAGTTCAACAAGGCACCTCATGGCAAAGAACTCTGAGGATCTGAAAATAATAATTGTTGCTCTGCATAAAGATGGCCTAGGCTATAAGAAGATTGCCAAGACTCTGAAACTGAGCTGCAGCAGGGTGGCCAAGACCATAGAATGCATTAAGGTGAAAAACCATATGGGTTTACAACCTCTTTAAGTGCCCAAAAACGGCAGGCACCTCTCAGGACAGACCACCAGAAGCTAAACGACCCCTTTTCTCCCTATCTGTGTGTCTTCTGTGCTGATAGGATCATCCGACTTCACAGGAGCCCAGCAGAAGGAGCAGCAAGTGCAGCTGATGACTTACTACTTCTAACACCAGAGAGAAGCCCGCAGCCTACAGAACAGGACAGCAGAAGACAGGTATACAGTCCACCACTGAGCACCACTGTCTCCTCACTGTACACCCCACTGTCCACCTGACTACTGCCCCCCTGTCCACTCTGCTGCCCCCCAGTCCAACCTGCTGCCCCCAGTCAACTCCGCTGCCTCCCAATCCACCCACTGCCCCCCAGTCTACTCCACTGTACCCTTGTCCATCCCACTGCCCCCCAATCCACTCCACTGCCTTGCTGTCCATCCCACTGCTCCCCTGTCCACTCAGCTGCCCCCTGTCTATCCCAGTGCCCCCCAGTCCTCTCTGCTGCCCCCAATCCACTCCGCTGCCCCCTGTCCATCCCACTGCCCCCCAGTCCACTCTGCTGCCACCTATCCACCCCACTACCCCCCAGTCTATTCTGCTGCCCCCTGTCGATCCCACTGCTCCAGTCCACTACGTGGCCCCCCAGTCCACTTCGCTGCCCCCTGTCCATCCCACTGCTCCTTTGTCTATTCCACTGCCCCTCTGTCCATCCCACTGCCCCTCTGTCCATCCCACTGCTCCCCTGTCCACTCCGCTGCCCCCCTGTATTTTCCAATGCCCCCAAGTCCATTCCGCTACTCCCCTGTGCACTCCACTGCCACCTGTCCATTCCACTGCCGCCTGTCTATTCCACTGCCCCCTGTCCATTCTGCTGTCCCCTTGTCCTTCCCACTGCCCCCAGTCCACTCCGCTGCCCCCAATCCACTCTGCTGCCCCCTGTCCATACCACTGCCCCTCTGTCCACTCCGCTGCCCCCAAGTCCATTCCCGTGCCCTCCTGTCCACCCCACTGCCCCCCAGTTCACTCTGCTGCCCCCTGTCCATTCCATCCCACTGCCCCAGTCTACTACACTGCCCCCAGTCTATCCCACTGCCCCCAGTCAACTCCGCTGCCACCCTGTCCATCCCACTGCCTCTCTGTCTATCCCACTGCCCCCTCAGTCCACTCCACTACCCCTCTGTCCATCCCACTGCTTCTCTGTCCACTCCATTGTCCCCTGTCCACTCCACTGCCCCAAGTCCACTCTGCTGCCCCCCCACCCCAAGTCCACTCTGCTATCCCATTGCCCCCAATCCACTACATTCGGGGGGGCTGCTGCATGACAGGAGGTTTTTCACCTTAATGCATAGAATGCATTAAAGTAAAAAACCTTGAGGATTTACAACCCTTTTAAGTGCCCAAAAACAGCAGGTACCTCTCAGGACAGACCACCAGCAGCTAAAGGACCCCTCTTCTCCCTATCCGTGTGTCTTCTGTGCTGACAGGATCGTCCGACTTCACAGGAGCCCAGCAGAAGGAGCAGCAAGTGCAACTGATGACTTACTGCTTGTAACACCAGAGAGAAGTCCACAGCCTACAGAACAGGACAGCAGAAGACAGGTATACAGTCCACCACTGAGCACCACTGTCTCCTCACTGTACACCCCACTGTCCACCTGACTACTACCCCCCCAGTCCACTCTGCTGCCCCCCAGTCCATCCTGCTGTCGGCTGGAGCTGGTGTGCTCATTCCTGTCGCAGGAGTTACGGGTCTCAGGTAAGTAAAAGGAGGGCTCGGGGAGGTTGCTGCATGACAGGAGGTTTTTCACCTTAATGCATAGAATGCATTAAGGTGAAAAACCTTGTGGGTTTACAACCCCTTTAAGTGCCCAAAAACGACAGGCACCTCTCAGGACAGACCACCAGCAGCTAAAGGACCCCTCTTCTCCCTATCTGTGTGTCTTCTGTGCTGACAGGATCGTCCGCCCCCAGTCCACTCCGCTGCCTCCCAATCCATCCCACTGCCCCCCAGTCTACTCCATCATACCCTTGTCCATCCCACTGCCCCCAATCCACTCCGCTGCCTTGCTGTCCATCCCACTGCCCCCTTTGTCCACTCAGCTGCCCCCCTCTCCACTCATCTGCCCCCCTCTCCACTCATCTGCCCCCTGTCTATCCCAGTGCCCCTCAGTCCCCTCCGCTGCCCCCCAATCCACTTTGCAGCCCCCCTGTCCATACCACTGCCCCCCAATCCACCCCACTGCCCCCCAGTCCACTCTACTGCCCCCTGTCCATTCCACTGTTCCAGTCCACTACGCTGCCCCAGTCCATTTCACTGCCCCCCTGTCCATCCCACTGCTCCCCTGTCCAATCCGTTGCCCCCTGTCTATCCTACTGCCCCAATCCACTCCTCTGCCACCCTGTCCACTCCACTGCCCCCTGTCTATTCCACTGCCCCCTGTCTATTCTGCTGCCCCCCTGTCCACCCCACTGCCCCCCAATCCACTCTACTGCCCCCTGTCCATCCCACTGCCCCCAGTCTACTAAGCTGCCCCCAGTCTATCCCACTGCCCCCAGTCAACTCCGCTGCCACCTTGTCCATCCCACTGCCTCTCTGTCTATCCCACTGCCCCCCCATTCCACTCCACTGCCCCTCTGTCCATCCCACTGCTCCCCTGTCCACTACACTGTCCCCTGTCCAGCCTGCTGCCCCCAAGTCCACTCTGCTGGCCCCTCCACTCCACTCTACTGCCCCCAATCCACTCCACTCGGAGGGGCTGCTGCATGACAGGAGGTTTTTTTGAAAAAACCTTGAGGGATTACAACCCCTTTAATTGCCCAAAAACGGCAGGCCACCAGCAGCTAAAAGACCCCTCTTCTCCCTATCTGTGTGTCTTCTCTGCTGACAGGATCGTCCAACTTTATAGGAGACCAGCAGAAGGAGCAGCAAGTGCAGCTGATGACTTACTGCTTATTACACCAGAAAGAAGCCCACAGCCTACAGAACAGGACAGCAGAAGACAGGTATACAGTCCACCACTAAGCACCACTGTCTTCTCAATGTACACCCCACTGTCCACCTGACTACTACCCCCCCAGTGCACTCCGCTGCCCCCCAGTCCATCCTGCTGACCCCCAGTGCACTCCACTGCCTTGCTGTCCATCCCACTGTCCACTCAGCTGCCCCTGTCTATCCCACTGCCCCCCAGTCCACTCCACTGCCCCCCAATCCACTCTGTTGCTCACCTGTCCATACCACTGCCCTGCCCACTCCACTGGCGCCCTCCATCCCACTGCCCCCTATCCACCCCACTGCGCCCCAGTCCCCTCTGGTGCCCCCCTATCCATCCCACTGACCCAGTCCACTACGCTGCCCCCAGTCCATCCCACTGCCTCCAGTCCACTTTGCTACCCCCGTCTATCCCATTGCCCCCCAGTCCACTCAACTGCCCCTCTGTCCATCCCACTGCTCCCCTGTCCACTCCACTGCCCCCCTGTCCATCCCACTGCCCCAAAGTTGACTCTGCTGCCCCACTCCACTCTGCTGCCCCCATCTATCCTACTGCCCCAATCCACTCTGCTGCCCCTGTCCACTCCACTGCCCCCTGTCTAATCCGCTGTCCCCCTGTCCATCCCACTGCCTCCTGGTCCACTCTGCTGCCCCACAATCCACTCTGCTGCCCCCTGTCCATACCACTGCCCCTGTCCACTCCACTGCCCCCCTTTCCATCCCACTCCCCCTAGTCCACTCCGCTGCCCCCTGTCCAACCCACTGCCCCCCAGTCCACTCTGCTGCCCCCTGTCCATCCCACTGCCCCCCAGTCCAGCCCACTGCCCCAGTCCACTCTGCTGCCCCCTGTTCATCCCACTGCCACTCTGTCTATCCCACACCCCCAGTCCACTCCACTGCCCCTCTGTCCATCCCACTGCTCCCCTGTCCACTCTGCTGCCCCCTGTCCAGCCTGCAGCCCCCTAGTCCACTCCGCTGCCCCCACTCCACATTGCTGCCCCCCTGTCTATCCTACTGCCCCCAATCCACTCCGCTAAAGGACCCCTCTTCTCCCTATCTGTGTGTCTTCTGTGCTGACAGGATCATCCGGCCCCCAGTCCACTCTGCTGCCTCCCAATCCATCCCACTGCCCCCCAGTCTACTCCACCATACCCTTGTCCACCCCACTGCCCCCAATCCACTCCGCTGACTTGCTGTCCATCCCACTGCTGCCTTGTCCACTCAGCTGCCCCCTGTCCACTCAGCTGCCCCCTGTCTATCCCAGTGCCCCCCAGTCCCTTCCGCTGCCCCCAATCCACTCTGCAGCCCCCCTGTCCATACCGCAGCCCCCCTGTCCATACCACTGCCCCCCAGTCCACTCCACTGCCCCCCTATCCACCCCACTGCCCCCCTATCCACCCCACTGCCCCCAGTCCACTCTGCTGCCCCCTGTCCATTCCACTGCCCCAGTCCACTATGCTGCCCCCAGTCCATTTCACTGTCCCCCTGTCCATCCCACTGCCCCTCTGTCTATCTCACTGCCCCTCTGTCCATCCCACTGCTCCCCTGTCCAATCCGCTGCCCCCTGTCTATCCTACTGCCCCAATCCACACCGCTGCCCCCCTGTCCACTCCACTGCTCCCTGTCCATTCCACTGCCCCCTGTCTATTCTGCTGCCCCCCTGTCCACCCCACTGCCCCCCAATCCACTCTGCTGTCCCCTGTCCATTCCACTGCCCCCAGTCTACTACATAGAATGCATTAAGGTGAAAAAAACCTTGAGGGATTACAACCCCTTTAATTGCCCAAAAACGTCAGACATCTCTCAGGACAGACCACCAACAGCTAAAAGACCCCTCTTCTCCCTATCTGTGTGTCTTCTCTGCTGACAACTGTATAGGAGACCAGCAGAAGGAGCAGCAAGTGCAGCTGATGACTTACTGCTTGTTACACCAGAAAGAAGCCCACAGCCTACAGAACAGGACAGCAGAAGACAGGTATATAGTCCACCACTAAGCACCACTGTCTCCTCAATGTACACCCCACTGTCCACCTGACTACTGCCCCCCAGTCCACTCCGCTGCCCCCCAGTCTATCCTGCTGACCCCCAGTCCACTCTGCTGCCTCCCAATCCATCCCCCTGCCCCCAGTCTACTCCACTGCAACCTTGTCTATCCCACTGCCCCCCAATCCACTCCGCTGTCTTGCTGTCCATCCCACTGTCCACTCAGCTGCCCCTGTCTGTCCCACTGCCCCCAATCCACTCTGTTGCTCACCTGTCCATACCTCTGCCCTGTCCACTCCACTAGCGTCCTCCATCCCACTGCCCCCTATCCACCCCACTGCCCCCCAGTCCCCTCTGGTGCCCCCCTGTCCATCCCACTGACCCAGTCCACTACGCTGCCCCCCTGTCTATCCCACTGCCCCCCAGTCCACTCAACTGCCCCTCTGTCCATCCCACTGCCCCCAAGTTGACTTTGCTGCCCCACTCCACTCTGCTGCCCCCGTCTATCCTACTGCCCTAATCCACTCTGCTGCCCCCTGTCCACTCCACTGCCCCCTGTCTAATCTGCTGCCCCCTGTCCATACCACTGCCCCTGTCCACTCCACTGCCCCCCTGTCCATCCCACTCCCTCTAGTCCACTCCGCTGCCCCCCTGTCCAACCCACTGCCCCATCCACTCTGCTTCCCCCTGTCCATCCCACTGCCCCCCAGTCCAGCCCACTGCCCCAGTCCACTCCACTGCCCCCTGTTCATCCCACTGCCCCTCTGTCTATCCCACACCCCCAGGCCACTCCACTGCCCCTCTGTCCATCCCACTCCTCCCCTGTCCACTCTGCTGCCCCCTGTCCAGCCCGCTGCCCCCAAGTCCACTCCGCTTCCCCTCCACTCCACTCTGCTGCCCCCTGTCTATCCTACTGCCCCCAATCCACTCCGCTGCCCCCTGTCCACTCCACTGCCCCCTGTATATTCCACTGCCCTCTGTCTAATCCGCTGTCCCCCTGTCCATCCCACTGCCCCCAATTCCACTCCACTACCCCCGTCTACTCTGCTGCCCCCCTGTCCATCACACTGCCCCCCAGTCCATTCTGCTGCCCCCACACTAGTCCAAGTCCGCTCCGCTGCCCCTCGTCCACCCCGCTGCCCCCTGTTCATCCTGCTGCCACTTTAATTTTGCCTTTGATATTTATTCTGGACAGTCAGATATTGATAGAGCACTGAACCCAAAACAGGGAGCATCTTATGTAAATTTTCAAGCAGCTCTCTATCAGCTGGCTGTATCCTTAGGGGATACTATTATAATCAGTCAGTCCAATAAATATTGATTTCACATGACAGGTCATTAACCAACACGTTTCAGGGACTCAATACTCTCCCTTCCTGTCATAAACCATGAATCAGACTGAGACAGAAGTACAGTGAAATCACAATTGTTTAATAATAAAAGTAAATAGAACAAACATAGTCAAAACATAGCCAAAGTTCGGTAACCGGAACGGATAGTCAGACAAGTCCGAAAGTCAGGAAGCCAGGAATCAGAAAAGTGAAACAGCAAGCAGGATCTGGAGCCAGAAGGAACATCAGCCAAGCAAGTCTTTACCAGGCACGCAGGAGAGAATCTCTGTGATGTTGACCAGGCAAAGGCAGAGATCATCTGGGCTGGACGGTTTAAGTAGGCAGGATTAACTAGCAGGATATCATCAACAGGTGAGTCACTGTGGAGAGATAGGAGCTGGTAATTAACTGACAGCTCAGAGAAGGAAGGGCTGGGCCCAGCCCTAACACTTCCTCAGGCAGCCACTTTAAGCCACCCAAAGTGTCCAAGGTCTTTTACAATGTATACTACAAAAAAAATTGCCATGCGCCAGTAAAGTGTTCAAGTGCTTGAAAAAAAGATGGAAACCCTAGTGTGTAGCACCTGAAAAAAATCCCACTAATTCCTAACCTATTCAAGAATTTTAGCTTCACTTTAATTAAACCTGCACAGCATGGTAGAGTAAGGAAAGCAGAATAGGTCAAGACTCACAAGCGGAGAAGATATAGTCTTCCATCTGTGTTCTGACATCTTCACTCCCCAGGGAGAGCTCTGGTGTGTGCTACATGGGAAGCAATGATCGAAGCTGCAATTCTCTTCTTGTTCCACCCACCTGTACTGCCTCTGGGACTGTGACAGCCCCAATCCAGCTGGCCAGACTGACTGGAGATAAAGGAGAGCCTGGGAGAGAGCAAGTGTTTTCTTTCTGGAAAGAGGCATGGCTGCTTCTATAGATAAGAGGCAGGCATTTGCTCTGGTTTTGGGCAGGCAACATGGGGCATACCATGGTATAACAGCTAGATTATTTTGTGGACTGATTTATCTGCATGCTCACAACCCAGCACCCCCTCCCATCCTGCTCCCAGGGCACCTACCCCTCCTTCCCACCCCTTGTCCCAAGCCTGGCTGAAAGTATACCTCTGAGATTATCTGTTAATGTCCAACCTGTGGCCCATGGGTGGCATGCGGCACAAGACGGCTAAAAATGCGGCCCAGCACAAAATCGTAAACTTACTTAAAAATGTTGATTTTTTTAAAACATTTTTTTGTAAAAATGCATTAAGACTTAGCAAACACATGCGGCCAAAGTAGAATACTTTTTTTCTTCCCAAAGAAAAATATCACACTCTTCACAATAACACTTTACTGATAATCCTGCCAGTAGAACATTTCCTGTCCAGGGCAAGCCCCGTTGCCCCTGTTGAAGTCCCTTAGGACGAAACATGTCGGCCTGCTACGCTTGCTCTCCACATTGCTTTTTATACCTTTTTATATATACTTGTGATCACCAGTATTTGTACTCAATAACCAATGATGTAGTCTAACTTTTAAAATAAATACCTTGCCGGGTTGTTTTTTGACCTACACTATATGGAGTCCCTCCATTTTTTTTCATTTGCATCCCAGTCCGATTGAATCCATTTCATCACATATCAACAACTCCCAGACGGCTCCCCAGCAGGGTGGAAGTTTCTTATCATGTTGGAGAGTCACAAGGATTCAGATTCTTTGGTTGGACTGTCACAGATGAGGAGTGGAACTACCCTTCTTGGAGTGATTGTTTCCCTGCCTATCCTAACCCTGTGGCATCTGGCCCACATAAGCTTGATTGACCCACCACTGTATGGTAAGTGGGTCCACCATATCTGGTAAGAGTACCCATCTTATACCATTTGATAGAGGATTTCTTCATACTCACCGCTACACAGTTTTCTGCATCCTGTTTGTGTCATCTTTGTTCAATTGAGGATTCACTACCAAACACAAGATGGACACGTTTTTGAATTATTACTAATTATTTAGTTTAACTTTAGGGAATATTGGACTTTATTGGTTCATTTATTTTTGTTGTAAATCATATACACTGGACATTCCAGTTTAATGTTTTTTTGTTTTTTTGTAGCGCTACACTATTTGTTTATTATTTATTTGGACTTTATTTGGTTGAGTGTTAGCTGTGTTTCTGTTTTTGACACTATTGTGGTTTAGCGCAGTAATTTCACTAATTTTTTCACAGCTTTTTTATTTATGTAAAACTTTTAAGCCAATAGGAAAAAAACTGTTTGCTGTAGCCTAAGCCTAATGCCGCGTACACACGAGCGGAGTGTCCGTCAGAAAAAGGCCGATGGGAGCTTTTCATCGTATATTCCGATCATGTGTATGCTCCATCAGGCTTTTTCTGTCGAAAATTCTGATGGACGTATAGATGGTGAACATGTTTTAAATATTCCCGACAAAACCCTCTCGTCTGCTCATCTGTATGCTGTTCCGACGTACCAAAAACGACGCATGCTCAGAAGCAAGTACGAGACGGAAGCGGTCGGTCTGGTAAAACTAGCGTTCAGGATGGACATAGCACATTCCTCACGCTGCACATTCTGTGATCATTTAATGCAGCGCATTCTTCTGTGCTTTATAATGCTAGAAGAATGAACTTGTTTTGCTGCTGATATTCACACAGAGTTCTCACAAACTTTTTTCTTTATTATTTTTCACGATCTCATTAATAATCTTTTATTATTTAAAAGCCAGATCTCCAGAATAATGTTGAGAATTATTTTTTAGAGTAATTTTTTTTATTTATTTTTTCATCAGGATATCCTTTTTTTTGATTATTGCTAAATTATTTTCTATTGATCTCCATATTTTAATTTTTTATGGTGTGTCAAGTTACCACAATAACATTATTATCTTGTATTTTGTAACTTCAAGGAGGCTGGTTGGTGTCCCTTGGTAATTTGACATTGTCTTTTTGAAATGTACCTGCATACTCACAAACAACCTGTCCTATTTTTAGAAAAACACATATAGGAAAATATTTTCTCAAAATAAAATATCCATTTATTTTGGTTAACAAAATAAAGAGGAAAGCAAGGCTGGATAAACTTTTGGAATTTGCGAAGCCTTTTGGCCCCAGGGCACACATCAAATCTGTTGAAAAAAAATTGTTATCTTGAGGAGTCCATATAATTTTGAGCCCAATCTGGTCCAGGACTCCCAGAGATCAGGACCAGCAGCAGATGACATATATGTCCCCAGACTGTGGTACTACACCAGCCTGCGTCTTCTGTCAGACCAGACTGAAGCCAGGCCATCACTTTCTTCTCTTTGCTGCAGCCTTCTGTTGTGGAATCTCATATTAGCCAATGTATTTCATATTGTATATATTGATTTGTATATATTTTATTGATAATAATAATTATTATTATTATTTATATTATTATATAGTAGTGGTTTTATCAATATTATTATTCAATAAGTAAAACAACAATTATTAATCTTTAATAATGTATACTGTGTTTTCCATAGATTTAGAAAGTCTTCATTTATAAGTGTTGAACTTTAAATGACCTCTGCTTTATGACAAGTACTTGTAAACAGGTGTTCTCGAAAATGTATTAAGATAGTCTACTGGATGAAAGTTTATTAGAATAGATTCAAGTTATGTAGAACTGTCTCAGACAGATAAGAAAACAGGTGGTTAAAATAATTAGGTGGAATACAGGAAAGTTATGTACAGAACATTAATTAAGTTTGACAGGGTCAAACAAAGGTCTGCTTGTGCCCTCATTAAAACTGTTAAAATACATACATATAGTGAGACATATAACACATCTGGTGGGGTTACTGAAAGTTCATTTTCCCAAATGTCATAAATCTGTCATCCTTGAAGCTAGTTAAATCTTATCAAGATAAAGAGAGTTTGATAACACAGCTGGGTGCCAGACTGTCTCTATACAGGTGTTTTTAATTGGACAAAAACAGTTATAAATCAGTTTAATGAACATATAGGAATTTTGGGAATAATTAAGTTTATCTGGTTGTAGAACAGGTGTCAGATATATGGTTGGTTACTTTGATGTAGACCTTAGCGACCAATCATATGTAAGACAGATAGTTGAGATAAGACTTGTAAAAGAGTATATAAATGCAAGCTCTGCAATTGTTAGACGGACAAGTCAGATAGGAGCTCATAAGGCTGAACTCTATGTATGCTGCCCTATTGCACGGGTCATAGAGGTCAGAACCAATGGGCAAGTATCTGTCCTAACTTGTCCCCTCGGACAAGTCAGATAGGAGCTCATAAGGCTGAACTCTATGTATGCTGCCCTATTGCACGGGTCATAGAGGTCAGAACCAATGGGCAAGTATCTGTCCATAACTTGTCTCCTCGTACGAGTCAGAGAAGACTTCTTAACTTGTTCCAGAATGTGGTCTCAGGTGAATTTCCCTCAAGAACTTGGTCGAGCTGGAACCCAGAACTCTGTGAGGGGACCAGATGACCGGCAGATCGGCTGGTCCCTATCAGGTGAGAGGTTCCCAAGAATTGGCAGTAAAGACCCATTCTGGTTCAAGGTGAGAACAATTCACAATTGTTTAAATTTGGTTAGAGGATAAGAATATTTATATCTAATATGTATGCATTGTAAGAAACTGTATAAATTAGACCTGTATATTGTAATATTTTGAACATAAACCTGTATGTTATCAGCTGTTAATAAACCTGCATTGCTGAAGTTCTGCCTGGTTCGATACTTTACTATTCTACTTCACTTCCCTCCACACTTCCCTGCACCCTTCCTTGGAGGCTGTGGCTCTGGTGGTGGACTTGTGGCAGGAGGAGGAGGAGGATGGGTGAGCTCAGATATATGGCTGTTCTCTGTCAGCTGGCCCCTCAACCCCTTCTGAAGGCCATCAAAAATAATTTGTTCACAGAGTAAGCGTTGGCCCTCCTCCAATTTCAATAATCTTGTAGCTATATAGCAGCCATAGGACTCTTCAGCGTCGGGGGGGCCTCTCAGCACATCACTCACTTCCCTAATGAGGCCCAGTACTGCCTCCTCCGTCATCGTCCCCTTCCTGGGCCTTTTTGTTTGAAGGCAGAGGGGAGGGACTGGGTGAGGCTCCTACTGGGGCCAGCCACCTCCTGGCTATCACTGGGCACAGCCACCTCCTGGCTGTCACTGGGCATGGCCACCTCCTGGCTGTCACTGGGCATGGCCACCTCCTGGCTGTCACTGGGCATGGCCTCCTCCTGCCTGCCACTTTCCAGACTCTCCTCCTGGCTGAGCTCATCCTGTGTATAAAAAAGAGACAGTTTTAGTTTTTGCTTCATCAATCACACACAATTTTTAGCTCATGACTTGCAAATTGAATGTTAATAAATAGAAAAGACTATCATTCTGACCCCAGCATTTTTCATTCTTGTCCCAAACATTTTGGCCACTACTGTCTATTCATATGTAAATCACTTTGTTTAAAAAGATTAATTAGTTATCAATTATAACATCTAGTTAACATCATTAATATTAGGACAATAAATATGTCTACAAATAATATAACTGACTCCAGCTGGGAGCATCCACTTCTTCCAGGATGGAAGGCCCAGGTTGTTCCTTGTCAGCCTCTGCTGGGGTTGAGGGAAGGGTGGAGGGAAGGCTGCAGGGAAGGGTAGAAAGTGATTCCCTGGCTTCAGTCTGGTCGTCCAGAAACCGCAGTTTGTTGACGTACCACAGTCTGGGTACATACACTTGCGCTGCTGATGCTCCTGATCTAAGGGATTTCTTGATTTTATTATGCTCCTTCTTATAGATGTTCCTCAAGATCCCAATTTTATTTTCCACAAACTTGATGGTTGCATCGGGGACCCAAGTCTTCACAAATTCCCAAAGTGTCTCCAGCGATGACCTCCTAGCTTGTCTATTATAATATAAGCTGTGTTTCACCTCCCACAAATTCCTCATCTCCCTGTATCTGTCCATGAAACTGCCCATGAATTCTGGGTCCTTAAAGTGATTCATCTTTGCTGTAAGACAATACACAAGACAAAAACACTAATGTCAGCCCAAACTCACATTATCTTATCCCAATATAGGCCTCAATCTTGAAGCAGTATAGGCCACTGTGATTGGCCAAGTTCAAATTTTACCTCTGTTTAGCACGCTCGCCACTTCCGTTCGTCCTTCCTCCACACACACACAGATCGTACGTACGACACATGCATGTTAGCTTGATATACACTGTGCATGCGTGAAACTCCGCCCGTATCGCCTGCCCCTGATGTTCTTTTTCTCGAATATTCCCCATTGTAAAAATTTTAGGGGGGGTAGGGTTTGAGATGAGTTTGGGCCCCCTAAAAAAAAGCCTCTAGCACTCTGCCTGAATTTAAGGACAACAATAACATTTGTTCACATTTTAGGGGGTGTTTGGGGTAAAGCACTACAATGGAGCTGACAAAATACTTTGTTAAGTGACTAGGCTAGGTGTATATGGGCCCAGGATAGCATGCTGGGGAGGTAAGTGAAGGAAAATATGCATGTAGGCCAAAAAAGGAGCATTAAAAGATTACAGCATGCATGAGGACAAAGAGGACATTCACAGGATATTACAATCATGGTAATTAGGGAATGATGAAAGAAATACATTAGCAAACATTAAATACATAGAATGTGATGTTAAAGGAGAAAACTTACCTTAATATAGTCCTTCTGCAGGACCTGAATAATAGCAGAACAGGTCTCTGGGATAATGATCCCCAGAGCCTGGGGGAGATGCCTGTTGAGAACTTGAGGTCCTGCAGGTTTCTCCCAGTCACCAAGTACCGCAACATGGCGACTAGCCTCTGCTTCGGAGTGATGGCTTGCCGCAAGCAGGTATCCTGCCTGCTAATATAAGGGGTCAGCAAAGCCAACAGAAAATGTTCCTGAAATCATCAGGATTATTCTCCTGGAGCTCACGAAGCAAAGGCATATGAGAGAATTGGTCACACTGGAGTAACCAATTCTTGGTCCATGAACTCCTCCCCATTCTGTTCATGGACTGGGCTTGGGTCAAAGAATGCACCCCAACACCAAGCCTCCACACAGCACGAACTCTACAATGAGTACGTACACGCAACATGGCTTCAAAACGGTCGGCTGGTCAGAACGCACTAACAGAACACACTGAAGAACAGCAAGGCCTGTGAAGAGCGGGCTGAAAATCAGAAACGAGTGGACAAGAACACGCTGAAATAACAGATATGAACTGTCTATGTGCTCTGAAAAGCAGATACAAACCCACAAGCACAAACTGAAGAGCAGTAACGGACCAAAAAGCACAAAAGCACAAAAGCTGAAAAACGCAAATTGTCTCTCACCAAACTTCTACTAATATGAGATAAACACGAGATTAGCAAAAGGAGCCCAAAGGGTGGCGCGCTGGCTATTGCACTTCCTTTTTCTAGTCCCGTTGTATGCGCTGTACGTCACCTCGTTCTGGACAGTCGGACTTTGGTTTGACCATGTGTAGGCAAGACCGCTTGAATGGAATTCCGTCGGAGTTCCGTCGGAGAAACCTTCGGAGTTTATTCTGACGGCAAAACCGGTCGTGTGTACAGGGCATAGGAAAAGAAAACTGATGTATCCACCAAATCTAATGATTGGTAAACTACAATATATTACGTTTTTAGTTTTGGGTTTAATTACTAGTTTAACAGACCAAAAGTAACCAAACAAGAGGAATTCACTGTTAGTTTTTGCATACACTTTAAATGTCCAAAAGGAAATTTCATATGGGGGGAGTCAAAACTCACCTATCTAGCATCTCACTAGCATCCTTTCCACTTTATGAGGCAAATTACTTCACAAACATAAGCTTCATTGGCACACTTGGTCAAGCTTTCCACTCTTCTGGTTGCGATGAATAGCTGCAGTGAAAATTTCATGCCACTCAAAGATCCTACATTCCACCTCCAGTCATGCAAGGAGACACATATTGCTCTTCATTTATTGAAACCAAAAAAGAACAAGGTTCACAAAGCATAGTATGTTTCAAACTACAGGTGATGGCTGCTAAATGTTCCATGTCTGCTAAGTAACCTTATAGAGAAAAAGTATATGAACCTCTGAAGGGATTTTTTAAGGCATTGGAAACTATCAATTTGAGTAAAATTCAATTTTATTATTGTCAATCCAAGTTAATAAATACAAAAGTACAAAAATTAAAAAATAAATAAATAAATAAATAATATATTGAACTACAAAAATCCAAGAAATACCATATATAAACAAAAAGTGAGGATATCACATTACAAATGATTAAAAAAGTGCATTCACTTATGAGAGGAGAATTTTAGAAGAAAGTGATACATCACACTACACAATGCAATCACCACAGATAGACAGCCGTGGCGTTGAGTAGTGGAATTCCAACGCGTTTCAACATGCTTATTTCAAAGAAAAGTCTTCTTCAGGGAAATGCTCTACAGTCTAAAAAAACCCAAAACAGTAATATTATAAACTGTATATATGTATGTGTACATTTTCCCGCATTGTGAGGCTGTCACATTACTTACATCCTCCTAGAGCACTTTGTGGGTTAATGTAATCTCCAATGTCAGGGTAAGGAGTCCTAATCCTTCATGGGTTTAATAGTGTCCTATATCCCCTACAAGACGGCTGGATAAGTAGATTTAATCCAAGTGTTGGCATTTCAGCATCAAATTTCTGATGGCTGTCTAAAACAGGGCAAAGATAGGGAGTAATAAGTAAAGGACCATAGTGGGAAAGTGGGGGGCTATAACAAGCCCCCCCACACACAACAGGGAGGGTCCTGTTCTGGTGTAGATATGTAAGACAAAAAGCACTTATCTTAACAAAAGATGTAGGTCCAAGTGGCCTGAAGCAGTCCGTGTGCCCTGATATCCCTCGGTGATCCCCGAGGGAGGAGTGACGCCATTCGCCATCTCTGGCGTCCTTTTATGTGGTATGGGCGGGGATAGGCCGCCGCGCCAGCCAATGGCGCGGCTCGCCTGCTTGGGCCGCCGACAGGTCTATCCCACGTGAGGACGCCGGGCATCACCATGACCTCAAACGCCGCCGCGGGTACAGCGCATGCGTGCAGCGACGGTGTGCGTCACAGCAACGTGGAACAGCCTATATGGGCCGGCCACCATGTTGGAAAGGGGCCGTGCCCATAGTTGAATCTAATGAGGCAAAACTGAATCAAGCGGCCGAAGACGGCGCCGTAGATGCAGTGTCCTCATAAGGGGAAACCCCCCACACACAGATCCGCTGGATGGAAAAGGGTTGAAGGAGCCGTTTGACAGGATGGTGGGTCCTGGAAAGCGGACAGGCCAGCTGGGGAGGAAGATGGATTGTACCTATGGGGGGGAGGTTATACCTGGGCCTGTTATACCACGGGCTGTCCCCTGTCTCACTCACAATAGATTGAGTGGGAGAGGGGAAGATAAGGACTTGTAACCACCAACACAGGGACCCCCGCTTGAATGGCACCCACACCACATAAAAGGACGCCAGAGACGGCGAATGGCATCACTCCTCCCTCTGGGATCACCGAGGGATATCAGGGCACACGGGCTGCTTCAGGCCACTTGTACCTACATCTTTTGTTAAAGTAAGTGCTTTTTGTCTTACATATCTACACCAGAACAGGACCCTGGTGTGTGTGGGGGGCTTGTTATAGCCCTCCACTTTCCCACCATGGTCCTTTACTTATTACTCCCTATCTTTGCCCTGTTTTAGACATCAGAAATTTGATGCTGAAACGCCAACACTTGGATTCAATCTACTTATCCAGCCGTCTTGTAGGGGATATAGGACACTATTAAACCCATGGAGGATTAGGACTCCTTACCCTGACATTGGAGATTACATTAACCCACGAAGTGCTCTAGGAAGATGTAAGTAATGTGACAGCCTCATAATGCGGGAAAATGTACACATACATATATACAGTTTATAATATTACTACAAACATAATGATCAATTCATACCCCCACAAACTTGGGGAGTGATGCCGAGAAGGGTTTAGATAAATATCTATTCACCTGTAGGAAATCTAGAGACCAATAAAGGGTCAGATTCTGATGGTAGTGTCTATGTACCCCATAGTTAAATAAAAGGAGCAATAGGCAAAACAAGGGGAACAAAGAAAGTATACATATAACCATTTAGTTCACAACACCATATATTCTAAATAGTTCTTTGAAAGTCCGTATGTATCTATTTATGTAGAAACTTGAGATGATAGAAATCCAAAATAGATGATGATGTCTCTACGTCACATAGGTTGAAAACAAATGGTGTATAATAATGGAGGCTTACCAGAACCGTTGGACTCACAGAGACATATATCCCTTGAGTCGGAAATGCTTGTATTGCCACCAGGCAGTAGATGGAGTATCACGCTGGACCGATATGAAATCCGGATACTGTATCAAAGGCTCCCAGCAGATTTCTTTCTTGTATGGCCCAATTCAGTAGTGGCTCATGCAAAGTAAAAGAGGGGCCACATAGTGTGATACCGTTTAAAAGAAATAAAATTTATTGTGGTAAAAAACTTACATATTCCATGGTAAAATAGCGCTTAAAATAGATATAATGGCAGGCAGTGGAGTCTCCCGACGCGTTTCGTCACATTAGACTTCCTCTGGGGTACCTTACCACCGCTGCCATACTTACTTATATACCCACTAAGACCCCCTTTGATGAGAATCCGGCGTGTGCCACTTGTTTACTTTGCACTTCCGGGTGTCGCCAAAATGGCGGCCCCGCGTGCGTTCCAAGCCTCTTTCCAGTGGCTTCTATGCGTTCCACTGGAACGGTGGGTATATAAGTAAGTATGGCAGCGGTGGTAAGGTACCCCAGAGGAAGTCTAATGTGACGAAACGCGTCGGGAGACTCCACTGCCTGCCATTATATCTATTTTAAGCGCTATTTTACCATGGAATATGTAAGTTTTTTACCACAATAAATTTTATTTCTTTTAAACGATATCACACTATGTGGCCCCTCTTTTACTTTGCATGAGCCACTACTGAATTGGGCCATACAAGAAAGAAATCTGCTGGGAGCCTTTGATACAGTATCCGGATTTCATATCGGTCCAGCGTGATACTCCATCTACTGCCTGGTGGCAATACAAGCATTTCCGACTCAAGGGATATATGTCTCTGTGAGTCCAACGGTTCTGGTAAGCCTCCATTATTATACACCATTTGTTTTCAACCTATGTGACGTAGAGACATCATCATCTATTTTGGATTTCTATCATCTCAAGTTTCTACATAAATAGATACATACAGACTTTCAAAGAACTATTTAGAATATATGGTGTTGTGAACTAAATGGTTATATGTATACTTTCTTTGTTCCCCTTGTTTTGCCTATTGCTCCTTTTATTTAACTATGGGGTACATAGACACTACCATCAGAATCTGACCCTTTATTGGTCTCTAGATTTCCTACAGGTGAATAGATATTTATCTAAACCCTTCTCGGCATCACTCCCCAAGTTTGTGGGGGTATGAATTGATCATTATGTTTGTTGTGATTTTTTGTAATTTTTTGTGATTTAACATTAGCGCTACACTGTTTATACACATACGGTTTACAAAATCTCCTTTTTTGTGTGTGAGCTGCTTTGTTAGAGCAAGCGCGGTGTTTCTGAGTTATTTTATTTTTCTATAATATTACTATTTTGGGGTTTTTTAGACTGTGATGCATTTCCCTGAAAAAGACTTTTCTTTGAAATAAGCATGTTGAAACGCGTTGGAATTCCTCACTTTTTGTTTATATATGGTATTTCTTGGATTTTTGTAGTTCAATCTATTATTTTTTTTTTAATTTTTGTACTTTTGTATTTATTAACTTGGATTGACAATAATAAAATTTAATTTTACTCAAATTGATAATTTCCATTGCCTTAAAAATCCCTTCAGAGGTTCATATACTTTTTCTCTATAAATTGACATGGGATGATGGCAATGACACATCCACACCACCGAGGTCACACATATATAACTGTCTGCTAAGTAACCTAACTGGCCCAGCTCGCAAAATATAATGATCTACATTCCACCTCCAGTCATGAAAGAACACACATAATGCATTTCATTTGGCGAAACCAAAAAACCAAGGTCCTCCATGCTTAGTGTGTTTCAAACCCAAGGTGATGGGACTTAAATTTCCATATCTGCTAAACAACCTAACTGGCCCAGCTCACAAAATTGCATGCCTCTAATGAAACTCCACCTTCAGTTATCCTAGAGGATGTTGACTGCTCAAAGCATCTGTTATGCATCTGGGGGGTGGGAGATTCTACGCAATTCTTTGCCTGGAAGAGGATTGGCTACAGAAAAAAAAAAGGCACATAGCAACCACCCCCCACACACCTAATATTTTGGGAGACCTTGAAGGGGGTCTGTGTGATGTGTTTTGTAAATAGCAGCCAGCAGAGAAATGTCATTTTCTGGCAATTTAAAACCAATATTTCTTAGTAAATTTCAGTGCTTTAAAAATCATTGCTCCCGGCTATTTTTTGACAACCCTTTTCCTATTAACCCATACAAATGGAATTTTTGATTTGACAGATTCAGCTCCCAATGATTTCAGTGAAGCTCAGGTTTGGCATCCAGACTTCATTAAAGTTCTCCAAATCCAGTTTAAACAGAACCCATCACCGTTCAGCTCATCCCTATTTAAGACCATAGGTGTGCTATCTTTGCTAAATGCAATATTTTTTAAAAGTATGGGCCTAAAATGAGAGTCGTCCGTGAGATGGACCAGATGGCAGGTCATTGGCTATGCACAGGATGCCAACTGATCTGGTGATCTGAGTTTTTCTTCCTGAGCTGGAAGAAAAATAAATATACTGTACAATAAGAAGGGAGAATCAGGAAGGAGGTTACATTTTACAGAATGTGGAGAACAGAATTGAGATCTAAATGTACTCACTTTTGTTGTCAGCACTAGTTTAGACATTAATGGCTGTGTGTTGAGTTCTTTTGAGGGGACAGCAAATTTGCACTGTTATACAAGCTGTACACTCTCTACTTTACATTGTAAAAGTGTCATTTCTTCAGTGTTGTCACGTGAAAAGATATAATAAAATTTTTACAAAAATACTCCAAAAGATAGTATAGAGAACATTAAAGCGTATATAAAACCAAATCTTTTTTTTGTTTAATTAAAAAAAAGAAAAAGGGGGGCGATAAAAAAATCATGTTAATTTTTTTCTTTACTGTACTGTTCTTTACGGTGTACCTTTGGGGAGATGTAATAGGAAATGAGAAATTATTATAAGTGAGGGACCTCCTAGACAGCTTTAAAACTTTAAATCTCCCAACACACTTTGGTCAGTGACAGTGGTTAATATGACAAACAGACAGCTTAAATCACATCTAAACCCAAAAACTAAAAATATAACATATTGCAATTTACCAATCCTGTGGTGGCTGCATTCATTTTTACTTTTCAGGCTAAGAATATTTTCAGCAGGTATAGAAAATACCTATTGATCTTACCAGACATGCAATGTTCTTGTCACTTGCTGAGAGCTTTAGTGTATGTATTGCCAAAACACTTTCTTTTTGTTTTAGATAGAATGGATGCAACAGGAAGCATGGATGCAACAAGAAGTTGGAGGGAATATCCCAGGATGAATTAAATTTCCTTCATAGACAGTTGTCCCTGGAACAGGTGACACCATTTAAAGTAGTTTTACACCCTGTACAACCACTTTTACCTACAGGTAAACCTATATTAAAGCTTACATGTAGGTGCTGGAAATATCTCCTAAACCTCCACGGTTCAGGAGATATTTACCATAAAGCCGTGCGCCGATGTCTATGGCACATGCGCCGATGTCTACGATGCATGCGTACTTTAGAAAGGGCAGATCGTGCCATTTCTAAAGGGGTCATGCCATGACTGGCGGCTCCCGCTCGCATGAGTGAAGTCACGCGACTCTGGCCAGTCATAGAGCCAGAGTTTGCGGCCCCGGAAGGAAGAGCGGTGAAGATTGACGCTCGCTGCTAGTGGGGACAGCGGTGACTTCACAAGCTTCGGTTTCAGGCAAGTGACACATAATGGGCTACTATGCAATGCATAGTAGCCCATTATGCTTTACCTTTGCAGAGGAATAAAGAGGAAGTAAAACCCATCAGGATTTACTTCCTCTTTAAGGATTTCCTCCCACCTCTTGTTCTGAAAAAGTTTGGATTTCCCCTCAATTTCATTCTTAGTGACAGTGGTTACCAGTACAAATAGTTGTGAATCTCTTCAATTGGGATACAGACAGTAATAAAAACTTGACAGAGGGCCTAACCTGTCCCCAGTATATCCGAAAGCAAGGAACAAAACTACTAGCTCCATTAGTCCACCATGTAATGAAGATGAATAAAGATAGATGTGCTTAAAGTTCAGCCTGTATAACCGTTATGGCTCCCTCCATAGATACAATAGAGAAATCAGTGTAGGCATGATAGGACTGGAAGTGTGTGTTGTTTGAAGGATTAAAAGGTGAAAAAGAAGTTTTGTTTTTGGGTTTAGATACGCTTTTATCTATCCAGGAGGGACACAGACATCAATCAAAATATGATAGAGGTTCTAACCCTTTATTACTCTATACAAAACTAGAAAAAAAAACATTTTAGCCTGTGTAGCCAGGTGCTGAGCTACAGCAATATAGAGAAGGTGGCATTGCCTTTTATTCTTCCCTCTACTGAGATACTGATGTTCTGCTGCACCATTCTCCTAAAGCCAGCAGGGGGAGTTCTAAAGCCAAGCAAGCCCATAGACTTTTATGCAGAGCAATGAGAATCCTGGCAGTTGTAGTTTGAGATGGCAGCCATATAATGGGGCCAATTGACTCCTTACACTACAGATTCCAATATGCACTTTCCAGTACAAAGTGTGAGAGACGATTTTTATTAATCTGCCTGGGAAAGTTCTTCCTCTTGGTGCTGAAGAGTTAGAGAGAGAGCACCTCTGTCTGGATAATCGTCTGCCAGCAGGAAACCATACAAGCAGAGATCCGAGCCTGAGGCTGAGAGTTAGGACACTCAGGGGCAGTGGAGCACCACCCACATCACAGCCCCTGCTCTGTTGCTGCAGGGAGACTGAAGCATCCACTCACCTTTTGCTTCCCACTGCTTCTCACCAGAGGCCTTTGGGCTCCCCTTCTACAGCGAGAGATCACTGCAACATCCTGGGGGCTGGTGAGAGGGCTATTCACCCATTGTTGATACTGTTATCAGGGACTGAGCTACTGAGCACAGGACAGCAAGTGTACCCAATTGATGTTGCACTCTATACCGCACTTATTTCAAGTATAGACTGCACCTATACCAACACTATACCGCATTATACTGAACCTTTACCGCATCTGAGCCACATCTACCTTGCACTTGAGTCGAGAACATACCATACCTAATCTGCATGTAGGTTAACTGTGGTTAATAGCACCAATGCTCTTAAAGGGCCCCAGCGATAGCTGATAGGAGAACATCTCAAAGGACTACCCCTCCTGTAATATTTATTCTGAAAATCCCCTTTGTTCCCCTACCCCCTCCTCTACCATCCTCCTTTTCTTTTGGACAGTGCTTACCCAGTCAGTCTAGGACTAGCATTGCCACCATAAATGCGCTCTGACAGTATAGTTCCAGCATGCTGTAGATAAACCTTTTCTACTGCTCACTGCTGCACTTGAAGTGGCCTTGCTACTGTTTATGCTGGTCTGGACACCAAATGTCATTGTATGCCTAGTCCCTACTGTTAATCGTTTTGTATGCTAAATTGTGTTATTACCATTGTTAATCCATTTTATGATTGCCTAGTTACCAACCATATTGGGTGACAATATATGTCAAGTTTGCCTTTCTACCCAGTTTGGTGCCTGTTTTCTTTGATATAGCTCTACTACTGGGCATTAAGCATTACTTTCAGTGATTTCCTGTGATATTGTATGTCTGTACACTCAACCTGGTGCATTATGCCCTGTACACACGGTCGGATTTTCCGACGGAAAATGTGCGATCGGAGCTTGTTGTCGGAAATTCCGACCGTGTGTGGGCTCCATCAGACTTTTTCCATCGGATTTTCCGACACACAAAGTTTGAGAGCAGGCTATAAAATTTTCCAACAACAAAATCCGATCGCGTCAATTCCGACCATGTGTGGCCAATTCCGATGCACAAAGTGCCATGCACGCTCAGAAGAAATTCCGAGATGGAACTGCTCGGTCTGGTAAAATTAGCGTTCGGAATGGATATAGCACTTTTGTCACGGTGCAATGTTTGAAATTGTTTAATGCAGCGCATTCTCTTCTTCTTTATAATGCTAGAAGAATGAAGTAGTTTTGCTACTCAATATTCACACAGACTTCTCACAAACGTATTTCTTTATTATTTATTGTGATTTTATCAATATAATATTTTGATTTGTCACAAGCCTGATTTTTTTTTTTTTTTTTACCAGAATATTTTTGGGTGTGTTTTGTGTGTCAAGTTACCACAATACCATTATTATCTTGTATTATTTAATCTCAAGGAGATTGTTTGGTGTTGGTGTCTTTTGTTAATTTCACATTGTATTTTAGAAATGTACCTGCCTCCTCACAAACAAACTGTCCTTTTTTAATGAAAACACACATAGGCAAGTATAATTGTAACAAAAATTCCTTTATTAAGGGCTCAGAACCAAACAAAGAGGAAGGCAACGCTGGAGAAACAGCAGAAGTTGGCGAAGCCTTTGGCCCCCAGAGCACACATCAATTATTTCATGGCAAAATTGGTGGCCTGAGGAGTCCATATCTAAGGGAGTACAGTCTGGTCCAGAAGTCCAAGAGATCATGAACAGCAGCAGATGACATGTATGTTCCCAGGCTGTGATCATACAAGAGCCCGCATCTTTTGCCAGACCAGACTGAACCCAGGACCATCACTTTCTGGTCTTCCTTACACTCTTCCTTCCCGGCTGTGGCTCTGGTGTTGGAGGAGTGGCAGGAGGAGGAGTAGGACCTGGAGGAGGAGGAGGAGGAAGAGGAGGACCTGGAGGAAGAGGAGGAGGACCTGGAGGAGGAGAAGGAGGACCATGGGTGAGCTGACAAATGTGGCTTTCGCATGTGAGTTGGCCCCTCAACCCCTTCTGTAGAGCTTCTAAAATGACACACTCACATAAGAGGCGTTGGCCCTCCTCCATTTGCAGCATTTTGCAGGCTGTTATGGCAGCAAAATCCTCTTCCACACTGTGGGGTGTTCTGAGGGCCTCAGTAGCCTTCCAAAATAGGCCAATTGCAGCCTCCTCCAAGTTACTCCTTTTCCTGCCACTTTTTGGTTGAAGGGGGAGGGCAGGGATCTGGGTATTGGGCAGCCTGCTTGGCCCGGCCACCTCCTGGCTGAGACTTCCCTGTGTATGAAAAGGGGACATCGTTTTAGTTTTTGGTTCATCAATCACAATCAGAAATTAGTACTCCAAACTAACATAGATTCAACATCATTAATTTGACAACCAGAAATATTTAGAAGAATGCTATACCTGACTCAAGCTGGGCTCCTCCACATGTTGCTGCCTGGAAGGCTCAGGTTGGACGTCAGAAGCCTCAGCTGGGGGGGAAGGAAGCGTGGAAGGAAGAGTGGAGAGTGCTGGCCTGGGTTAAGTCTGACCTGCCAGAAAATGCAGCCTGTCATAGTACCACAGCCTGGGGTCTTAAATGTCATCTGCAGCTCCAGGTCTCTGGGAATCCTGGACCTTCTTGTGCTCCCTTAGATAAGTACTCCTCATGCCACCAATTAGGATCTTCAAATAGGTGATGTCTGCTGTGGGGATCACCGGCTTCACAATTTCCAGCAAATTATCCAGCGCTGCCTTCCTCTTTGTTTGGTTCTTATAATCAGGGTGGTTTAGCTGCCACAGACAGGGCAGCTCCCTGAACATATCTATGAATATGCAGATAAACTCCTGATTCCTCAAGGTATCCATTTTCTCTGTAAGACACAACACAAGACAAACCCTAATGTCAGGCTAAAGTCTCCTAATCTTGTCCCAATATAGGCCTCAATCTAGAAGCAATATAGGCCCAATTTTAAATCTTACCTTCGTTATCACAATCGGCACCTCCGATACTCCTTCCTCCGCTCACAGATCG
This sequence comes from Aquarana catesbeiana, assembly GCF_042186555.1. Classification (NCBI taxonomy): domain Eukaryota; kingdom Metazoa; phylum Chordata; class Amphibia; order Anura; family Ranidae; genus Aquarana; species Aquarana catesbeiana. Next base: position 99,644,310 of record NC_133328.1, read on the forward strand.
TACATACTACGCACGCGTGTTACGCTTTATATACACTGCACATGCCTGAAACTCCGCCCGCCCCTGACGTTCTTTCTAGTCTATTCCCCGCCCCTTCTCCTTCGGCGCAGTGGGGGAAGAGCACATGGCGGAAACACAGCAGGTGTGTGCTAATTGCAGCAACGAGGAGGAGGAGGTGGAAAGCCTGGAGCCAGAAATGTCCCGATCCCGGAGGAGATGATTTAAGGCCTCAAATATGTCCTTTGGGGAGATGTTGGAGATGGTCGACATCCTGAAGAGAACCGACTATGATGGGAAGTATGGACCTTACCCCAACCCCAATTTCAGAAAGGCCAAGATCATGGCGAAAGTTGTGAAGAGTCTGCACAGAAATTTTAGGGTTGGACGATCCAAGGATCAACTCAGGAAGAGGTGGTTGGACCTCAAATTAAGGGAGCACGATCAGTATAGAAGGATCAGGAGAGTGCTGCAAAAAAGTAAGTAGTTGTCCTGTGTTCCTATTCTTTATTTTTCTAACGTTTGTGCTGCTCCATGTGCTTTTCTTTACTGTTGTACAGTTTAAAATGACAACTTTCATGTTCATGGGCACATTATTCGTTCGTATGAAACACTGTTCGTTCGGCATAGAAAACACCATGTTTTGGACATATGCATTTGAATACATTTTTGCTAGCCAACTTCTCTTCAAATAATTTTGTTGTCTAGATGGGTTAGTAACTAGAATGAAATGCAAACTAGATTCTGTGTAAGGAGAGGACACTCAGCAGCTGTTTACACATCATGACACTGGAGCACTAGTGTGGGACACCAGAACACCCTTTTTATTAAGGGGCCCACACAGGTGCTCCAGTGTATACTATAAGGGTGACTCCATCTGTGAAGCTTGTACAAAACAGGTAAGTATTCAAGCTTGACAAAGTAAAAAATATTTCTTCATCTTGGAACTCTGCCAAAAGAGACAATTGTACCCCACTTCCAAGCAATGTCTCATATTCCTATTTCTGTCATAAAATATCTGTGTGCTAAGTATACCTATTTTTTATTTACATAGGGGAGAAAAGACTCGGAGGACACCACTCATCCGAGGAGACAACAGACCCACCACCTCATGAGGAAGTGGAAATCCACCAAAGCCAACAGGAGGAGGAGGAGGGAGACATGGTGGAAATTGTCACCACAACAGGTTGAGCGACCACAGGCTCAGGTAAGAGATGGATGCCGGCATATTTCTAATATATGGTGGGGGTTTTTTTCTATATTTTTAGGTGATCGTGATGTTGTTGATGAAGGACATTTCACCAGTGAGAGTGCCCAGATCCTGATCGGGGAGATCATGGGGTGTAATAGGGACTTGGAAAACATCCAGAAAAACATCAATGATGTTAAAAACAAAATGAAGAACATCATTGATGTTTTAGGGAGGGTTTAAAACCCCTCGAAATCCCTACTGTAGTTGGCTTTCTTTCCTACAAAAATTGTTGCACCTTTTTTTACATAGCGTCCAAAAGCCAAATTTTGAAGATGCACACAGTGTTTCAACATGTGCTATCTGCCATCACGGGAGTTCAATGTAGACGTGCAACCCCTTCCTCTCAGCTACTTTATTATTGAGGAAGGGGTTGCACCCCCAAAACACGTCCCTTGATCCCCCGTGATGGTAGCTAGCACATGTTAACATTCGGCAATTTGTGTGCATCTTCAAAATTTGGCTTTTCCAGGGGTGACTTCACCCCATCTGAACGCAATATCCAACACAGTTTATAAATACTCATGTCTGATATTGCCTTCAATTTTGAACTTTGTAAGTTCCAGATTTGTGTATTTCTTGTTGCTTTTAAACATGTCTGTTTTACCTTAAAAGGACATTTCTACTTTTATTAATGTGACCCCAAAAATTGTTATACAACAAACATGTTGGTTTGTTTTAAAAACCTTTGATAAATGCACATGTGATTGTGCTTGTATTAAAAAGATTGATAATCAAGAATGTGTGGATTCTTCTTTCAATGCTCCCAAAATTGCTGGTTGGTAAAATTGTTGGTTTCTGTGACAATGGGGGTTATTTCCTAAGGGCAAATCCACTTTGCACTACAAGTGCCGTTTCAGTGCAGTCTCAAGTGCACTTGTACTGCAGTGTCTTTGCCTTTAGTAAATAACACCCAACAGTGCTTTCTAATGTTACACAATCACGCCATTTTCACGACTCCCCAAATGTATGTCAGGGTGAGCTAAAAGAAAGACAAGCAGTAAATGTCAGCAAATATTTTAATTGTTTTTTATTTTAAAAATGTCTCAGACATCGTCTGGCATATTGATGGCCCCCCAACCTGCAAAGTATTCAAGGTATCTTAGATGGACCTCGTGAGCACTCAGGGGGGGCAAGCCAGGACGGCCAGCTTCAAGCGCTGTCAGGGTTGGTTCATTTACTTGAAATCCGGATTCAGGCCCAACTGAGCCAGCATAGTTCACAGAATTTCTCCGTAAAAAGTTGTGGAGAACACAGCATGCCAGGATGATATGATTGAGTTTATACTCCGGCATGTGTATGGGTGTAAGAAATAGGCGGAACCGGCTGGCCATTATTCCAAACGTGTTCTCCACCACTCTTCTGGATCTGGCCAGCCAGTAATTAAAAACCCTCTGGTCCGGGGTGAGGGTCCTCATAGGGAATGGCCGTATAAGATGGTCCCCCAGCGCAAACGTTTCATCCGCAACAAAGACGAATGGGAGTCTTTCCACATTGTCTTCTGAGCAGATTAGACACAAACATTCTTGCCCAACATCAGTATAACATTTATTTTAAGGAGTATTTAAAGACAAAGGTATAAGGTCCACCTATCAGATTCCCCCCCCCCTCTCATGGGCCATTTTGTGAATTTATGGGGGCGGAGGAGGTGTTTTGGACAGGTAACCCTTTCCACTTCATTGAGAGATGAATGCCTAAATAATGTGTATTACTTTTGCCAGCCGCTCCTTACTTACAGCCCACTGGACAGGTAAGAAGAGTCATAATACAAAGATATAAATACACACTGTACACATTTTAGCACATTTTTACATTCTGCTATTAGCTATCAAAATAATAATAGGATCCAAAAACTTCAAACAGTACTATTTGAAAGTATTCAGGCAGGCCCTTGCACTACATGCTTTGGGAAATTCATCCATATATATGACCACAAAAGAGGTGGGTATAGTGTGTATGGGTTTGGCAAAGTCAGCAGATAGAGGATTGGTATCAGCTGAGTTAGCAGTTGGGGGAAGGGAGGGTTCCAAATGATTTTGTGACCCCAAAAAAAAAAAAACCTCTGGCACTCTGTTAGAATTTAAAGCACAAATCACAATTTTACACATTTTAGGGGGTATTTAGGGTAAAGCACTACTATGGAGCTGACAAAATACATTGTTAAGTGACTACATGAGGTGAATATAGGCCCAGGAGAGCATGCTGGGGAGGTAAGTGAAGGCAAATATGTATGAAGGGCAAAAATAAAAATTACCTAAAAATCCAACATGCATGAGGACAAAGGGGACATTCACAGCATATTACAATCATGGTAATTAGGGAATGAGGAAAGAAATACATTACATTATCAAACATTAAATACAATAAAATGTGATGTTAAAGGATAAAAATCTTATCTTAATATACTCCTTCTGCAGGACCTGGATGATGGCAGAACAGGTCTCCGGAATAATGATCCCCAGAGCCTTGGGGGAGATGCCTGTCGAGAATTTGAGGTCCTGCAGGCTTATCCCCGTCGCCAAGTACCGCAGGGTGGCGACTAACCTCTGCTCCGTAGTGATGGCTTGCCTCATGCAGGTATCCTGCCTGCTGATATAAGGGGTCAGCAAAGCCAACAAACGGTAAAATACGGGGTCTGTCATTCGCAGAAAGTTCCTGAAATCATCAGGATTATTCTCACGGATATCACGGAGCAAAGGCATATGACAGAACTGGTCAGGCTGGAGCATCCAATTCTTGATCCATAAACTCCTCCCCACCCTGTTCACGGACTGGGCTTGTGTCAAAGTAAGGACCCCAACACCAAGCCCCCGCACAGCACAAACTCTACGAGGAGTACGTATGCGTAACATGGCTAGAAAACGGTCGGCTGCTCAGAATGAAGTAACAGAACGCACTGAAGAACAGCAAGGCCTGTGAAGAGCGACCTGAAAACCAGTAACGAACGAACACGAACACAATGACAAGTCAATTGTACTCACTGCACGCACTGAAGACCAGATACAAACCCACAAGAGATTAGCAAAAAGAGCCCAAAGGGTGTCGCGCTTGGTTCTGAACTGCCCTTTTATAGTCTTGTCAGAAATTCCGACAACTTTGTGCAACCCTGTGTATGCAAAACAAGTTTGAGCCAACATCTGTCGGAAAAAATCCATGGATTTTGTTGTCGGAATGTCCGATCAATGTCCGATCGTGTGTACGGGGCATTAGAGGGGCTGAGGTTTTTGAAAAAGGTTAAGGTAAAAAGGAGAGGACTCATCCTAATCAGCGGCTCCTACGGGGGTAATGCTACACTATACAGTGCCTTGAAAATGTATACATACCCTTTGAAATTTTCCACATTTTGTCATGTTACAACCAAAAATGTAATTGTATTTTGTTGGAATTTTATGTGAAAGACTAATACAAAGTGGCACAAAATTGTGAAGTGGAAAGAAAATGATAAATGGTTTTAAAATTGTTTACAAATAAATATTTGAAAAGTGTGGCGTGCATGTGTATTCAGCCCCCCTGAGTCTATACTTTGTAGAACCACCTTTCGCTGCAATTACAGCAGCAAGTCTTTTTGGGAAAGTCTCTACCAGCTTTGAACATCTAGAGAGTGAATTTTTATCCCATTCTTCTTTGAAAAATAGCTCAAGCTGTGTCAGATTGGATGGAGAGCATCTGTGAACAGCAATTTTCAAGTCTTGCCACGGATTCTCAATTCTCAAATTCCGGCCTGCCGTGACGTTTTTTCCAGCCCGCAGCTTGAGTCGTCAGACTCACTGTATGGTCAGTTCCTGCTCAAGCTATGTCTGGTAGCAGGAACTGCAATGCATACTCACCCCTAATAGTATGCAGTGCAGATCCCGCAGCCCGACAGAGCCTGCCCAACCTGGCACCTCACTAGTGCTAGGACCTACTGCATTTCCTGCATCCCGCCTCTTTGTTAGCATCAGTGTCCTTTACAGCTGTGCTTTTGCCTACAACGTGTCTGTGTAACAGCCGGGTGGGAGTCGGGGGTCAGCAGAACAGCACTGAAGCTGGACACAGATGTAAGTGGGACACAATAGTGAATGCTGGTGCTGTTGGGGGTGTTCTCTGATGGGGACACAAATGTGCGGCGGGGACTCTTTTGAGGGACACAAACATAAAAGGGAGCTCTAAGGGGGACACAATTGTGCAGGGGTCTTTGATGGCGACATAAATGTGCAAGGGGGGCTCTAAGGGGGACACAAATATGGAAGGGGGCTCTAAAGGGGGACATAAATACGCAGGGGGGCTCTCACTTAGACATAAATATATGAGGGGGCTCTGATGAGGACACAAATGTGCAGAGGGAGTCTGATGAGGACACAAATATGCAGGGGGTTCTTATTGAGACACAAATATGCAGGGGAGCTCTGATGGGGACACAAATATGCAGGGGGTTCTTATGGGGACACAAATATGCAGGGCATGCTGATGGGGACACAAATATGCAGGGGGGCTCTAGTGGGAACACAAACATGCAGAGGTCATCTGATTGGGACACAAGTATGCAGGGGGCTCTGATGGGGACACAAATATGCAGGAGGGCTCTGGTGGGGCCATAAATATGCAGGAGGCTCTGATGGGGACACAGATATGGAAGGGGGCTCTGATGGGGACACAAATGTGTCAGGGGGCTCTGATGAGGACACAAACATGCAGGGGGTTCATATTGGTGCACAAATATGCAGGGGGGCTCTGATGGGGGCACCAATATGGAAGGGGGCTCTAAGGGGGACAGAAATATGCAGGAGGGCTCTGGTGAGGACACAAATGTGCAGTGGGGGGGTCTGATGGGGACCGAATGTATGGAGATGTGTGTGTGTGATGGTAACACAGATGTAAGGCCCTGTGCACGCTGGAAGTTTAGCCCCCATGCATGAGGTTGCGGCTTTTAGGTGCGGGCGGAGGATACAGGTGCGCCATCAAGCTCTACTGCTGTCAGCCTGTCAATTTCTTTTTTATTTTGCTGCGGATTCATTTAAAAAATAACAGATTTATTTTTAGGACTGCGAATATCTGAAAAAAGCACAATGTGGCCCTCAAACTGAAAAGTTTGGAGACCCCTGATCTAAACCATTCCATTGTAGCTCTGGGTTTAGGGTCGTTGTCCTGCTGGACGGTGAACCCAGTCCCAAGCCTTTTGAAAGTTTTCTTCTAAGATTGCCCTGTATTTGGCTCCATCCATCTTCCCATCAACTCTGACCAGCTTCTCTGTCCCTGCTGAAAAAAAGATTCCCCACAACATGATGCTGCCACTACCATGTTTCATGGTGGTGATGGTGTGTTCAGGGTGATGTACAGCGTTAGTTTTTTGCCACACATAGCGTTTTTTTTTTGGCCAAAAAGTTCAATTTTGGAATCATCTGACCAGAGCACCTTCTTCCACATGTTTGCTGTGTCCCCCATATGGTGTCCCGCAAACTGAAAACAGGACTTCTTATGGCTTTCTTTCAAACATGGTTTACTTCTTGCCACTCTTCCATAAAAGCCAGATTTGTGGAGTGCATGACTAATAGTTGTCCTGTGGACAGATTCTCCCACTTGAGCTGTGGATCTCTGCAGCTCCTCCAGAGTTACCATGGGTCTCTTAGCTGCTTCTCTGATTTAATGCTCTCCTTGCCCGGCCCGTCAGTTTAGGTGGACACCCATGTCTTGGTAGGTTTGCAGTTGTGCCATACTCTTTACATTTGTGGATGATGGATTGAACGGTGCTCCGTGAGATGTTCAAAGCTTGGGATATTTTTTCTTTCAGTAATTTTTATTGATTATATCATAAGGAAAATACAAACTGACAAAATATTGGCCATGCATCGCTTGTAATGTTAAATATCTTGAATAAAATTTTTTTTCTTGTGACAAAATATTGGCCAACATGGCCTGAAGAAAATCAACAAAAGAGCTTATTAGCATGTACAAATATGAAAATTTGTGCTTCATGAACATTAGAGAAAAACCCATAGAAAAGAAAAAACATTTCTATCCTAGATGACATTACGGTCTGGTAAGGCAATAATGACAAAAACCCCTGTTCGTCTTTAAAGATATATTAGAAATATCAGAGAGCCAAACTATACCAAATAAGATAAAGGAAGCGATGATGTCGAACCTTCCTCCCGCCACCCCAAAAAGGAACATGCTGTGGACAGGAAGACTCATGAAGCTGCTATCCTTTGTAAACAGGGCTACCTGAGCCAAGACTCGCAAAGCATACTGTAAATGCAAATGAGCTAGCTTGAGGGTATTGGAACAACCTGTTAGTTAAAATGGTTTTGTCGGTATCTTGTAGAAATCGATGAAAATTCCCTAACAGGGCATGTTAATAACATAGCTCACTATAGGTAATAGTTGATTTGATTGTAGCCGTATTAGTGCAATTGTGACAGAGAAAATTGAGTACTGTGCATGATACTTTTTTTATTTGCACTAACATACAATTTTTCAGGACAAGCTTTCCGGGTATGTCTCCTTCTTCAAGGTCCAAGCAGTACTGATTCACAAAGTTTTAAGCAGAATGTTAAAGAAAAAAAAAAAAGAAAAACAAACACATACAAATCAATGGTAATAAAGATAGCAGCAGAGTTAGTGAGATAAGACAGAGGGAGAGCTATAGCATGGAGGGGGGGGGATACTAGTCACAGAGGGGGTCGTAAAACTTTAGCATAATGTGTAAGGAAACCAATATCTAAATTCAGGCCATTATTTTTTGTGTTAAAAAGAAGTATCATTCTTAGATCAAATGTTTCCTTTCCTGGATAGTTCTGAAAATCCCTTTAAGAACTAAAACATTGAGGTCTTCTATAGTGTGGTCCGGTTGTGACAAATGATGTCCCACAGGTGTGCATAAACTGTCTTCTTTATGTTCTTTGATGGTATGTCTGTGCAAATTCATCCTCACTTGCAACTTCTGTCCTGTTTCACCAACATAAGATCCTTTGCTGCACCTTTTGCATTGGATGAGGTACACAACATTACTGGAGGTACAGTTGTAAGATCCCATGATATTGAAGGTCCCATTTGTGTGTGTAACACTTTTGGATAGATTGATCTGGTTGCATAGTTTGCAGCGTTATTTATTGCAGGGTTTGCTTCTATTATTTGTGACTTCATAATCAGAGTGAAGTTTCCTGCTGATTAGTTTGTGTCTGAGGTTGGCTGGTTGTGAACCCCGAAAGCTTGTCCTGAAAGATTGTATGTTAGTGCAAATAAAAAAAGTATCACGGACAGTACTCAATTTTCTCTATAGGTAATAGGAAAGGAAATGTTGCTGGGAAATGTAAAAACCTAATAACATAGTTTACGACTAGAGTAAGTACAGTCAACTGAGAAGTTATCCAAAAAGACGAACAAAGTAGGAGCTTAGTATTAATATAGATAGGTGTTCTGGATATAATGGGTAATGAGTGCGGACATGTATCCACTTACTAATTTCTGAAGTTTAGTTTTTGACTTGTTATGTCTTGCAAAGCACACAAAGAAATGTTAGTTGGAGGAAGAGGAAAGAATAAGAAAGAAACAAAGTGATAAAAGGATAATAGTGGAAAGAGGAAACAGTATGGGGGAAGAAAGTTAGAGGGTCACCTAGATTGTGTAGTGATGGCTCCAGGATACAAGGGAATGTGGGAATAATTGGCCCAGGGTTCCCAAATGTATTCAAAGATGTGAACTCTATCTTGCAAAGTGCTCACCATTTTCTCCTGGGCCATGATCCAGGAGATCTTGCGTTTAACAGTAGAAAGCGGGACTGCAGTCTTTTTCCAAAATCTTGCTATAGTGATTTTGGTTCCTAGAAGCATGAAAAAGACTAGTGCTTGTGTGTATTTAGAGAGCTTCTCAACCTTGTGATTAACCACTTCAGCCCCGGAAGAATTTACCCCCTTCCTGACCAGTGCATGTTTTGCGATACGACACTGGGTCAGTTTAGCTGACAATTGCGCGGTCGTGCGACGTGGCTCCCAAACAAAATTGGTGTCCTTTTTTCCCCACAAATAGAGCTTTCTTTTGGTGGTATTTGATCACCTCTGCGGTTTTTATTTTTTGCACTATAAACAAAAAAATAGCGACAATTTTGAAAAAAAAAACGCATTATTTTTTACTTTTTGCTATAATAAATATCCCCAAAAAATATTTTAAAAAACATTTTTTTTCCTCAGTTTAGGCCGATACGTATTCTTCTACATATTTTTGGTAAAAAAAAAATCGCAATAAGCGTTTATTGATTGGTTTGCACAAAAGTGATAGCGTTTACAAAATACGGGATAGTTTTATGGCATTTTTATTATTAATTTTTTTTTACTAGTAATGGCGGCGAACAGCGATTTTTATCATGACTGCGACATTATGGCGGACACATCGGACATTTTTGACAAATTTTTGGGACCATTGTCATTTATACAGCAATCAGTGCTATACAAATGCACTGATTCCTGTGTAAATGATACTGGCAGTGAAGAAGTTAACCACTAGGGGGCTAGGGAGGGGTTAAGTGTGTCCTAAGGATGTGTTACTAACTGTGGGGGGGTGTGGCTACATGTGACACATCACTGATCTCTGCTCCCAATCACAGGGAGCAGAGATCAGTGACACTGTTACTAGGCAGAACGGGGAGATGCTTGTTTACATTAGCATCTCCCCGTTTGTCCTCTTCGTGAGGCGATCGCTGGTATCCCCGCAGCGATCTAGCCCACGGGACCCGCGACCCGACTCACGGAGCTCCCGGCCGGCGCACATGCAATGGCAAGGCAACAAATACAAAGGGACGTATGAGTACGCCCATTTGCCCACCTGTGCCATTCTGCCGACGTACATCGGCGTGCGCCCGTTAAGGAGTGCTATTTCAGGGTTTTGGGGAATTGGAGAGCCCGTTACCTTATGTATTAAAGAGAAAAGTCTGTTCCAAAAGCCTCGAATTTGAGGACAGGCCCACCATGTGTGGAATAATGTGTCCAGATGATTTCAACCCCTAAAGTACAATAGGGAGGCGTCAGTTTAAATTTTAGCAAGTAGAGAGGGAACTCTGTACCAACGAGTGGAAATTCTAACATTGTCAAGGAGACATTCAGTATTCCCTTCAAGGAACGTTGGAAGCAGTAGTACCATTTTTTGAGTTAATCTGAACTGCTCCGATGTAGGCATTTTGAGCTTGCTTGCACAATAATCTATTGAGAGGGGGACCATCGAATAAAGAAATGTCCTATTCTAAACGTGCCCTTATTAAGCCACCATTTAAAGGCAAGAATATCTAAGCCTGGGGGGAAATCAGGGTTATAAATAAAGGAGTTAAGGGTCGGAGTGTCAATATCAAGGAGGGCTGTTTATGCATGCGATCACAAAGAGCCAAGGGGTGGAAGAGGGTGGGATCTAAGATCGGGGGTCTGAGTTTGGGGGAGCTCCAGAGTAGGTAGTCTATTGTGTGGCGTGGGACCGCTTGTCGTTCCATTAACAGCCAGTCTGGTTTGGGACTACGGGAGCATGCAATGTATATCTGGGCTAATTGTGCTGCCTAGTAGTACCTCAATATGTTAGGAAGGGCCAAGCCTCCTTGCGTTTTGAGTCTAAATCGTATATCCTTAGAGCATCACCTTCCTTTGGAACCCCAGATAAATTTTAATATTTTTGCTTGGAATTGTAGCAAATGTGTTTTCCTAAACGGAATTGGCAAAGATCGAAAGAGATATAATAGAAGTGATAGTAATGTCATTTTTGATGGAGTTAATTTGCCCCAACCAGGATAGATCATGTCTGGACCATGAGGAAAGGTAAGCTGACAGTTTTTTGAACATAGGAGGGTAATTGGTTGAATATAAGAGATTGAAATTAGGAGCAAGGTTGACACCTAGATATGGAATAAAGGAAGAATTCCAAGTGAAAGGAAAGTATTCCTGCAGACGCTCAAGCAAATTAGGGGGTACTGAGATATTCAGTGCCTGGGATTTTGACATATTAACTTTGAGGCCTGATGCATTTCCAAATTGGTTAAGCAGTTTAAAAATATTTGGAGTGGAGATAAGAGGGGAGGTGACAAAGAAGAGATCATCTGCGAATAGAGCACATTTATGTTCCTGGGGCCCACAAAATACTCCTTTGATTTCGGGATGGCTTCTGATAGCTATAGCCAAGGATTCTATGGCAATCGCAAAGATTAGGGGTGAAAGTGGGCAACCCTGTCTAGTGCCTTTTTTTAACGTTGAAGGGCTCAGAGTATCGTCTTTGGAGTCATACCTGGGCACTGGGATTCGAATAGAGGGAGTTTAGGATACCCAGAAAGTTGGGGCCAAGGCCCCATCTCTCCAGTACATGAAAAATATGAGGCCATGTAACTGTATCAAAGGCCTTTTGGAGGTCTATGGAGAGCAAAAAGCCTTCCTGAGGAGGGCCACCATCCCATTGCGATTTGAGTGTTGAGATGATGTCTATGACTCTCCTTATCTGGTCCGGTCCCTGTCTCCCCAGGATAAAATCAGCATGGTCCTTATGAATATATTGAGTGATGATGGTAGACAGTCTGATAGCTAATATTTTTGTTAAAATTTTGAGATCATTGTTTATTAATGAAATTGGGCGGTAGTTGCTGATTGCACTCGGATCTTTACCAGGTTTAGGTATGACTGAGATAAAAGCTAAGTTCAAGGTTTTGTCTAAGGGGGAGCCTGATTTGAGAAAGTTAAAGAATTGGACCAGATAAGGTGACAATGTGGATGCAAACTTTTTATAATAACATACCGAGAAACCATCTGGGCCTGGGGCAGAGTCTTGCTTAAGGGATTTAATGACGTCCATGACTTTGAGGTTGGTAATTGGTTTTTCGAGAAAGGCGGTATGTTTTTCTGACAGTTTTGGAAGAGGTATTCTGTTAAGGAAGTTAGCAAGTTGTGATTGCAACTTGACGTCTTCTCCTTATAAAGGTCCATATAGAACTCGTGGAAGCATTCCATAATGCGTTGCGGGTTTTGTGATAGAGTCCCAGTCGGGGTGCGGATTTTAGGGAAGGCTGAGGAGTGTTTAGGTGATAGTTTAGCACCTATCCTATCTTTTTGGCAGTAAAACCGAGCCCCTGACCATCTGAGGTGCTTTTCGGCTTCCGCGGTTAAGGCCAAATTCAAGGATAGTCGGGCTGCTTCTAGGTGGTCTAAAGACTCTCTAGTGCAGATTCATTTATGGGTCTTGCTCAATAAATGAAACTCCTTTGTAAGTTTATCTATTGTAGCGCGGTGTTCTCATTTTAGGCGGGATCTTTCCTCTTGTTACCACTTTATGTGCTGCCCATAGGATTTCTGGGGAGATGGAGTCAGTGTCATTTAGTTGGAAATATTCCTTTAAATCCTTTTCAAGGAGACTTAGGAGTGTCTCATTGAGGTGCCAGGTAAATTGCTTATTGGAGATGATTGAGCGCCACAGGAATAGTGGTACCATAGAGTGGTCAGAAAGGGGGTCGTCTTTAATGATGGATTTAGTGGCATACGGTATCTGAGATGCTTGAAGGAAAATATGATCTATCCTGGCAAAGGTGCGGTGTGGAGCAGAATAATGAGTGTAGTCTTTGGAGCAGGGATTGAGTTCCCTCCAGATGTCAATCAAACCGGATGAGAATATAAGGTTGGCTATTTTTAGACTTTGTTTGGGAGGTCGTTTTGTACGTGTAAGACCTTCCCCAGATTTATCTAGCGATTGGTCAAATGCTAAGTTTGAATATCCCCCCCAAAACCATCACGCCTTCTAGGTGAAGTCTAAGAGATGAAATCATGGAGGAGAAAAAATTGGCCTGACCACTGTTCAGGGTATAGTAAGAGACAAACAAATAAATTGTTCCATATATATGTTCCAGATATATCTGCCTAAGGGGTCCCTAAGGACTTCCAACTGAGAGAAGTTTAGATTTTTTGAGAAACATGTAGCTACACCTTTTGTTTTATTAACCGCATTGGATAAGTAGAACTGGGGGTAATGCTGGTATAAGAAGGAAGGATTAAATTCGGTAGGGAAGTGGGTTTCTTGGAGTAGAAGGATATCTACCTTTTGAGAGTGATAGAGCTTAAACAGTTTCCTCCTTTTAACGGGGGAGTTCATGCCCTGTGAAAATATAAACAAAGAAAGAATTTCTCCTGCGCTTATGAAGACGTTGCTAGTATAGAGTGGTAGTTCTTTGAAAGGAAGGGAATTAAAAGATGATCATGCGTGTCCCGCTGCCTAAGCTGACCAGGGGTGGTCCAAAGAGAGCCAGGTGAAGGAAAGAGGTGGAAGGCGCGTGATCTGACACTTTGATCAAATTAATACAGTTTATTTATATACAGAAACAAATAAATGCATATAAAAAGGAGCCCTTCGAAACGCGTTAGCCACCTTTTAGCACTTGCCACCTTTTAGCACCTTTTAGCATTTGTCCTTGCATAGGCATGTCCAATTTCTAAAATTTTAATGTGTATATTTGTAACCCTGTTTTTATGAATACGTAGCTCCTTTTTATATGCATTTATTTGTTTCTGTATATAAATAAACTGTATTATTTTGATCAAAGCATCAGATCACGCGCTTTCTGCCTCTTTACTTCACCTAGTTCATGCCCTGTGTATTGTGAGCGGCTATACATAGTGGAACGGAGGCGAGTTTGTCAGAGTGCATGGATCAGAGGGTGGTATATGCGCATTATCAAGTGTGCTCTTACCCTGAGATGTGTGGATGTGAGTCGTTGCTTTGGGTCCCGATTCTGAAATTTACCTGGATCAGAGTCCAGTGGGCGAGGACGCCTTCTAGGTGATCCAAAGGAAGAAAGAAAAGGGTGGAGAAAAGGAGAGAGAAGGAAGTCCACTGAAAAAAGGAGGCAAGACATGTGAGAAACAAAACACAGGAGAAAATGAACCCCAAAACCCAATGAGGCAAGAAAGGGCCAGCCCTTTCTTGCCACATATCTTTCCCCAGGAGGCATCCCCAAAGGTAGGGGATGAGACATTGTCTGAGAAATGGGGTAAAAGTGCAATTCAGGGACAGTTGGAGGCGTAGGCCATCCGTTCCGGCCTCCCCGCTTAATTATAGCCGACGGTAAGAGGGGAGGCACGATCCCGTTAATGCGTCATATTAAGTAATGAGGAATCCGCCTAATATCACAAGTTAGCCAGGAGGGACCTCAATTAGAAGTCCATCCTGGCCTGGGCTGGTGGAAGAGGGAGAGACTATCACTGTTGTTAATGAATGCAGCTCCTTGGGTCTAAAATGTACCCTGACTTGCTACATTTATCAAAAGGATGTATTTGCCATTGTTCAACGATATGCATTCCAAAGGAATGAGTAGAGGGATAGAACTAAAACACTAAATGGATAATACCAGGCAGTCAAAACCTTATCAAAAAAAAGAACAAACAGTGGGTGAGTAAGAGAAATATATTACTTATGTGGAGAAAAATACATTAGCATGAGTTCCTCAACTAGAACCACATTTGGTGAAAAATTGTAAATGAACAGGCCAAGCAAAGCATGGTTCAAAGGGGTGCAGAAAATGAGAAGGTATCTTGAATGTCATTCTCAGATTAAGGAGGTTGAGTCTTTGGATTTCTTTGATTGGTGTTTTTGCCAGACAGGTGTGATGGGGCTGGGTGGTGGGGGTCTCTTGGAAGAGTTGGGCACTCTGGTAGCTGAAGTTGTAGCAGAGTCTTGAGAGATTAGTCCCAATTGCAGGAGCAGACGTTCGCCATCAGTAAATGAAGAGAAATCATAGGGATTATTTTGGAAGGTGAAGTTCAAGCGGAAGGGGAAGCACCATCGGTAGGTGATAGATTTCTGGGTCAACACTTGGAGGAGAGGTTTCAGGGGTCTTCTCTTTTGTACAGTATAGGGGGAAAGATCTGCAAAGATTTGTATAGGATGGCCTTGTATTGTGAGGTCACCCACTTCACGAGCACAACGCACGATGACTTCCTTAACCATGTAGAAGTGCGGTTTGACCACAATGTCTCTAGGGAGGGCATCTTGGCGTGGAGGTTGCAGGGCCCTATGAGCCCGATCCATCTCCAGACGGTAATCTTATTAGGGATAAGGTCCTTAAATAAATGCAGACGACTGTATCGACTTCCTTGAATGACTCAGGAAACCCCCTGATTCTGAAGTTATATCTTCTTGAACTATTTTCTATATCATCTAGTTTGGATAGCACAAAGTCCAGTTGTTCTTGTAGTTCTTGTATTGTGTCAGTATTCTGGTTTCTTCTGGCTATTGTCTGATCAGTTTTCACTTCAATAGCCTCTATCCTGGCCCCTAAGTCGTCAGCCTGGATGATAGATGTAACTTGGGCCGCATTTTGGTCTAGTCCCCTGGTCAGCATTTTAGAGAATGTGTCCATCATGGAGGATAGGTCAGTTGGTGTTGTGGGTAGAGCTCAATTGGAATCTCTGAGCTGGTCAGGACTGTCTGTCAGATCATCCATGGGGGTGAGAAGGAGCTCATCCAGGGTCCTGCCTATAAGGGATTCGGTGGAGGACGGGGACAAAATAGCAGGGATCTGTGTACTTACTGCAGGGTTTTGCAGTGAGCCCCTGTGAGAAGCAGAACCGTCCGCTATGGACTCCTCCATCTCCGTTCCATCGCCTTGTGGGGAGGTCGCGGTCGCCATCTTGAAAGAGGGCACTGTTGTAGGCTCAGGATCCAGTTGCTGGGATAAGTCCCATCTCGCTGACCCTCCCGCCATCTGGGGGGTTCCTCTGATCCTCCACAATCAATGGGCTGTGAGTCTGCCCAAGACCGAGCCGTTTAGCAGCTGCAGCGGGGAGAAATGACCGGAGTGGTGCAGAGCTCTCGGATCAAGCGTCCATCCATGGAGCTGGGATATTTTTTTGTAACCTAACCCTGCTTTAAAGTTCTCCACAACTTTATCCCTGACCTGTCTAGTGTATTCCTTGGTCTTCATGATGCTATTTGTTCACTAAGCTTCTCTAGAAAATCTCAGAGGGCTTCACAGAACAGCTGTATTTATAATGAGATTAAATTACACACAGGTGGACTCTATTTACTAATTAGGTGACTTCTGAAGGCAATTGGTTCCACTAGATTTTAGTTAGGGGTATCAGAGTAAAGGGTTTTGAATACAAATGCACGCCACACTTTTCACATATTTATTTGTAAAAAAAAAATGAAAACCATTTATAATTTTCTGCCACTTCACAATTATGTGCCTCTTTGTGTTGGTCTATCACATAAAATCCCAATAAAATACATTTACGTTTTTGGCTGGAAAATGTGGAAAATGTGGAAAATTTCAATGGGTATGAATATTTTTTCAAGGCACTGTACATACACTTTAATGTCATTGTAAACAACAGCCTACAATAGTTTCTTAGCCAGACACATTGTGTTTCATGGCTATTGTCTGGTGTCTGGTCAGTCTCTCCAATCTCCCAGACAGTAGAATGAACTTGACGAGGGATAAAACCATGCCCCGTGCAATATGAGGGAAGCTTTTTTAGGTAGGGAACATAAGATATATCTAAAGGCAAAACTTTTTATACAGAAATGTGCATAGGGTATGAAATAGTTAAAACCACTGTAATTTTTTGCTTTCTCTAAATTTGGAGTTCACCTGTGTGAGCCACCGAACCCAAATAGACTATTGGGATTTGACCTTGATGGGGCATTTAGATAGCAACACAGTGACTTCCAGAACTTTTAGGAAGCCCTGTGCAGGGAATTCCCTCTTATTGGCTGATAGCTGTCACCCCACTCACACCATTAAGTCTTTGCCCACTGGTGAATTCATCAGGGCCAGGAGGAACTGCTCTACAGACAAGGATTTTCTGCAAGAATGTACAGCGATTCAAAAGCGACTCAAAGAAAGGGGCTACAATACACAAACAACAGCTAGAAGTAAAAATATAACGTTTCACAGAGATAGGGTGGAGATGATTCAGAATAGTAGTGCTAATAAGCATAAACGTGCAGTGCTTTCAATAGAAATAAAGTTAATTTAATAATAAGCTGATTATGGAGACCAAGAGATCTAAGTATCTGCGGGACTTAAAAGATTATGAGGATGGGACTGTTTACATACATACTAAAAATAAAAGGTTTTCTTTGCTCTATTCTTAAAAAGAGATCGGGACCAGGAGGTAACAGAAGGGTTAATTTCAGCTCACCAGAGGATACACAGTCAGAGTTTTCTGACACAGCTGAACAGCAATCTCCTGTCTCCTCAAGAGGATCAGTCAGTTCGGTTTTTCCAGAGAGGAGCCATTACATCAGCCTGCAATAAATCCTCAAACATCAACACAGCCACCAGATCAAAGAGGAAAAAGAGGATGAAGCGGGGGTCATCACACAAACAACACAGGCTACAGAAGATATCCAAGGAAAGCCAAGAAACTACAGAACTAGGCACTGACTTTTCTAACAATGTATTGAACTTGTCAGGCATTGAATTATCCCAGAATTAACTTTCTGTTTTGTCTAAGGGCTTGTCTTTTGTTCCCAGTACACATCTCATTTTTCCACTATACTGGATATCAATCGTTTTGTAAGAAATGTAATGCTTAGGAAACATTTCATGGATATACCTTTTGATAGCGAATCCACAGTGTGTCATAATGTTCAAAATGAGACCACCTCCTTCAGATTTGATTATCTAGTAGCAAGGTCTGCATTGGAGAATTTACAAGCAGAATCAGAGGGAGGATATTTTGGGATACAGAAATCAAGCATTACTATGAGGGATAAATATTTTTACCCTGTTCAAAACAGAAATGACATTGTGGATTTGTTCCAGAATATTGTGGAATCGGAATTGGTTAAATTGCACGAATCATGTCAGCAACACAATAATAGAAATAAAATCAATCTGACTAAGCAAGAAACCATAGCCCTAAATGCCTTGAAAATGAGATCTGATTTAGTGATTCGCCAGGCAGATAAGGGGGATACTGTAGTGATCTTAGATACTGCTAGTTACAAATAGGAATCACTTAGACAGTTGGAAGATCACACTACATATTGCCCCCTCAGTTCTGATCCTACAGCAACCATTCAACAAATTGGTCACACTTATTAGATCTAGACAAGGAGATGGGTGTTTAAGATACAAAAACTGTAGATTATCTCATGGTCACACATCCCATTATTCTGGTTTTTCACCATCTCCCCAAAATACACAAGCAAGACAATCCAGTGAAAGGTCATCCAATAGTTGCTGGCATAGGAATGCTTTTGGAAAAACTAGGAGAATGGGTTGATCAGTTTCTCCAACTGCTTGTTGCTCGTTTACCTGGGTTTATAAAGGATACTGGACATTGGTTAGCCCACATGCAGGACATTTTTTGGTCTACAGAATGTATCTGGATCACTATAGATGTTAAATCTTTGTATTCCTGCATTCCTCACTCCCTAGCACTGACAGCCATTAAACACCATCTTTAATGTTACAGTATTTACAGTCCTAATGTACGTGAGTTCATTTGTAGAGCAGTAGAACTCCCCCTGTCACACAACTTCTTTATGTTTGACGAATGATGCTATTTTCAGAGTCAAGGAGCATCTATGGGGGTAAAATGTTCCCCCTCTTTGGCGAATATTTACATGGGCTGGTGGAAAGAATCTATTTTATTTGCCCACGGTAATACATTTAAAACCAATATCACCTGGTATGGTCATTTCATTGATGACCTGATTGTAGTATGGCATGGATTGGGTGATGCCATTGGTGATTTTATGAAATATATTAATACTAACTCTCTAAATTTGGAGTTCACCTGTGTGCACCACCCAACCCAAATAGACTATTTAGATTTGACCTTGATGGGGCATTTAGATAGCAACACAGTGACTTCCAGAATGTTTAGGAAGCCCTGTGCAGGGAATTCCCTCTTATTGGCTGATAACTGTCACCCTAGTCACACCATTAAGTCTTTGCCCACTGGTGATTTCATCAGGGCCAGGAGGAACTGCTCTACAGACAAGGATTTTTTCCAAGTATGTACAGTGATTCAAAAGCGACTCATAAAAAGGGGCTACAATATACGAACAATAACTAGAAGTAAAAATATAGCGTTTCACAGAGATCAGGTGGAGATGATTCAGAATAGTAGCGCTAATAAACATAAACAGTGCAGTGCTTTCAATAGAAATAAAGTTAATTTTGTCACTACATTTTCTTTAGAATACAACAAAATTGTTGTGATTCTTAAAGAACATCTCCCCATCCTATATGCTGACAAGGATCTGTACCGTGCCATCCAGGGGGGTTGTAATTTTTCTAGTAAAAGGGCCCCCAGTCTAGGTAGCAAGTTGTCATCCAGTTTGTTTTGCTCTCAGAAGCCAAACAAACCGCAGACCTGGCTCTCCACTGTAGGTTCCTATATGTGTGGCCATAATACCTGCAGGCAGTGTCATAGACATAAAAAAAGCAGCTCAATCTTTTCCTTTTCTACCAAGAAAACATATACCATCAAACAGTATATTAACTGCAATTCTAAATCGGTGGTTTATGTTATTCAATGTAGTGCCTGCAGCCTGCAATACGTTGGGTGTACTATACGCCCTTTGATAGTTAGAATCTCGAAACATGTAAATGACACTACAAATATTAATGCTAAAAATATCTCAAATTTGTCAAAACATTTCCGAGAATTTCATCATGGTAATCTCAACACTTTTTCCTTTTTTGGTGCTGAACAAGAGGAGGTGACACTCACCGTATTTTGCTTAAGCGTGAAGTGTGTTGGATCCATACTCTCAATACTAGAAAACCATATGGCTTGAATGATTGGATGGACATAAATCTTTTTTTAACATAATCGCATTGTTTGATATATTTATTGTACTACTTTGAACATGCTTTATTTGTTCATGATATGACCTTCATATGCCTGCTGTGCTTCTTCCTTTCTTCTCTCCATGTGTTTTTAATTGTTTTGATTGCTTCTGATCAGGATGCACCCACGCCATTTGGAGTGCTTACTTATATATGTTATAAATATCAGTTTTTTAATCAAACATGTATGCTTTGATGAAGGCTTCTTAGCCGAAACGCGTCATATAGCCTGTACCCGTGTACCCATGTAACTAATAAAGGACTTTTATTCAAGAGCGTCCGAGTTGCTAACCCTTTTTGATTCAATTTTTTTGCTTTCTACTGTATGTCTTACTAGTAGGGATAGGCCGAACACCCCCTGGTTTGGTTCGCATCCAGAACATGCGAACGGACCGAAAGTTCGTGCGAACATTCGAACACCATTAAAGTCTATGGGACTCGAATGTGAGAAATCAAAAGTGCGAATTTTAAAGGCTAATATGCAAGTTATTGTCCTAAAAAGGGTTTCGGGACCCGGGTCCATGTATCAATGGAAAAGAAAGTTTTAAAAACAACGTTTTTCGGGAGCAGTGATCGTACCTGGGGGGTGTCAATAGTATGCCTGTAAAGTGGCGCGTGTTTCCCATGCTTAGAACAGTTCCTGCACAAAAGGAATAAAAGTCATTTAAAACTGCTTGAGGCTTTAATGTAATGTTGGGTCCCAGCAATATGGATGAAAATCAGTGAGACAAACGGCATGGGTACCCCCCAGCCCATTACCAGTAGGGATGAGCCAAACACCCCCCGGTTCGGTTCGCACCAGAACCTGCGAACGGACCGAAAATTCGCACAAACGTTAGAACCCCATTGACGTCTATGGGACTCGAACGTTCGAAATCAAAAGTGCTCATTTTAAAGGCTAATTTGCATGGTATTGTCCTAAAAAGGGTTTGGGGACCCGGGTCCTACCCCAGGGGACATGTATCAATGCAAAAAAACTTTTAAAGACGGACGTTTTTTCGGGAGCAGTGATTTTAATGATGCTTAAAGTAAAAAAAAAAAAAGTGAAATATTCCTTTAAATATCGTACCTGGGGGGTGTCTATAGTATGCCTGTAAAGTGGCGCGTGTTTCCCGTGTTTAGAACAGTCCCTGCACAAAATGTCATTTTTAAAGGAAAAAATCTCATTTAAAACTGCTTGCGGGTTTAATGTAATGTCGGGTCCTGGCAATATGGATGAAAATCAGTGAGACAAACGGCATGGGTATATCCCCGGTCCATTACCAGGCCCTTTGGGTCTTGTATGGATATTAAGGGGAACCCCGCACCCAAATTAAAATAAGGAAAGGTATGGGGCCACCAGGCCCTATATACTCTGAACAGCAGTATACAGGCGGTGCAAACAAGACAGGGACTGTAGGTTTGTTGTTAAGTAGAATCTGTTTGTAATTTTGAATGGGTACATTTTTTACGTTTGGCTCTAGCCAAAAAATCTTTTTTAAGCTTTTTGGAAAACATAGGGAAGGCTTATCACCCCTGTGACATTTGTTTTGCTGTCTTTCCTCCTCTTCAGAAGATTTCACCTCACTTTTTGTCCCAATGACAAATGTTTTTTGAAAATTTGTTTTTTTTTGTGGAACAAGGATTGGAAAGCATCAGTGGAAAGGAAAAATGTTTTTCCCATATTAACTCTTACAGGAGAGAATTTCCCTTCCTAGGGGTAGATTTCATCTCACTTCCTGTTGTCTCCTTCCGTTTGCAAGTAGGAGTCGTTTGTAAGTTAGATGTTTGAAAGTAGGGGCCTGCCCTATATACTCAGCAGAAATTTGGGCCTTAGGTGTTGTTGTGGCCACAACACTGTAAGCCCTCACAGGGCCCTGCTGTGAAATATTAGATCAAGAATTGTAATTACATTCCCCTGTTGAACAGGGGCAGAAAAATTGGGCCTTTGGTGGCGGTGGTGGTGGTGTTGGTGCCACAACACTGTAAGTCCTCACTCGCTCTTGGTGGGTGCAGAAATGGGCCCTGCTGTGAAATATTAGATCAATAATTGTAATTACATGCCCCTGTTGAACAGGGGCTGAAAAATTAGGCCTTAGGCACTGGTGCTGGTGCCACAACACTGCAACCCCTCACAGACACTCTAGTTGGAACGCAGGAACGAGCCCTGCTGCAAAGTATTGCATCAAAAATTGTAATTACACGCCCCTGTTAAACAGGGGCAGAAAAATTGGGCCTTAGGCACTGGTGCTGGTGCCACAACACTGCAACCCCTCACAGATACTCTAGTTGGAATGCTGAAATGAGCCCTGCTGCAAAGTATTGCATCAAAAATTGTAATTACACGCCCCTGTTAAACAAGGGCTGAAAAATTGGGCCTTAGGCACTGGTGCTGGTGCCACAACACTGCAACCCCTCACAGATACTCTAGTTGTAACGCAGAAACGAGCCCTGCTGCAAAGTATTGCATCAAAAATTGTAATTACACGCCCCTGTTAAACAGGGGCTGAAAAATTGTGCCTTAGGCACTGGTGGTGGCGCCCAGAACCAAAAATGTTCTTACAAGCTATCAGCGTGATGATTGAGGAGGAAGAGAATAATTACTCAGGGATAGTCACTCAGCATCAGCATAGGCAGTCTTTGAAGGAATCTGAGATTTCAAAAAAAATTATTCGGTTACATCAGCATCAGGTGCTTGGTAGCTGGTGGTGATCCAAGACTGATTCATTTTTATGAAGGTCAGTCGATCGACCGAGTTGGTGGACAGACGCACCCTGTGATTGGTTACAAAGCCTCCAGCAGCACTGAAAGTGCGTTCCGAAAGAACGCTGGATGCAGGACAGGCCAGTAGCTTAATTGCATACTGTGCAAGCTCTGGCCAGTGATCCATCCTCAAGACCCAGTAACCCAGAGGATTTTCGGTTGGAAAGGTGTCCAAGTCAGATCTTGCCCCTAGGTATTCCTGCACCATGTAAAACAGACGCTGGCGATGGTTGCTGGAACCGATCATACCTTGGGGCTGCGGACCAAAAAATTGTCTGAACGCATCAGTCTGACGGCAACCTTCTCCAACCGCTCCTTCTTTGACTGACCGAAGCCTCAGCAACACGTTGTCCAGAAACAGGAGTTTGTAACCTCCCAGTCTCTGGGAACGCGTTGCACAGACCTTTCTACAAGGCCTCCTGAAGATGTTTCATCCTCTGCTCCCTCTGTAATGGCAAGATAAGGTCCGCAACCTTACCCTTGTAACGTGGATCAAGGAGGGTTGCCAGCCAGTATTGGTCCTTCTCCTTGATACCACGAATACGAGGATCCTTACGCAGGCTTTGCAGGATCAGGGAGGCCATGCAGTGTAGGTTTGCTGAGGCATTCGGTCCGGAGTCCTCTGGGTCACTAAGGACGACATGGTCTGCAGCCACCTCCTCCCAGCCACGTACAAGTCCATGTGTTTCTTGGGACTGATCCCTTAAAGACTGCTGCTGATGCTGAGTGCCAGGCTCCACCTCCATACTGACACAATCTTCCTCCTCCTCCTCCTACTCATCCTCTTCCTGTGTGATCGGCGGGCATGCAGGAACACTGGATAAAGGGGGCCTTGAGAGCTAAGGAAGTCCTCCTCTTCCTGCCTCTGTTCTGCCTCAAGTGCCCTGTCCATTATTCCACGCAGTGTGTGCTCCAACAGGTGGACAAGGGGGACAGTGTCACTGATGCATGCACTGTCACTGCTCACCATCCTCGTGGCCTCCTCAAATGGTGACAGGACAGTGCATGCATTCCTGATCATGGCCCACTGGCGTGGGGAAAAAAAAACAAGCTCCCCTGAGCCTGTCCTGGTGCCATAGTCGCACAGGTACTCATTGATGGCCCTCTGCTGCGTGTGCAGCCGCTGCAGCATGGCCAACGTTGAGTTCCACCTGTTGGGCATGTCACAGATTAGGTGGTTCTTGGGCAGGTTAAACTCCTTTTGGAGGTCCGTCAGCCGAGCACTGGCATTATATGACCGGCGAAAATGCACACAGACTTTCCTGGCCTGCCTCAGGACATCCTGTAAGCCCGGGTACCTGCCCAAGAACCACTGCACCACCAAGTTAAGGACGTGAGCCAAACAGGGCACATGGGTCATTTGTCCCTGTCGGAGGGCAGAGAGGAGGTTGGTGCCATTGTCACAAACCACCATTCCTGCCTTAAGTTGGTGTGGCGTCAACCACCTCTGAACCTGCCCCTGCAGAGCTGACAGAACCTCTGCCCCAATGTGACTCCTGTCCCCCAAGCACACCAGCTCAAGCACCGCATGGCATCTTTTGGCCTGCGTACTTGCGTAGCCCCTTGAACGGCTACGGAGCACCGCTGGTTCCGAGGACAAAGCACAGGAAGAGGCCATGGAGGAAGAAGAAGAGGAGGGGGTGGAGGAGAGAGGTGTGTCACAATCATTATCATTTTGGAGGCGTGGTGGCGAACAACCTCCAACACTACTGCACCTTGTCCTGCATCCTTCCCAGCTGCCAGCAGAGTCACCCAATGCACCGTGAAACTTAGGTAACATCCCTGTCCATGCCTGCTGGACCATGAGTTAGCGGTAATATGCACCTTACCGCTGACCGCCCTATCCAGCGAGGCATGGACATTGCCTTCCACATGCCGGTAGAGAGCCGGAATCGCCTTCCGTGAGAAAAAGTGGCGTTTGGGTACCTGCCACTGAGGAACCGCACATTCCACAAACTCACAGAAGGGGGCAGAGTCTACCAACTGAAAAGGCAGCAGTTGCAGTGCTAGCAATATTGCCAAGCTAGCATTCAACTGCTGCGCATGTGGATGGCTGGGAGCAAACTTCTTTCGGCGGTGCAGCAGCTGGGGCAGGGAAATTTGCCTGGAACAATCTGACGTCGGTGTACCAAAAGCAGATTGCCCACAAGTACTTGGCTGTGACACACCTAATTCTACACCTTCATTCCTCTCAGTGCAGGTCTCAGAAAGGACTGAAGGTATAGTGGGGTTGGAGATCTCAGCTGATGACGAGCAAGGAGAGGTCCTCTTTGTTCTTGGGTGTGGGTCTTTTAGATACGCTTGCCAACGAACTGCATGGCAGGTCAACATATGTCTGGTCAAGCATGTGGTACCCAAGCGGGAGATGTTTTGGCCACGCAAGATACGCTTGAGACATATGTTGCAAATAGCAGCGGTGCGATCTGATGCACTCGTCTCAAAAAAGGCCCACACCAAAGAACTTTTTGAATAACGCGCAGAGACTGCAGCGCCCTGCACATGTGGAGCTTTGGGGTGTGATGCAGTCAATGTGCTGCCCTTAGGCTGGCCCCTGGAGGGCATCCTGCCTCGTTGGTGATGTGCCACCTCCTCTTCCTCCTCCTCCTCTCTCCTATCAGACACCCACGTTGAGTCAGTGACCTCATCATCCACTCCCTCCTCATCACTGGAGCAAACCTGGCAGTATGCTGCAGCAGGGGGAGCATGACTGCCAGATTGCTGTCCTTTTTGGGCACCCCCTCTGTCCGTGCTCATGTTACTGCCTTCATCGAGCTCAGTATCATCATCAGAGCCTTCCAAACGCTGGGCATCCTCCTGGAGCATGTACCCAACACTGTGGTCAAACAGTTCGAGGGACTCCTCAGGAGGACATGGTGGGGCTAGGGAAGGAGTCACTGATGACATTGAGCCGAGGGAAGAGGCCGCTGCTTTGCCAGACAAAGTACCCTGGGCATGGGTGAGAGAGGATGAGGAGGATGAGGACGGCTTGGTCATCCACTCGACCAAGTCTTCCGCATGTTGCGGCTCAACACGGCCAGCTGCCGAAAAAAAGGCCAAGCGTGTCCCACGGCCACGTGCTGATGAGGATGCACCGTCTCCACGACCAGCACTAGACACAGAGCCTGCTTGCCCTCTCTTATTGGCTTGTGACTGTCTGCCTCTCCTTCTTGGCCTTCCAGACATACTAATGGCCTGTAGCTGCACTAAGCTGGGATATATATTTATATATATATATATATATATATATATATATATATGTACTGATACTGCAGCTAGCAAAATCAACTGCCTGCCTGTAGTATGAGAACACCACCAACCTTCTACAGGTGGCTTTAGCTGAACACTGTGCAGAGCTCGCAAAAAACTAACTTGTAGCTTTTTTAGCTGCCTGCGGTAGTGATAGGACCAGGAAAACACCACCAACCTTCTACAGGTAGCTTTAGGTGAACACTGTGCAGACCTCGCAAAAAAATAACTTGTAGGTTTAGCTGAACACTGTGAGGTGGACGCACCACACTAACTTGTAGTTTTAGCTGAACCCTGTGAGCAGGACGCACAGCACTAACTTGTAGTTTTAGCTGAACACTGTGAGAAGGACACACTGCACTAACTTGTAGCTTTAGATGAACACTGTGCAGAGGTCTCACTACACTAACTTGTAGGTTTAGCTGAACACTGTGAGCAGGACGCACAGCACTAACTTGTAGTTTTAGCTGAACACCGTGAGCAGGACGCACCGCACTAACTTGTAGGTTTAGCTGAACACTGTGAGCAGGACGCACCACACTAACTTGTAGGTTTAGCTGAACACTGTGAGCAGGACGCACCCCAGTAACTTGTAGTTTTAGCTGAACACTGTGAGCAGGACGCACTGCACTAACTGTAAATAGTCTAGCTGCCTGACTGTGGTACTAATAGGATCAAAAGAACACCAGCAATTTTCTTCAGGTAGCTGTAAATACTGTAACAAGACAAGCCTGCCTGTCAGTAAGAAGATAACAGGAATGGATCTAGCTGAACACTGTGAGCAGGACGCACTGCACTAACTTGTAGCTTTAGATGAACACTGTGCAGAGGTCTCACTACACTAACTTGTAGGTTTAGCTGAACACTGTGAGCAGGACGTACAGCACTAACTTGTAGTTTTAGCTGAACACTGTGAGCAGGACGCACCGCACTAACTTGTAGGTTTAGCTGAACACTGTGAGCAGGACGCACAGCACTAACTTGTAGTTTTAGCTGAACACTGTGAGCAGGATGCACCGCACTAACTTGTAGGTTTAGCTGAACACTGTGAAGTGGACGCACCACACTAACTTGTAGGTTTAGCTGAACACAGTGAGCAGGACGCACCCCACTAACTTGTAGGTTTAGCTGAACACTGTGAGCAGGACGCACTGCACTAACTGTAAATAGTCTAGCTGCCTGACTGTGGTACTAATAGGATCAAAAGAACACCAGCAATTTTCTTCAGGTAGCTGTAAATACTGTAACAAGACAAGCCTGCCTGTCAGTAGGAAGATAACAGGAACGGATCTAAACTGAATACAGTGTATATATATATATATATGCAACACCTGGGATGCATATATATATACACAATACACTGTAAGTGCAGCTAACTGACTGACTGTTCTGCCTAATCTATCTAACTCAAATCAAATGATACTGTCTCTCTGTCTATCTCTTTCAACGCCGGAACACACACTACACAGGGCCGCCGTGCAGGCGGCCTTATATAGTGTGGGGCGTGTACTAAATCCCCTGAGCCATAATTGGCTAAAGCCTCCTTGGCTTTGGCCAATTACGGCTCTCTGTTCAGACGGCGCTGTGATTGGCAAAGCATGCAGGTCATAGTGCATGCTTGGCCAATCATCAGCCAGCAATGCACTGCGATGCCGCAGTGAATTATGGGCCGTGACGCGCCACACGAATTTGGCGCGAACAGCCCATATCGTTCGCAATTCGGCGAACGGGCGAACAGACGATGTTCGAGTCGAACATGGGTTCGACTCGAACACGAAGCTCATCCCTAATTACCAGGCCCTTTGGGTCTTTTATGGATATTAAGGGGAACCCCGCACCCAAATTAAAAGAAAAGGCGTTGGGCCCCCAGGCCCTATATACTCTGAACAGCAGTATACAGGCGGTGAAAAAGACAGGGACTGTAGGTTTGTTCTTATGTAGAATGTGTTTGTAATTTGGAACAGGTACATTTTGTAAGTGTAGCTCCAGCCAAAAAATCCATTTTAAAGCTTTTTTGAAAATATAGGGAAGGGTTATCACCCCTGTAATATTTGTTTTGCTGTTTGTGCCCCTGTTCAGAAGATTTCACCTCACTTTCTGTCCCAATGACAATTGGATTTTGAAAAGTTGGGGTTTTCAAGGGAAACAAGGATTGGTGATAAATCAGTGGAGGAGACACCTTTTCCCCATATTAACTCTTACAGGAGACAATTTCCCTTCCTAGGGGTAGAAGTTGTTTGAAAGTCGGATTTTTGAAAATAGGGGACCGCCTGTATATACTATACGGCCTGCCCTATACACTCTGTGGAAAATTGGGCCTTAGGTGTTGGTGGTACCAGAACACTGTAAGCCCTCACAGTTACTTTTGCTGGGCGCTGGAACGGGCCCTGCTGTGAAATATTATATCAAGAATTGTAATTACATGTCCCTGTTGAACAGGGGCAGAAAAATTGGGCACAACACTGTCAAGCCTCACAGATACTTTTGTTGAGCGCAGGAACAGGCGCTGCTCTGAAATATTAAATCAAAAATTGTAATTACACGCCCCTGTTAAACAGTTGCAGAAAAATTGGGCCTTAGGCACTGGTGGTGGTGCCACAACACTGCAACCCCTCACAGATACTCTTTTTGAGCACAGGAACGAGCCCTGCTGCAAAATATTACAGCAAAAATTGTAATTACACGCCCCTGTTAAACAGGGGCAGAAAAATTGGGCCTTAGGCAGTGGTGGTGGTGCCACACCACTGCAACCCCTCACAGATACTTTTATTGAGCGCTGGAATGAGCCCTGCTGCAAAATATTACAGCAAAAATTTTAATTACACGCCCTGTTAAACAGGGGCAGAAAAATTGGGCCTTAGCCACTGGTGGTGGTGCCCAGAACCAAAAATATTCTTAGAAGCTATCAACATGAACATTGAGGAGGAATAGGATAGTCAATCAGCATCAGCAGAGGCAGTCTTCAAGGGATCTCACATTCATTAAAAAAATAGTCGGTTACATCAGCATCAGGTGCTTGGTAGCTGGTGATCCAAGACTGATTAATTTTTATGAAGGTGAGCCGATCAACCCAGTCGGTGGACAGGCGGTGATCAGTTACAAAGCCTCCAGTGACACTGAATGTGCATTCCGAAAGAACGCTGGATGCAGGACAGGCCAGTAGCTCAATTGCATACTGTGCAAGCTCTGGCCAGTGATCCATCCTCAAGACCCAGTAACCTAGTGGATTTTCGGTTGGAAAGGTCTCAAAGTCTGATCTTGCCCCTAGGTATTCCTGCACCATGTACAACAGATGCTGGCGATGGTTGATGGAACCAATCAGACCTTGGGGCTGCAGGCTAAAAAATTGTCTGAACGCATCGGTCAGATGGCCACCTTCTCCACCGCTCCTTCTGTGACTGACCAAAGCCTCTGCAACAAGTTGTCCAGGAGGACCAGGAAATTGTAACCTCCCAGGCTCTGGAAATGCATTGCACAAACCTTTCTGCAAGGCCTCCCAAAGATGTTTTTTTCTTCTGCTCCCTCTCTGCGACGGCTGGATAAGTTCCGCCACCTTACCCTTGCAACGTGGATCAAGAAGGGTTGCCAGCTAGTACTGATCCCTCTCCTTGATACCACGAATCCAAGGGTCCTTTCGCAGGCTTTGCAGGATCAGGGAGGCCATGCAGCGTAGGTTTGCTGAGGCATTCGGTCCAGAGTCCTCTGGTCACTAAGGACGACCTGATCCGCAGCCACCTCCTGCCAGCCATGTACAAGTCCATGGGTTTCTGGGGCCTGAAAACGATCCCTTGAAGACTGCTGCTGATACTGAGTGCCAGGCTCCACTTCCATGCTGACACAATCCTCCTCCTCCTCTTTCTGTGTAATAGGCGGGCCTGCAGGAATACTGTCTGGATAAAGGGGGCCCTGAGAGGTAAGGAAGTCCTCCTCTTCCTCCCTTTGTTCTGCCTTTAAGTGACCTGTCTATTATTTAACCCACAGCGTGTGCTCCAACAGGTAGACAAGAGGGACAGTATCACTGATGCATGCACTGTAACTATTCACCATCCTCATGGCCTCCTCAAATGGTGACAGGACAGTGCATGCATCCTTAATCATGAGCCACTGGCGTGGTGAAAAAAAGCCAAGCTCCCCTGACCCTGTCCTGGTGCCATACTCACACAGGTAGTCATTGATGGCCCTCTGCTGTGTGTGCAGCCGCTGCAGCATTGCCAACATTGAGTTCCACCTGGTGGGCATGTCACAGATGAGGCAGTTCTTGGGCAGGTTGCATTCCTTTTGGAGGTCAGTCAGCCGAGCACTGGCATTATATGACCTGTGGAAATGCCCACAGACTTTCCTGGCCTACCTCAGGAGATCCTGTAAGCCCGGGTACCTGCACAAGAACCGCTGCACCACCAAAATAAGGATGTGAGCCAAACAGGGAACATGGGTGAAGTGTCCCTGTCGGAGGGCAGAGAAGAGGTTGGTGCCATTGTCGCAAACCACCATTCCTGGCTGAAGCTGGCATGGCGTCAACCACCTCTGAGTCTGCCCCTGCAGAGCTGACAGAATCTCTGCCCCAGTGTGGCTCCTGTCTCCTAAGCAGACGCATGGCATCTTTTTGCCTGAGTAGCCCCTAGAACGCGTACAGAGCACAGCTGGTTCCGAGGACAAATCTGCAGAGGAAGAGGCCATAGAGGAAGAAGAAGAGGAGGGGGTGGAGGAGAGAGGTGTGGCAGAGTTACCACTACCAGCATTTTGGAGGCGTGGTGCCGGAATAAGCTCCAACAATACTGCACACTGTCCTGCATCCTTCCCAGCTGCCAGCAGGGTTACCCATTGCGCCATGAAAGAAAGGTAACGTCCCTGTCCATGCCTACTGGACCATGAGTCAGCGGTAATATGCACCTTACCACTGGCTGCCCTGTCCAATGAGGCCTTTGGGAACCTGCCACTGAGGTACCACACATTTCACAAATTCTCAAAAGATGGCAGATTCTAAAAGCTGAAAAGGCAGCAGTTGAAGTGCTAGCAATTTAGCCAAACTAGCATTCAGCCTCTGAGCATGTGGATGACTGGGACCGAATTTCTTTTGCCGGTTTAGCAACTGGGGTAAGGAAATTTGCCTGCTACAATTGGATGTTGGTGTACCGCTAGCAGATTGCCCGCAAGTGCTTGGGACACTTAATTCTACACTTTCATTCCTCTCAGTGCAGGTCTCTGAGAGGACTGAAGTTATAGTGGGGTTGGAGATCCCAGCTGATGAGGAGCAAGGAGAGGTCCACCTTGTTCTTTGGTGTGGGTCTTTTAAGTACTCTTGCCAACTGACTGCATGGGAGCTTGACATATGTCTGGTCAAGCATGTGGTGCCCAAGTGGCTGCTGTTTTGGCCACGCTTGATACGCGTCAGACATATGTTGCACACAGCAACGGTGCGATCTGCTGCACACATCTCAAAAAAGCCCACACCAAAGAAGTTTTGGAAAAATGCGCAGAGTCAGCAGCGCTCTGCGCATGCGGAGCTCTGCGGTGTGATGCAGTCGGTTGCCTGCCCTTAAGCTGGCCCCTG
Organism: Aquarana catesbeiana; assembly: GCF_042186555.1. NCBI lineage: Eukaryota > Metazoa > Chordata > Amphibia > Anura > Ranidae > Aquarana > Aquarana catesbeiana. Next base: position 99,675,888 of record NC_133328.1, read on the forward strand.
GAGGGCATCCTGGAGATATGCCTCCTCCTCTCTTCTATCTGGCACCCACGTATAGTCAGTGACCTCATCATCCCCTCCCTCCTCGCCACTGGAGCAAACCTGGCAGTATGCTGCAGCTGGGGGAACATGACTGCCAGTTTCTTGTCCTTCTTGGGCACCCCCTCTCTCTGGGCTCACGTTACTGCCTTCATCCTCAACCTGGGTACCATCATCAGAGCCTTCAAAATGCTGTGCATCCTCCAGCAGCATGTACTCTACACTGTGGTTGAACAGTTCGGAGAACTCCTCAGGGCATGATGGTGGGGCTGGGGAAGGAGTGACTGATGACATTGAGCCGATGGAAGAGACCACTTTGGCATCTGTATTGGCAGACAAAGTACCCTGAGCCTGGGTGACAGAGGATGAGGAGGATGAGGACGGCTTGGTCATCCACTCTACCAACTCTGCTGCATGTTGTGGCTCAACATGTCCAGCTGCCAAAAAAAAGGACAAGCGTGCCCCATGGCCACGTGCTGAGGATGCATCGTGTCCACAACCAGCAATGTTGGCTGTAGACACAGAGCCCGCTTGCCCTCTTTTAGAGGCTTGTGAGCGTCTGCCTCTCCTTGGAGGCCTTCCAGACATACTGTACAATTAGATTAGCAAAACAACGCCTGAAGTTTACTAAAAACAGTACACCAGGAATGGCCTACATTCAGGTATAGGCTTGGCTAGAATATATATTTACAAACCTGTATATATATATATATATATATATATATATATATATATATATATATATATATATATATATATATATATATATATATATATACATATATACTGTATATATATATATATATATATATATATATATATATATATATATATACAGTGAGGATGAAAAGTTTTCAGACCCCCTTCAATTTTTCACTCTTTGTTATATTGCAGCCATTTGCTAAAATCATTTAAGCTCATTTTTTTCCTCATTAATGTACACACAGCACCCCATATTGATAGAAAAATACAGAATTGTTGACATTTTTGCTGATTTATTAAAAAAGAAAAACTGAAATATCACATGGTCCTAAGTATTCAGACCCTTTGCTGTGACACTCATATATTTAACTCTCAGGTGCTGTCCATTTCTTCTGATCATCCTTGAGATGGTTCTACACCTTCATTTGAATCCAGCTGTGTTTGATTTTACTGATTGGACTTGATTAGGAAAGCCACACACACCTGTCTATATAAGACCTTACAGCTCACAGTGCATGTCAGAGCAAATGAGAATCATGAGGTCAAAGGAACTGCCTGAAGATCTCAGAGACAGAATTGTGGCAAGGCACAGATCTGGCCAAGGTTACAAAAAAATTCTGCTGCACTTAAGGTTCCGAAGAGCACATTGGCCTCCATAATCCTTAAATGTAAGACTTTGGGATGACCAGAACCCTTCCTAGAGCTGGCCGTCCGGCCAAACTGAGCTATCGGGGGAGAAGAGCCTTGGTGATAGAGGTGAAGAAGAACCCAAAGATCACTGTGGCTGAGTTCCAGAGATGCAGTCGGGAGATGGGAGAAAGTTGTAGAAAGTCAACCATCACTGCAGCCCTCCACCAGTCGGGGCGTTATGGCAGAGTGGCCCAACAGAAGCCTCTCCTGTGCAAGACACATGAAATCCTGCATGGAGTTTGCTAAAAACACCCGAAGGACTCCAAGATGGTGAGAAATAAGATTCTCTGGTCTGATGAGACCAAGATAGAACTTTTTGGCCTTAATTCTAAGCGGTATGTGTGGAGAAAATCAGGCACTGCTCATCACCTGTTCAATACAGTCCCAACAGTGAAGCATGGTGGTGGCAGCATCATGCTGTGGGGGTGTTTTTCAGCTGCAGGGACAGGACGACTGGTTGCAATCGAGGGAAAGATGAAGGCAGCTAAGTACAGGGATATCCTGGACGAAAATCTTCTCCAGAGTGCTCAGGACCTCAGACTGGGCCAAAGGTTTACCTTCCAACAAGACAATGACCCTAAGCGCACAGCTAAAACAACGAGTGGCTTCACAACAACTCCGTGACTGTTCTTGAATGGCCCAGCCAGAGCCCTGACTTAAACCCAATTGAGCATCTCTGGAGAGACCTAAAAATGTCTGTCCACCAACGTTTACCATCCAACCTGACAGAACTGGAGAGGATCTGCAAGGAGGAATGGCAGAGGATCCCCAAATCCAGGTGTGAAAAACGTGTTGCATCTTTCCCAAAAAGACTCATGGCTGTATCAGATCAAAAGAGTGCTTCTACTAAATACTGAGCAAAGGGTCTGAATACTTAGGACCATGTGATATTTCAGTTTTTCTTTTTTAATAAATCTGCAAAAATGTCAACAATTCTGTGTTTTTCTGTCAATATGGGGTGCTGTGTGTACATTAATGAGGAAAAAAATGAACTTAAATAATTTTAGCAAATGGCTGCAATACAACAAAGAGTGAAAAATTTAAGGGGGTCTGAATACTTTCCGTCCCCACTGTATATATATCTATATATAGATATATATATATATATATATATATATATATCTATATATAGATATATATATTATATGAACTGCAGCTCAATGAGTCACCTGCCTGAAAGTGTCTTTGAACACGTACTCCAGGAATGGCCTACTGTCAGGTATAGGCTTGGCTGGACTACAATTCAGTGGATATATATTTTATTACCTGCACATCACTGATTCACCTGCCTGAAAGTGTCTTTGAACACGCACTCCAGGAATGGCCTACTGTCAGGTATAGGCTTGGCTAGACTATATATACAAGCCTGTATATATATATATATATATATATTAAATCAACTGCAGCTCAATGAGTCACCTGCTTGAAAGTGTCTTTGAACACGTACTCCAGGAATGGCCTACTGTCAGGTATAGGCTTGGCTGGACTACAATGCAGTGGATATATTTTTTATGAACTGCAGCTCACTGAGCCACCTGCCTGAAAGTGTCTTTGAACACGCACTCCAGGAATGGCCTACTATCAGGTGTAAGCTTGGCTAGACTATATATACAAGCCTGTAAATATATATTAAATGAACTGCAGCTCAATGAGTCACCTGCCTGAAAGTGTCTTTGAACACATACTCCAGGAATGGCCTACTGTCAGGTAAAGGCTTGGATGGACTACAATGCAGTGGATATATATTTTATGAACTGCACGTCACTGAGTAACCTGCCTAAAAGTGTCTTTGAACACGTACTCCAGGAATGGCCTACAGTCAGGTATAGGCTTGGCTAGACTATATGTATATATATATATATATATATATATATATATATATATATATATATATATATATATATATATATATGAAATACACTGCAGCTAACTGAATCAACTGGCTGCCTGAAGTATATTAGAAATAGAAACAGTACAGCAGGAACGGTCTGCAGTGAGATCTAGCTAAACTGGATACAGTGGATATGTATATATATATATATATATATATATATATATATATATATATATGTATACATATTTATATATATATATATATATATATATTTATACATATATATATATATATATATATATATATATATATATATATATATATATATATATATATATATATATATATATATATATATATATATATATATATATATATCAGTCTGACTGTTAGGCACCCTGCCTTTGGCCAATTATGGCTCTGTTTGCTTATGGCGCTGTGATTGGCCAAAGCATGCGGGTCATAGTGCATGTTTGGCCGATCATCAGCCAGCAAACCACTGCGATGAAGCCGTGCATTATGGGCCGTGACGCGCCGCTCGAATTTGGCGCAAACGGCCCATAATGTTTGATCTTTGGCAAACGATCGAACAGCCGATGTTCGAGTCAAACTCATGTTCGACTTGAACAGTCAGCCCATCCCTACTTACTAGGTAGATTTACCTTCACTTCCTGTCCTTTAGACACAACAGGAAGTAAGAGGAAATGTATCCAAAGTGAGGGAAATCTCCTATTTTCTCCAGTTGTCACCTGAATAGGTGTTCCCTAAAAATTTCCTCCTTTTCCTGTTCTAGTGACAACTATACATATTTGAATTTTCCGTCACTTTCTGTACTTGTGACAGTGGTAGCCAGGTGAAAACAGAGAGGGTGAATATCCCCAGCAGCGACACACTCAGCAAAAATATTTAGAAAATTATTCCCTCTACTCCCCCTCATCAAGCAAAAATTCTCTCCCAGCAACAATTTTCCCCCCATACTAAAATCTCAACCCCACCAAGAAAACATCTACCCCTTCCAGAAAAAATTCTCTCTGTACCAAAAATACCACCCCCCAAGAATAAATCTCCTAACTTCTCTCTCCCAAATAACCCCCCCAAAAAAAAATCTCCCCCACTTTTCCTCAAGCCAAAATCTTTTACTCACCTAGCAAAAATGTCCAAGAGCACACCCCAGAGCCACCATCTACTTCTCAATTCTGCACCTCTCATTCAGCACCCCCTACATCCCACAAGCTCTGCTGACCTCATTCACTACTTGACTCTGCACCCCCTGCAACCCTCTTCCACTGCCCCCCAACCCATGTACCCCTCTTCCACTGTTCACCTCTGCACCCCTGCATCCCTCTGTCACTTCTCACCTATGCACCCTCTTGCCACCAGGGATGTGCGGTGAAGTCAGTGGCTGGTGAGGCACTGGCCAGTATCAGAGCTAGATACACTCAGGTTATATATGCCGAGATCGTTAGAGCGAAAGCAATAATCCTAGCACTAGACCTCCTCTGTAATTCTGAACATGTAAAAAAAATGTAAGTGTCTCCTATGGAGATTTAAAAGTACTGAAGTTTGGCGCCATTCCACGAGTGTGCGCAATTTTAACCACTTAAGGACCGGGCCTATGTTTCAAACTTGTTGTTTACAAGTTAAAATCATTTTTTCTTGCTAGAAAATTACTTAGAACCCCCAAACATTATATTTTTTTTCACACCCTAGAAAATAAAATGGCGGTTGTTGCAATACTTTCTGTCACACCGTATTTGCGCAGTGGTCTTGCAAACACACTTTTTTTGGAAAAAATACACTTTTTTGAATTAACAGAGGAGGTCTGGGGCTAGAATTATTGCTCTCGCTCTAACAATCGTGGTGATACCAAACATGTGTGGTTTGAACACCGTTTTCATATGTAGGTACTAGTCACGTATGCGTTCGCTTCTGCATGCAAACTCGTCGGGACAGGCGCGTTAACATTTTTTTTTATTATTATTTATTTTACTTTTTATTTTTTATTTTTACACTGTTCTTTAAAGAAAAAAAAATGTGTCACTTTTATTCCTATTACAAGGAATGTAAACATCCCTTGTAATAGAAAAAAAGTATGAGAGGACCTGTTAAATATGAAGTCTGGTGTCAAAAAGAGCTTGGATCTCATATTTACACTAAAGTGTTAAAAAATTGAAAAAAAAAAAAAAAAAAAAAAAATGTCCTTTGAAAAATTAAAAAATAAAAATGTCCCTTTAAGAGCTATGTGCGGAAATTACGTTTTGACGTCACTTCCGCCCTGCAATGGTATGGAGTCGGGTGCGGGCCATCTTCCCCTCAATCCATGCCAAGCAGGGGAAAGGACCCGATCGCCTCCGCCGCTGCCGGCGGCTCCGGTTAGCAGTGGGCACCAGAGCGCGGCGGGGGGGGCCCTCTCCCGCCACTTTTATCTGAAAGCAGACTGACTGCTGAAGAAGTGGATACCGGGGTTATGGAAGCTAGCTGCTTGCATAACAGCGATATTCCACTTCAAAGAGCCACTGTTTAATGACGGCGGGCGGTCCGTAATTGGTTAAAGTGTGACATGTTAGGTATATATTTACTCGGCATAACATCATCTTTCACATTATACAACAAAAATCAGGCTAACGTTAGTGTTTTCCTTTTTTTATTAATGAGACGTTTTTTTTTTTCCACAAAAAACGAGTTTAAAAAAATTGCTGCGCAAATACAGTGTGACATAAAAAGTTGCAACAACCACCATTTTATTCCATAGGGTGTCTGCTAAAACAATATATATATAATGTTTGCGGGTTCTAAATAATTTTCTAGCAAAAAATGATGATTTTTATATGCCTGGTTATCTCTCGCCTTGACTACTGCAACTCCCTCCTCATTGGCTTACCTTTAAATAGACAATCCTCCCTTTAGTCCATCATTAATGCTGCTGCCAGACTCATCCACCTAACAAACTGCACAGTGTCTGCTACCCCTCTCTGCCGATCCCTCCATTGGCTGCCACTTGCCCAACCAATTAAATTCAAAATATTAACAATAAGTTACAAAGCCATCCACAACTCTGCCCCCAGCTACATCACTAACCTAGTCTCCAAATACCAACCTAATCGCCCTCTTCGTTCCTCCCAAGAACTCTTGCTCTCTAGCTCCCTCATCACCTCCTCCCATATCCACCTCCAGGACTTCTCCCGAGCCTCGCCCATCCTCTGGAATTTGCTACCCCAATCTGTCAGACTGTCTCCAAATTTATCCACTTTTAGGCGATCCATGAAAACTTTCCTCTTCAGAGAAGCCTATCCTGCCTCCATCTAACAACTGCACTATTTTCTCCATTAGCTCATCCCCCACAGCTATTACCCTTTTGTAAACTTGACTCTCCCTCTTAGATTGTAAGCTCTAACGAGCAGGGCTCTCTGATTCCCCCCTGTATTGAATTGTATTGTAATTGTACTGTCTGCCCTAATGTTGTAAAGCGCTGCGTAAACTGTCGGCGTTATATAAATCCTGTATAATAATAATAATAATAATGTAGGAGAGAAGTGTCAGAATTGGCCTGGGTGGCAAGGGGTTGATTACCATAAGTAATATACAAATAATTATTATATATTGTTTTTAAGGTAATTTACTATATTTTCAAAATCTATAATTCTATCTTATAACTTCCAACCAGTAATTTCACAGTAAATAGATAAATAATAAATAATTATGTTATTACATATAGCATATAAATATATGATTTAGCTTGAATATAACAGTACCTTTTCAGCAGGCAGCAGATTCTCATGATCCCTCTTAACTGTGTGAGAAAAACATGGGATTGTGGATACATTTTATACACATAAACACATTTTTTTTCCTTGTAGTTAACAGGGCTGGGCTGGAAGGGAGCATGTGTCTTTTAGACACATGCCCCTTCTATGACACTACAGTAAGAGGCGTGCCTCCACTGCAGTATTTTTACTGGACGGCTGGGACCAATGGTATTTTACCATTAGTCCAAGACTCCAAGCTGTTTATTGAGCTCAGTGCCTCTGACAAGAAGTAAGAGGCACTGTGAGCTCAACCTCTCAATCTGCTGCAAACAGAGTGTGTCAGCTTGTATTTAAAGTGGTCGCTCTGTATTTAGTTTCTGAAAGGCCGCGCACATTTGGGGTCTCTATGACCCCAGGTCGCCGAGCTATGACCTTCGATTTTTTTTTTTAATGTTCATGGCAGGTGAGGTCCTGCCTCACCTGCCTCTCCTGACTGCACGTCCCTGCTTACCACTGCACCCCTCTTCCACCGCTAACCTTTGCAACCCTTGCCCACCTATGCAACCTCTGTCCACTGATGTCCCACATCACCACCACTGCTCACCCCACTTCCACAACTGCACCCTCCCCTTTGCACACCTCTGTCACTACTGCACTGATGCACACCCCCCAACCCCACCCCCGACACACACAAACACACACCTCTGCGACCACTGCATTCCCCAACTCCACACATTCCCAACATACCTATATCCCCCCCCCTCCCCCTATGCACACTTCTACCACCTGCTGTTTACTACTGTGCTGGCTCTTGTTGATAAATGTATACTGCATAGTGGGCTGTATGCCCCCAGGTGATAAGTTGCAGTTGCGATTAAATGGTGGGCAGGTGTGGGCACATGCTCCAGGTTCCCTGCCTTAGTGATGCCACTGACAGACAGCAATAAAGCCCTGACCCTGACTGTCCCCATCACCTTATCTAAACCTACAAAAAAGGTTTTGGCTTTAGATACACTTTAAGATTTAAAGCATGTGTAAAGGTGGTTAGAGGCACATTAAAAAGGGCAGCTATGCCGGCAAACTGGCATTTCTATACATGAAAAATGCATCCAAAAACTAAAAAGAAAAACAAGATAATGAAGATGTTTGGATAGGCCTGATCACTGTGATTGATGCTCTGATTGTCAAGATGAAAAGTTTCTATACTTAGATGTTACAGTTTGTTCTTAATTATATTTTGTATGATGCGACCTTTATATATTATTTTCAATAAGTACAGCTTGGTTTCAAGAGAACAAGTGCTGTGAACTGTGAAAATTGACATTTTGGAGTATGAAGATAAGACTTCATTTTACCATGACATTAAATAATGTCAGGGTTTTGGATGAAGATTTTTTCTTCCAAAATCTTGCTTAGAGACTTTAGAAAACTGACTGAGAGAGGAACCAAGAAGAAAATGACATGTGCCCATAGAAGAGTCAAACTCATTAGAACAATGCATACTAAATCTGAGTACAGCAATTACATTAAAGTGTATTAACATTGAAATTACTAATCAAATATTTTCTGTGATGATTTAACACGGGCCCGTTATAGTGTTATCATCCTTTATGTATAAATTAAGAATATTTTTCTTGGATCGGGGCAGTAGTGGCAGAGAGAAAGTCTTCAATCCCTCAATACACCTAATTATTTTAAATATTAAGGGAAATGTGTGTTAACCACTTGCCCTCCGGAAGGTTTATCCCCTTCATGACCAGGCCATTTTTTGCAAAACGGCACTGTCTTACTTTAAATGACAATTGCGCGGTTGTGCAACACTGTACCCAAATAAAATGTATGTCCTTTTTTCTCACAAATAGAGCTTTCTTTTGGTGGTATTTGATCACCTCTGCGGTTTTTTAATTTTTTGCGCTATAAACAAAAAAAAGACCGACAATTTTGAAAAAAAAAAAAAAAAAACAATTTCTTACTTTCTGCCATAAAATATATCCAATAAAAATGTTTTTGGTAAAAAAATCCCAATCAGCGTATATTGATTGGTTTGCGCAAAAGTTATAGCGTCTACAAACTATAGGATAGATTTATGAATTTTGTTTTTTCATAAGTAATGGCGGCGATCAGACTATTAATGGGACTGTGACATTGCAGCGGACAAATCAGACACAAAGTGACACTTTTTGGGACCAGTGACAATAATGCAGTGACCAGTGCTAAAATATGCACTATCACTGTACTAACACTGGCAGGGAAGGGATTAACATCGGGGAGGGGAGATCAAATGGTTAAATGTGTTCCTAGGGAGTGCTTGCTAACTGTGTGAGGATGCTTGTACTGTGGGAAGGCAGAGATCTGTGTTCTTGCTTAGCAGAAACACATGATTTCTACCTCCCCTTCTCACAGGACAGTAATCTGCCTTGTTTACATAGGCAGATTGCCATTCTGTCTCTTTCGGGAATAATCAGCGGGTCCCAGCAGACATTGCATCCGCCGGACCCACTGATTGGCTCCCGCAGTGTTTAATCACAGCGGGAGCTTGTCGCTGGCGGCGCATGTGCATGCCCCAGACCTGGAAGTGCAGTATCAAATACATGATCCTGTGTAGAGGAGCCGCTTTACGGCCGTATATATACAGTATATGGTTGGAAAGTGATTAACTAATATCTGTGGTCTAAGAGGAGCACATTATTAAAGTATACACTGATCAGACATAACATTATGACCATTGACAGGTTAAGTGAACAGCATTATCCCATTACAATGGCAATCTGGGATATATTACGCAGCGAGTAAACATGTTGTCCATGAAGCTGACGTGTTGAAATTCCCTGATGGTAGTGGTCTGTTCCAGCCAGGTAATGTGCCCTGCCACACTACAATAATGGTTCAAGAATGGTAAAGGGAACAAAACAACGAGTTTGAGTTAACTTGGCTTCAAATTCTCCAGATTTCAATCATCCAGCATTTGTGGAATGTGCTGGAAAAACAAGTCCAATCCATGGAGGCCCCACCTTACAAGTTAGAAACTTAAAGGATCTGCTACTGATGGCTTGGTGCCTCAGTGTACCTTCAGAGGAGTAGTGGTATCCCTGCATTGATCGGTCAGGGCTGTTTTGGCGGCAAAAGTAGGACATACTCAAAATTAGGTGGATGGGTACAAAGTTATGGCTGATCAGTGTAAGTAAACCCAATCACTAAAACCTCATAAAAGCTATACCATGTCAATGTTATTTTAACCACTTCCCACCCGGCCATTGAACATAAATGGGCGAGTGGGAGCTCCCTCCTTCTGACTGGATGTTCCCGAATGTCCTTCAGAAGGAGCGGGATCGTGCAGCCGCGCGATCCCGATGCGCGCGTGTCACTCAGACATGCCGCATCTCGGAGCGGCAGGAGCGCAATTGCCCTCCTGATCCACACGATGGCTGTGTGTAATCACAGCCATCATATGGTAGACAAGGGGGAGCGGTGGCAGTGGACAGGAGATCGCGCCGCCATGTGCCCGCGCAGCGGCGTGATCCTGATCTGCCTGTGCCCCCCAGAGACAGTACAACACAGTGTCCAATCATAGTCGTCATGTAATGTAAATAGAGAGCGTTGAAACTTCTCTTATCTCTTTCTCTCCTCACACAGAGCCTGTCAGTGAGGAGAGGAAGAGAGATCTGTGCTGCAGCCGGGAGATCAGTGAGTTTTATAGCTGTTTGTCTGCTGTTTACTCACTGATCACCCAGCTAGTGTCCCCAAAACACAGTGTCCCCAAAACAGTGATAACACCTGTCAGTGAACATCTGCCCGTCAACAACTGGCACATCTGTCCACCAACAGCGGGCACATCTGTCCGCCAACAGCGGGCACATCAGCCCATCATTATCAGGCATCTTCTGCCCGCCAGTCATCAGGCACATCTGCCCGCCAATCATCAGGCACATCTGCCCGCCAATCATCAGGCACATCTGCCCCCCACCATCAGGCACATCTGCCGCCCACCATCAGGCACATCTGCCACCCGCCATCTGCCCACGATCAGGCACATCTGCCCGCCAACATCAGGCACATCTGCCCACCAACATCAGACACATCTAGCCACCCATATAAATAAACAGTAAATACCGCGCTGTAATAAAATGACCAGTTAATAATGATAGAAAAAAGAAACCTACACCAAAGAAGCTGCTGCTATAAATGAGATACACACCTAATAAGACAAATAGCAACAAGTAGCAGCACTAAATAAACTAATAAGTGTACACCAGCAATAGCATACAAAGTGGTAATATTAGTGACATATACAGGTACATATATGTGAAAACAGCCCATAAACTAAATTGAGTTTAATAATAAAAAAATATAAAAAGCAGCTCTAAATGGGCATCAATCAAGTCCATCTAGATGCAGGTGAAAAAGTCTGAAAGCCTATAATAATATCTCCAAAGTGATGTTGCTGGGTAGACAAATGATTCCTCCACCGCACCACTGTGATAACACCAGTAAAGTTATATGCTTACCACAAGGCAAGCTCAAATAAGCTTGTGACCTTGACCCGGTCGGGGCCTTTAAACAGAAGGGATGATTGGAAGGCGATGGTCCACCAAACCCCATAGAGGGATCGGTCACAGTAAAAAACCTTTCTCATACATCTCCAGGGTACCGGAACAAATGTCATTCAGGGGTTCCCCAAGAGAAAAGAGGGAATCGACATAGCGTAATCCAGATAACTAATTTATTCATTAAAATAGTAGAAAACACACTTACATTGTATAGGGGAATACAAGCATAAAATAGCATGAGCCGGCCAGCTACAGCGATCACCCGTCCAACAGACAGAACACGCGAGACATCAGCACGTCAGCTCCTCCCGACGTGAGTTTCGTCACACAATGACGTCGTCTGGGGCACGGGCGATGCACTGACGTGTCGCGTATAAATAATAACGGAAACCAAGCCTTGATGTGAATCCAGACTAGGAAATCATCTAGCGCTCCATCTAAGTACATGGAACAAGTCAAATTCCGCCATATTGGACAATGGAAGAACAGATTTAATGGCAAATCAAACTAATAGTGAACAATAAAAGCGTGGGTAAATCTAAAAAAACGCCTAAAGCGAAATCTCACACAAAGATTGTTTAATCTCCACTTAGCATCAACCGAGTTAAGTTATTTATAATCATGGGATACCATGGGGGCTATTTCAAGTTACTCATATATTAGTATGATTTAGAAATAAAAAAAAAAATTATTAAAAATTGATATAAATTGTATAATATATATAGGAAATATTAAGAGGAACAATTATATCAATTTTTAATAATAATTTTTTTTTATTTCTAAATCATACTAATATATGAGTAACTTGAAATAGCCCCCGTGGTATCCCATGATTATAAATAACTTAACTCGGTTGATGCTAAGTGGAGGTTAAACAATCTTTGTGTGAGATTTCGCTTTAGGCGTTTTTTTAGATTTACCCACGCTTTTATTGTTCACTATTAGTTTGATTTGCCGTTAAATCTGTTCTTCCATTGTCCAATATGGTGGAATTTGACTCGTTCCATGTACTTAGATGGAGCGCTAGATGATTTCCTAGTCCGGATTCACATCGAGGCATGGTTTTCGTTGTTATTATTTATACGCGACACGTCAGTGCGTCGCCCGTGCCCCAGACGACGTCATTGTTTGACAAAACGCGTGTCGGGAGGAGCTGACGTGCTGACGTCTCGCGTGTTCTGTCTGTTGGATGGGTGATTGCTGTAGCCGGCCGGCTCATGCTATTTTATGCTTGTATTCCCCTATACAATGTAAGTGTGTTTTCTACTATTTTAATGAATAAATTAGTTATCTGGATTACGCTATGTCGATTCCCTCTTTTCTCTTGGGGAACCCCTGAGTGACATTTGTTCCGGTACCCTGGAGATGTATGAGAAAGGTTTTTTACTGTGACCGATCCCTCTATGCGGTTTGGTGGACCATCGCCTTCCAATCATCCCTTCTGTTTAAAGGCCCCGACCGGGTCAAGGTCACAAGCTTATTTGAGCTTGCCTTGTGGTAAGCATATAACTTTACTGGTGTTATCACAGTGGTGTGGTAGAGGAATCATTTGTCTACCCAGCAACATCACTTTGGAGATATTATTATAGGCTTTCAGACTTTTTCACCTGCATCTAGATGGACTTGATTGATGCCCATTTAGAGCTGCTTTTTATATTTTTTTATTATTAAACTCAGTTTAGTTTATGGGCTGTTTTCACATATATGTACCTGTATATGTCACTAATATTACCACTTTGTATGCTATTGCTGGTGTACACTTTTTAGTTTATTTAGCACTGCTACTTGTTGCTACATCTAGCCACCCACCATCTGGCACAGCCGCCCACCATCTGGCACATCTGCCACCAGCTATCTGACACATCTGCCGCCTGCCATCTGACACATCTGCCCGCCAACATGACGAAAAGATCTTACAGCACAGAGGAGGCTCTCCAAATACTCCAGAGTATGTCGGACGAGAGTAGCGGGGAATTCTCTCCGTCAGACTCGGATAGCGACTATGAGCCAGTGGAAAGCAGTGGCTCCGAGTTAGAAACAGAGGAAGATAGAATCCTAACAAGAAGAATCAGGACAAATGAGCAGGAGGAGACATTCACCAGCAGTGCAGCACTCCAGGGCATCCACCAGCAGGCATCCACCAGCAGCGCAGCACTCCAGGATGATATGCAGGCATCCACCAGCAGCCCAGCACTCCAGGATGATATGCAGGCATCCACCAGTAGTGCAGCACTCCAGGGCATCCACCAGCAGGCATCCACCAGCAGCGCAGCACTCCGGGATAGGCAGGCATCCACCAGCAGTTCTGCAACCTTCCTAGAAGATAGGCCAGATGCTAGCAATGGATCCCATCAATGAGGCAGTGCCCATACTAGCCTCCCAGATGTTCTACTGTATCCAACATGGCTGCCTGATACATCAGTAGAACCTGTAATACCCCTTTTTACAGCCCAGCCAGGCCCTCAGATGCAGACGGAAAATGTAACCCCACTTTATTATTTTCATTTATTTTTTACCAATGATCTCCTAACTAGGGATGAGCTTCGTGTTCGAGTCGAACCCATGTTCGACTCGAACATCGGCTGTTCGATCGTTCGCCGAATTGCGAACGTTATGGGCCGTTCGCGCTAAATTCGTGTGGCGCGTCACGGCCCATAATTCACTGCGGCATCGCAGTGCATTGCTGGCTGATGATTGGCCAAGCATGCACTATGACCCGCATGCTTGGCCAATCACAGCGCTGTCAGTAGAGAGAGCTGTAATTGGCCAAAGCCAGGGTGGCTTTGGCCAATTACGGCTCAGGGCATTTAGTACACACCCCACACTATATAAGGCCGCCTGCACGGCGGCCCTGTGTAGTGTGTGTTCCGGTGTGCTGAGAGATAGAGAGAGAGAGAGACAGTGTCATTTGATTTGAGTTAGATAGATTAGGCAGAACAGTCAGTCAGTTAGCTGCACTTACAGTGTATTGTGTATATATATGCATCCCAGGTGTTGCATATATATATATACACTGTATTCAGTTTAGCTAGATCCGTTCCTGTTATCTTCTATCTAGACTATTTACATTTAATGCAGTGCGTCCTGCTCACAGTGTTCAGCTAGATCCGTTCCTGTTATCTTCTAGACTATTTACATTTAGTGCAGTGCGTCCTGCTCACAGTGTTCAGCTAGATCCGTTCCTGTTATCTTCTAGACTATTTACATTTAGTGCAGTGCGTCCTGCTCACAGTGTTCAGCTAGATCCGTTCCTGTTAAATTCCTACTGACCGGCAGGCTTGTCTGGTTACAGTATATAAAGCTACCTGAAGAAAATTACAGGTGTTCTATTTGATCCTATTAGTACCACGGTCAGGCAGCTAGACTATTTACATTTAGTACAGTGTGTCCTGCTCACAGTGTTCAGCTAGATCCGTTCCTGTTAAATTCCTACTGACCGGCAGGCTTGTCTGGTTACAGTATATAAAGCTACCTGAAGAAAATTACAGGTGTTCTATTTGATCCTATTAGTACCACGGTCAGGCAGCTAGACTATTTACATTTAGTACAGTGTGTCCTGCTCACAGTGTTCAGCTAGATCCGTTCCTGTTATCTTCCTACTGACAGGCAGGCTTGTCTGGTTACAGTATATAAAGCTACCTGAAGAAAATTACAGGTGTTCTATTTGATCCTATTAGTACCACGGTCAGGCAGCTAGACTATTTACATTTAGTACAGTGCGTCCTGCTCACAGTGTACAGCTAGATCCGTTCCTGTTATCTTCCTACTGACAGGCAGGCTTGTCTGGTTACAGTATATAAAGCTACCTGAAGAAAATTACAGGTGTTCTATTTGATCCTATTAGTACCACGGTCAGGCAGCTAGACTATTTACATTTAGTACAGTGCGTCCTGCTCACAGTGTTCAGCTAGATCCGTTCCTGTTATCTTCCTGCGTTCCAACTAGAGTGTCTGTGAGGGGTTGCAGTGTTGTGGCACCAGCACCAGTGCCTAAGGCCTAATTTTTCAGCTGCTGTTCAACAGGGGCATGTAATTACAATTCTTGATCTAATATTTCACAGCAGGGCCCTGTGAGGGCTTACAGTGTTGTGGCCACAGCAACACCTAAGGCCCAAATTTCTGCTGAGTATATAGGGCAGGACCCTACTTTCAAACATCTAACTTACAAACGACTCCTACTTGCAAACGGAAGGAGACAACAGGAAGTGAGATGAAATCTACCCCTAGGAAGGGAAATTCTCTCCTGTAAGAGTTAATATGGGAAAACAAGTTCTCCTTTCCACTGATGCTTTCCAATCCTTGTTCCACAAAAAAACCCAAATTTTCAAAAAACATTTTTCATTGGGACAAAAAAGTGAGGTGAAATCTTCTGAAGAGGAGGAAAGACAGCAAAACAAATGTCACAGGGGTGATAACCCTTCCCTATGTTTTCCAAAAAGCTTAGAAAAGATTTTTTGGCTGGAGCTAAACACGTTAAAAATGTTCAAAATTACAAACAGATTCTACTTAACAACAAACCTACAGTCCCTGTCTTGTTTGCACCGCCTGTATACTGCTGTTCAGAGTATATAGGGCCTGGTGGCCCCACACCTTTCCTTATTTTAATTTGGGTGCGGGGTTCCCCTTAATATCCATACAAGACCCAAAGGGACTGGTAATGGACTGGGGGGTACCCATGCCGTTTGTCTCACTGATTTTCATCCATATTGCCATGACCCGACATGACATTAAACCCGCAAGCAGTTTTAAATGAGATTTTTTCCTTTAAAAATGACATTTGGTGCAGGGACTGTTCTAAACATGGGAAACACGCGTCACTTTACAGGCATACTATAGACACCCCCCAGGTACGATATTTAAAGGAATATTTCACTTTTTTTTTTTTACTTTAAGCATCATTAAAATCACTGCTCCCGAAAAAACGGCCGTTTTTAAAAGTTTTTTTTGCATTGATACATGTCCCCTGGGGTAGGACCCGGGTCCCCAAACCCTTTTTAGGACAATACCATGCAAATTAGCCTTTAAAATGAGCACTTTTGATTTCGAACGTTCGAGTCCCATAGACGTCAATGGGGTTCTAACGTTCGTGCGAACTTTCGGTCCGTTCGCGGGTTCTGGTGCGAACCGAACCAGGGGGTGTTCGGCTCATCCCTACTCCTAACCTACATTGTGGAGCAATGTAATCTATACGCCAACCAACATATAGCCAACAATCCAGTTCCTCATATGCCCGTCCTTTTGTTTGGAAACCCCTCACCATGGAAGAATTTAAAATTTTCCTTGGCCTAACCCTCAACATGGGGCTGACAAAAAAAAATGAACTCCATTCCTACTGGTCTACCCAAGCTATCCACCACATGCCAGTCTATTGGTCATTGATGCCCAGAACCCGTTATGAGATGATCATGAGATTTTTACACTTCAATAAAAATTCCCAATGCCTCCCTCGAAATCATCCCAGTTACGATAAATTATTCAAAATTCGGCCCCTAATCAATTTTTTTGCGCCAGCTTCAAGGAGATGTTTACCCCTGATAGAAATATATGTGTGGATGAATCCCTGGTACACTTCACCGGAAGACTTGGAATAAAACAATACCTCCCCAGTAAAAGAGCCAGACGTGGGGTAAAATTTTATAAGGCGTGTGACAGGGCCACGGGTTACACATATGACTTTATAATTTATGAGGGAAAAGACAGACAGCTAAACCCCCCTGGATGCCCTACCTACATGGGAACCAATGGCAAAATTGTCTGGCAGCTGATCCAACCATTACTTGGGAAAGGTTACCACCTATATGTAGACAATTTCTACACTAGTCTCCCACTTTTCCGCCATTTGTACCTAAAGAACACTGTGGCCTGTGGGACAGCACGGACAAACCGCAAAGGCTTCCCACAAAGATTGGTGGCCAAGAAATTGAAGCAGGTTGAAATGGCCAGTATGCGGACTGAAGAAGTACTAGCGGTGAAGTGGAGAGATAAAAAAAGAGATGTCTACATCCTTTCAACAATACATGACAACACCTTGGTGGAATTTCAGAGAAGAGGAGGCCCCATACAGAAGCCAAAATGTGTGCATGAGTACAACCTATACATGGGGGGGTGGATATGAACGACCAGATGATGCAGCCCTAATTGGCCACCAGGAGATCACTATTTTGGTACAAGAAAGTCGCCATTTATTTGATGCAACTTGCTCTATTTAATTCATATATAATTTTTTCTAAGTGCACCCAAAGTTCGCTAACCTATCTAAAATTCCAAGAAGACGTTGTCACAGCCCTTCTCTATCCCCAAGGCCAAGCCCCTCAACTAATTCGCTCCGATTCATTAGCCAGACTCCATGAAAGGCACTTTCCCGAAATCCTCCCTCTTACCCAAACAGGTCGCAAACCTCCCCAAAAATGTTGTGTGTGTGCAAGTAGAGGAATTCGCCGTGACACCCGATACTACTGTCCCCAATGTCCCTTCCAACCAGGCCTCTGTATTGGAACATGCTATTATACTTCACTACACTATTAGTACAGTGAAGATGATTTTTTTCCACTATCTGCCATTTCTGTGAATGACCCGGACTGTTAACGACTATGCCTCTGCCAAACATGTTTCTGCCTGCAACGTGAATTAACCCGGACTGTTAACGACTATGCCTCTGCCAAACATCTTTCTGCCTTCAATGTGAATTGACCCGGACTGTTAAATGACCATGCTTTTTGCCTGCCTGCTGAACTAATCATTTGCCCTGCCACTGTACAGCACAGGGGTCTCACATATGTGAGGGGCTCCAGAAAAGGTTTTCCGAGTGGAGAAAACATTTTTCTCTGGGTTTTTAGTTTTCTCGGATTAGGGTCTGGAGACTCGGAGGCTTCGTAGAGATTTGGGTGGGAAGAAGCCTCTACCCCTGTCCTCAGGTCTTACCTGACCAAGGCCCAATGTACAAAGTGCTGCCTGCTGCCACCTGAACTGGTCATGCCTCTGCCTGCCACCTGAATTGGCCATGCCTTTGCCTGCCACATGACCTTGCCATGCCTTTGCCTGCCACATGACCTTGCCATGCCTTTGCCTGCCACCTGGACTGGCCATGCCTATGCCTGTTACCTGAACTGCCTGCTAAACCTTGGACTGTACTGAACCATGTTCATACTTTTCCATATCTGTCTGCTGCCTGGACAATTCCTGGACATTTCCTTTGGCTGTCTGGACAAATGCTTTGGCTGCTCTGGAACGGTATTCCTGCCTGCTAAAACCACAGGTGAGCTTTTTTTTTTTTTACCTTTTGCTCAGCAGAATGTATTTTGGGGCGTAATTCTTGGTGGGTACATGCTATGTGTTAGAGGCCTGGAGGTGCTACTTGCATGTTGGCCTCTGTATGTGGCCAGGTAGTGGAAAAGTCTCACACATGGGGTATCGCCATACTCAGGACGAGTAGCAGAATGTATTTTGAGGTGTCATTTTGGCTATGTGCATGCTATGTGTTAGAAAGATCTTCTAAATTGACAACTTTGTGAGAAAATAATAGGTTTTCATTTTCTTTCCACATTTTTCAAAAACTTGTGGAAAGAAATGACATGTTCAAAAGACTCATTATGCCTCATAGAATATACATTGTGTTGTTTTCTTTCCAAAATGGGGTCATTTTGTGGGTAATTCCATTGTCCTGGTGCTCCAGGGCCTTCAAAAATGTGATAGGTACTCAGGAAATGAAATGTGTAATTTATGCCTTTAGAACGCCTGATGGTGCTATATGGATGTTGGGCCTCTGTATGTGGCCAGGCTGTGGAAAAGTCTCACACATGGGGTATCGCCATACTCAGGATGAATAGTAAAATGTATTTTGGGGTGTCATTTTGGCTATGTACATGCTATGTGTTAGAAAGATCTTCTAAATTGACAACTTTGTGAGAAAAAAATAGGTTTTCATTTTCTTTCCACATTTTCCAAAAAAATGTGGAAAGAAATGACATGTTCAAAAGACTCATTATGCCTCATAGAATATACATTGGGTTGTTTTCTTTCCAAAATGGGGTCATTTTGTGGGTAATTCCATTGTCCTGGTGCTCCAGGGCCTTCAAAAATGTGATAGGTACTCAGGAAATGAAATGTGTAATTTATGCCTTTAGAACGCCTGATGGTGCTATATGGATGTTGGGCCTCTGTATGTGGCCAGGCTGTGGAAAAGTCTCACACCTGGGGTATTGCCATACTCAGGACGAATAGCAGAATGTATTTTGGGGTATTTTGGCTATGTACATGCTATGTGTAAGAAAGATCTTCTAAATTGACAACTTTGTGAGAAAAAAAAATAGGTTTTCATTTTCTTTCCACATTTTCCAAAAACTTGTGGAAAGAAATGACATGTCCAAAAGACTCAGTATGCCTCATAGAATATACATTGTGTTGTTTTTTTTCCAAAATGGGGTCATTTTGTGGGTAATTCCATTGTCCTGGTGCTCCAGGGCCTTCAAAAATGTGATAGGTACTCAGTAAATGAAATGTGTAACTAATGCCTTTAGAACGCCTGATGGTGCTATATGGATGTTGGGCCTCTGTATGTGGCCAGGCTGTGGAAAAGTCTCACACATGGGGTATCGCCATACTCAGGACGAATAGCAGAATGTATTTTGGGGTGTCATTTTGGCTATGTACATGCTATGTGTTAGAAAGATCTTCTAAATTGACAACTTTGTGAGAAAAAAATAGGTTTTCATTTTCTTTCCACATTTTCCAAAAACTTGTGGAAAGAAATGACATGTTCAAAAGACTCAGTATGCCTCATAGAATATACATTGTGTTGTTTTCTTTCCAAAATGGGGTCATTTTGTGGGTAATTCCATTGTCCTGGTGCTCCAGGGCCTTCAAAAATGTGATAGGTACTCAGGAAATGAAATGTGTAACTTATGCCTTTAGAACGCCTGATGGTGCTATATGGATGTTGGGCCTCTGTATGTGGCCAGGCTGTGGAAAAGTCTCACACATGGGGTATCACCATACTCATGACAAATAGCAGAATGTATTTTGGGGTGTAATTTTGGCTATGTACATGCTATGTGTTAGAAAGATCTTCTAAATTGACAACTTTGTGAGAAAAAAATAGGTTTTCATTTTTTTTCCACATTTTCCAAAAACTTGTGGAAAGAAATGACATGTCCAAAAGACTCAGTATGCCTCATAGAATATACATTGTGTTGTTTTCTTTCCAAAATGGGGTCATTTTGTGGGTAATTCCATTGTCCTGGTGCTCCAGGGCCTTCAAAAATGTGATAGGTACTCAGTAAATGAAATGTGTAACTTATGCCTTTAGAACGCCTGATGGTGCTATATGGATGTTGGGCCTCTGTATGTGGCCAGGCTGTGGAAAAGTCTCACACATGGGGTATCGCCATACTCAGGACGAATAGCAGAATGTATTTTGGGGTGTCATTTTGGCTATGTACATGCTATGTGTTAGAAAGATCTTCTAAATTGACAACTTTGTGAGAAAAAAATAGGTTTTCATTTTTTTTCCACATTTTCCAAAAACTTGTGGAAAGAAATGACATGTTCAAAAGACTCAGTATGCCTCATAGAATATACATTGTGTTGTTTTCTTTCCAAAATGGGGTCATTTTGTGGGTAATTCCATTGTCCTGGTGCTCCAGGGCCTTCAAAAATGTGATAGGTACTCAGGAAATGAAATGTGTAACTTATGCCTTTAGAACGCCTGATGGTGCTATATGGATGTTGGGCCTCTGTATGTGGCCAGGCTGTGGAAAAGTCTCACACATGGGGTATCGCCATACTCAGGACGAATAGCAGAATGTATTTTGGGGTGTCATTTTGGCTATGTACATGCTATGTGTTAGAAAGATCTTCTAAATTGACAACTTTGTGAGAAAAAAATAGGTTTTCATTTTTTTTCCACATTTTCCAAAAACTTGTGGAAAGAAATGACATGTTCAAAAGACTCAGTATGCCTCATAGAATATACATTGTGTTGTTTTCTTTCCAAAATGGGGTCATTTTGTGGGTAATTCCATTGTCCTGGTGCTCCAGGGCCTTCAAAAATGTGATAGGTACTCAGTAAATGAAATGTGTAACTTATGCCTTTAGAACGCCTGATGGTGCTATATGGATGTTGGGCCTCTGTATGTGGCCAGGCTGTGGAAAAGTCTCACACATGGGGTATCGCCATACTCAGGACGAATAGCAGAATGTATTTTGGGGTGTCATTTTGGCTATGTACATGCTATGTGTTAGAAAGATCTTCTAAATTGACAACTTTGTGAGAAAAAAATAGGTTTTCATTTTTTTTCCACATTTTCCAAAAACTTGTGGAAAGAAATGACATGTTCAAAAGACTCAGTATGCCTCATAGAATATACATTGTGTTGTTTTCTTTCCAAAATGGGGTCATTTTGTGGGTAATTCCATTGTCCTGGTGCTCCAGGGCCTTCAAAAATGTGATAGGTACTCAGTAAATGAAATGTGTAACTTATGCCTTTAGAACGCCTGATGGTGCTATATGGATGTTGGGCCTCTGTATGTGGCCAGGCTGTGGAAAAGTCTCACACATGGGGTATTGCCATACTCAGGACGAATAGCAGAATGTATTTTGGGGTGTCATTTTGGCTATGTACATGCTATGTGTTAGAAAGATCTTCTAAATTGACAACTTTGTGAGAAAAAAATAGGTTTTCATTTTCTTTCCACATTTTCCAAAAACTTGTGGAAAGAAATTATATGTTTAGAAGACTCATTATGTCTCATAGAATATACATTGGGTTGTTCTCTTTCCAAAATGGGGTCATTTTGTGGGTAATTCCATTGTCCTGGTGCTCCAGGGCCTTCAAAAATGTGATAGGTACTCAGTAAATGAAATGTGTAACTTATGCCTTTAGAACGCCTGATGGTGCTATATGGATGTTGGGCCTCTGTATGTGGCCAGGCTGTGGAAAAGTCTCACACATGGGGTATCGCCATACTCAGGACGAATAGCAGAATGTATTTTGGGGTGTCATTTTGGCTATGTACATGCTATGTGTTAGAAAGATCTTCTAAATTGACAACTTTGTGAGAAAATAATAGGTTTTCATTTTCTTTCCACATTTTTCAAAAACTTGTGGAAAGAAATGACATGTTCAAAAGACTCATTATGCCTCATAGAACTGGTCATGCCTCTGCCTGCCACCTGAATTGGCCATGCCTTTGCCTGCCACATGACCTTGCCATGCCTTTGCCTGCCACATGACCTTGCCATGCCTTTGCCTGCCACCTG
This sequence comes from Aquarana catesbeiana, assembly GCF_042186555.1. Taxonomy (NCBI): domain Eukaryota; kingdom Metazoa; phylum Chordata; class Amphibia; order Anura; family Ranidae; genus Aquarana; species Aquarana catesbeiana. The sequence continues at coordinate 99,698,699 of NC_133328.1, forward strand.
GACTGGCCATGCCTATGCCTGTTACCTGAACTGCCTGCTAAACCTTGGACTGTACTGAACCATGTTCATACTTTTCCATATCTGTCTGCTGCCTGGACAATTCCTGGACATTTCCTTTGGCTGTCTGGACAAATGCTTTGGCTGCTCTGGAACGGTATTCCTGCCTGCTAAAACCACAGGTGAGCTTTTTTTTTTTTTACCTTTTGCTCAGCAGAATGTATTTTGGGGCGTAATTCTTGGTGGGTACATGCTATGTGTTAGAGGCCTGGAGGTGCTACTTGCATGTTGGCCTCTGTATGTGGCCAGGTAGTGGAAAAGTCTCACACATGGGGTATCGCCATACTCAGGACGAGTAGCAGAATGTATTTTGAGGTGTCATTTTGGCTATGTGCATGCTATGTGTTAGAAAGATCTTCTAAATTGACAACTTTGTGAGAAAATAATAGGTTTTCATTTTCTTTCCACATTTTTCAAAAACTTGTGGAAAGAAATGACATGTTCAAAAGACTCATTATGCCTCATAGAATATACATTGTGTTGTTTTCTTTCCAAAATGGGGTCATTTTGTGGGTAATTCCATTGTCCTGGTGCTCCAGGGCCTTCAAAAATGTGATAGGTACTCAGGAAATGAAATGTGTAATTTATACCTTTAGAACGCCTGATGGTGCTATATGGATGTTGGGCCTCTGTATGTGGCCAGGCTGTGGAAAAGTCTCACACATTGGGTATCGCCATACTCAGGACAAATAGCAGAATGTATTTTGGAGTGTAATTGCAATTATGCCTGCACCGTGTGTGAGAAATAACTTGTAAATATGACAATTTAGTGAAGAAAAAAAAATCTATATTTCTAAATTTTCCAAAGCAACTTCAAAAAATTCACTATGCCTCTTACTAAATACCTCAGACTGTCTTATTTCCAAAAAGGAGTCATTTGGGGGGCTATTGTACTGTCCTGACATTTTAGGGCCTCAAGAAATGAGATCAGTGCATTAGGCCATCAGTGCATTAGGATTGATACATTTTCAATAATGCGTAGCATGGCTTGTAGACTCTATAACTTTCACACAAACCAATGATCATACAATTATCAGGATTTTTTTACCAAAGACATGTGGTAGAATACATTTTTGCCTAAATTTTCGAAAAAATTTAATTTTTTTGGTTTCTTTTAAAAGAGAAAGTAGAAAATTTTGTTTTTTTTTCAAAATATTCGCTCTTTTTTCGCTTATATCACAAAAGATAAAAAATGAAGTGGTGAATAAATACCACCAAAAGAAAGCTCTATTTGTGTGAACAAAATGATAAAAATTTCATTTGGGTGCAGTGTAGCATGACTGAGTAATTGTCATTCAAAGTGAGAGAGCACTGAAAGCTGAAAATTGGTCTGGGAGGAAGGGGGTGAAAGTGCCCAGTATTGAGGTGGTTAAAAGAAAGTTTTAATATCTTTAAATCTGCGAATTTCATTAAGATAATACCTTGTGATCCTGCAAACAAGGTCCCTGTTTAGACACTTTCTGTTATAGCGTGACAACACTCTGTACCTGTCTCCAAAATGTGCTTCTGCATTGCCCCCCCTCACATGGGACACAAATGGCTATGCAGCCATCGGTTGAGTGCCTGCAGAGAGGAATCAATATAAAGAAGCTGTAAGATATTAGCAGCACAGAGATGTAACAAAGGATAAAAAGGTTAAATTTGTATTTTAATTTAAAACAAACAAATGTGTATTTGATACACAGGGCTATACCAAGCTAAAGGTCAGTTAATAAGGGGTTACATCTCCTTTAAAACATTGACGTGTGATCATGTACCAAGGGGAACAAACCGTTTTAACATGTATATTAGTATTAATAATATAATGTATAATATAATAATGCATTATATCATACGTGTACATCTATATGATGATTATATCTGTAAGTAAAGATTTTTACTAAAATTGACATGTAGATGTTAAACCAACCTGTGCTATGTGTATAATACAGTTCATATCCTTTGGCTACATTTTTAAGCTTTTATTTGGAGCTTTGCAATTGCAATGCCTCCCACCCCACTTTTTGCCTTAATGCACAACCATCATTATAAATTAGGATCTCAACAGCCACTTGTACATGGCTGATGAGTTCTTACTAGGCTTGATTGCTGTCAGAATGATTACACAAAATGTAATCATTCTCTGGAGTTCATTCACACCTGAGTCTTCAGCAGCTCTAAGCTCTATCTAAAGATGTGATCTGATGGGGGAGCATTTCAACTTTCATCTGCCTTCTGTAATGTTCTTACCTAAGTGATTGTGTCTTCACATGCATTGTAATGTCACTAGTAGATGATGGATATAAAAGGGATTGTCTACTATCTGTGTAAAATTTATCAAACGTTTCTGCTCTCCCAAGGATTCTCCCCCATATTATATACAGTACTTCTAATGCTCTAAAGATGAAAAGGTCCTGAACAGTAAGCCATCTGTTCTAAAATGTTATGTGACATAATGAAAGGCGAGGTGGTTGAGGGACAGTATGTTTCACTTTGCATGCTTTCTTTTTTGGGAAACTAAGTGTATACAAGCAAATAACGAAGGCTCACTTAAGGTGCGGAGTGTAAGTACAAACTGGTGTTCACCAGAGCTCCTGATGTGGAAATGGATTTAGCTGCGTGTTAGCACCAGGTCGCGGTCCACGGGATCACCCCACCAGGAGGTGAGCAAGCCGGGGTTCAGTAGTGGCTATATCAGGTAAGGATCAAACAAAAGCGTAGTCAGTAAACAAGCCAATGGTCAATTAAAAGTAGTTGCAGGCTGGGATCAAGCTGAAGCATAGTGGAGGAACAAGCCAAGGGTCAGTAACGAGTGGTAGTAAACATATGGACATCAGCAGGAAAGACAAAAGTGAGATACTGGCTGGAGAGAGCACCATAATCTGCCAAGCAGGAAGTGCAGAGATATGGCTTAAATCAGGAAATTTATGGGAGGAGCAAAGAGTTCAAGGTTCAAGACAAACAAGGTTCAAGGCAGGATCATTCAAGGAATTGTCCAGGGACCTGACACTAAGGTGGAATCCAGTCCAGGTTTTCCAGGTCACCTTGGCAGTGTAGGATTCGAACTGGGTTTCACGTCCCACTTCTGACCAGCAGCAGGTGAAATGAATAGGGAAGGGCTGGAGTAGGAGGTTTCTCTAGCCTGGGACTCAGGAAGCTTCCAGAGAGAACTACATTGCTAAATCTCTCTGTATGAAAAAGGTTTGCAAAACGCTTGTTTTTGTTGATGGCTGGGAGAAGCCCTTCACTTCTGAGAGATGAATCTGTACTGTTTAGTTAGTACCTGGATGGCAAGGATTTATTTTCAGTTTTATTTGTTTTCCATGCGGCCTTTAAATAAAACTGACTACAAGTCAGAATTTTAAGAAAAGACCTGCCTGAGTTTTTCTCAGGAAAGGTGATTCCCACTTGAGCTACCCCCCCACATATGGTGGATTTGGCTGGCAAGTTCATGAACAATTGAAAAGATGGAGGATGTGATAAGGGCCTTGTTGAAGGCCACTGCAACCCATCAGGAAAACAACAACCAATGTACAGAGATGCAGCAGAAGGCCACTTTGTGGAGGCCCAGCAAGAAGACCAAGAGCTCCTCAAGAAGGTGGCCCAGTAGCTCATAGAGTTGAAGAAGGGCTCCGCAGGTCCACTGATGGTGTAACAGAAATTGGTGTGTGCCTGCTATTACCTCCAAAAGTTGACACCTCCTGATTTGGAAGCCTACCTCACAACTTTTGAAGGTTTGCTGCTTGGGAAGGATGGCAAAAAGAACAATGATCAGGATTGCTACGTTTTCTAAAAGGTGAACCCCAAAAAGCCTTTTATGACCTGGTACCAGATGCTGCTCGGTATTATGAGACACTGAAGGCTGAAATTCTTGCACATCTGGGTGTCACCATTGAGGTCCGAGCTCAACGGGTTCATTAGTGGTCGTATAGTAACGACAAGCCAGCCCGCTCCTAGATGTTTGATCTGATACAGCTCACCAGAAAGTGGTTGCAGCTAGAGACCTCCTCCCACTGCTCCCCATATTGTGCAATGATGCACAGTGGATCTGAAGAGGTCCTGGCATCCTGTGTGTCCCATATACATAGTAAATAGTTCCTCCCACATTCTGAGGCTCTCTTTCTAGCCCTTCTAATGACCCTGTGAGAGTAGCCCCTCTACCAGAACCTCATATACATCTTATCTGCTTCCTCTCTGTAATCTTCAACACGGGTGCAGTTCCTGCGAATCCACAGGAACTGTCCTGTGGGAATGCCTCAGATCAGAGGTTCTGGGTAGTGGCTAATAGCTTGTAAAAGTGTAAACAGCTGTCTCTGAAAGTTTTTGTTATTAGCCAGCACACTTGAATACAAGACCTTGGAAGAAACTTGCTGGTGCATATGATCTGGGAGTTTACTGGTCATGCCCAAGGAGGGACCATGACCAAGGAGTAGTGAGCTATCTATATGGAATTTTTAAGTGAACTGATGTATGGCCAGCCCTGTATATAGCTGTGAACTAATTGATCTACATGAAATCACGGCGATTAAGCCCAGGTACATATTTACCATGTCTTCCCGCTAAACTTCACAATTTATACTACCTCCTTTCCATCTGCTTATGGAAATTCTGTGCTTGGTTCTGTCCCTATGTGCCAGCTGCTACTATTGCTGCTTTTCTGCCTAGCCTGCAGAGCCTATATGTGTATCTGCAGATTGCTACTGATAATGTGTATTCCTCCTAGTACAGCCTTGGATGGACTTAGAATGGGTATTGCTAACGTTCCAATTATATGACCATTAAGGACTCATGTCTGGATATTTGAAGCTTACTTTAACTAGCTGGTGATATATTTAAAATTAGGCTTTATATTGGTACCTCATCCAAAACAAACATATAGAACAAAAAGCAAAACTAACAGACTTTACTGGTACCAGCGAAGGACTTAACCACATTGTCAGGTCACCTGAGGCCAGGTGACAGATGCACACTGTTGGGGTCAGGAGTGCACAGCTAAGGTAGTTGACCCTATGGCTGACTACTGCAGATAGAACTCATGCTCACGGTAGGCTACAGGAGGATATAGAGGAAGCAGCAGCCCAGGACAACAAGGTATAGCCAGGAGATAAGCTAAAGGTCTGGTCAAATAGCAGACAAGGATAGAGAGAGAACACGCCAAAGGTCAGGGTAACAAACAGGCAGGGATAGTCAAAGAACAAGTCAAGATTGGAAACAGACGTAGAGCACACGGCAAGCAGGAGACAGGAAACCAGACACACAATATTGGTCGGGCAAGGCAGGCTTGGACAGCACAGTGTAAATAGTGTATCCTGTAGAGCCTAGGGTGGAGCCATGCTGAGTTGAGATTACTTAACCATGCAGGTGTGAGGGTGCAGGCCCAAGTCTGATATACAGAGGTAAGCAGACAGACAGGGCATGAAAGTATTACTGGCGATTCATGACAGTACCCCCCCCCCCGTTATGAGCCCCCTCCCCCACTTGGGACCAGGCTTGGAGGGGAACTTCAAATGGAACTTTCTTAGAAGACGAGGCGTGAAGATTTCAGATGCAGGAATACAATACCTTTCCTCAGGACCAAAACCTTTCCAATCCATGAGATATTGAAGAACACCTTTACAGAAGAGAGAATCCAAAATTTGACTAACCTCATACTCCTGATCATCCTCAGAGACTGGAGCCAAGGTAGGGAGAGGACAGGAGAACTTATTGAGAAATAAAAGTTTCAGAACGGATACATGAAAGGAGTTTGTGATCCTAAAGCTTTAAAGGGATCTGGAGTTTAAAACAAACAGGATTCAGCTTTGAAATGATATTGTAAGGACCAATGAATTTTGGGGCAAATTTCAGAGAAGGAACTCGGAGTCTGATGTTTCTGGTGGAAAGCCAAACTTTGTCTCCTGGCTGTTTACGCCTGTGATGGTAAGCAACACCCTTGAATTTGTTGGCAGCTGTCTGGAGGGAATCATGAACGTCAACCCACATGGAATGGAATGATTCCTGAACGTTAGCCAAAGCTGGGATGTCGGAAGAACAGGTCATAGGAAGAGGGAGCTGAGGATATCTTCCATAAACAGTGACAAAGGGTGTCTTCTGAGAACTGACATTGACATGATTATTGTGAGAGAACTGCCCACGGGAGTAGTGATGCTCAATCATCGTGATGAGCCGAGACCAAGGTACGGAGAAAGAGCTCTAACTCCTGATCAACCCTCTCACTCTGACCATTGGATTGAGGATGGTAAGAAGAGGTAAAATCCAAGGTAATGTTGAGGGAATTGCAAAAGGCTCTCCAAAAGCGAGAAGTAAACTGGACACCCCTGTCCGAAACAAGACGGGAAGGGACTCCATGAAGGCAGAAAATCTCCCAAACAAAAATGGGAACCAAGGCAGGAGCAGAAGGGAGACCAGGAAGAGGAACAAAATTGGCCATCTATCTTGGAGAATCAATCAATTACCACCCAAATGACCGTATTCTTCTCAGAAGGTGGAAGATCGGTGATAAAGTCCATGGCAATATGAGACCAAGGCTCCTTAGGAATGGACAAGGGCATGAGAAGACCAGCAGGAGCTTGCGTGGAGGACTTAGACTGGGCACAGACATGAAAAGCCTTAACATAGTCTTTAACATCAGAACGAAGAGTAGGCCACCAGTAGTGGGGCCCTGACATGACCTGCCACCTTGGAATCAAGAATGAAGGATCTTAGTTCTTAACTTGGTTGGAACGAAGGTCTTACCAGGAGGAATTTTTGAGTCCAGGGTAGAATGGGCAAGAAGACATGAGGTAGAAATGATCGACTCAGGTTTGGAGGTGGGCTCCTCATCCTGAATGTTAAAAGACCTAGAGCATGCATCAGCCCGACTGTTGCAGTACCCAGGTCTATACGTAATAGCAGAATTGAAACGGGAAAAGAAAAGACTCCACCTGGCCTGTCTGGGATTCAGTCGTTTGGCATTCTTTAAGTACTGCAGTATTTTATGGTCAGTGAAAATTGTTATGGAGTGCAGGGAACCCTCCAAGAGATGACGCCACTCCTTCAATGCCAATTTGATCGCAAGTTCCCAATCACCAATAGCGTAATTTTTCTCCGCCTGAGAAAATTTTTGGAGAAAAATGCACATGGTTGATGTTTGCGCTCAAAGGATTGAGGAAAGCACAGCTCCCACCCCAGTCGAGGAAGCGTCCACTTCAATAAAAAATGGATCCCCAGTGTTAAGTCGCCTCAGCAAAGGTCCAGAAAAAAACCTGTTTCAAGTCATGAAATGCAGAGACAGCTTCAGGGGGCGATAATAGGTGCAGCAATGGAAAAGTAATTCCTAATGAACTGCCTGTAATAATTAGTGAATCCAAGAAAGCGCTGTGTGGCCTTGAGGCTTGTGGGAAGAGGCCAGTTGGTAATGGCAAAGACCTTTCCAGGATCCATACGAAGACCCAAGCTAGAGATAAAGCATCCCAAAAACAGAACTTCGCAACATTCAAAAGAGCATTTCTCCAGCTTGGCATACAGATTGTTTTCTTTAAGGCGCTGAAGTACAATCCAGACCTTGTTTCTGTGAATGAGCAGATTTTCCGAAAAGATGAGAATGTCATTCAGATAGATGACAACACACTGTCAAAGCAGATCCCTGAAGATCTCGTTGACAACGTTTTGGAACACAGCTGTGGCATTACACAGACCAAGGGGCATAATCAAATATTCATAATGCACATCTCTAGTGTTAAATGCTGTTTTCCATTCATCACCCCTCCGTATCAAATTGTATGCACCCCTGAGATCCAACATAGTGAAAATGGAGGCGCCTTTCAATCTGTCGAACAGTTCCAGTATTAAGGGTAAGGGGTATCAGTTTTTGTTTGTCAGAGCATTTAAGGTCCCATCCTATGGCTACAAAAAAGAACCCTGATCTCACAAGGGATGAGGATTTCCGAATGAACCCTCTCATTAGATACTCTGCAACATACTCAGACAAGGCCTGGGTATCCGGAATGGACAAGGGATAGGTTCGGCCCCTGGGCAGGGTTGCGCCAGGAGCAAGGCAATGGCACAGTCAAAAGGCTTGTGAGGAGGAAGTACCTCAGCCGATTCTTTGCAGAATACATCCCGGAACTCACTATATGCAACAGGAAGAGCAGGAGACACTGATGTGGTGGCCACAGGAATTCTCTCCTTTGGGGTAACCTTGAGTAGGCAGGACGAGAAACAAGAGGGACCCCAAGCCAGGATCTGCCCAATAGTCCAATCAATGTGTGCTGAATGGAGCTGTAACCAAGGAAGACCCAATACAATGAGGGTTGAGGCTTTAGGTAGCATGAGAAAGGAAATCCACTCCTGGTGGAGTACCCCTATAGACATCTTGACAGGGAGGGTCTGGAAGTGGATGGGCCTCCCAGGAAGAACAGTACCATCAATCACTGAGACCACCAGCAGAGTGGTGAGACGTAAAAGAGGAAAATTCATGGAAGACGCAATTCTCCAGTCCATGAAATTTCCAGCGGCTGCGGAATCCAGGTAGGCAGCGACTGCATGAGGGGAAGCGTTGACATGGAGGAGCACAGAAAGAAGGAGATGGGATGATGGAGGTGATTTTCCTGGGTCCAATATTCCACCTTCCAGATGTATTAGACCCGTGTTTCTCGGACAGAGAGAGCAGGTGTCCCAAAAATGACCTTTGCCCCCACAGTAGAAACACAAGCCCAGAGTTCTGCGCCTAACATGCTCTTCAGGAGGTAACCTAGTCCAGTCCAGCTGCATAGGTTCCACAGCTGGCGAGGGATGCCCCACGCATCGAGGAGAGGGGAGCTCAGGCTGGCTAAGGACCATGGAGTACTGACACCTTTTCTCTAGGGTCCTCTCCTGGAAGCGAATATCGATCTGATTGCAGAGGGAGATAACATCATCCAGGCCTGAGGGAATGGTTCTTCCTGCCAACTCATCCTTCACTCTGTCAGAAAGGACTTGTAAAAAGGTTGCAACTAAGGCCTCATTATTGCAGCTCAGCTTAGCAGCTAAAATGCGAAAGTGAAGGGCATACTGTCCCACCGAAGAAGACTCTTGACGGAGACGAAAAAGAGCACTGGCCATGGAAGAGACACGGCCTGGTTCCTCGAAAAGATTCCGGAAAAGTTTCAGGAAGTTAGATAAGCTGGAGACCACTGAATCATTCCTCTCCCACAGAAGGGCAGCCCAGGCTAAATCCTTGTTGATCAAAAGGGAGATAATATGGGCTACTCTTGCTCAATCAGAGGAAAAGTTTTTTTAGGCTGGAGCTTGAAATGGATGGTGCACTGACTAAGGAACCCCCTGCAGGCCTTGCAGTCACCAGAGAAATGAGAAGGAGTTGGTAGATGCAATAAATTTGTGGTAGGGACCGTAAGCAGAGTAGGTACAACCGCCGGCTTTGATTGAGGTTGTTGAACCTGGGATCCAAAGAAGGCCTGAAGCTGTTCAAAGCAGGAGGCCAAACCTTGCAGGAATTGCATCACTTGGGTCTGATTAGACTTCTGTGTCTCGAGTCTGCAGACTACGCCCTGTAGCTGGTCAACGGCAGGTAGCAGCACATCAACCAGGTCCATGGCCCAAGCAAACTGTCAGGTTACCTGAGGCCAGGTGAGGGATGCACACCGTTGGGGTCAGGAGTGCACCGCTAAGGTAGTAGACCCTGGCTGACTGCTGCAGTTGGAACTCAGGGTGGTTTAGGAAAGCAGGTCCACTGGAGCACTAACACGGATCCCACTGGGAGCCACCCTATCATGCTTGTGATTGTGTGTCTATATTGAGCTCATGGTAAGCTTTTTTCCTGATATATACACATATACTTTGTTTAATAATATAAATAGCCTTATTGATATACAGATAGATATATGGTGCTTTTCTAATATCATAAGCTAGAGACACTGGTCATGTAGTAGCATTTATTTATGTATGGGCATGTATGCGTATGCATACATATTCTGTTAGTATGTATCCTTCTCTTTATAGATTTACTATTACTTAAGATCGAATCTTTGAGACAATTATTTGACCCTCAGTATGTTACCAATCTCCATACCTCATTACGCTAAACCTTCCTAGCTTTGTAAGTCTCTATTTCCTTTAACATACATGATCTATATATATCTATGCATACTGCTATTCTAGTACAGAGTATTGATATATATGTCCCCACAATAAGGTTTTGCTTCTTGTCCCTTTGATTGTCACTTGTTCTGGGCTACTTGCTTTGTTGGGCCCTACCAAATTGGCTAGTTTGCTGTTTACTTATGTTTATGTTTTATCTGTATGATATGATCTGTTTTTATGTTTTTTTATATACATATACTAGATACTCAAGCTCCTGAAGAAGCGCACAAACACGCGTAACATGTAGAGTGATCCGCATGAGCAACTTTTCATCATGACTCAACCACCTCATGAATCAAACGATTTTTTGGATTTATATTGATACTGTATATTTTAACTATTGTACTAATATATATGACCTATTCTTTGTATTATAGGTGGTAGGAGAGTCAATGTCATTCATTTACATGTCATTTTTAATATGTAATTACATACATTGTTTTTAACTTTATCCGATTAAATCATAAACAATTTTTTACATAAAGTCTAAAGCCTATAAAGTCCATATCTTTATCCAACCATTCCCTTTCTCAAAATTACCGGGACGTTGGCACACTATTATCCGTGTATCCACAGTATCACCCTGTGATAAGAGAATAGCTTCACTTTTTCCATCAAGCTATTGGGGTGGAAGCACCCATTAATTGTTTAGGTGATTTTTACAACTCTATATAATCTATTGATACCTGTAATTGTTCAGGGCTACTATCATATGGACTTCGTAGGCACAGCCAGGACAGGCTATATGAATGAGATCCAGACAAATTGTAATGCTAATACAGGACAGGAAATAGGAATTAACCAATATATGACCAAAATGAAACGCTTGCTGAAAAAAGAAGTCCAACCTGCATTGGCATGTGGACTTCTTGCAGCAGTATGTATGAGAAAACATCAGCCCTCTTGGACTGAGAATACAACTATACCCCTCCTTTTAAAATATCAGTCCTGAACTTAATACATCTTGGGAAAAAACTTTGGCACAATGTAGCACAGAACCTATGAAGCTACTCATCTCCCACTACCAAATTGAACTTACAAGTCTTGATCAAGATATTATGTCACTACAATCTACTAGTGACAACTAGGGATGAGCTTTATGTTCGGGTCGAACATGAGTTCGACTGGAACATTGGCTGTTCGATCGTTCATCGAAATACGAACATTGTGGGGCGTTCGCGCCAAATTCGAGTGGCGCAATATGCCCCATAATGCACTGCGACGTCGCAGTGCATTGCTGTCTGATTGGCCAAGCATGCACTATGACCCGCATGCTTTGGCCAATCACAGCGCCGTCAGAAAAGAGAGACATAATTGGCCAAAGGCATGGTGCCTATGACAATTATGGCTCATGGGGTTAAGTCAACGCCCCACACTATATAAGGCCGCCTGCATGTCGGCCCTGTGTAGTGTGTTGCTGGCGTTGACCGAGACTGGCATTGATCCCCCTCTCGTCTGGTTGCCTAGAAACTGCCGTGATGCTCCTCGCCAATTCACGGCGCTGCCTGGTCTTAAGCGGCAGTTCTCTCACATTCTGGGCTTGCCTGCATCCCCCCTTCAGCGGTGTCTGGCTTCCTGGCTCCAGCTCTTCAAACTGCTGCTCTACTGAAGGTAGGCTGTTCCTTCTACTGCTGTTTCCATGCTAACTATGGTTTCCTTATACCGCTGTGCAAGTTCCCTTCTCTGATCCTCACTCTCGCCTTCCAGGTCTATCTGCCTGCCTGTTTGCTCTGCCTGTTTTTTGCACTGAAGATCCCATGGAAAGGCTTTTACCTATACCTTTTTATTTTTTATATATTATATTTATTTTTTCGTACGTGTGTGTTTTTGTATGCATATATACAGAGATTTTATTTTTATATTTTTTATTTTTTAAAAGAGAGCACCTCTTCTGTCTTTTTGCAGAGAGAAAAGTCCAATGCGGGATAAACGCCTGCAAAGAGGTTCTAAATCTGCTGCGCCTGCGTCTCAGAAAAGCAAGAAAAAACTGAGACATGTCAAGTCGCAGAGTCGCATGCAGCTACGTGCTCCTCCACGGTCTCAGTATTCCAGATCCCCTTGTCCCGAGCCTCACTCTAGTCGCTCGCACCTGAGCCAAGAGGGGTCAAGCCATCGAAAAAACCTCTAAAAAGACCAGATCCGGTCACAGGCGCAGGAGGCGGTCTTCCTCTTCAACTAGGTCCTCCTCTCCAAGCCAATTGGAAGACGCAGGCTGTTCAGCTGAAGTCCTTCCGGGAAAGTTGGTTTGCGCTTTTTGTCTTAAGGAAGCTGCGCGAGACAACGTATCTGAGGCTCGTCAGGTGAAGTCCTATATTAAGTCTGCGATCAAGGAGGGGCTAAGAGGTGCATCTAAGAAAAATGCCCGACCAGCATCTTCTTCTGCAGATTCGGATTTGGAGGCAGGTGGGGAGAGTGACTCCGATTCCTCTGAGGCCGAGGTGGCGCCTGAATCACGTACCTTCGATTTTGCGTTAGTCCCCCCCTTGGTGGAGGCGGTGAAAGATGCATTGCAGTGGCAATGTTTTTTTGCCGCCAAAAAAAACAACGGAAATACTACCTAGAGCTGAAGAAATCCTTGCCTTCCTTTCCCCTTATTTTTGAGATCCAAGAGATACTGGAGGATGAGTAGGCTAGGCCGGAAAAGAAGTTCAACATTCATAATAGATTTTCAAAGTTGTATCCATTCAGTTTAAAGGATGCAGAGTTATGGGGCACTACCCCTAGGGTGGATGCTTCACTGCAGCGATTGGCCCGCCATATCACTCTACCGTTAGAGGATTCAGTCTCTTTTAGGGGTCCCATGGATCGTAGAGTGGATAAAGCGGTTGTATTCAGTGGCGGGGGCAGCGTGCAGGTCGGCATTGGTCCTCACTTCTGTAGTGGCAGCCCTCAAAACATGGGTGTCGGAATTGGATGGTTGTTCCACGGAGGAGCTTGGAGCTGGCGGTTCTTCGCCCCTGTGATTCATTAAAACAGATGTCGAATTCCTGGCAGAAGTGGACGTTCACCAGGTCAGAATGACGGCAAAAATCATGGCCCACTCCGTGACGGCCCGAAGGGCATTGTGGTTAAGACACTGGCCAGCAGACAATTCTTCGAAGCAGAGCCTATGTTCAGTGCCATTCGATGGTAAGCTACATTTCGGTAAACCCTTGGAGTCAGCGATCCAACGTGTCTCCGGAGGCAAATCGGGCCTAATTCCGCAAGAAAGGAAAAGACAGCGGCAGCCCTTTCGCCTGCCAAGAAGGTCCAGGGAAAATTTCAAGGAAGCAAGTTCCTACAGGCCTGGCAGGCCATTCTCCAGGCAATGGAGACCAGCTGGTTCATCCTTTCTGAAGGCTTCCAAGTCCAAACCTAGCCTAGCCCCTAAGGCCTCCTATAAGGCCTTCTGAAGGTTTCTCCGCCCAAGACCCCCATGTGGGAGCGAGGCTCGCTCAGTTCGAGAGGGTTTGGGTGGACGAAGTTCAGGACGCATGGGTTTTGGCCATTATTCGAGATGGCTATCATCTCTTGTTTGGGTCAAGACCTCCGCAGTCCCTGTTTATGGAAACCCGAGTCCCGGCATCTTCAGAGAAACTTATATAGAAGGATTGCTGATGGCGAGAGACATCCTCCTGGTGCCAAAATGAGAATGGGGTCTAGGAGTCTATTCCCCATTGTTTCTAGTAACAAAAGCTTTGGGAGGCTTCAGGCCAGTTTTAGATCTAAAGGCCCTAAATTCCTATATGAGGGTCCCACCATTCAAGATGGAGTCGTTGGAGACAATCATATCCGTGGTGAAAGAAGGAGACTGGATGGCCTCCATCGATCTATCCCTTCGGCCTCCGGATCCGGTAGTGCTGACTACGGATGCCAGTCTTCTGGGTTGGGGAGCTAACTGCCTGGGCCAGCAGGCTCAGGGCCGGTGGCCCCCCACGTGTCGCAAACTTCAAACTTCCTAGAGTTGGAGGCCATCCAGCATGCGTTCCGACCGCTCTTGAAAGATCAAGCTGTCAAAACACTGTCGCTGTCAAGACTACTGTCACTTACGTGTCCCATCAGGGGGGCACCAGGAGTCGTGCCCTACTTCAAGTCGCATGCCAGATATTCCTGTGGGCAGAGAGAAATCCTGATGGCAGCCTACCTCCCAGGGCCCGAGAATGTCTCAGCAGACCATTTTAGTCGGAGCTTTTTGGATCCCGGCGAATGGGCCTTGAATCTGAAATACCTGCAAAGGATCTTCAAAATCTGGGGGTTGCCTTCAATAGACCTCATGGCATCAGAGAGGAACTCCCAGCTTCCTTGCTTCTTCTCCCGAACATACCATCCACAAGCTTATGGCCATGATGCTCTGTCCAAGCCATGGAGCTTTCCCCTGGTGTATGTGTTCCCTCCACTTCCTTTAACCACTTGCCGACCGCCTAACGCACATATACGGCGGCAGAATGGCACGGGCAGGCAAAATCACGTACCCATACGTGATCTGCCTCCCGCGGGTGGGGGGTCCGATCGGACCCCCCCCCCGGTGCCATAGGCGGTCGGCTCTCGTTCGCGGGCGATGAAAGGTCAGGGGGAGGCCATCCATTGATGGCCACCCCCTCCCGATCGCTCCCGGCGAATGAAAACGCTTCCTTTCCCTCTGTAATGTAAACAGAGGGAAAGGAAGTGATGTCATCCCTCCTCGAGCCGGTCTTTTCGTCCCGGCGCAGAGGAGAGA